>NC_090406.1:39848270-40448270 GCF_036365525.1 Heterodontus francisci | reverse complement strand
ACAAACGACCAGGTCCCTCTCACTAGTGAATACTGAAGGAAAGTATTCATTTAGGACCTCCCCTACCTCCTCCAACTCCAGGCACAAGTTCCCTCCACTATCCCTGATCGGCCCTACCCTCACTCTGGCCATCCTCTTGTTTCTCACATAAGTGTAGAATGCCTTGGGATTTTCCTTAATCCTACCCGCCAAGACTTTTTCATGTCCCCTTCTAGCTCTCCTAAGTCCATTCTTCAGTTCCTTCCTGGCTACCTTGTAACCCTCTAGAGCCCTGTCTGATCCTTGCTTCCTCAACCTTAAATAAGCTTCCTTCTTCCTCTTGACTAGCTGAAACAGACTACAACAGCGCCTCTTCACTGGACGGGGAAATGCTGGAACGACAGCCCCTTCAAAAGAGGCGGCAGAACTCCAAGGAGATGGAAGATAAAGCATCCCTGCCCCCGGCACTGGAAGCTGTGATGGGCCCGGTGTGCCCCAACCCCAAAGCGCCACACGGAACGACGTGGCCAATGCATCTCAGCTCCGGGACACCGAGAGCAAAGGCACATCTGGTGCACCTCAGCTCCGGGAAGCCGGGAGCAGTGATGTTTTCGAGGAGGAACAGAGGGAAGCAGCAGAGGACAACCCAATCCTTGCTGCCTACAAGACCCCCCCCCTCCGACGTCACCCCAGCGGAACAAACCCTACATGAAAAACCAAGAGGGGTTTCTGAGCCCAACCAACGTGAAACTGCTTGCGCACACGATGGGTATGCAGGAACATCCCGAAGGACTGGGACTAGCAAGGACAAATGGTATGGGAAGCAACAACTAACTTTAAAAAATGGGTGTAAGGATTGCTTCCATTAATGTGCGTAGCATTAAATCTACTACGCGATGTGTTTCAACCTTGGATTACCTCGCCAAGGTCAAAGCTGACCTACTGTTTCTGCAGGAGTGTGGAATACCACACCTCAGCACCTACAGGCAGTGGTCACGATGGTGGTCCCATGGGCCATCGATCTGGTCGGTGGGTAATGATTGCTGTTCCTCCGGCCTGGGTATTCTGCTGCGGGGAGGTAACTTCACCATCTCCGAAGTTAAGGAGGTGGTGGCCGGTCGCCTCCTCGTAGCAGACGTGATGTACAACAATGCTCCGCTCCGGTTGATCAACGTGTACGCCCCGGTACAATGCAGCGAGCGGCTGACCGTCTTCCAGCAGCTCCCACTGCTGCTGGTGACGTCTAGGCCGGTCATCCTAGGTGGTGACTTCAACTGCATCATCGATGCGGCTGGACGATCCTGCAGTGACGACAGCAAACTGGACGCTACGTCCAGATTCCTAATAGAAACAGTTAAAGATGCCAAACTGCAAGATGTCTTCAGAAAACCTGCAGACGGAGCGCAGCGCCGATACACATGGTCAAGATCGGACAGGTCTGCCTGTTCCAGGATTGACTTCCTGCTTGTGTCTCGTGCCGTCATGGTCGGATCCACCGACGTCTTCTCCAACCACTGCCTGTTACTGGCCGACTGTCACTTACAGGATGACCAGCGGGTTGGCAGAGGGATGTGGAAGCTCAATGCTACACTGCTGACCCCAGAGAACGTTGAGGAACTCAAAAGGGATTACAAAGGTTGGAGGACCGTGAAACCCCTCTTTGAGTCTCCAGTTCACTGGTGGGAAGTGATCAAGGAGAACATCAAGAGGTTCTTCATCCACAAAGGTGTTCAGAGGGCGAGAAAGAGACAGAGGGAAATGTGACGACTCCAGAAAAGTATGTAAAATCTGCTCCGGTTGCAGTCGATGGGGGTTGAGGTCAAGGAGGACCTCCAAGAGGTGAAGAGCGAGCAGGCCACGGAGGCATCCAAGATCATCTTCCGGTCCAGAGTCCGCTCCATCGAGCAGGATGAGACGTGCTCGCGTTACTTCTTCCAAAAGGTACACAGAGAGAGCTCTGTTATCAGCAGCCTGAAGGAAGAAGATGGCTCGGTGACGTCTTCGCAGTCTGACATACTAAGGTTCAGCAAATCCTTTTATGCTGGGCTGTATGACACGAAGCCCACAGACAGCAGAGCCTCCCAGTCCTTCCTGTCATCTATCACAGAGGTCTTAGATGACAGCAGGAGGGAGAGACTGGACAAGCTAACTCTGGACGAGCTGACAAAGGCCGTCGAGTCCTTCGAGACGAGTAAAACTCCCGGAAGCGACGGCTTACCGGTTGAGTTGTACTCGGCCCTGTGGGACTGGGTCGGCCTGGACCCCCCTGCTGGAAGTATACGAGAGTATGCTCCTAGCCGGCAACATGTCAGAATCCATGAGGAAAGGCATCATCACCCTCATTTACAAGCGGAAGAGGGAGAGGGCAGAAATCAGAAATTGGCGGCCCATCTCACTGCTTAATGTTGACTACAAGATTCTGTCCAAAGTCATAGCCAGTCGAGTCAAGTCTGCTCTGGAGTTGGTGATTCACCCCGATCAGACCTGCACTGTACCCGGCAGGAAGATCTCTGATAGTCTCGTGCTACTCAGGGATACGATCGCCTATGTGCAGGACAGGAGGGTGGACACCTGCCTCATCAGCCTGGACCAGGAGAAGGCTTTTGACAGGATATCGCACACCTGCATGATGGACGTACTTTCCAAAATGGGGTTCGGGGAGGGAATCTGCAATTGGATCAAACTGCTCTACACAAACATCAGTCGCGCAGTCTCAATCAATGGGTGGGAATCGGAAAGTTTCCCGATCCAATCTGGAGTCAGACAGGGCTGTCCTCTCTCCCCGGTCTTGTTTGTTTGCTATATTGAACCCTCTGCTGAGTCTATTAGGAAGGATGTGAGCATAAGAGGGGTGACAACCCAGGCAGCGGAGGCACTCAGGTGAAAACCTCCCTGTACATGGATGACGTCGCCGTCTTCTGCTCGGATCCGCTGTCCGTGCGCAGACTGTTGAGCATCTGCGACCAGTTCGAACTGGCCTTGGGAGCCAAAGTTTACCACGGCAAGAGCGAGGCCATGTTCTTTGGGAACTGGGCTGACCAATCCTTTGTCCCCTTCACCGTCAGGTCAGACTACCTGAAGGTGCTGGGGATATGGTTCGGAAGGGCTGGGGCGTGCACCAAAACCTGGAAGGAGCAAGTAGCCAAGGTACAACAAAAGTTGAGCATGTGGGGGCAGCTATCTCTCTCCATTGTGGGTAAGAACCTGGTCATCAGGTGCGAGGCACTCACGTTGTTGCTGTATGTGGCGCAGGTCTGGCACATACCCCACTCCTGCGCTGTGGCGGTCACCCGAGCCATTTTCCGCTTCATTGGCACAGTGGCGCAGTGGTTAGCACCGCAGCCTCACAGCTCCAGGGACCCGGGTTCAATTCTGGGTACTGCCTGTGCGGAGTTTGCAAGTTCTCCCTGTGACCGTGTGGGTTTTTGCCGGGTGCTCCGGTTTCCTCCCACCGCCAAAGACTTGCAGGTGATAGGTAAATTGGCCATTGTAAAAATTGCCCCTAGTGTAGGTAGGTGGTAGGGGAATTGAGGGGATTACTGTAGGGTTAGTATAAATGGGTGGTTCTTGGTCGGCACAGACTCGGTGGGCCGAAGGGCCTGTTTCAGTGCTGTATCTCCAAATAAATAAAAAAATAAAATCTGGGGATCGAAAATGGACCGCGTCCGGAGGGACACGATGTTCAAATCTCTGGATAAGGGCAGGAAAAATGTACCCAACGTGGCCCTCATCCTGATGACCACCTTCGTGTGCGGCTGCATCAAGCTGTGTGTAGACCTCCAGTACGCAAACTCCAAGTGTCACTATGTGCTGAGGTTCTATCTGTCCCCGGTGTTGCGAAGGATGGGCCTGGTCACATTGCCGCGGAACGCTCCATGCAGTTTGACCGTGCCATACCACCTATCCTTCGTGGAGCAGTTTCTGCGGAAAAGCACCTTTGACCACCGGTCCATCAGGCAGTGGTCTGCACGGAATGTCCTCTAGGCCTTACGGGAAAAGGAGACGGTGGATCCTGTCGGATGGTTCCCCGAGCAGACCGTCAAAGTAATTTGGCGGAATGCCTCATCACCAGAACTTTCAAACAAGCACCAAGATGTAGCTTGGCTGGTGGCGAGAAGGGCCCTCCCCGTCAGATCCTTCCTGCACGCCCAAAGTCTCGCCCCCTCCGCGCAATGCTCCCGCTGTGGCTGTGGTGGGGAAGAGATGGTTGCCCACCTCCTCCTGGAATGTGTCTTTGCAAAGCAGGTGTGGAAAGAGAAGCAGTGGTTTTTGTCGAGGTTCATCCCAAGCAGCTCTGTAACACAGGAGTCTGTGCTCTACGGGCTGTTCCCAGGGACGCACACCGAGACAAACATTAACTGCTGCTGGAGGACTATCAATTCGGTGAAAGACGCCCTTTGGTCCGCCCGAAACTTGCTGGTCTTCCAGCGCAAAGAGTTGTACACCACCGACTGTTGCAGACTGGCACATTCCAAGGTCCAGGACTACGTGCTGAGGGACGCACTAAAGCTTGGGGCAGCCGCAGCAAAGGCTCAATGGGGAAAGACCACAGTGTAAGGTCCCCCCACCAAGCTGAACTGAGGGGCTGGATCCACGGGAAACCCCTCGAACTGTATCGGGAAAATTTCTGTCTCCTGTATAATGTAAAAATGTATCTGGCACGACAAATGTGAAATGGAAGGGCTGTGAGGCAACTCATGATTGTATAGAAGGAAACTGATCACCTTTGCACTGTTTGTATTTTTTGACTTGATGCTGTTTTAAACTGTTTGGGAATTTTAGTTTTACAGGTTTTTATGAATAAAGTATATTTTGGAAATTAAAAAAAACATTGGGGGCGATAGGAGGCTGGTAAAATACAGCCCAATGTGTCAGGTTCACAATGTTAAATGCCAGCTTGTCTTCTGGCTGAGAATTGCTCCGCTGTGAGTCTGTGTTACTGTGAACTTCGTGTATCGGCTTGCATTGATGCAGGTCTCTGGCACTCTCCTTGCTGCTGTTGCCATGTTGCTGTGCCTGTCTTCTATTTGTTTGTGGCCTATTTTGACTTCTGGCTCTGTCTCAGACCCAGATTTCTTGCATAGGCGGTCCCAATGCCCTTTTGCACTGCACGCCTTGCATATATCTTGAAATGCAGGACAACTTCACGGTGAGTGGGGCAAACCACACTTACCACACAGCTTGCTTGCATTTTGTGACCTGGTTACCATGTTGATACTGTCAGCTGCACCTTGTGCTTGCAGATGCTGTTGTCCAGCTACAATGGCTTTGTATGTCCTTCCATCTTCTCACAGCGCATCAATGCTGTGACCTTTCTTTTTCCCCAAGAAGTCTTTTTGAAATGCTTCAATAGGTGTTGAGACAATCACCAGCTCCATTATTCGCTCTGACAGCTTAGTTTCTGAAAAATTGCATTTGTTGCCCTTACTACAGCATCTACTGATGAATTGATCTATTGATTCTTGTGGCTGTTGCCTATAGGACATCAATTCAAAGTGATGAATTCTAAAATCCACTCTTACTCAAAGCTGATCTTCTGGCACTTTCCATATCTTTGCGGGATCTTTTTGGTCCTCTTCAGATAAGCCAGACTTATTGATTCTGTATAGTTCTCATTTGTAACTGCTATCAATATTTTCACAGCCTGTTTCTCTGATTCTACAACTGCTTTGTCTGTGAAGCATAACTGCATTCTTTGTTTAAAAAATTTGAACTCGGATAAGATATCGATGGCCTTCCAGTTCATGCTGGGAAATTTAATATCCATCCTTCTGCTGTTCTTTTGCTTTCTGTTGTATATTTAATTTTGTTCAGCTCTGTGTAAATGCGTCAGCACAGTGTTTTCTATTTATGGCTTAAAGCCTGTTTTTAAAATTGTTCTACTAACTCTGCACTGTTCCCCCTTAAAGGTTTTTTTTCAGGCTAGCTGCTTTGATTGAGTGTAACAGGTGCCTGACAGTGTTCTTTTTTCTCTTTCAGCACTTAGCTTGTATGTTTACATAGCTGTTCAGTCGGCAGTTCAAGGGTTTTATCCTTTACTTTTTTTGCTAGAGTTTATTTATTTTCTGCACGTTTGATTCGTTTAATAATTTTTTCAGATGACTCCTTTAATGAAAACTTGACGGTATTTCACGCTTTTTTTCCTACTTTCGGTCATTGCTTTTTGTTCAGTTCGCGTGCATTTCAGGGTTTTCCCTTTATTTTCTCGCTCACATGGAGCTGTTAGAAAATGAATTTTTTTCCACTCTTCAAAGGCCTTTTTTTTTACCGGTATTGCTCGATCGTCGGCATAATGCCTCACCCGATTGTTTGCTTTTCAGCCATGCTTCTGTTCTATGGAGCTGTTCTCAGCCTTCTAAGGTATGTAGCTTTCTTTCACACTTTTCAAGAACTTGTTTTAAAGTTTCTTCACTTGTCGCTTCAAGTTTTCTCTTCTGTTTTCTGTATTGCTTTTAAATTTCATTTGCTGTTTTACCCGTGGTCTTCAAGCTTATATCTTGTCTTTTCACCAGATTTGCCACCATATCATGAGTTGGTTTATGTTATCTTAAGCAACAGAATGAGCAATGTGGATTCCAGTTCCTTGACGATCTCTGGAAGGTTTATTTACAGCTAAACAAATACACAAAATACAGAGAAAACTATATACCTTTGTCCAGGGTGTGACTATGGCTTCTAGTGACATGAATACATCCTGGTATTTAGCTCATTTCTTAAAGGGACAAAGCTCTTAAAGTGATCATACAACAGTGGCCGGCGCCCAGGCAGTGGAGGATGACCACTAATGCTGTTCCAGACCTTAGAGTGAATGGCAGTCTGGCATGGCCGCAAGGGCCATGCTGATTCAATAGCACTTCTCCTGATTGCCTCCGAGCCCTTATGAGAGATGACCCCAAAACTCACCTTCCAGCGTAGAGAGCAATCATGCCACAATGACCCATATCCGAGGAGACCCATCATCAACCATGATCATGGAGAATTCTCCAACATCACAGAGCATGGAAATACAGCAATCTCAGCACCCCCCTCCCAGCCCCTCTATCTCCCCACCAAATCTTCATTCCCCTTTTGATAAGAAACATCAATAATACACATAATCAGTTTGAAGACATAAAGAAGTGATATTGTAATGAAAATAAAAGAGCAGACAAATATGGACAACAGCACACAGGTGACCCATTAAGTGAAATCAACAGTGTGGCATCTTCCTTTATCCACCACTTTCACGGGATGCTCCCCTTGTGGCAGAGAATGAGGTGGTGGCAGCCTACGCCCTAGTCTCTGCCTCTGGCTGAAATGCCCGTGGCTTCCGTCCTCTTCTGGAGGTGCTCGTGGGCAATCCTCCATAGGCTGCTGCACCTGTGTTATTGCAGGGGCTGCCTCTGTCACAGGGCCTTGAGGCGCAGATGGTTCCTGAATTGGAGGGGGTGAGGGGGCCAAAGGGTGACACAGGTGCACCATGAGGGTTGGCCCCTTAAACTGCCACTTCAACTGCTCAGCCCTTTCCTGGCGCCCTTGGATGCTGGATGAGGTCACCAACTGGGACGCAACTGGTATCCACTCTGAACGTCGCAGCGCCATAGAGTAATTGTACAGTCAATGCTACAGAGAGTTTCACTATCTCTGTGCATATCAGTGCACTGCTCCTACACCCACTCAGAGTGGTGCTGCATTTGGCTGTCCAAGAGATTGCCCAATCTCTCAATGGAGCAGCTCATGTCTTCGTATCCCTGAGTCATGACCGAACACTCGTGTTGCATGGACTCCTCCATTGTCTGCCCATGGCTCCTCAAGGCCTCAGGGAACTCCGGCAAACGTGAACGTATATGCCTCTGGTTCTTGAGGAAGACCCTCCTTGTCTATGACACACACCGCCCAGCGAAGCATCACTGTGTCTGTCCTCCCTCCTCCGAGGGGGCCTGCCCACAGCTGACTCTGCCTCACACTCCTCCTCCTCTTCATGCGTGTTGTGAGAGTCACCCAGTGCTCCCTGTTCTAAGCTACTTTGGGGCCCAACCGATATGAGTGTGTCTGAGTGTGTCTGCGCTGGTGGAAGGTGCCGAGGTATGATGTAATGGTGCTGGCTCTATTAATTCTCTCCTGGCCGAGGAGAGTGGTGACGATTGTGCTTGGGCACTCTCCTCCCCAACTGCAACTGGTCCTGTGAGAAACACAAGAAGGTGGTAATGAGAACGCAGCCTGCTCAGCAACATTGTCCCAACACAACCATCCCCTTAGATGACAGCAGTCGAAAAGCCACAGCACACATTGGGCAGGAGTCTCCTCCCTGCCCTTCACCGCAGGATGGAACTGTCAAATGACCCCTCTGTTCACGGTTCCCCATCTCGCCATCGCCTGACGTGTTGACACCCTGGTGATTTTCAGCACAGCCTCCTCCATCATGGTAAGAGTGTGGAGGTCGGCTACACCACCACCCATTCGAGCCATTTCCTGTGCATTGTGGGCTTGCTTTTCCTGCAGGATGAGGAATGATTCATGAGTAGGCTGCCCTCCCTCATCTCTTCCAGCATGACATTCACATGAACTGCTGCACCCCTCAACTATGTCCCCTTCTGCATAGCTCCCCATATCTGAGGGTGGGTGTCATCTCAGTGATGCAACTAGACACTTGATCTGACAATGTTAGGGAGAACTATGGACATTTTGTGAGTTCAACTCGTCAGTATGTTGGTGTATACAGAATTGGTGTCACCCGGGTGTCACTGGCCACTCACTGTTCCAGACTTTATCAGGCCATTGAATCTATTTCGAAACTGCACCTACGTCCCCTGGGTCACTGCTCGGCTGCTGACCTCCATCACCATTTCCACCCAGGCTCTCTTTGTGTCTCTTGGAGGGTTCCTTTTCCCGGATACCAGGAATAAAATGTCGCCTGTCCCCAATTGCCTTGTTTAATGCCTCATGGGAGGCATCAGAGAAGCGTGAGACCACCCGTGAATGCTTGCCCATGTCTGCACTGGCCCTTTCAGCCCCTAGCAGATTTATCTCTTCAGAGAATGGCACACCCAGCAATGGCTACCATTCATCTTTTCAAAGGGCCCTCAGTTTCCAAGTTCCACCTCCATGCCAGTCCTGCTGCCACTAATGGGGCACCACACACGTCCCCTGACCAATTAGGGCATTTACATTTTAAAATATTGCCATGGGGTCGGGGTTTGGCAATGTTCCGGGCATCAGGTTCCCGAATCCAGAACAAGAATTCAAGCCATTAATTCTGTTTTTCTGTCCACAGATGCTGCCAGACCTGCTGAGTATTTCCAGGATTTTCTGTTTTTATTTCAGATTCCCAGCATCAGTGGTATTTTGCTGCTGTTGCTTTGATACTGTCCCTGGTTTAGCCCATTCAGGGGATTGAGACCGTGAGCATCAACTAGCTTGAGGTCAATGGACTGCTGGGGTTAGGAGCCTCTGGCCATGTGGACAGAGCTGACAGTAACCCCACAGTAACCTTCCCCTATTCCCTCAGAACTGCAGTTTTGATAAAACTGTTCTAAACTGGTTCATCTTGTCTGGCTGCAGGCCTTAGGGAATCTGGCAAGTTTCCTTTGGGTCTGCAGTTGGCTGTGTGCGAGGCCCATATGTTAGCACTCACTGAGGCCAGCACCCTACTGAAGCCAATACAATGGCAGTTTAAAGCCTTTGCCACTGTTCCGATGGTAGCCTTGTGGGCCCACTTTTTTATGGTCAGTCATGGCTCAGTGGTAGTGCTCTCAGTTCTGAGACAAAAAGTGGGAGGTATCAAGTCCTACTCCAGAGATTTAAGCACAAAATACATGCTGGCACTCCAGTGCAATACTGAGGGAGTGCTGCACTGTCAGAGGTTCCATCTTTCAAGTGAGGTGTTAAAGCAAGCATCTTTCTGCCCTCTCAGATAGATGTAAATGATCCAACAGCCCTATTCTGAAGACGAGCAGGGGAGTTCTCCCCAGTGGCCTGGCTCAATATTTAACCATCAGTCAACATCACTAATTATCTGGTCATTTATCACTTTGCTGTATGTGGGAGCTTGCTGTGCACTAATTGGATGTTGCATTTCCTACATTGCAAGAGTGATTAGCCTTCAAAAATATTTTATTGTCTTTTGGACATCCTGAGGTTGTAGAAGGTACTATATAAATGCAAGTCTTTCTTTTTTCTATGATTCTGCAGATGGGACAGATGGAGCCTGCTTTAATATTAAAGTTTGCCAATGGCAATCTCCCAGAATCTGAACCAAAAGAGAGGCAGCATAAAAATGGTTTATAATAAGAACAGTTGAGGGCTGACTTGCCCACAGACTGCTCCTGTTGTAGTGAATTTAATGAACTGCTTATATTGAAAACCTTCCATTGTTAGCACATAAGGTGCAGTGGAATCTGCTTCACAGATCAGTGGAGCTCAGCACCTCTCCAGTCATAAAGATCTCTGTCTTCTCACTGACTGATCTCTTAATTACACTTTTAAAGCATTTGTTCTAATTTGACTGTAATAAGCAGTCTTGGGATTGCAGTGTTTGCTGATGTTTAACATCAGGATCCTGGCTTTAATAACTGTGTGCCTCATCGAATTCTTTGCAGCCCCTCACATGCACCATCAATCTCCTCTCTACCTGAAAGCTCTGTAATTCACACTGTATTTTTATTATGTTGAACTGAAAAACCCAGCTCAGTCAGACTCTCCAGGACTTTATTGGGTGAGGAGCTGAGGCTGACAAGGTGAGCATAGAATGTGTCAGCTGTGGCTCAATGTGCAGCGCTCTCACCTCTGAGTTTAAGTTCCAGAGACCTGAGCACAACGTCTAGGCTGACACTCCAGTATGGAACTGAGGGAGTGCTGCGCTGTCGGACCTGCCTTTTGGATGAGATGTTATATTGAGGCCCCGACTACCCTCTCAGGTGGGCGTAAAAGATCCCTTGCTGCTTTTTTTTTTGAAGAAGAGCAGAGGAGTTATTCCCAGTGTCTTGACCAATATTTATCCCTCAACCAGCATCATTAAAAAACAGATATCTGGTCATTATCACATTGCTGTTTTGGGAGCTCGCTGGAAGCAAATTGACTGCCATATTTTCTACATTATAACAGCAACTACACTTCAAAAATACTTCATTGCCTTATTGGGTTGTCCTGAGGTTGTGAAAGGCACTATATAAATGCAAGTCTTTCCTTCTTTGAGATACATGACTATGAAGAGAGACCAAGACTATGGGTTTAATTTTGGATTGCAGAGTTGGTCCAGACAGAATGGACCAAATAACCTCCATCTGTACTGTAAACCTTTTTGTTTCAATGGTCTCCGATCTTTCAGCAGTCTTAGTCTCTGGAACTACTTTCCTAAACCTTTGGCTTGCTACATTCCTCTCCATCTTTAAAATAGTCCTCAAACCTGACTGCTCAATCTGTCAACTCTCCGAATTCTACCATAATTCAATCTGTCTCTCTCCTCTGTGAAGCATCTTGCAAAGCTTTGTCATATTAAAGGCATTAGGCAAATGCAAGTTGCAGTTGTTTTTGTTCCAGATTGCATCCCCTTGTCTGTGCTGAGTTAGTTGATCTCATCCAGGGTGTCATAGCACAGCCAGGATCCATTCCCAATTGATATCCTGCTGGAGAGTGTGCATGTCTATGTGACTATGACCCACTCCATCCACTCACCACCTCACTGCCTTGAAGTGATTTATGACCTTAACTCCTTATAGGGGCTAAACCAAATCAGGAGTACTCCTCTGTTAATCTCTTTCATTTGAGTTTAAACCAGACAGATTCCCACAGATGCTTGTTTGGGTCTGAAGAACTGAACTAGCTCCTCCTCAAAGAAAGAAATCAACAGAGAATATTATCATAATAATAAAAGCAAAATACTACGGATGCTGGAAATTATATTACCATCTTTTGGATAGCCTCTTTTTTTAATAAGCAATAGCTAGGTCATAAATATCCCAGATATTATAAGGGTCTGGGAGACTCTCTTCAATACGTACCTCCCCATTTAAGGAGATACAGAGAGGGGTTCTTGCTGTTTTATAAAGAATACTACATGAGACGATTTACTAACTTGTTTATAAATTTATCAAAGAATTGAACATGCAATACACTTTAAGTGGCTAAGTATATCACAACATTATAGATTACTAAAAGATGGAAAATATAATCTTATTTCCAAAATGGAATCCAAAAGTTCAACCTTGACAATGTTACAGCAAAATATCCTAGAATATCCATCAAAATTCAAAGTAAACTGTTACCTTAAACTCCTCGAGTAAGCCTCCTGCTTAACAAGACAAAGCACTCTCAGTTAAAAGTAGAATTGTCTTGTCATGCAGTCAGCCTCCTTTACCGTGAGGAATTCAATACTTCTAATTGTTCAACTGTAAAGTCCTTACGTTTATACTGTTTCCAACCTGATCAGCTCATCCCTTGCAAATGTAGGCCTCACCTCTCTGAATGTTCCTCCCTCTTTCATTATCCATATAAGGTTGTATCATTCACTATTATTGTTAATTATTTAATTGCTGAGAATTCCCTTATGAGGTTGTGAGCTTTTATCTGGTCAAAATGTTTGTAGTGTTTCATAGTAATACTATGACTTTGTTTTATTGGTTACTTTACTTCATAAATGTGTTTTATTCTTAAAAGCTTTTTAATAAGTGTTGTGCAGTAACCCCTTTTTTTCTCTTTTGGGTTAACTTAGGGTTACATGACATCTGTTTTTTATATGTGCTGTGCCATTTTATGATTGATCATTCATAATGGTTCTTTGGTGCTACTCTGTGCCACCTTCTTAAGACTGTTTGTCTATACTCTATATCATTATCAGCTAATTAGGACTATAGTTATCAGTGTATACCATGTACAGTGTGTTTCATTTTTAATTATTTTAAACATTCCCACATAACAGATGGATTTTTAACTAAAAGTTTTTTTTACACATTCCAATTTAGCAGAGATGTTGGGATGAATTTTTAACTAAAAGGGAATCATGAATTTTTAACCCTTCTTTGAAAATGATTTTTTTAACTAAAAGGGAATCTTGAAAACTGACAATTTATTCAATCTTTAATTGTATTAAATGAATCTTTATTCCTAAAGTGTAATGTATCAATTATATCTGAATTCTGCCTAATTAAGTGTATGTATTAATTATCTATATTCTTTCCTAATTATCCCTATTATACCTCACAGCCCATGGTTGAACAGCTGATCACTCACTGTCTAGGATCACCTAAGAAGAGTGGCCACTTGAGAGAGACATCTGAGGACACCCGTGGAACCAAAACCAAGGAGTTAATGGCCTAAAGTGAGGAAAGAGGATAAACAGACTGATAGACATGGAGGTAGACAGTCAGACTGACAGGGAGATAGACAGACAGACAGACATGGAGATAGACAGACAGACAGACATGGAGATAGACAGACAGACTGACAGGGAGATAGACAGACTGACAGGGAGATAGACAGACAGACATGGAGATAGACAGACAGACTGACAGGGAGATAGACAGACCGACTGACAGGGAGATAGAAAGACAGGGAGATAGAAAAACTGACAGACAGAGAGATAGACAGACAGACAGGGAGATAGACAGACAGAAAGATAGACAGATAGACTGACAGATGGAGATAGACAGACAGGGAGATAGACAGAATGACAGACAAACAGAAGGCCATCGACTGAACATGAGGGCTGACAGATACGACCTTTCTTTAACATCCCATATCTCCCATTAGTTTAATACCACCCAATAGATAATTCTCTGTAAATATTTATACAGTAAAAAGGCAGCTCCTTATGGGTTTCTGAACTAACAAAGGTTTAATTAAGGAATTTCAGCTATAAGTATATATTTGTCGACGATAAGGGTCTAGAGAGTTTGAGGAATTGGTTCTGAGTATACTCACGTTAACAGTCAGGCTGTGAACAAGCAGATTCATTACACTCCCATATCTCCCATCTGAGTACTATTTCTATTCTGCTGTGCTCCAAAATGATAATTTTGTCCAATTTAACTTTTTTTGATTATTCATTAAATATCTTTTCACTCAGGCTTTGGCAAATTTGCTAAACCTATCCCAAAAGCTTAAGTTTCCAAATACTGATATTAGTTCTGAGGTGTACCTTTTTGGATTGCCTGTCGGGGGGACTTTGGTTCAAATGCAGGCCAGACTTAAAGGGATAAAAGTCTCCTCTGCATGCTGTATGTAAGCGTTCTTAATAAGTAAGTGTGGCAGTCTCATACCAATTCCCCATTGTTACTGTTGGGTAGATGTGCCAAAGCCAGCAGGTGTGGCTGGTGCCCTGTTAGTGGGTGAGGTCAGGTTGACCATTCCTTCTTCCAATTCTCCTGACCAATATTTATCCCTTCACCAACATCACGAAAAACTGATTATCTAGTCATTTAATTAATTACAGTTTGCGGGGGCCTGTTGTGCGCATATTGGCTGCTGCTTTTATAGAGTCATAGAGTCACCTACACCACAAAAGGAGGCCATTCGGCCCATTGAGTCCGTGCCGGCACTCCACAGAGCTATGCAATCAGTTCCACTCCCCGGCTTGATCCCATAGCCCTGCAAGTCTATTTCTCTCAGATGGTCATGCAGCTTTCTTTTGATGTCAGTGATTGTCTCCACTTCCACCTCCCTCGTGGGCAGTGAGTTCCAGGTCATTACCACTCGCTGTGTAAAAAAGTGCTTCCTCATACTCCGCCTGCATCTTTTGCCGAAAACGTTCAATCTGTGTTCCCTAGTCCTTGTACTATTTGTTCATGGGAACAGTTTTTCCTTGTCAAACTTATTGAAGTCTGTGATAATCGTGTACGCTTCTATTAAAGCTTCCCTCAATCCCTTTTATTCTAAGGAGAACAACACCAGCTTTTCCAATCTAACCTTTTAACTAAAATCCTCCATCTCTAGAATCATTCTGGTAAATCTCCTTTGCACCCTCTCAAGAACTTACTATTACAGCAGTGTCTATATTTCAAAGAGACTTCATTGGCTCTAAAATGCTTTGGAGTTCATGAAAGACACTATAGAAATGCAAGTTAGAAACATAGAAAAATAGAAAAGCACATAAAGGAGGACATTCGGCCAATCTGCCTGTGCTGGCTGAAAAGGAGCTATCCCACATAATCCCACTTTCCAGCTCTTGGTCTGTAGCCCTGTAGTTTACAGCACTTCAAGTGAACATCCATGTATTTTTTAAATGAGATGAGGGTTTCTCCCTCTACCACCTTTGAGATAGTGAATTCCAGACCCCCAGCACCCCTCTAATCCTTCTACCAATTACTTTAAATCTATTGCATCTAGTTATTGACCTCTCTGTGAAGGGATTATAGGTCCTTCCTATCCAGTCTATCTAGACCCCTCATAATTTCATATACCTCAATTAAATCTCCCCTCTGTCTCCTCTGTTCCACAGAAAACAACCCCAGCCTATACAATCTTTCCTCAATTCTAAAATACTCCATTCCCAGCAATCCTTGTAAATCTCCTCTGTACCCTCTCTAGTGTGATCTCATCCTGCTTGCAATGCAGTGACCAGAACTGCAAGCAATACTCTAGTTGCGATCTAACTGGTGTTTTATACAGTTCTAGCCAAATCTCCCTGATCTTATATTCTGTGCCCTGGACGTTAAAGGTCCCACAATGCCTCCTTAATCTTATCTACCTGTCCTGCTCCTTAGAGATCTGTGGACATGCACTCCAAGGTCTCTCCGTTCTTCGACATGTCTCAATGTCCTAACACTTATTGTGTATTCCCCCTGCTTTGTTTGCCCTCCCCAAATGCATTACCTCACACTTTTCTGGATTGAACTGCATTTGCCAGTTTTCTGCCCACCTGACCAGTCCATTGCTATCTTCTTGCAGTTTACAGCTTTCTCGCTCACTATCAACCACATGGCCAATTCTTGCATCATCTGCAAACTTTTTAATCATGCCCCCTACTCTTTCTTTCTTTTAGTTCTTTCTTTTAGACTCGCTTAAAGCATTTTGCAATGGTATTTTGCATTGTGGGCAAGTGGGGAGATCTCATAGGCCGCTCCATAGACAAAGGGGAAGCATTACAATAACAAAACATTGACCAAAGCAAGAACTATTGGAATAAAGGTAGGGGAAATCTGCATATCGATACCCTAAAATGCTGTTGAGTCTTAGGGCTCAATTGAAAATTTCAAAATGAAGATTGATAGATTTTTGTTAGACAAGGGTGTTAAGGAATATGGAACCAAGGTGGGTACATGGAGTTAAAATACAGTTAAGCTACAAATCAGCCATGACTTAATTGAATGGCGGAACTGGTTCAAGGAGCTGAACGACCCCTCTTGCTCCTAATAAATGATTGGGATTGGATTTTCACTGTGCAATTTATTTTTCTGTGAGGTTGTTTGGCTGGGGGTGGGAGGCTGGGGGCAGGGGGGGTGGGTGTTGGAGGGGTGTGATGCAGGAGGTGAAAAGGTAATGGCTGAGGTCAATTAGAGGCTAGTGGTGTAAGTGGGGATTGGTGAGACAGCTTATTTTGAGCAATTATTCAGTGAATTTTGAGCTAGGAGGCTTTGATTTTGAATTGAAATTATTGTGTAGGACAGTAGCATTGTGATAATGGACTAGTAATCCAGAGGCCCAGACTAATGCTCCAGTGACCTGAGTTCAAATCCCCCCACAGCAGCTGGAGGGATTTAAATTCAATTAATTAATAAATCTGGAATAAAATCCTAGTCTCAACAATAATGATCATGAAACTATGGGATTGCCATGAAAATCCATTCTGGCTCACCAATGTCCTTCAGGGAAGGAAATCTGCCACCCTTTACCAGATCTGGCTCACATGTGACTCCAGATCCACAGCAAGATGGTTGACTCTTAACTGCCCTCTGAAATGGCCTAGCAAACCATTCCGTTGCATCAAACCGCTACAGAAAGTGTTGTGGGTGTACTTCATCACATGGACTGCAGCGATTCGCAAAAGTGGCTCACCACTACCTTCTCAAGGCCAATAAGCGATGGGCAATAAATTCTGGCCTTGCCAGCAATGCGCGCATCCCAAGAACTAAAAAAAAAACTGTCAGATTTGTCGAGCTTGATGCAGCTCCAGTGGAGTCAGCAACTCATCAGCCAGCGTCCTTTTCAGCTTCCCCTGATCATCTGCTTCCTCCTGCTGTGTGGCAACTCCTCTTCTGAGAGCATAAGCTTGCACTGCTACCAATCTGAATGTCCTCTTGGGAAAGACGGAAACTTTGTGGGAAGAATTTCCTTGGGGCTTCTTCTGCTCTGCTTCACTAACTTTGGGATATACCCCATCGTAACAGTGTTTCCGCTGAACTTCCATTGACGTTATGCAGCAGAGCAGAAGAAACCCCTGAGGAAATTCACCCTCCTTTGTTTCAACATGCCAATGACACACTCTGTTTGTACCCTTATGGAAGCATTGGCCTCTATATTTTCTTTCTCCACCATTCATGGATTTTGGCCTAATGTTAGGAGCTGTGGCTTGAGAGTGCCTCTGTAACATGAGGCCAACAGATTTGAGATTCAAGACAGCCCAAAATAAGGGAAGAGGCCTCTCCTACTGTTAGATGTCTTACTTTGGAAACCAACAAACAAGCCATCAGTGATCTTTAGTGTACACCAGTCTGGCTGATCTGACAGATCACATGCAAAGCAACTTGAAATGGACCCATTTACATAGAGCTTCAGGGAGTAGAGGCTTTCGCTAATGTGGATAGAGTTAGCCTGGTAGTGGACAAAGTTTGTAGGTCATACTGCAAGCTACAGGAATATTCTGAGACTGCCCCGTGATGAGCTTTAAGCATTGAAGACGCCCAAATAGCTCTTGGTGGTGTCTCTCCTTAGGACATGAACAGTTTGGGTCAGCGCTCCTTCGCTGCAAGCCTACATTCCTCAAACTCATTCCTATGGAAAGCCTTTCATACTCCAGCTTCCCGAGGCAAGGAGTTCCTGAGGGAGTATCAATTCTACCAGCAGGGCCAGTAGCTCAGTGGCGCAGTGGTTAGCACCGCAGCCTCACAGCTCCAGCGACCCGGGTTCGGTTCTGGGTACTGCCTGTGCGGAGTTTGCAAGTTCTCCCTGTGACCGCGTGGGTTTTCGCCGGGTGCTCCGGTTTCCTCCCACAGCCAAAGACTTGCAGGTTGATAGGTAAATTGGCCATTATATATTGCCCCTAGCATAGGTAGGTGGTAGGGGAAGGTGGGGATGTGAGAGGGTAATGGGATTAATGTAGGATTAGTATAAATGGGTGGTTGATGGTCGGCACAGATTCGGTGGGCCAAAGGGCCTGTTTCAGTGCTGTATCTCTAAATAAAAGAAAGACTTATATTTATATAGCACTTTCCACAGCCACGGGACCTCCCAAAGCATTTCACAGCTAATGCAGTACTTTTGAAGAGTTGTCACTGTTGTAATGTAGGAATTGTGGCATTCAACTTACACCGCAGCAAACTCCAAAACAAACAGCAATGTGATAATGATCAGATAATCTGTTTTTTGATGTTGATTGAGGGATAAATCATTGGCCAGGACACTGGGGAGAACTCCCCTGCTCTTCCTCAAAATGTTGCCATGGGTTCTTTTAGGTCCATCTGAAAGAGCAGACAGGGCCTTGGTTTAACATCTCATCTGAAAGACGGCACCTCCAACAGCACAGCACTCCCTCAGCACTGCACTGGAGTACCAGCCGAGATTTTTGTGCCCAAGTATTGGAGTGGGACTTGAAACCACAACCTTCTCACTCAGACTGCTTCCCACTGAGCCACAGCTGACACTTGAATGATAGATAGTGCAAAGAGAAATATGTGAAAACATTAAGTGAAATACAAAATTAAACTTCTAGATGCATCTGACTAAATGCAACTAAAGGAAACTAAAATGTCCTAGATAGTATATATTCCTCAGCCAACATCTAAAACAGAATAACTGACCATTATTTCAGTCCTGCTTGTGAGCCTTGCTTTATGCAAATTGCTTTTCAAGTTTCCCTAGCTATACAACAGTGCCTGCACATCCATAATACTTCATTGGCCGTGAAGTGCTCTGGAACAGCCTAAGAACGTGAAAGGGCCTATTTAAGTGCAAGATCTTTCTTTCTGGATATAAAGTTAATGGTCATTCACGCTCAATCAAAATTCAGGGACACACAACTTTAAGAAACTCGACTCTGAAGGTCAAAAGCTGGATTTGGATGTGTGCCATTATTTAATACTCAGTGTCATGGGAGATGGAAGCTCTACGTCATTTGCATGGTTTTCAAAGCCTTAACGAAAGCAGCACGAGCCTCTCCAGCATCTGGTGCTGGCAGCCAAAAAGCACCAGGAGCATCCGCTGCACTTTCAGGACAAATACGCCCCAAATCTTCTGCCTTCCCTGCACCCTGCACCCTGTACCATGTACAGGTCTGAGCATATACATAATGACGAAAAATCTCTCTCTAAAATACTGAGACTTGTTTACTTTTGGAAACCTTGACATTAAGGTCAGAGTGATTTGCTGAAGGGAACTGCACTTGGTGCAGCTTCCAATTAGATATTGTGCTACCAGGGCAGAAGTTAAAACATGCAATTATAATGATGGCACTACCTGTGGCTGGTCAAATGCCAGTGCCGGGCCGCAGTTAAGTAACCCAACCACCTCCAGAAAGTGTCAGCATGGAAGTGGGTCATGGGACCTGCAATGAAGGAAATGCCATCAGGAGGTGGATGAGCCAGTCCTTAAATTATTTAATGGTGTTATCGTGGAAGTGTTTTTTTTCCCTCTGTTTTTAAAAACTAAGGGGGTCTGTACCTTTAAGACTGAAAGTTGTTTTTTCTCTCTGAGGAGCAGTCTGTGTGCAAGTTGTAGCTGTTTCCTAGGCAACAGCAGGAGAGAGAGGAGGTCACATGCTGTATTGTAACTTTTGACTGTGTGCAAAGACTGGCTATAACTGTTTGAACTGGAGACCAGCGAGCGTGCTCACTGAAGGAAGAAGTGGTCTATCTCTCAGCAGAAAAATCTACATTGAGCTACAAGCTGTGTTATTGCTTCAGGAGGGAAAAAACACTGGAAAAGTACATTTGTATTATTGGAGGTAGAAAATTCCTTTTTTCTTCCAATCTATAAGAAGTCTTTGTTTCAAGAGTGACTCTCTGTTGCCTATTGTGTTTTCTGGAATTCTCAGTAAAGTTTCTACTGACAGACTGCCAATCTAAATATCCAAATAGACCTGTTGCTATACTCCTTGTTGAAAGAACTGTGTGACGCCTGCTGCAACAGAAGTTCTTTGACTGCTTATCCATTATAGACTGTCAAATTCACCTGGAAACCTTGAGTCGCATCTGACTATTCAACTCTGGGACACCGCATCAAACTGGGAATGTAACCAACCAAGACACACAACCCAGTTATTTTATTATTCCTAATTTTTAAGACAGCATTTTTAAAACTGGTTAACCGTTGGTTTTTGAATGTATGTGTGTGTGCATTAGGGTTAGGAGAAATAAGAAGTTATAATGTCTTTTAGACATAGGTTTATCTCAATAGCATTTAAGATTTAGTTTATTAATAAATAGTTAATTTGTTGTTTAAAGATACCTGGTTTGTTTGTTTTTTTATTCGGGGGGTTTAGTAAAGTGTTTAATTTGGCTAATTTCTGATAGGTGGGAAAACTTTAATAATATGCTATGACCTGTGGAGCAGTGGGACTGAATTGACAGTGCATTGGTCCCACCTCGGTCACAACAGTGTCCAAAAGCTGAAAACCACGTGTGATGGAGCTCGCAGTCCGCGAGACAAGTGGCGGAGCATGTGCTGTGCAGACTGTTGTTGGGACAGATGACTGGTTGAATTCTGTTAAGTGCACTGACTCTGGTTTCAAAGCTCGTTTTTAAGACATTCCCTAACTTAAAAGTGAAACTCAAAAACTTCAGGTTTCTGGATAACTGAAACTAGTTGGAACCATATAAGACACAGAGTCATTTGACCAAAAGCATGTGACTAGAACCATCTAAGTTCAGCTTTCAAGATTGAAGAGTTCAAGCAGGCGGCACATTTTTGGCAGACAAGCTGCAGAGAGAGAAAGTTGATTCTGGGAGCTGGCTATTGCAAATACGAGCTGGGGCAGCTGCTTTCGGTGACTTAAAGAAATACTGGTGAAACCACACCATCAAGACAGGGCCGAGGATGTTCAAGAGGTGACAAGACTGAAATATTGACTGGAAGCTGCAACGCTTGCTATCGACGAGAAGACATTACATCGGTGTCTGCATCTTGAAGGACAGGAGCTGGAAATTTACCTGAAAAGTTCAGAGTTTTGAAGAACCTTGTGGCTGTTTGATGCCATCTTTGCTGAATGGACTGCCCAATAAATCCATAACATCTTTCTTTGTTGCATCTGCTAATTAACATGTAACCCGTAAACTATATATATAGATTGTGATTTGTCCATTTGTTCTTTCTATTGGGCTCGGTCGGTAAACTTGATTCTTTTGGTTTGTTGATCTCCAGGGGGGTCATAGCACGTACCATAGCTACAGTATCAAACAAACCGTTGAAAGAATAACTGGAGCTTCAATAGCTGACTGATGATGATTGATGATCAGTAATCAAGGATGATGAATGATGATTGATGATTGAGGATGACTGGTGAATGATGGCGTTTGGTGATCGAAGATGATTGGTGATCGAAGATGATTGGTGATCGATGATGATTGGCGACTGATGATGATTGGTGATCGATGATGATCGTGATCGATGATGATTGTGATTGATGATCAGTAATCAAGGATGATGAATGATGATTGATGATTGAGGATGACTGGTGAATGAGGGTGTTTGGTGATCGAAGATGATTGGTGATCGATGATTGGCGACTGATGATGATTGGCGATCGATGATGATCGTGATCGATGATGATTGTGATTGATGATCAATGATCGAAGGTGATCTGTTATTGATGATTGATAATGATCAGTGTTTGATGATGATCAATGATCAAGGAAGATCAATGTTTGGTGATTGAGAATGATCGGTGAACAAGGATGTTTGGTGATCGATGATGATTGGTGATCGATGATGATTGGCGATCGATGATCATGATTGATGATCAGTGATCGAAGGTGATTGGTTATTGATTGATCATGATTGGTGATCATCAGCGATGATCAATAATCAAGGATGATTAGTGATCGAAGATAATCAGTAATCAATGATGAAAGGTAATCGATGATCCTTGATCATCGATCACCTTTCATCATTGATCATCATCAATCACTGATGGTCCTCGATCACCAATCATCATCGATCACCAAACATCCTTGTTCACCGATCATTCTCAATCACCAAACATCGATCATCTTGATCATTGATCATCATCAAACACCGATCATCATCAATCATCAATAACAGATCACCTTTGATCACGATCATCATTGATCGCCAATCATCATCAGTCACCAATCATCTTCAATCACCAAACACCCTCATTCACCAGTCATCCTCAATCATCAATCATCATTCATCATCCTTGACCACCGATCATTGTAATCACTTTTCTTTTACAATCCCCTGTTCTTTAACACGCTTGGAAGTAGTCTCTGGACATTCAGCTTTTCTGTGACCTGGAAGCATTAGGAATAGTAGGAGGCCATTCAGCCCATCAAGCCTGTTCTGTCATTCAATTACATTGTGACTGATCTATACCTCAACTCCATGTACTCACTTTTGCTCCGTATCCCTTGATATCTTTACACAGTAAAAATCTATCAATCTCAGTCTTGAAAGCTCTGACCTGGCTCAAATCGTAAGATTATCTCCCCTTGTTCTTGATTCCCTCACCAGAGGAAACGATCTCTCTGTATCTACCTGATCAAATCCTTTTAATATTTTAAACACCACGATCATATCACCCTTCAATCCTACTTACACAATAGAATACAAACCAAGTTTATGTCCTCATAATTTAACCTTCTATACCACAATATCATTCTGGTGAATCTGCACTGCACCCCATCCAAGGCCTGTTTATCCTTCCTGAGGTGCGGTGCCCAAAACTGGACATTGTCTGCAGACGGCGTCTGACCTTTCTATTCCAGCCCTCTCTCATTCTGTAAATATTTCCACCATGGTCTGATTTGGAAACAAGTTAAATCCATAAAACACCAGCTGCAAAAGCAACGATAAATGAATGTACTCTGTGTTCCCTGTACTGTTCAATGTAATATATTAAAACACGTTATATTGGATGAAAAATGTAAAACAAGTTAAAACATTCATTAAAACTTGGTAGCTCATGCCCCCTTGAATTTAGTTTGAACTCTTTGCTTTCCCACTGTTCAGGGTGGAAGTGACGCAGGGGTGGGACTAGTTTCCACAGCATGGCAAATATCTGTGGACCTGCTAAAAGCCCTCATTTGTATCAACAATGCCTAATTAATGAGGCTGCAGCTCAATAGTAGTGGGAATGGATTACACAGTCACACAGCTTGAATAGAAACATGTCTAGGAGTGGTTTCAGCAGGGCAAAGGCAGGAGTTCTACCAATCTCTCAGTACCTGCTTTCCTGAATTCCACTGGCAATGCTGTTGTACTGATTAAAAATTCTGCTTAACTGCCGAGAACAACACTCGCATGTTTGGTCTTGTTAAGCTTGGAATTTGCTAATATGATTAGTTTTACAAATGCACGTTGCCGTCAGAAAATCTCTCCTACCAGTCACACACTTACCTCCTGGTTATGGGTCTGTAATGTGCTCATTTTGAGGCCGCATATAGTGACATCACAAGTCCCAGGCAGAATGGAGATAATTGGGTCATTCTCCTGTCAATCATGCCTAGAGTAAGGACCTGGGATTAAAGGCCTGCTCAGGTCTGCAAAAAAAACCCCGACCCGAGCCCAACAGAACTACATCCGACCCGGCCTAAGTCTTTCCATTTTTTCCCGTGCCCGATCTGATCCGACCCGACCAACTTACCTTCCGTTTTTCACTTTGTTGCTAATCTGCACAAGCGTAAAATAACTAACGAAACCACCTTTCTAGTCCAAAAATTAAATTAACATTGGAGCCACTTACCTGTGATAGAGCGTGTCCGACCCGGCCTGACCCGAGCCCGAATGCCGGACCCGGAAGTGCAACCCGACCCAACCAGAACCTGACACATGTCGTCAGGTCCCGTCGGGTTCGGGTCGGGTAGCCGGCCTATACCTGGGATTAATTTTATGCACGTAATTTGTATTATGTAGCTATCCTCCACTTACCACATTTTTCTGGGGAAATAATGTTGCTGTACTCGATAAGACTCTTTGATTTAATTCCAGTAATGAGTTCCGAGACTCTGAGTTTATGAATCAGTGAAAACTACAAATCCCACCCAGCCTCCAACTCACTGGCTGACTCAGTGGTGTCAATATTCACTCCATAATTTTAATGGGTGGAAAATTGCAGGCAGCTATCTCATTATTTCTTAATTTGTGGGGCTGCAACAATTCATGAAACCAGCCCCATTTAGTTAATGTCCGAGTTAGTTAATGTCCACATTAACTGGTACCACTGAAGTTGAACTGATTCCAGTTTAAGTCGGCTGGAAAATGCTGCCTACAACTGGAAACTGGAATACCAACTGGTTCCAGTTGAAATCAGTTGAGGCCACAAATCATCCCAATTGTCTCCAGTTTAAATCCGTTGAAATCAGTTACGACAATTTGAAATTTTCAATGGTTCCAACTGTTTTTCCCTTCTGGGCATTGACAGAAAAGCCAAAGTACTAATCAACTAATTTTCCTGCCATTTGACCTCCCCATCCAGTGGGACCTGTCAAGTGGATGGCCCAATGCTGGGGTGGCACTGTGCCAGTTGCTATGACAAGAGCAGATATTCCATAGCACTGCAGAGATTAATGCATGTCTTGTTGTCACTGTGCCATCATTGGTACTGAAACTATCCGATCTACATATCACCTTGGTTCTGGACACCACCCTGCCCTCTGTGAGTCTCAGATCAGTACATGTGGCTAGTCAATGGATGAAAGAGGCTACGTGCGGTGGATGGGTCAGATACCTCTGAAACATAAAGGGGTACATACGTGCTGCATTCTAGGTTTTGGGGTCAATGTCGGCTCATGGGCAGTGGTGATCAGTGTCTTGGAGGAGACTGGAACACCACTCTCCACAGTTGTGCAAGTGAGTTGGCATTGTTTGAAGGCAGCTCACTTGTGTCAGAGACCAGGTCAGGCAATGGTGTTAGGCCCAGTCATTAATGGTTCAGATTTGAATCTACATCACAATGCCTGAGCTCCATCCCAAATTGACAGCATTCACTATACAGTAAAGCTCTATTGTGGATAAAAATATTATTTACATCCTGACTTGAATTTAACAGGGCAGTCACATCTCTGTTAATATGTAAGGAGCAACATGGGAGTTGGTAACAATTTGTATAGTTGAGGAGATTGCCAATAATTTTCTTGCAATATTTGGACTAGGGAATGCCATTAAATAAAGAAAAATAAAAAAATCTGCAAATGCCAGAAATCTGAAATAAAACCAGGAAATGCACATCTGTAAAGGCTACCATTTCAGTGAGTACATTTCAAAAATTGGAAAGACAACAAAGGCACTACACCTGAGTCATTAACCTGTTTATCGCTCCTTACAGATGTTGACAGACCTGTTGTGTATTGCCAGCCTTTTCTGTTGTTATTGCTCATGTGGGCTGAGGTCCTTCTACAGCTTGTGTTCATTTTGGGTCCTTGCCATGTTTGCTGCTCTGTGTGGCTCTGGGCGTCCATTCATCACCTGTTCGAGTATGGACATTTACTGATTTAGGATTCATTGCTGCTTTCTCTCCTCTTCATGCTCTCTTACAAAAGATGGCAGGGGAATGTTATTAGGAGGCCAAGTTATCCCAACTTTCACAAGCTACTTAACAGGCCCTGTGTCATGGGATCCTGGGTGTTTTGACTGTGGCCAGTTCTAATGGATATTCAACATTGCGTCTCTACATCCAATATCTTTCCTGCCCTTGTTGTCTGTCTCTCCCTTCCCTCTCCCTACCGCTACTCCCTCTGCCTGTCCCTCACACTCCCTCCTCCTCTGTTTTTCCCTCCACCCACCCCCTCCCCTGTGCTGTCTTTCACTTGGTAGCCAACTGAAATCAGGAACTTATCATGTGGGGAACTACAAGTGGAGAACAACAGTCTGGGCAGGTAGGGTGGGAATCCAGTAGTGGCAGCTCCTGGCCCCACGAAAATTCAGTAAAACCTAACTGTGGACTTTTGTTTGACCGGACCACCAGCTGATACTGGGCAGACCATTTGCCGACACGCACTCCACCCAGTGCTGTCATAATAGGGCAAACGGGGTCATCATAGGATGTTGATTTTCATGTTAAAAGGGTCTACTGTCTGACTCCACCAGGTTTAACATTGCAGCAGACCGATTACAGCAGGAATGGGACATGAAGTAATTTCCCCAAATTTTTATGATGTTACCATCCCATTTCCATTGAGTGGGAGACCTCTCCCCAGTTGGGTTTTGCTATTGCCCCCCAATACTGCTCTTTATCCTTAAATTCTCATATCCCTTCAAAAATGCAATAAATGTTTTTCAGATTTTTATACAGTGGATCGGTGGATTGCAGTCTCAGCTCTAAGTCTGAAGGTTAGGGGTCCAAGTCCCATTGTAAGATTTGAGCACATAATCTAGTCTGACATAGTACAGTATTGAGGCCATCCTGCATTGCTGGAAGTGCAATAATAAAAACAGAAAATGCTGGAAATACTCGGCAAGTCTGGCAGCACCTGTGGAGAGAGAAACAGAATTAACATTTCATCAGAAGGTCACAGACCTAAAATATTGGGCTGAACTTTATTCTTACAGCAGGAGTCTGACCTCGGCTGTTCATAAGATCGTAAGAAATAGGAGCAGGAGTAGGCCATTCAGCCCTTCGAGCCTGCTCTGCCATTCATTAAGATCATGACTGATCTGATTGTGGCCTTAACTCCACTTTCCTCCCTGCCCCCCATATCACTTGACTCCCTTATAGATCAAAAATCTGTCTAACTCAGCCTTGAATATAGACAATGACCCAGTCTCTACTTCTCTCTGGGGAACAGAATTGTAAAGATTAATGACCCTCTGACAGAAGAAATTCCTCCTCATCTCTGTCTTATTCTGAAGAGTCCCCTTATTCTGAAACTGTCCACTAGTTCTAGATTCACACACAGGGGGAAATATCCTCTCAGCATCTACCCTGTACAGCCCCCTCAGAACCTTATGTTTCATTAACACCATCTTTCAATCTTCTAAACTCCAGTGAGTATAGGCCCAACCTGCTCAAACTTTCCTCAAAAGACAACCCTTTCATCCCAGGAATCAGCTTAGTGAACCTTCTCTGAACTGCTTCCAATGCAAGTATATCCCTCCTTAAGTAAGGAGACCAAAATTGCATGCAGTACTCTAGGTGTGGTCTCCAATGCCCTGTACAGTTGTAGCAAGACTTTCCTACTTTTATATTCCATCCCCCTTGCAGTAAAGGCCAACATTCCATTTGCTTTCCTAATTACTTGCTGTACCTGCATGCTAACATTTTGTGATTCATATACAAGGACACCCAGATCCCTCTGTACAACAGCATTCTCCAGTCTCTTGCCATTTAAGTAATATTCTGCTTTTCTATTCTTCCCACCAAAGTAGACAACCTCACATTTTCCCACATTATACTTCATTTGTCAAATGTTTGCCACTCATTTAACCTATCTATATCCCTTTGTAGACTCTTTGTGTCGTCCGCACAACGTGCTGTCCTACCTATCTTTGTATCATCAGCAAATCTGGCTACAATACACTCAGTCCCTTCATCCAATCATTAATATAGATTGTAAATAGTTGAGGCCCCAGCATTGATTTCTGTGTCACTTCACTATCTACAGTTTTCCAACATGACAATAACCCATTTATTCCGACTCTTTTTCCTGTTCGTTAGCCAATCCTCTATTCATGCTAATATATTACCCCCAACACCATGAGCTCTTGTGTGGTAACCTTTTATGTGGCACCTTGTCAAATGCCTTTTTGGAAATCTAAATACACTAAATCTATTGATTCCCCCTTATCCATCCTGCTTGTTACATCTTCAAAGAACTTTAATAACACAATTTCACTTTCATAAAACCATGTTGACTCTGCCTGATTGTTTTGTGGTTTTCTAAATGTCCTGCTACTACTTCCTTAATACTGGATTCTAGCATTTTCTCAATGACAGATGTTAGGCTAACTGGTCTATAGTTTCCTGCTTTCTGTCTCCCTCCTTTCTTGAATAGAGGAATTACATTTGCAGTTTTCCAATTTGCTGGGACCTTTCCAGAATCTAGTAAATTTTGGAAGATTACAACCAATGCATCCACTATTTCTGCAGCCACTTCTTTGAAGACCCTAGGATGCAGGCCATCTGGTCCAGGGGACTTGCCAGCCTTTAGTCCCATTAGTTTTCCTCGAACTTTTTTTTCCAGTGATAGTGATTGTTTTAAGTTTCTCCCTCCCTTTTGCCTCTTGATTTTCTACTATTCTTGGGATGATTTTTGTGTCTTCTACTGTGAAGACAGGTACAAGCCCAAGGGTTCTAGGGGAATATCGCAAGCCGGATGCAAAATTGGCTCAGTAGCAGGAAACAAAGTGTAATCGTTGACAGGTGTCTTTGTGACTGGACAGCTGTTTCCAGTGGGGTTCCGAAAGGACTCAGAACTGTTTTTTGTGGTATATATTAATGATTTTGACGTAAGTGTAGGGGGCATGATCAAGATGTTTGCAGGTAGCACAAAAATTGACCGGTGGTTGATAGTGAGGAGGGAAGCTGTAGACTACAGGAAGATATCAATGGACTGGTCAGGTGGACAGAAAAGTGGCAAATGGAATTCAACCCGGAGAAGTGTGAGGTGATGCATTTGGGGCGGTCAAACAAGGCAAAGGAATAGACAATAAGTAGGAGGATACTGAGATGTGTAGAGGAAATGAGGGACTTTGGAGTACATGTTCACAGATCCTTGAATGTAGCAGGACAGCTTGATAGAGTGGTTAAGAAGGCATATGGAATACTTTCCTTTATTAGCCGAGGCATAGAATATAAGAGCAGGGAGGTTATGCTAGAGCTATATAAAATGCTCGTTTGGTGACAACTTGAGTACTGCGTGTAGTTCTGGTCACCTAATTTCAGAAAGGATGTAATTGCACTACTGAGGGTACAGAGGGAATTTATGAGAATGTTGCCAGGATTGGAAAATTGCAGCTATGAGGAAAGATTGGATAGGCTGGGGTTGTTCTCCTTAGAACAGAGTAGGGGCTGAGGGGAGATTTGATTGAGATGTACAAGGTTGTGAGGGTCGTGGATGGAGTGAATGGGAAGGACCCATTTCCCTTAGCACAGAGGTCAGTAACTAGGGGGCATAGATTTCAAGTGATTGGTAGAGGGGATTAGAGGGGAGACGAGGAAAGCTTTTTTTGAACCCAGAGGGTGGTGAGGGTCTGGAACTCACTACCTGAAAGGGCAGTAGAGGCAGAAACCTTCAACTCATTTAAAAGATATTTGGATATGCACCGAAAGTCCTGTAACCTCCAGGGATACGGACCAAGTGCTGGAAAATGGGAGTAGGCTGGATGGTTTGTTTTTCAGTAGGTGCAGACACGATGGGCAGAGTCGCCTCATTCTGTGCCATAAATTTTTCTATATTTTCTAAATATTTTAAATATCTGAAAGGGAGGGATGTGGGGAGAGGGCTGGGCAGTGGCAGTATGTGAATTGCTCCTTAGGAGGGCCAGCATGGACATGATGGATCAAATGGCCTTCTTCTGAGCTGTAACGATTCTAAGATTCTAGGATTCTATTCTTTCCTTTGCTGTTTCTTATCTCCACACAAACCAATTCTACATCTTGATCTTCTGAGCCAAGATCATTACTCACCACTGTACCGATCTCATCCTTTATTAACAGAGCTACCCCACCTCCTTTTCATTTCTTCCTATCCTTCCAAAATGTCAAATACCCTTGAATATTCAGTTCCCAGCCTTGGTCATCTTGCAACCATGTCTCTCTAATGGCTTTCATATCCTACCCATTTATTTTTATTTGTGCTATCAATTCATCCATCTTGTTACGAATGCTGCATGCATTCAGATAAAGAATCTTTAATTCTGCCTTTTTACCATTTTTCACAACTCTGACCTTTGAATTGTTGGTGCACTCTTATGCTTGTACGTTCTGTTCCTTTCTGTTTGCAGGACATGCGGCTGATTTTTTGGAGGATTAGTCAACTAATTAGTTGCCATTCAGGCTGCTGGCCCGTTAAGGAATGGTCACCTGGCCCCCAAGGGCTGCCGGCCATTTGGAGGGCTGGCAGCTCAGCAGTATCAGCAGCACCACCAGGAGCGGTGGCCACTGCTGGGACTGCAGCTGGAAGAGGAAGACGTCATGGAAGGTTGCCAGCCTTCCAGCCAGATAAGAGGAATCTGGGGCACCAGGCAGGCCCTGACGGTTAGGGGAGAGTTGGTGCCTGCAGGTGGCACTGTTGCCATGGGGGCAGCCATTTCCACTGTGGGGCCCCTCCGTGGACCAAAGAGTGCCCAAATAGGAGGGCAACACACCCTCCCAGCCCACAGGGAGACTGCCAGGGTTCATCTGGCGGTCTCTCCATCCTGTGGAGGGCTTACCTGCCACCGATAAAATGCCAGCAGCAACAGAGAAGAGGCCCTTAATTGGCTACTTAAGTAGCTCAATTGGCCTGTGAATGGAAGGCAGTCCTCCACCTCCCCCGCTGCTGGTAAAATGGAATGGAAGTGGGAAGATGATGGGCACTCCAGCCCTCCGCACGCTCCTTTGCCATTTTATGGGCCACTCCGCCTCAAAGCCATCTCCAGAGGGCTGGTAAAATCCAGCCCGTTAACTCTGTCTCTCTCTTCACAGATGCTGCCAGACCTGCTGAGTATTGCCAGCATTTTCTGACTTTATTTCAGATTTCCAGCATCCACAGTATTTTGCTTTTGTATTAGTTGCTGTAAGTGCTGTCAAATGAAGTTACACTAAGACCCGTTTCTCTGTTCAGGTGAATGCTAAAGATTCCATGGCACTATTTCAAGAACAGTGAGTTCTGCTAATGTCCTGGCCAACATGTTTCCTTCAATAATAAAAACAGAAAGTGCTGGAAGTACTCAACAGGTCAGGCAGCATCTGTGGAGAGAAAAGCAGAGCTAACGTTACATGTCTTTTTTTTTTAGAGATACAGCACTGAAACAGGCCCTTCGGCCCACCGAGTCTGTGCCGACCATCAACCACCCATTTATACTAACCCTACACTAATCCCATATTCCTACCACATCCCCACCTGTCCCTATATATTTCCCTACCACCTACCTATACTAGGGGCAATTTATAATGGCCAATTAACCTATCAACCTGCAAGTCTTTGGCATGTGGGAGGAAACCGGAGCACCCGGAGGAAACCCACGCAGACACAGGGAGAACTTGCAAACTCCACACAGGCAGTACCCAGAATTGAACCCGGGTCGCTGGAGCTGTGAGGCTGCGGTGCTAACCACTGCGCCACTGTGCCGCCCTCAAGAATTGGTCACATCTTTTGGGACATCCCAGGCACTTCAGCCATCCAATGATGAGCAGCCACTGTTGTTTTATGGGTAAATAAAACATCCAATCTGTGCACAGCAAAGTTCTACAAACAACAAATAAGATCAATGAGTAGCTTATTTTAGGGATGCTGGTTGAAGGATACATAAATAAAAGCAAAATACTGCAGATGCTGGAAATCTGAAATAAAAACAAAAGGTGCTGGAAATACTCAGCAGTTCAGGCAGATCTGTGGAGAGAAAAGCAGAGTTAACGTTACAGGTCTGTGACCTTTCATCTGACCCTCTGATGAACATTTTGATGAAAGGTCACAGACCTGTAACGTTAACTCTGCTTTTCTCTCCACAGATCTGCCTGAACTGCTGAGTATTTCCAGCACCTTTTGTTTTTATTTCAGATTTCCAGCATCTGCAGTATTTTGCTTTTATTTATGTATCCTTCAACCAGCATCCCTAAAATAAGCTACTCATTGATCTTATTTGTTGTTTGTAGAACTTTGCTGTGCACAGATTGGATGTTTTATTTACCCATAAAACAACAGTGGCTGCTCATCATTGGATGGCTGAAGTGCCTGGGATGTCCCAAAAGATGTGACCAATTCTTGCTTCCTCTGCAGAAATAGATAAAACACAGCTAACAGTCAATCTGCTTAGTGCAAACCCTAGGAAAAGAGTACGATACAGGTTTACTTGGAGGGAGAGGCCATGAGGAATTGTATTTGGAGACTGGCTGTCTTTGACCAAGTGGAAAAAACATCTGTAAGATGTTCCTTCCCATTGGGAAGCAATGATAGTGACCACAGTTTTTCCATCTCCATCTCTTTTGAAGCTGTTTACTTTTGCTGGGGGGATGTTTCCAAAAATCAGTTGGCTTCTAGGACCTCATCTTTGTGGCCATTCTCCATGTGTAAGTCTAAACAGTGAGTGTTGACAAGCTACTTGAGAATCACAGAGAATCCAGTTGGTTTTACCTATGTCTGCATACATGCAGTTTCCAGCAGAAGTATTTGGATAGTAATCAGGGACATTGACTATTCTCGTTTCTCTAACCAGAGGCATTGATGCCAATTGTAGTGCATCTACTGCTGAGATGAGCAAACACACAACAGAAAAGGGATCTATCATGACTTTCCTGTGCTGTGTGGCTCAGTTTTAAACTGTAATGTATGCACCTAACTAGCTTAGTCTGTGAGATTTACTCATGAGTCTGAGGAAGCAATGAAGAGCAACAAGTGAGTGTAAAGGGTGAAATACTTTCCAAACCTTTCCGATGAGACATTAAACCGAGGCCTCATCTGTCCTCTCAGGAGGACATAATAAATCCATATGGCACTATGTCAAAGAAGAGCTGAGGAGATCGCCCCGGTGTCCTAGCCAACATTTATCCCCCAATCACCATCATGAATTATCTGGTCATTATCACATTGCTGCTTGTGGGAGATTGACGCACATAAATTGGCTCCCACATTTCAGATATTACAACAGTAACTACACATTACAAAATACATCATTGCTGTGGGACATCATGAAAGGCGCTATATAAATGCACAATTACCACCATCATACCAGCGCTCTCTAGTATAAAATTCTTAGGGAATCAAGTTATCAGATTCCCCCATTTTTGTGCGCTCCCACGAGTTGTTGTCAACTTTCTCTTACTTTTTTTTAAAGAACTGGCAGCCCAAACAAATATAAACTGGCAAGAGGGAGACATGGAGATTAGGGGTCTTCAATAAAGGTTAGATGGAGACTGACAGCAGCTTGTTGGGCTAACAAAAATCAGAGTTTGCAAGTGCCAACATTTCTGTCCTTGGGCTGATCCAGTGTTCCAGTGAACCTCAACACATACTCGAGGAACAGCACCTTATCTTCCGATTAGGCACTCTACAACCTTTTGGACTCAACATTGAGTTCAACAATTTCCGAGCATGACTGCCGTTTTTTCGTTTCTTTATATTTTATTTTTTAACCATGTGCCAGTTGTAAACCTGTTTTTCATGTTTTTGCTTTTGGACAGAGCTGTTCATTATTCTGCCATTAACACTCTCTCTGGACTAATGCTTTGTCATTTATTACAACTATTAGCACTCCCTTTTCCTTTGTTCCATGACATCTTTGTCATTAAATCTCTCTTGCCCTCTCTCCTATCACACACCTTCCCTTTTGTTCTTCTTACCCCTCCCCCTTTTCACTTGCTCAAAGCCTATTACATTTCTAACCGTTGCTAGTTCTGGTGAAAGGTCACAGATCGGAAACATTAGAGTGGGCTGGATTTTGTTCTCCCCCAGGCATTGGGTTCCATGGCGGGGGAACCTGAACATGGCTCCAGATGAGGCCCGCCGAGGACCTCGACATTGGGAGGGCCCAGCCCGATCCTCCTGGCAGCGTCCTCCTGCTGCTGGCTGACGGGACCACAATTTAAATATTCAAATGAATAAACTTAATAAATTTAAATGGACCTACCTGCGGTCTTGAGGGCCCGTCGCGATCTTTGGCGCAATGGCCGGCACTCCTGCACCTTCAGATCCCCGTCTGGGGAAACGAGGCGCCACACTGGTGGGGAGGAGGCAGGAGGTAAGTTTGTCAGTGTGGGGGTGGGGAACAGGGTCAAATACACGAAATGTGTGTCGGGGATGGTGGGAAGGGTTGAACCTTAAACTTGGTGCAGTTTGGGGGGAGGCGGGTGTTCAAATGTAAAAGGTAAATGTTTTGGGGAGGGAAGGGAAAATAGTTAAAGTAATTGTTATGGGGGGGGGGTGTTGGAAAGGGGCGTTAGAAATGTATTTATTTAATTTTTGGGGTAGGACTTTAAAACTTTAAGTTGGGCGACAGGCCTGTCTGCCCTTTAAAAAGGTGTCAGCGCCTGCGCACAGGCAGCTGACGCCATTGCCAGGAGTGGACAGCTCACCCCCTCCACAAGATTGGGGGTGGTGGGCAGCCCCAGCAATTTAATTGAGCCGCCACGCTTAAGATCACCGTGGCTCTTTGGCGTGCGGTCTGCACGGGAGCGCCGCCATTTTTTGAGCTCACTGCCGAGATCGGCAGCGGGCTATTAAAATCCAGCCTTCTGTTTCTCTCCACAGATGCTGCCAGAGTATTTCCAGCACTTTCTGTTTTATTTCAGATTTCCACCATCAGCAGTATTTTGCTTTTATTCATCAGAGAGTGTTGTCTATGGCAGTTCGGTCATTGATGGGACTCTCTGGACATAAAGGAGCATTTGGAAAGTACATTTTGAAAATACGCCTTTCACACCCTGTTTATAACCTTAGTTTCTTCCTGAAGCACATCATCGATTCCAGTCTGCCTCCATTATTGGGCTGGATATCAACCCAGACCAATGTGCAAATCTAGTGTGGCAATAGTGACTTGGCATAGAGAGGGATTTGGTGTGTGCAAGGCAGGATGTTTATTAAAGATATCTGGTGCATAATAAGGACCTGGAAACTGGAGCATGTAAAACATCATAAACAGTGCAGATAGTGGATGACAAGTTCATTTTTTGTTTAGATCAATAAAAATATGAGATGACATTGCTCTTCCTAGATTCCTTTATTTAGTCTGGTTGAATGCTTTTGGAAGCAAGAGGCACTGCATCTTGATCATAGTGTCTCCAGTGTGTGACCTGATGGTCTCCCCTTCATTAATCTTATCTTAATGTAATGTAAAGCAGATGGCAACAATTCCTGCAAAGTCTGTGCTAGATACTTGGCCAAAATCTAATCCTGTAAGACTTAGTATTCATGGAGCTAAATCAGATAAATATTGTAGCATGTTCCTTTTTCTTGTGTTACTTTTCTTCTAGATATAAATTAAGGAAATATTTTTTAAATTTGTTTTGATAGGTCCCGGGCAACCATCAGTTCTCTGCACTTTCCACTTTTCACTTCACTCCTGACAGTGGCTCAATGGGTGCGTACATTTTACATAGGATGTACAGCATAGAAACAGGTTATTCAAACCAACTGATCTGCGTCAGTGTTTATGCTCCATATGAGACTCCTCCCATTCTACTTCATCTAAACCTCTCTGCATATCCTTTTATTCTTTTTGCCCTTGTTTACTTATCTAGCTTCCCCTTAACTGCATCTCTGCTATTTGCCTCAGCTGCTCCATGTGGTAGAGTTCAACATTCTCACCAGAGTTATAGTTCCTAGTTCTGGGCTCTCCCACAAGTGGAAACTCCCTCTCTACATCTACTCTATCAAACCCCTTCATAATTTTAAAGACCTTTATCAGGTGACCCCCTCAGTCTTCCCTTTTTGCTTTTCTTTCTTATTACCCTCTGGTAGCTCAGCCAGCAACTACACCAACCTCTCCTTCCAGCAGGGAAGCTGGATAGTAGGAATATTGGCTGATATTTTTTCATCCTCCCAGGACCAAGGGTGCTGCAGCCTATTGTAGCACCTCTACCAGCACTCCCTGGCAGAGAGCAGCTAACTCAACATAGACTGAGAATTGATTCTGGGACCTTCTTGGGCTTTATGTCTTAGTTTCACACTGGACAGCCATCGGGGAGAAGAGCACCTTAAGGATTTTTTTAAAAATGCACAGTGCAGTTAATTTTGACTTGGGGCAATAGCATTGAAAGGATGTTATCCAATCAGCTGCCCATGATACACCTCTGCTGATTTTTAGGAGCAAATCTGATATCATCCATTTTACACTGTGGCCCAAATTCAAATGATCCTGACTGAGTAGCTTTAATTTAATCCTTCAGTTTGCTCTGAGGACAGCTCAGCACCTGCTCTACAAAGTGTTAAGTTATATTTATAACTTTCCTAACTCTGAGTATTAAGGATGTGCCTGGATTACCCCTCTGCTATTTTCTTTATCTTATTTAGTAGCTTATAGCTTTGTCTTCCTGGAAGGAGCATAAAGTAATTAATTTTGCCTCTATATTCCTTCAGTGTGTCTAAGATAATTATGAAAGATTCTGCTGAATATTTGGAATCTGACCAATATTGAATAATCATGTATGCTTGTTGTACAGCAACCTAAGTGCCTCAGGCCTCATCAACAGATATATTTCTCCATTATATTGTCAGCTCGCCTCAGTTGGTAGAACACTTGTCTCAACATCAGAAGCCCCGCTCCTAGGCTTCAGCATTTTATCGAGACTGATGCTTCAGTGTGGCACAAAGAGAAAACTGCATTGTTGGAGGAGGCATTTTGGTGTACTGCTGGTAGTGTTGTCTTTCAGATCAGATGATTAACTCCAACATCCTACAGTGATTTCTTTGCATTGCAGAGGAGCTGAGAGTTCTCACATTATTCCTTCTTTAACCAACACCATTAAAAATAGATTAACTGGTCGTTTATTTCACGTGGGATCTTGCTACTTGCAAATTGCTCGCCATGTTTGTCTGCATGACAACAGCACTTCAAAAATTAATTAGTTGGATAAGATCTGCTGTGAGACGTCCTGACAATATGATAACATGCTGTATAAATGGAAGTTCTTTATCTCCATTTGCTCACAGGTACACATTAAGGGAGTGTGTTATCACCACCCTTTGAGCTTCTCTGTTGTTCTCTTGAACTGTGGCAATCTGTTGAAGTAAAATACCAACATTTGAAATTCATGCTTTTTTTCCGTTCTTGGGATGTGAGTGTCACTGGCAAAGCCAGCATTTGTTGCCCATCCCCAACTCTCCTTGAAAAATAGGGGTGAGCCACTTTCTTGAACTGCTGCAGTCCATGTGACATAGGTACACCCACAGTGCTGTTAGGCAGGAAATTCCTGGATTTTGACCCAGCAACAGTGAAGGATCGGCAATATCGTTTCAAGTCAGGATGATGTGTGGCTTGGAGGGGAACCAGCAGGAGGTGGTGTTCCATGTGTCTGCTGCCCTTGTCCTTCTAGGTGGTAGAGGTTAAAGGCTTGGCAGGTGCTGCCGACTGAGCCTTGGCGAGTTGTTGCAGTGTATCTTGTAGATAGTACACACTGCTGCCACTGTATACTGATGATGGAGGGAATGAATGTTTAAGATGGTGGATGGGATTCCGATCAAGCGGGCGACCTTGTCTTAGATGGTGTCGAGCTTCTTGATCATTGTTAGAGCTGCATTCATCCAAGCAAGTGGAGAGTATTCCATCACACCCCTGACTTGTGCTTTGTAGATGGTGGACAGGCTTTGGAGAGTCAGGAGGTGAGTTACTTGCCGTAGAATTCCCAGCCTCTGACCTGCTCTTGTCGCCACAGTATTTATATGGCTGGCCCTGTTCCGTTTCTGGTCGATGGTAATCCCCGGATATTGATGGTGGGGAATTCAACAATGATAATGGCTTTGAACATTAAGGGAAGATGGTAAGATTCTCTCTCTCTCTGGAGATAGTCATTGCCTGGCACATGTGTGGCATGACTGTTACTTGTCACTTATCAGCCCAAACCTGAATTTGTCCAGATCTTGTTGCATGCGGGCACAGACTGCTTCTGTGGCTTGCTAGGCCATTTCAGAGGGCATTTTAAATATAAATTGCCCTCATGTGCTGACAAGATAGATACACTTTCAGAATTCATAATCGACTTTTCTCTTCATTTTTAGGTCAAACTGGTTGCTATGAGACCTCACAGTGGTTCCGTTGGCAAATGAACTGTTCAGTGTAGACCTGGACAATCTCAAGCGAGATTCCTGTTCCATGTTGAATTAGTTGATCCAGTTAGGGTAGTGGAAAGTGTGCTACAGTTGACCTCAGCCAGACGGAGGAGGAGGGTGATGGAATAAACCAGGATTCCTACTCTCAATTTCTATTCAGCACCATCTGTAGAAAATTGCACCTTTGTGAATTTGGGATGAAGATATTATTGGGCTCGATGCTGCTCCTTCCCCCCGTGGTAGCAGTCTGGTCGTACATCGTATCAGCTCACAAGAAAATGTGAATTGTATAATCAGTAACCTTTGGTTACTGGACTAGTAATCTAGAGATAAAAGCAAAATACTGTGGATCTGGAAATCTGAAATAAAAACAAGAAATGCTGGAAATACTCGGCAGGTCTGTCAGCATCTGTGGAGAGAGAAGCAAAGTTAACGTTTCAGGTCAGTTCTTCAGAACTGGCAGATATAAGAAATGTAAAAGATTTTAAGCAAGTAAAGCGGGGTTGGGGCAAGAGATAACAGAAGAGAAGGTGTTGATAGGACAAGGTCACAGAATAGCTGACCAGAAGGTCATGGAGCAAAGGCAAACAATATGTTAATGGACAATCTAGAGACATGAGTTCAAACCTCACTACGGCAGCTGGGGAATTTAAATTCAGTTAATTAAATAAATCTGGAATTTAAAAGGATAGCACCAGTAATGGTGATTATGAACGACCAGATTACAGCTAAAAACCCAACTAGTTCACTAATCTCCTTTAGAGAAGCAAATCTGCCGTCCTTATGCAGTCTGTATCTAATGGTCTGGGGAGTGGGACTAGCTAAGTTGCTTTTGCAGAGAGGCAACGTGGACATGATGGGCAGATTGATCTCCTCTGTGCTGTAAGCATTATATGATTCAATATGCAACTCCAGGCCCATAGTAATATGGTTGACGCTTAACTGCCTTCTGAAATGGCCCAGCAAGTCACTCAGTTGTATTCAAGAGGGTGGCTGACCACCACCTTCTCAAGGGCAATAATTGCTAGCCTTGCCAGCAATGCGCACATCCTGTAAATGTATATAAACACAGTTGAAGAACTTAGGTGACATTCCAACAGGTTAATATGGTTTCGATGTAAAATTCTCTAAGAAATTGACTTGCTGAAATAGTCCTGCTTTTAAGATATATTTCAGATGAAACGTTAAACCAGGGCCCTGTCTGCCCTCTCAGATGGATGTAAAAGATCCCAAGGCATTATTCAAAGAAGTGCAAGAGAGTTGAATATTATCCCTCTATCACCATCACTAAAACAGATTATCTGGTTATTATCACATTGCTGTTTGTGGGACCTAGCTGTGTGCAAATTGGCTGCTGCGTTTCCTGTATTACAACAATGACTGTACCTTAAATCCACTTTACTGGCTGTTCTGAGGTTGTGAAAGGCACTGTATACATGCATCTTTCTTTCTCGCGCTGATCAACATCTCTACACGGCCTAGTTGCTCTGTGTTTCTTGCTCAAATGTTAATTTTTCAGAATGTTGGCAGGTCATTTGACTACAGAGGAATTCATAGCTGAACCTGCCCCTGCCCTCACCTGGAATCTGAGAATGGTTACAGCACAGTCGGAGGCCATTTGGCACCTCGTGTCCATGGCAGCTCTCAGCCAATCCCATTACCCCTCCTCCTCTCTTTCCCTGTAGTCCCACAATTTCTTTTCTCTGCACATAATTAGTCAATTACCTTTTGAAAGCCATGATTGAATCTGCCTGCATCATAACTCTCAGGCAATGCATTCTAGATCCTAACCACACGCTGCATAAAAAAAGTTATTCCTCCTTTGGTTCATTTGCCATTCACGTTAAATTGGTGTCCTCTGGTTCTTGACCCCTCCACAATGGGAGCAGTTTCTCTCTACTTACTCTCTCCAGACCCCACTTGATTTTGAACACTTCTTTCAAATCTCTTCTCAATCTTCGACAAAGAGAACAACCCCAGCTTTTCCAATCTCTCCAACTGAAGTCCCTCCTCCCTGGATCCATTCTCTTAAATCTTTTCTGCACCTTCTCTAAAACCTTTCTAAAGTGTAGTGCCCAGAATTGGACACAATAAAGTTGAGGCCAAACCAGTGTTTTATAAAGATTCACCATAACTCCATTGCTTTTGTACTCTATTCCCCTATTTATAAAGCCCAGGATCCCGAATGCTTTATTAATCACTTTCTCAATCTGCCCTGCCATCTTCAGTGATTTGTGCACATATACACCCTGACATCCATACAGGGACATTTTGATCAGGAATCACTCAATATTGGTTAGGAGCAGGAACCTTGGTAGATTTTTCCTTCCCTAACCCGTGAGCATTGTAGCCAATTGTCGAATCCCTACTGACATCTCAGTGAAATCAGCTAACTCAGAGCAGACTAACTATCAAGCCTGGGTCTGCTAGCCTATATTGTCTCAGTGTCGCACTGAGCTGTGTTTTTACCCACTGAACAACTGGGAAGATTGGGAATGTGTCTCCATTTCCTTTAGCTGATCTGTTGACTGTAGCATTTCAAAAGATATGGTGTATTCCAGATAACCCAACATGCTCATTATGAAAAGAACTGTAAAGGTCATGAGTTTGTTGTAGCCATGAGTCAGTTGTCAGCTGTCAGCCATGGCTCTGTGGGTGGCATTCTCACCTCAGAGTCAGAATGGGTCTGAGTCCCACTCCTGAGACCTGAGCACAAAATCTAGGCTGTACTGGTAGAGATGCCATCTTTCAGATGAGATGTGAAAACAAGATCACGTCTGCCCTCTCAGGTAGATGTAAAACTGGGTTGTCCAACATACAGAATCTGGCCCACTAAAGTTTTCAATCCGGCCAGCCAATTGTGGTGCGTTTCGATACGGCCCACCAATCATGGTGCCATCAATCAGGGGGTGCTGACCAAAGGGAGCATCCAGGGGTGCGAGGGAGGTGGGCACGCTGAGACTGTGGGGAGGAGGTGAGCACAATGAGACTGGTGGTGGGGGAGGTGAGCACACTGAGACAGTGCGGCGGAGGTGAGCTCACTGAGACTGTAGTGGGGGGTCGGGGGCGGTGAGCAGAGTTTGACTGTGGGACGGGGGGTGGGGGGTAGTGGGGGGGAAGGTGAACAAGTTGAGTCTGTAACTTACTATAAAGTGCCCTGTCTTAAGTAAGTTGATAAATTAATCTTCTCAGTTAAAGCTTGTTCACAAAAATGCAAATTTTTTCTTGTTTTGATTAATAGTAAGATAAATTTCAAATGCCTTTACCTTGCTGAAATTTGCTCACCGGGCCCCTACATAGGACAAAAATTGTAATGTGGCCCCCCACGTGAAAAGGTTGGTGGACACCACTGATATGAAAGATCCCATGGCACTATTTTGAAGAAAAGTAGGGCAGTTATCCCTGGTGTCCTGGCAATATGTATCCCTCAACCAACATCATTAAAATAGATTAACTGTTTGCGTAAATCTGTTCAAATTGGCTGCCGTGTTTCTTACATTATAGCAGGGTTCAAAGTAATTCATTGACTGAATAATGCTTTGGGGCATCCTGAGGTTCTGAATTGCACTATAATAAAAGCAAGTTCTTTCTTTTCCTTCTTTCCAGCTGACTGACAAATTCGGACGGTGATCCACACACAAGGTGAACTGGGACAAGACTGATGCCATACATCTTTCACTGGATGGAGACACCCCATTCGAGACAATGTTAGCCCTTGGATATGTGACTATTCTCATAATCTATCAGCAACTTACTAGATATGTTGAAGAGGCAGAGATTCTGCTTCAGGCAGATCAAGAACTGTAACCAGTCTGAAAACGATTGAGTTGAACTACAGAAAAAGCTGCCAAACAGGGTTAGCCGACCCTGAAAGAGTATGTGGGAGGAAGGGCCACAGAACATTAAAATACAGAGTTGAGAGCGAGAGGCCGATAAATTTCTTTCATTCTATCAGCTTTTTATTATTTTGCTGTCAGCTGCATTATAACTTTGGCATGTCAAGAATGGATTACAAACTGGCGTCACACTATATCCATCCTTGAAAAAAGAATTTAGAATTGTCATTTTTATTTGTTGACAAATCTAATCTTTAATCTTGTTTGAGTGAACACTTATTGGTACCAGAGGCAAAAGAGACTTGATAGAGGTGAGTATAGGTTGGAGATAGGGCTATAACAAAGCAGCATGATCCTCCAATCTGCATCCTCTGATAGTGAGACTCTGGGCAGACATTGGGTCCTCATAGAATAGATTATAGCCCAATTGGGATACATTCAAAACCAACATAATGCTTCCAAATATGCCAAGGCAGCAGGACAAGATGGCCAAAATAATTTCTTTACCCAGAGGGTGATTAGAATGTGGAAGTCAATTACCACAAGGAATAGTCGAGGTGAATAGAATAGATGCTTTTAAAGGGAAGCTAGTTAAACACATAAGGGAGAAAGGAATAGATGAATATGCGGATAATGTGATATGAAATAAGGTGGGTGGAGGCTCGACTTTGATGACCCCATTGCTAAGCCTTAGAGACTGCATGCTCCCAAACCTGCCTCACATGATCTTTTATCATTGATACATAGGCACCATTCATGTGTAATGATCCACTGCCTTTGGGTGCTTGATAGAAGTGAGCATCGGACATGGGGCAGATTGAAGTGATTGAGATGTGATGTTGCTTATAAAAAGTCTGGGCCAGTTAGAGTGTTAATTTTATAAAAATAATTGTTTTACAATGTAACTGCTTCCTCTTTTTATTACCGTGACACACAAGCATGATCTTGCTGCACTGAACTAGTAATGGGCTCATTAAAACCTGCGCCTCACTTGTCCTTAATGTGCACATACTATTGCACCTCTCTTATGGTTAAAAATAAGTCACTTCTCTTGCCAACAGACTCAACATTTCTCCAATGAGTGCAGCTCCCTTACATTTCACTCTCTGGTGTTTGTTTAATTATGGATGTTTCAGTATTGACTCCCTGACATGTTTGTATCCTGTACAGCAGCAGTTTGTAAGATCCAGTAAGCCTAAATTAAAAAAGAACCTGTACTGTACTATTTTGACTTCCTGTAATTGTCTCACTACAATTACTAATTAATTATGTCCAAAGAAATATCATCTCATTTTGTTTTGCTTGGGCCTTCACTCTGATGGCATCAGAATTCAGTTATGGACATGGAATTAGAGGAGTACAGACTGGGCGTCCAGCCTTTGCAGTGACTTATCCAGTATCCACTGAAACCCTTTGTTTTTATGTATTTTGTGCTAATCATGTTAATATTATTGCTGAGGAATGGGTCATATTTAGTCTTCCATCAAACATTTGTAAATTAGCTATAGTTACATGCTCTAGGTGTGCTTTTACATTGCCCAGTTGTTTCCCTGCTCTCTAGGAATCATTACTTCCAAATATTGCTCTCCTCCACTCCCCTCTATTTCTGAGCCACGTTCCCACTGCGCTGGTCTGTGCTGTGCAGCATGGAGGTCCATTTGGCTGTGGGCAAATTATTGGAATCAATTCTATGGGACAGTATAAATGTTAATTTAGAAAGGCATAGATTAATCAGTCAGCATGAATTTGTTAAGGGAAGGACATGTTTAACTAACTTGATTGCATTTTTTGAGGAAGTGACGAATAGGGTTGGTGAGGGCAGTGCTGTGGATGTAGTCCATATGGATTTTAGCCAAGGCTTTTGACAAACTCCTACATGGTAGGCTGGTCAAAAAAAGTAAACGCCTTTGGGGTCCAAGGGAGAGTGAAAATTGGATCCAAGATTGGCTTAGTGATAGGAAGCAAAGAGTAATGTTTGATGGATGCTTATGCGACTGGAAGGCTGTTACCAGTGGGGTTCTGCAGGGCTCAGTATTCGGTCCTTTATTTTTTGTGGTTTATATTAATGATTTGGATTCAAATGTAGGGGCAGGATAAAGAAGTTTACAGATGATACAAAAGTTGGCCGTCTGGTTCGTGAGGAGGAAAGCTGTAGACTGCAGGAAGCTATAGATGGTCTGGTCAGTTGGGCAGGAAGGTGGAAAATAGAATTCAATCCACAAAATTGGTTGCAGCAGCTTTGACAGAAGCGGAGGTGCAGAGCGAACTTGCAGCTGAGAGGTCAATTTCAGTGTAAATTAAAGTTAATTCCCTTTTGTTTTCGGAGGACCAGGGGACTGCTGGGTAAGTAAAAACTATATATTTGGGCGGTGGCTGTACCCGAGACACTACACGTGTAGTGTCTCCCACCCACCCTCCTCCTCTAACCAAAAAAAAGGACTCTGGTGTGTTGATAAGGTAAGCTTTTTATTTAAAAAGTTCTGTCCGTCGGATTGCTAAGCTAACAAGTTTTTGACTTTTTTTTGGGGGGGTTTTCAGTAGATTTGTTGGGAATTTAGAATAGTGGGAATGGAGGTTAAGGCAGTTGAATGTTCCTCCTGCAGAATGTGGGAGGTAAGGGTCGCCAAGAGTGTCCCTGCTGACTGCATCTGCGGGAAGTGCACCCAACTCCAGCTCCTCGAGAACCGCGTTAGGGAACTGGAGCTGGAGCAGGATGAACTTCGGATCATTCGGGAGGCGGAGGGGGTTATTGAGAGGAGTTATAGGGAGGCAGTCACACCTCAGGTAAAAGAAGTAGGTAGATGGGTTACCGTCAGGGGAAGGAGAGGGAACCAGCAGGCAGTGCAGGGATCCCCTGTGGCCGTTTCCCTCAACAACAGGTATACCGTTTTGGATACTGTTGCGGGGGACGACTTACCAGGGGTTAGCAATGGGGTATAGGTCTCTGGCACAGGGTCTGTCCCTGTTGCTCAGAAGGGAAGGGGGAAGAGGAGCAGAGCATTAGTCATTGGGGACTCCATAGTTAGGGGAACAGATAGGAGGTTCTGTGGGAACGAGAGAGACTCACTGTTGGTGTGTTGCCTCCCAGGTGCCAGGGTTCGTGATGTCTCGGATCGTGTTTTTGGGATCCTTAAGGGGGAGGGGGAACAGCCCCAAGTCGTGGTCCACATAGGCACCAACGACATAGGTGGGAAGAGAGATGGGGATTTAAGGCAGAAATTCAGGGAGCTAGGGTGGAAGCTTAGAGCGAGAACAAACAGAGTTGTTATCTCTGGGTTGTTGCCCGTGCCACGTGCTAGCGAAGCGAGGAATAGGGAGAGAGAGGAGTTGAACACGTGGCTGCAGGGATGGTGTAGGAGGGAGGGTTTTGGTTTCCTGGATAATTGGGGCTCTTTCTGGGGTAGGTGGGACCTCTACAAACAGGATGGTCTTCACCTGAACCAGAGGGGTACCAATATCCTAGGGGGGAGATTTGCTAGTGCTCTTCGGGGGGGTTTAAACTAATTCAGCAGGGGAATGGGAACCTAAATTGTAGTTCCATTGTACAGGATGTTGAGAGTAGTGAGGTCAGGGATAAGGTTACAAGGACGCAAGAGGGCACTGGCAAGCAAGAACTTGGTTTAAAGTGTGTCTACTTCAACGCCAGGAGCATCCGGAATAAGGTGGGTGAGCTTGCAGCATAGGTTGGTACCTGGGATCTCGATGTTGTGGCCATTTCGGAGACATGGGTAGAGCAGGGGAAGGAATGGATGTTTCAGGTTCCGGGATTTAGATGTTTCAGTAAGAACAGAGAAGAAAAGAGGGGGGGGTGTGGCATTGTTAATCAAGGAGAGTATTACAGCGGCAGAAAGGACGTTTGAGGACTCGTCTACTGAGGTAGTATGGGCCGAGGTTAGAAACAGGAGAGGAGAGGTCACCCTGTTGGGAGTTTTCTATAGACCTCTGAATAGTTCCAGAGATGTAGAGGAAAGGATAGTGAAGATGATTCTCGAAAGGAGCGAGAGTAACAGGGTAGTTGTTATGGGGGACTTTAACTTTCCAAATATCGACTGGAAATACTATAGTTCGAGTACTTTAGATGGGTCAGTTTTTGTCCAGTGTGTGCAGGAGGGTTTTCTGACACAGTATGTAGACAGGCCAACCAGGGGCGATGCCACATTGGATTTGGTACTGGGTAATGAACCCGGCCAGGTGTTAGATTTAGATGTAGGTGAGCACTTTGGTGATAGTGATCACAATTCGGTTAGGTTTACCTTAGCGATGGGCAGGGACAGGTATATACCGCAAGGCAAGAATTATAGCTGGGGGAAAGGAAATTATGATGCGATTAGGCAAGATTTAGGATGCGTAGGATGGGGAAGGAAACTGCAGGGGATGGGCACAATCGAAATATGGAGCTTATTCAAGGAGCAGCTACTGCGTGTCCTTGATAAGTATGTACCTGTGAGGCAGGGAGGAAGTTGTCGAGCGAGGGAGCCATGGTTTACTAAAGAAGTTGAAGCGCTTGTCAAGAGGAAGAAGAAGGCTTATGTTAGGATGAGACGTGAAGGCTCAGTTAGGGCGCTTGAGAGTTACAAGCTAGCCAGGAAGGATCTAAAGGGAGAGCAAAGAAGAGCAAGGAGAGGACACGAGAAGTCATTGGCGGATAGGATCAAGGAAAACCCTAAGGCCTTCTATAGGTATATCAGGAATAAAAGAATGACTAGAGTTAGATTAGGGCCAATCAAGGATAGTAGTGGGAAGTTGTGTGTGGAATCAGAGGAGATAGGGGAAGCGTTAAATGAATATTTTTCGTCAGTATTTACAGTAGAGAAAGAAAATGTTGTCGAGGAGAATACTGAGATTCAGACTACTAGGCTAGATGGGATTGAGGTTCACAAGGAGGAGGTGTTAGCAATTTTGGAAAGTGTGAAAATAGATAAGTCCCCTGGGCCAGATGGGATTTATCCTAGGATTCTCTGGGAAGCCAGGGAGGAGATTGCAGAGCCTTTGTCCTTGATCTTTATGTCGTCATTGTCGACAGGAATAGTGCCGGAAGACTGGAGGATAGCAAATGTTGTCCCCTTGTTCAAGAAGGGGAGTAGAGACAGCCCTGGTAATTATAGACCTGTGAGCCTTACTTCGGTTGTGGGTAAAATGTTGGAAAAGGTTATAAGAGATAGGATTTATAATCATCTTGAAAAGAATAAGTTCATTAGCGATAGTCAGCACGGTTTTGTGAAGGGTAGGTCATGCCTCACAAACCTTATTGAGTTTTTCGAGAAGGTGACCAAACAGGTGGATGAGGGTAAAGCAGTGGATGTGGTGTATATGGATTTCAGTAAGGCGTTTGATAAGGTTCCCCACGGTAGGCTATTGCAGAAAATACGGAAGTATGGGGTTGAAGGTGATTTAGAGCTTTGGATCAGAAATTGGCTAGCTGAAAGAAGACAGAGGGTGGTGGTTGATGGCAAATGTTCATCCTGGAGTTTAGTTACTAGTGGTGTACCGCAAGGATCTGTTTTGGGGCCACTGCTGTTTGTCATTTTTATAAATGACCTGGATGAGGGTGTAGAAGGGTGGGTTAGTAAATTTGCGGATGACACAAAGGTCGGTGGAGTTGTGGATAGTGCCGAAGGATGTTGTAGGGTACAGAGGGACATAGATAGGCTGCAGAGCTGGGCTGAGAGATGGCAAATGGAGTTTAATGCGGAAAAGTGTGAGGTGATTCACTTTGGAAGGAGTAACAGGAATGCAGAGTACTGGGCTAATGGGAAGATTCTTGGTAGTGTAGATGAGCAGAGAGATCTTGGTGTCCAGGTACATAAATCCCTGAAAGTTGCTACCCAGCTAAATAGGGCTGTTAAGAAGGCATATGGTGTTTAGTTTAGTTTAGTTTAGAGATACAGCACTGAAACAGGCCCTTCGGCCCACCGAGTCTGTGCCGACCATCAACCACCCATTTATACTAATCCTACACTAATCCCAATATTCCTACCACATCCCCACCTGTCGCTATATTTCCCTACCACCTACCTATACTAGGGGCAATTTATAATGGCCAATTTACCTACCAACCTGCAAGTCTTTTGGCTTGTGGGAGGAAACCGGAGCACCCGGAGAAAACCCACGCAGACACAGGGAGAACTTGCAAACTCCACACAGGCAGTACCCAGAATTGAACCCAGGTCGCTGGAGCTGTGAGGCTGCAGTGCTAACCACTGCACCACTTAGCTTTTATTAGTAGGGGGATCGAGTTTCGGAGCCACGAGGTCATGCTGCAGCTGTACAAAACTCTGGTGAGGCCGCACCTGGAGTATTGCGTGCAGTTCTGGTCACCGCATTATAGGAAGGATGTGGAAGCTTTGGAAAGGGTGCAGAGGAGATTTACTAGGATGTTGCCTGGTATGGAGGGAAGGTCTTACGAGGAAAGGCTGAGGGACTTGAGGTTGTTTTCGTTGGAGAGAAGGAGGAGGAGAGGTGACTTAATAGAGACATATAAGATAATCAGAGGGTTAGGTAGGGTGGATAGTGAGAGTCTTTTTCCTTGGATGGTGATGGCAAACACGAGGGGACATAGCTTTAAGTTGAGGGGTGATAGATATAGGACAGATGTTAGAGGTAGTTTCTTTACTCAGAGAGTAGTAGGGGCGTGGAACGCCCTGCCTGCAACAGTAGTAGACTCGCCAACTTTAAGGGCATTTAAGTGGTCATTGGATAGACATATGGATGAAAATGGAATAGTGTAGGTCAGATGGTTTCACAGGTCGGCGCAACATCGAGGGCCGAAGGGCCTGTACTGCGCTGTAATGTTCTAATTCTAAAAACGTGAGGTAATACATTTTGGAAGTTGCAACAAGCCAAGAGGGTACACAATAAATGGAAGGATACTGAGTAGCGTGGAGGAACAGAGGGACCTTGGACTCCATGTCCACAGATCCTTAAAGGTAGCAGGACTAGTCGATAAGGTTCTTTTTGTATTCATTCATGGGATGTGGGCATCGCCGGCTAGGTCAGCATTTATTGCCCATCCCTAATTTCCCTTGAGAAGGTAGTGGTGAGCTGTCTTCTTGAACCACGGCAGTCTATGTGAGGTAGGTATACCCACAGTGCTGTTAGGGAGTTCTAGGATTTGACCCAGCAACAGTGAAGGAATGGTGATACAGTTCCAAGTCAGGATGGTGTGTCACTTGGAGGGGAACTGGCAGGTGGTGGTGTTCCCATGCATTTGCTGCCCTTGTCCTTCTAGTTGGTAGAGCTCGTGGGTTTGGAAGGTGATGTCTAAGGAGCCTTGGTGCATTGCTGCAGTGCATTTTGTAGATGGTACACACTGCTGCCACTGTGCATTGGTGGTGGAGGAAGTGAATGTTTGTGGATGGGGTGCCAATCAAGTGGGTGGCTTTGTCCTGAATGATGTCAAGCTTCTTGAGTGTTGTTGGAGCTGCATCCATCCAGGCTAGTGGAGAGTATTCCATTACACTCCTGACTTGTGCCTTGCAGATGGTGGACAGGCCTTGGGGAGTCTGGAGGTGAGTTACTCGCTGCAGGATTCCTAGACTCTGATCTGCTCTTGTAGTCATGGTATTTATACGGCTACTCCAGTTCAGTTTCTGATCAATGGTAACCCCTAGGATGTTGATAGTGGGGCATTCAGCAATCCTAATGCCATTGAATGTAAAGGGGTGATGGTTAGATTCTCTCTTGTTGGAGATGGTCATTGCCTGGCACTTGTGTGGGGTGAATGTTACTTGCCACTTATCAGCCCAAGGCTGGATATTGTCCAGGTCTTGCTGCATTTCTACACGGACTGCTTCAGTATCTGAGGAGTCGCGAATGGAGCTGAACATTGTGCAATCATCAGCGAACATCCCCACCTGACCTTATGATTGAAGGAAGGTCATTGATGAAGCAGCTGAAGATGGTTGGGCCTAGGACACTACCCTGAGGAACTCCTGCAGTGATGTCCTGGAGCTCAGAAGATTGACCTCCAACAACCATCTTCCTTTGTGCTAGGTATGACTCCAGCCAGCGGAGAGTTTTCCCCCTGATTGCCATTGACTTCAGTTTTGCTAGGGCTCCTTGATGCCATACACGCTCAAATGCTGCCTTGATGTCAAGGGCAGTCACTCTCACCTCACCTCTTGAGTTCAGCTCTTTTGTCCCTATTTGAACCAAGGCAGTAATGAGGTCAGAAGCTGAGTGGCCCTGGCGGAACCCAAACTGAGCGTCAATGAGCAGGTTTTTGCTAAGCAAGTGTCGTTTGATGTCACTGTTGATGACACCTTCTATCACTTTATTGATGATTGAGAGTAGACTGATGGGGCGGTAATTGGCTGGGTTAGACTTGTCCTGCTTTTTGTGTACAGGACATACGTGGGCAATTTTCCACATTGCCGGGTAGATGCCAGTGTTGTAGCTGTACTGGAACAGCTTGGCTAGGGGCGTGGAAAGTTCTGGAGCAGAGGTCTTCAGTACTATTGCCAGAATATTATCAGGGCCCATAGTCTTTGCAGTATCCAGTGCCTTCAGTCGTTAAGAAGGCACATGGCATGATTTCCTTTATTAGCCAAGGCATAGAATATAAGAGCAGGGAGATTATGTTAGAACTGTATCCAACACTAGTTAGACCACAGCTTGAGTACTGCATGCATTTCTGGTCACCACATTCCAGGAAAGATGTGATTGCACTGGAGAGGTACTGAGGAGATTTACAAGGATGTTGCCAGGCCTGGAGAATTTTAGCTATGAGGAAAGATTGGATAGGCTGGGGTTGTTTTCCTTGTAACAGTTGAGGCTGAAGGGTAACTTAATTGACGTGTATAAAATTATGAGGGGCCTAGATAGAATAAATAGGGATGACCTATTTACCTTGGCAGAGGGGTCAAAAACCAGGGGGCATAGAATTAAAGTAATTGGCAGACAGATTAGAGGGGAGATGAGGAAACATTTTTCATCCAGAGGGTGGTAGGGACCTGGAACTCACTGCCTGAAAGGGTGGTAGATGCAGAAACTCTCGCAACATTTAAAAAGCACTTGGATAGCTACTTAAAGAGCCGTGACCCGCAGGGTTACGGACCTCGTGCAGGAATGTAGGATTAGGTTGGGTAGCTCTTCGTCAACCGGTACAGACACGATGGCCAAATGACTTCCTTCTGTGTCATAAACTTTCTATGATTTCGGTGAATTCTATGACTTTCTGTTTTGGTGAGGACCGGCTCCCTGCATTTATTCTGCTGGCAATCAGCCGCCTTACTATCAATGCAAATTTGTACATGTACCTGTGTGTTGATTTAAGGATAAGTTTTCCAACTGCATGCTTCCTGCATGGAACTTCGCCCATGGGGCTCAGATACTGGGAAAGCGCATGGGTATAGCACACAATGTATTGCCGATAGAATATGTCTGGCTGTATGTGGGTGATTTCTGGTCTGCTCTTCCATTGGGTGAGGCTCCACATCATAAGTGTGCAGTTGGAAATGTCTTCTTCAGTGCCAAATTAAGAGCAGTTCTGTGCCCTTGCTGATTAGAAACTGGAATGGGACTGCTCAAAGGCATTTCATATAAGAACCTTACAATCGGAAGCAAAGGAGACCTGGTTGGATTTGAGGCCTATGTCCCAGAGGCAAAAGGCCAGTGCCTCGTACATCAGACACAATCCCCTCATTAACATCATTAAGCAGAAGAGATACTGAGTAATGAAAGGGATTGAAATTTATAGATGACCATATACTCCATGCAGTGTGATCATTCAAAGACCTGTTGGCTCTATGGGAATGTTATCTCTCAACTGCAGTTTGTCATGGATAAATAATGTAACTAGTAATATTAGATTGATATCCCATCAATGTTATTGATGTCAAGGTTGAGGAGAAAGAGCTGTAGCCAGTTATTCATCTCTCTCCAGAGAGTGAGTAGCATCTTTACAATGCACATTGTATTCATCCTACTGATAGGAACAGCTTCAGTGGGACAAATAGTTTTTCCTCGTTCAGACAGTTTAACCACCAGAGAGAAGACAAGTGAAAAACTATAATTATCGTCTACCAACTCAGCTCAAATTGCTAAGGAGCATCAATTAGCATCATGTTCCACAGGGAAACACTCCAGCTTCACTTTGCCTGGAAGGAGAAGCTGAGAGCACGTGTGACAAGGAGGCAGATGGAGTGAGAAGTTGGGAGTAGAAAAAAGCTGGAATAGAAAAGTGAGAAAGAAGGAAATGAGAAAGAGAATAGACGTGGAGAAAACTCAAAGGAAAAGGGTCACTTTGTAACATTTTGCACACATTGGGCTGAATTTTATCTGGCCAGCAGAGTGAGATTGGAGTCGTGGAGGGAGGGCTAAAAAATTGGGAGGGGTGTGCTCTCCCAGAAAGCTGACGTTGTGAAATTGGCTTAGGATTTTGTCAGCACCCAGAAAGGTCAAAGGACATGTTGCTGCTGGAATGCGGTGGGACTGCAATTTGAATTGCTGAGCAGGTGCTTAATATGCATTTGCATGGACCTCACTCCAATTTTATGAAGAGTTTTAAATTTAATCAACGCGCACACAGATCACGTGCTTCTAATCCCCACCTGGTTTCGACAGTACTGAACATGCTGGAGTTGCAGAGAGAGGTAAGGGATCATCTGACAGAGCTGCAAGAGGCAATGCGCAGTCATGCACGGATGATGGAGGAGTCCATCCATGCATCTCACAGATTACTGATGCCCTTTTTGTGAGTGCTGGGCAATATATAGAATTTCAAACAGATGCTGCTTCACAGGCACAAAAGGCAATGGGTTTCACCACCATCATGGATTCCCCCAGATGCAGGGCATCACTGATTGCACCCATGTGACCAAGTGACCGCCTGGCGAGATTCATCAACAGGAAGGGCTTCCACTCCCTCAACGTTCAATTGGTCTGCAACCACAAGAGCTTCCACCATTAGTGCCTTCACTTTCCTGGCAGCTGCCATGACTCCTTCATCCTCCAGCAGTCCAGGCTGCCGCAGCAAATGCATGGGAACACCACCACCTGCAAGTTCCCCTCCAAGTCACACACCATCCTGACTTGGAACTATATCGTCGTTCCTCCACTGGGTCAAAATCCTGGAACTCCCTTCCTAACAACACTGTGGGTGCACCTACCCCAAATGGACTGCAGAGGTTCAAGAAGGCAGCTCACCACCACCTTCTCAAGGGCAATTAGGGATGGGCAATAAATGCTGGAATAGCCAGCGACGCCTACATCCCTGAATGAATAAAAATAAAGCTCTTCATTCCACCCCCCGTAAACTACTTGGATGGATTCTAGAGGACAAGGGATATTTGTTGAAAAGATTGCTACTCACCCTTTTACGTGACCCTGAGATGGAGGCACAGAGGTGCTATAACCGAAGCCATGTGCTCACAAGGACTACCATCAAGCAGGCCATCGGGCTTCTGAAGATGCAGTTCCAGTGCCTGGACCCATCAGGTGGTGCCCTGCAGTACACTCCTGCAAGGGTCTTGTGCATTGTGGTGGTCTGCTGCACTCTTCATAATATGGGCCCCCCCCTGAGAGGTGTGGTCCTTGAAGAGGGTGAAGCCCTGGAATGACACAGTTCATTGGAGGAAGAGAAGGAGCAGGACATGGAAGAGGAGGAAGATGAATTTGAAGATGCAGAACAGAGAGGTGCCCCAGCTGCCCAGGCAGATGGCCGTGCCAGGCACAGGACTCGTCAGGACGTCACCAGCACCAGGGAGCATCTGATCCAGGTGCGATTCACCTGAGCCCTTCCAACCTAGGAGGACAGCATGGTCTGGGACTCACTGAGCTGCCTGTCAGAACACTTCCATTCATGACGCAGCACACCATTCTTACCACCAATGAATGATGCACATCTGTCCAGCAGTCTCACTGTCACCCTTCAAAGACCTTTGCTTCCCTTCACCACTTCTTCCCTCTTTTCCAGTTCTAGTACGTGTCAATATTTATAATGTCTTCCAAAAGCTACAAAGTGCACATCTACAAGTGAAGCAAACCCGAGTGAATCATTCAGTGCTCTGCCTGATAGGGTGCTCCTCTTGTGGCCTGAGATGAAGTGGGGGGGCAGCCTGTGGGGCGCATCCAGAGGCTGCTGCACAGGCGTCAATGCAGGGGCAGCCTCCATTACAGGGCTCTGCTGCATAGATGGTCCATGAGTCAGAGAGGCCAAGGAGGGCGATGATGATGAAGGTGCCCAGTGAGGGATGGCACCCTCATCCTCTTCAGTGACTGTCTCAGCCCTTGGATGGCACACTGGAAGACTGGAAGGGAGCACCAGTTGAGGATCAACTGGCATCCACTCCAAACATCTTTGTGCCATCAGCGCTCCTAACTGGTCGATGTTACAGAGCATTGCATGCTTTCTGTGCATGTCAGTGTGCTGTTCCTGCATGCACTCATAGTGCTGCCATATATAGCTCTCTATGAGGTTGGCCACTTTCTCAATGGAGGAGCTCATGTACTCAAAGCCCTGAGCCATATTGGTGCACATGAGCTGAATGGACTCTGACATTATCAGCCCATGACCCCGCACTGCCTCAGGGAACTCCGACATGTGGGAGCACATCTGTTGCAGCTGGTCTAGAGCCTCCTTGTCTGTGACTCCCGAGGCCCTTCATCAGCGCCCAGTTGAGCATGGCTGTGTCTGTCCTCCATCCTCCGAGGGGGACTGCCCACAGCTGCCTCTGCCTCTCTCACCTCCTCCTACTCATGAGTGCTGTGCTCTTCACCCAGTGCCAACCTATCTAAGTGCGCGCAAGGACCCGCTGATGTGAGTGTATCTGTACTGGTGGAGGGTGCGCTTGTAAGATGTGTTGGTGTTGGCTCTGCTGTCTCAGTTTCTTGCAATGGCCCCGGTGCCATGACTGGACTCAGGCGTTCCCCCTCCACATCAGAACCTGTGGGTGACACAAGAAGGAGATCATGAGAACTAGCCTTGGAGAGTACAAGCCTCTGCAGTGCTGAGGCTTCCCAATGCAGCTGAGTCTTTGGCATGCTGTCGGATGGGAAGGAGTGCACTCCACCCCTTCATCTACAGATTGCAATATCTTTTCACACTGTTCACAAGGTATGCCCATCTCTCCTTCCCTGACTTTCTCCAGCAGGGCCACACTGGCAATTTTCATGCCCCTCTTCCAGTCAGAGCCCTCTCCCTGGCATTGTGAGCCCATTTTTCCTACAAGGACATAAGATAGAGGGATAAGGCACTGCTGGCCTCTCTGACCAATGCCAGTGGCTCATATGCATAAGAAGCTGCATGTATCAATGCTGGCAAATCGTCAACAGCACTAGGGGCTCTGAGCCTTGCTGAGGGGTCAGGAAGTACCCTGGGCATACACTTCTCCCATGTTCAGGAGCAGCAGGGACCCTCAGGCTCCTCAGCTGGAGTCTGAATACCCAGAGGCCTAGCATCAGAGTCTGGTGTTGTTCTCACCTTGCCAGAGCGATGAAGGTCATTGAGCTTTTTAAAGTACTGGACTCAGTTCCTACAGACTGCTGACTTTTTCAGCCACCTCCAGCCATTCCAGCTTTTTCAGGGAGGGAGCCTTCTCCTTCCATCCTCCGGAAAGAGGACCTCCCTCCTCTCCCTCACAGCCTTCAGGAGAAGTTTAAGGTCAGCATTAGAGAAGCGAAAGGCAGCCCTGCCCCGGGTGCCAGGCCTCTACTTCTCCTCCTGACTCCCTGGTGCTTGCATTTTCTCTTTGAAATGAGAGCCACAGTAATGGCTGCTGCGGTGCTTTTAAACGGGGCCCGCACTTGCAGAGCCCCGCCTCCATCCCATATCCATGGCCACTAATTGGCCGCCAAAAAAACCCACCTTCCTGCCAATTAGCAGCCCGCCTCCTCAAAAACCACAGGCTGTGACTACCTACCCCCCCACCCCCCCACCCCCCATGGCAGGGTCGGGACATGGAGGGAAAGTCCGGCAATAGTAAAGGGAACAATGTGGTGAGAGGCCAGGAGAGGAGCAAGGGCTGGTGAGAGGCCAGGAGAATAAGGAAGAAGTGATGAGAGACCAGGGGACGGAGTAAGGAGTAGTGAGAAATCTGTGTGCAGCTCCTCAGCACTGCAATAGATGATGCAAACTAATGCACCCCTCTTCCAAAGCACTTGTAATGCTCATCCCTGGCAGAGGCAGAAAACAGAAACTGTGGCCAATTTTAGAAAATAAACTTGGGAAGTAGCCCTCAGACTCCACAAGGTAAGAAACAAACTCCAGGACATGATGATTGGCCTTGATGCATTACTAGGCGAATTCAACTAACTTCCACCCCTCGCTCCACACCTTGTGATGTGCCACAGTGCCCTCATCACTCAGAACCTTGGCCAGTTCCTTCTTACAGAATCGCAGCACAGCCACCCCTACCATTTCTGTGTTTCTTATATTTAAATGTAGGTCTCTTAAACAAGCAGTCAGTATAGTGCAGTAGATTTTAGACTGGACTAGCAACTTAGAGGTCGTGAGTTCATATCAGAACAATGATAATTTCTGAAATTGAATTACAGATAAATCTGGTAATTGGTGGGTCAGCACAGGGAAAAATGACAGTGAAAACTGCCAGATTATTGTAAAAATCTCATCAGATCATTAATGTCATCCCTACCCAGTGTGGGCTCTGTTTGGGGAAACCCACTGCAAGAAATTGTAGCAATAAAAACATATGGGTGGACTGAATGTTCATATACAGGACATCTCACATACACAGTAAAGCTTGCATATATAGAACAGATCACTTATTGTGTACAGCTTGTATATACAGGGCAGTGTACATATACAGGGCAGCTCCCTTGTCAAAGTTCTAATTTGATTTTTTTTTTTTAACCAGGCAAGTTGAATTTGTAAAACAAATTGAGTTATTTTGAGGGAAATTGATAGGAAGGGAGGATAGGAAAGAAAGTGATGTGGAGGGGAGAGGTTGAAGGTGAGGAGGCTGCTGGCCTGCTTTTGAGGAGGGAGGATAGAGGGTTAAGGATGGCGTGGATGAAAATAGAAAGTAAGGATGGGAGGATACAGGGGTGACAGGTAGTCTGAAGAGGAAGAGAGATGCGTAGTGAGGGGATGGAGGATCAGATAGGCATAGTGGAAAGGGTAAGGGACTCAATGATAGTAAAGACCTGGGGGAAGCAAAGGAACTGGGGGTGTGTATAGGAAGGGACCTACCAAGACTCACCATTTTCCCAATTGAATACCCAGTATCTCCTCACCAGTTTGTGCACAATCTCCCCACTGATCCATCTGCCATCTCCCTACCAGATCACCAACTGGATCACCCACCATCTTCTCACCAGATCACCCACCATCTCCCCACCAGATAATCCATCGTCTCCCCATTGGATCACCCACTATCTCAACACTAGATCACCCGGCATCTCCCACTGGATCACCTAACATCCTTCCACTGGATCATCCACCATCTCTTCACTGAATCACCCATCATCTCCCAGTCAGTCCAAGTACCATCTTACCATTGGATCACCATCTCCCCACTGGATCACCTGCCATCTCCCTACTAGATCACACATCATCACCCCACCAGATCACCCACCATCTTCCCCACTGAACCACCCACCACCTCCTGGTCAGATCACTCACTATCTCCCCAACAGATCATTCACCATCTCCCCACTGGATCACTGCAGCCACACCATCATCAGCCACCCAAAAGGAAATTAAAAAAATAGGAAGAAGCAGAAGAAGACAGAGAGAGAAGCAAAAGGAAGACTTAAGGACAGAGACGCCATTGAGAAAGAGAGAAGCAGAAACAAGAGACAGAGAAAGAAACAGCAATATAAAATCAAAGAGACCAGTAAGAGAGAGGCCATAATCTCCAACTCACTATGTGCAAAACTACGAGAGATCCATTGGCATAAATATGTAAAATCCTGGCAACTTGTGCACATCCATCACACTTCAGATGCCATACTCCAATATAAATAAAGAAAGCCAATTATTTCTTGCTGAATTGATAAATTAATTTTGTCCTACGAGGTAGCAGCCAGGCACCTGCAACTACAATTACCCTCTAAGTGACTTCTGGATGTGCCCCATTTACATCATCTTCCCACAGGGAGTACCTCAGCAGTGGCCTGAAAGGCCAGACGACATGAAACAAATTTCCATCTTAATAGCTAAACATCATAGTCATGTTCTAGACATTACTTAGGAGCACCCCATGGAGATCAGATCTGTACAAAAATAAAACACTGATTTAAATTTGAGTGAATTCTAAGTGTGGGCAGGATCCAGACACAATGCTAAATTATTCTCATTGATATCCTCCCTGCCTCCTCACCACTGGTGCAACAGACCCATTTTTAATTACATCATTAGCTGAGCAACAGGGACTTACCTCTTACAACCTCATTACTTTATCAACAGGGTTCACTGTGCTCTGGCACTACAACAAATGATTTTATGATTGTATATTTTTAAAACTGGTTGACTATGGCTCCCATGATGACGCAGGTGAGCAACTGAACCCTACAGACTGGGAAGCTCCCAGGGTTCAATTTCCAGTTTGTTCTGAGTAAGATGATGCCTGCTAGAAAGTAGATAGGTGGCGTTAAAATTGGCTTTATTGCTTGAGCGAGAAAGGGGAAATCGGCCAGGGTTCCTGCTCCTGGGTCACTATCGTTGACCCATTCTGCAGATGCATGTGCTGAGGACAGGATCAAGCTTGGATGTGGCCTCCCCATCCCTCCAGTCCTTTGTCATCTAATGGCCAGGTGACATTCACGGTCTGGGCTTACACATGAAGAATGGATATTTTGGCAAGGTATGGAAAGCTGTCTAGTGACCAAGGGCTAAAGCATTACATTTTGAGGTTGCATGGACTAGGATTGCATTCCCTTGAGTATAGAAGATTAAGGGATGATCCATATGACGAAAGGATTTGATATGCTAGATAGAGAGAAACTATTTCCTCTGCTGGGGAAGTCCAGAACACGAGGCATGTAGCCTTAATGGTTAGGCCCTTCAGGGGTGATGTCAAGAAGCACTTTTCTCACAAATGGTAGTAGAAATCTGGGACTCTCTCCCCCAAAAATCTTTTGAGGCTGGAACTCAATTGAAAATTTCAAAACTGAAGAATGATAGAGTTTTGTTAGGCAAGGGTTTAAGGGTTATGGAACCAGGGTGGATAGATAGAGTTATGATACAGATCAGCCATGATCTAATTGAATAGTAGAACAGGCTGGAAGGTCTGAATGGCTTTCTGCTGTTCCTACATTCCTAAGAAACTGTACTTAAGCAAGTAGTAAATGCCTTCATGGGGCAAGAGGGAGAAAAGTAGTGAGAAAGGGTTTATAATGAAATAGCATTTACCAACATGGCTAATGAAAACAACGAGTTCTATTTGGTGTGTTGCTTCAATGAGTTCTTCTGAAGACGAGGATCAATGTTATTGCACAGCAGGTGACGTTCTTCAATCAGCAATCCTTGTTTGAAGGATCCAGCTTTATGAAACAGTAAATTTACGGTCATGGGAAATATATTAGTTGAACTTCCAGAGAACTTAATATCCTTTACAGCTTTCAATATTCCAAAGCTCTCTCTCAGAAAACATTTGGAGATGTGATTTCCTCTAAATCTCCTGCTGTAAGAAACAGCATGGAACCATGGAATATTTTTCACCTCCACCTAGTTGTACAAGATCTGGAATGGCCTATCCACCAATCCTTGAAGGGACCACTGGAGGCTGCTCAAGAAGTGGGCACGAAACTTTGTAAGAGTTACATTTCTGTGGAACCAGGAGCAGCCATGCTCCGCTTCACCTCTCTCCCGCCACTCCCCACCATCGTACCTACACGTAGATTTGGTTAGTGTTGGAGCCTGACGGAATTCGTCAGGCCTGACCAGGAATCTAGTTTCGGATGTCCAATTAGCAGCTACTCACCTGTTCCATTGAAATAAGGCATGATGTTGAATTTGGCACTGGCCTCAGGCTCCCAAGACGGGTGATTAGCACACACGCTAAGTGCAAATCCAATTTCTCAGCCATCGTACAATTTATCCCAGTATCCGATCTTCCTGCTCAGCACACTGCAGCCCTTGGGTCTGAATATTGAATTTAACAACCGCAGACCTTGTCTGTTTCACCCATTTTTCCCGGCACTTTCTTCCATTCCGATTCTGTTTTGTTTCTTGCACCTCTGGCCTTTCATTGCGTTTTTAGAACCATTTGATTTTGAAGACTTCTGGGGAGTGGAATTATTTATCCCGTTTATCAAGTAACTCCAGTAGTTTTCGTATAGCTCTGTGCCAGAATAAGAATGAACGAGAGGCAATTAAAGTGCTGTAGGTTCTGCTAGTCAAGTGTTTCAATCAGCTGGAGGTCTCCTATCCCAGGAAAGACCCTGCTGGAGACTGTCAACTGATTGCTTGTGATAGCACTTTCAAATGCAAATAGTATTCTGATCAATGGAGGACTATATGGGGCACATGCACCCTTTGCTGGAGACAATCCCACTGTGTGATCTGTCTGGTACTAATCAGCGAGTTGCTCAGTTTGTGCCTTGAATGTGACCTTCTAAGTAACTGTTGCCACAAGAAAGGCTATTATCAATTATATTAATCTAATTGCTTTTTCTGCAAAGCTGAAATAGCAATGATCCTTAATAAATACCTTGCGTACTGTAAATGGCAGCCTTTCATCAGTGCTGTTATCACATCTGAAAAATCCAGCATTTTCTGTGCTAAAAGCCAGTCAATTTGCAAATCTTTTGTACTGCAGCTCATTCACCAATTCAGTACCAAAACAACAGAAAATAATTCTTATAAAACAGTCTTTCTAACTGGAGGATAATATTATAAGGCTAAATGTTAAAGTTTGAAGATATCTAGATAGCACAAGGGGATTTGGGGCCTCTTTGGGCTTCTGTTAGCTTTGGGGTTCTCAGATGTGATCTGAGATATATTTGGAATTCTGTCATGTAACCACTTCTCTCTCATAAAACCTCATGCAGCAGGTTCCACACTTAAAGTTCCCCACCAGCCAGTCAGACTCATTGGAACCTCCACAGGATTATTCATGCAATTATAGAGACGTGTAAACTGAGGGCTGATCTGCCCGAGATTTATAAGGTGATTGTGTGTGAGTTGACAGTTTGGTCCACGGCCAGATTGCTGTTAGATGTCAGGAAGTGGTTCTTTTTCCAGGACCTCTGGAACAGGCTGCTGCCTTGTGCGTTCGGTGCTGATTCACTGAATTCCATAAAGTGAGAGCTGGACCATGTTCTGGCTTGGACAGAGATCACCTCATACAAAAGGTAGGTACTTCATAGAGTTATCAGAGTGAATCCTGGAGTTGTTTTGATTAGGTAGGCATTTCTCAGAATTCCACACCACCCCCCCCCCCCCACCACCCCCCACACATTCCGACCTGGCCACCAAAATTGTCCTTGGTTTTTATTTGGTTTTTCACCTCTCCCAGGAGATCCCATGGTTTTGAGTGGGGCGAGAATGTATATATTGTGATACACAAGGTTTATAAGGTGATTGAGTTCGAGTTAACAGTTTTTCCGATTAAATAGGTTAATGGGGAACTAGGGTTGTAGTTTTAAGTTGTATAAAGCCAGATGTAGGTTGGATGTCAAGAAATGGTTCTTTTCCCAGAGATTAGTGAACCTCTGGAACTGGCTGCCGGCCAGTATATATCACAATTGTATGGGACAGGCTGGATGGACCAGAGGAGTCCTCACCTGTCTATCATTGTTCATATGTTTGTATGAACGGTCAACTGGCTCTCTGTGTCCCACATGTTTGCTCTGTCAAAGTCAGCTGTTAGGGACTGGTTGACGACTAAGTGGAAAAACAGGAAGGGAGGGAAAACTGTGTATATGATTTCTGAACATGTACTGGGAATGATGAGATCGAAGGTGATCACCAACACACAGTAGGTAATAAAACGTATTAAAAAATACTGCTGAGATTCTCCAGTATGTGGCGATTGTTCAGAAATGCAGGGCCACCCCTGGATTAGTGATGATAGCAAAGAACTTTCTACAAACAACTTTCAATAGATGCAATGTCCTTAAAAGTGTGACTTGTATGATCAGAAAGCATTCTTTCCTCTGATCAGCATTGCATCAGGGGTGTGGTAGTATTGTGATTATGTTATTGGACTAGTAATCCAGAGAAATGAGTTTAAACCCCATCATGGCAGCTGGGAAATTTAGACTCAGTCAATTAAATAAACCTAGAATTTAAAAAGCTGGTATCAGTGATGGTGACCATGAAACTACTGGATTGTCATAAAAACCCATCTGTCCTTTTGTGACTAGGGAAAGAAATCTGCTGTCCTTACCTGGTCTGGCCAATATGTGACTCCAGACCCCCAGCAACATGGTTGACTCTTAACTTCCCTCCGAAATTTCCTAGGAAGCCACTTAGTTGCAACAAACTACAAAAAAAATACAACTGGATGGACTACCTGGCATTGATAAAGGCACACACAGCCCGATCAACCCTGTAAAATCCTCCTCACTAACATCTAGGGGCTTGTGCCAAAATTGGGAGAGCTGTCCCACAGACTAGTCAAACAATAGCCTGACATAGTCATACTCGTCAAATCATACCTTACAGCCAATATCCCTGACACCTCCATCACCATCACTGGGTATGTCCTGTCCCACCAGCAGGACAAACTCACCAGAGGTGGTGGCATAATGGTATACAGTTGGGAGGGAGTGGCCCTGGGAGTCCTCAATGTTAGCTCTAAATCTAATGAAATTTCATGGCATCAGGCCAAACATGGGCAAGGAAAGCTCCTGCTGATTACCACCTACCTCTCCCCTCGGCTGATGAATCAGTGCTCCTCCATGTTCAACGACACTTGGAAGAAGCACTGAGGACAGCAAAGGGGCAGAATGTACTCTGGGTGGGAAACGTCAATGTTTATCACCAAGAATGTCTTGGTGTCACCACTACTGACCGAGCAGGCTGATTCCTGAAGGATAGATCTGTCAGACTGGGCCAATGGTAGGTACTGAGAGAGTCAACCCAAGGGAAAAATCTACATGACCTCATCCTCAATAATCTACCTGTCACAGATGTATCTGTCTCTGACAGTATTGGGAGTAGGAGTGACCACCACACAGTCTTTGTGGAGAAAAAGTCCCGTCTTCACACTAAGGACACTCTCCAACATGTTGTGTGGCACTACCACTGTGCTAAATGGGACAGATTCAGAACAAAAAATCTAGCAGTTCAAAAATAGGCATCCATGAGGCACTGTGGGCCATGAGCAGCAGCAGAATTGTATTCCAACACAATCTGTAACCTTATAGCCCAGCATATCCATCACTCTACCGTTACCATCAAGCCAAGGGACAAACCTGCTACAATGAGATGTGTAGAAGAGCAACACCTGGCGTACCTGAAAATGAGGTACCTGGTGAGGCTAAACACAGCTACAACAAGCATGCTAAACCATGGAGGCAACATGTAATAGACAGAGGTAAGCGAATCCACAGCCAACAGATCAGATCAAATCTCTCCAGTCTTGCCACATCCAGTTGTGAATGGTCATAGACAATTAAATAACTAACAGGAGGAGGAGTTTCCATGAACATCCCCACCCTGAATAATGACAGAGCCAAGCACATCAGTGCAAAAGACAAGACTTGAAGCATTTGCAACAATCCTCAACCAGGAGTCTGAGTGGATGATCCATCTTAGCCTCCTCCTGAGGTCCCCACCATCACAGATGCCAGTCTTTAGCTAATACGATTCACTCCACATGATATCAAGAAATGGCTGAAGGCACTGGTTATAGCAAGGGCTATGGGCCCCAACTACATCCTGGGTGAAGTGCTGAAGACTTGTGCTCCAAAACTAGCCATGCCATTAGCCAAGCTTTTCCAGGCAAAGTGGAAAATCGCCCAGCTATGTCCTGCCTACAAAAAGCAGGACAAATCCAATCTGGCCAATTACCGCCTCATCAGTCTAATCTTAATCATCTGCAAAGTGATGCAAGATGTCGTTGACAGTGCTATCAAGCGGCACTTACACAGCAATAACCTGCTCACTGATACTCAGTTTGGGTTTCACCAGCACCACTTGGCTCCAGAACTCATTACAGCCTTGGTCCAAATATGAACAAAAGAGCTCAATTCCAGACAGAGCGATTGCCCTTGACATCAAAGCAGTATTTGACCCAGTGTGGCGTCAATGAGCCCTAGCAAACCTGAAGTCAATGGGAATTGGGGAAAAATTCCATTGACTGGAGTTAGGCTGAGCACAAAGCAAGAGTGGGTGCAATAGCATAGTGATTTGGACTGATAGTCCAGTGATATGAGTTCAATCCCACCATGGCAGTTGGGAAATTTAAATTCAATTAATTAAATAAACCTGGAATAAAAAGCTAGTATCAGTAATTGTGACTATGAAACTACCAGATTGTCAGGAAAACCCAACCCAAGTCATGCTCTTTAGGGAAGGAAACCCGCCAGCTTACCCAATCTGATCTATATGTGACTCCAGACCCACAGCAATGTGGTTGACTCTTAACTGCCCTCTGAAATGGCCTAGCAAGCCGCTCAGTTGTCACCACCACATTCTCAAGTCAATACAGGATGGGGAATAAATGCTGATCTTGCCTGCGATGCCCATATCTCATGACTAAATAAAAAAAGATGGTTGTGGGTGTTGGAGGCCAATCATCTGAGCCCCAGGACATTACTGCAGGAGTTCCTCAGGGCTGTGTTCTGGGCCTAACTGCTTCAGCAATGATCTTCCCTCCATCATATGGTAAGAAATGGGGATGTTCGCTGACGATTTCACAGTTCTATATGCAACTCCTCAGATACCGATTCAGTCTGTACCTGCACACAGTAAGACCTGACAACATTCAGGCTTGGGCAAATAACAGTCATGCCAGGTAATGACCAACTCGAACAAGAGAGAATCTAACCACCTTGCCTTGACATTCAATGGCATTACCATCACTGAATCCCCCACTATCACCATCCTGAAGGTCATCATTTACCCAAAACTTAACTGAACCAGCCATATAAATACAATGGTGACAAGAGCAGGTCAGAGTCTGGAAATTCTGCAGCGAGTAACCCGCCTCCTGACTCCCCAGAGCCTGTCCACCATCTACAAGGCACAAGTCAGGAGTGTGATAGAATACTCCCCACTTGCCTGGATGAGTGCAGCTCCAAAAGCACTCAAGAAACCCAACACCATCCGGGATAAAGCAGCCCGCTCGATTAGCACCCCAACCACCACCTTCAAAATTCACTCCCTCCACCACCCGTGCACAGTGGGTGTACAATCTACAAGATGCACTGCGGCAACTCACCAATGCTCCTATAAAAGTATCTTCCAAACTGGTGACCTTTACTGCCTAGAAGGACATGGGCAGCGGGCACATGGGAAAACCACCAACTGCAAGTTTCCCTCCAAGCCACACACCATCCTGACTTGGAACTATATCGCCGTTCCTTCACTGTCGCTGGGTCAAAATCCTGAAACTCCCTTCTTAACAGCACTGTGGGTGTTCCTACACCACATGGACTACAGAAGTTCAAGAAGGAGGCTCATCACCAACTTCTCAAGGGAAATTAGGGATGACAAATAAATGCTGACCTTGCCAACGAAACCCGCATTCTCTGAATGAATAAAAACATTTCAAAGAGCAGGAATGAATCCAAAATAGTGTGCTTCCCTGGAATTCTATACAATGGGAAAATGGGAAGAGGTTTGGTCTATTAGAATTATTCTAGATTTACTGAAATAACTGGCACTTTCTTCGCATGCTAATTTATAAGCAGTAGTAATCTAGCATTGGAGGATATCTTCAGTCTGCTATTGTGCCATTAGGCTTTCTCATTCTGCTGAAGTATGTAAGAGTTCTCTCACTGCAGTCGTCTGTAGGGGTTCTCTCACTGTTGTTTTTTATAAGGGGCTCTCTCACTGCTCGTGTCTATACAGGGCTCTGTCACTGAACAAGGGGCTCCCTCACTGCCGTTGCCTGTAAGGGGCTCTCACTGTATAAGGGGCTCTCTCACTGCTGTTGTCTTTAAGGATCTCTCATTGTATAGGGGCTCTCACTGCTTTTGCCTATAAGGGGCTCTCACTGCATTAGGGGCTCTCTCACTGCTGTTGTCTTTAAGGATCTGTCACTGCATAAGGTGCTCTCTCACTGCTGTTGTCTTTAAGGATCTCTCATTGTATTAGGGGCTCTCTCACTGCTGTTGTCTTTAAGGGTCTCTCATTGTATTAGGGGCTCTCTCATTGCTGTTGTCTTTAAGGATCTCTCATTGTATTAGGGGCTCTCTCACTGCTGTCTTTAAGGATCTCTCATTGTATTAGGGGCTCTCTCACTGCTGTTGTCTATAAGGGGCTCTTACTGTATAAGGGGCTCTCTCACTGCTGTTGTCTTTAAGGATCTCTCATTGTATAAGGGGCTCTCTCATGCTGTTGTCTTTAAGGGTCTCTCATTGTATTAGGGGCTCTCTCACTGCTGTTGGCTTTAAGGGACTCCCATTGTATAAGGGGCTCTCTCACTGCTGTTGTCTTTAAGGATCTCTCATTGTATAAGGGGCTCTCTCATTGCTGTTGTCTGTAAGGGGCTCTGTCACTGTACTAGGGGCTCTCTCACTGCTGTTGTCTATAAGGGGCTCTTACTGTATAAGGGGCTCTCTCATTGCTGTTGTCTTTAAGGATCTCTCATTGTATAAAGGGCTCTCTCACTGCTGTTGTCTATAAGGGGCTCTTACTGTATAAGGGGCTCTCTCATTGCTGTTGTCTTTAAGGATCTCTCATTGCTGTTGTCTATAAGGGGCTCTCACTGTAGAAGGGGCTCTCACTGTAGAAGGGGCTCTCTCATTTCTGTAACCTCTCAGTTTGATTTATTATGTGAACAACTCTCATGCTTCTGATAATATGTAAAAGATTGGTCCTCAGACAACACCAAATACATGGTGCAAAACTGACTGAAGCTGAAAACCTTTGTTGAGCAACTGCCTTCTCCATTTTTGAAAGGTTTACTTCCGAGATCTTTGTTTTGCAGATGGTATTTGGCTGACTACAGAATTCCTGAATAATCACCTCCTGATAAGAGCAGGAAATGTAGCTGCAATCACATAGGGTGATTCTAGATCTGTGGAGATTATGAACTCAGGAACAGGAGGAGGCCATTCAGCCCTTCAAGCCTGTTCCACCATTCAATCAGATCATGACTGATCTGTACCTTAACCCCATTTACCCACCTTTGATTCATTTTCCTTGATACCATTACTGCCAAAAATCAATCGATCTCAGTCTTGAAAGCTTCCATTGTCCCAGCATCCACAGCCATTTGGGAGAGGGAGTTCCAGTTCTCCACTTTGTCTGAAAACATGCTTTGTCATTTCACGCCGAAATGGCCAACTCTAATTTTCAGATTATGCTTGTTGTGGATTACCCTAGTAGACACATTCATTTATCTGTATCTACTTTATTAGATCCCTTTATATTTTAAACACTACAAATAACACCCTGACCTTATAAACTCAAAGGAATACAAGTTTATGCAACCTGCTGATTTAATTTAATCATTTGAGCCCCGGTATAATTCTCATGAATCTACAATGTATTCCAAGGCCAATATATCCTTTCTGAGGTACCAAGCCCAAATCTGAATGAGGTACTCTATGTCAGGAGTTATTTTATGTTGTCTGATGCAACACAAATGAGATGTGTGGAGTCTAGCTGGTTGAAGATCTCAAACAGATTTATAACAGCTAAATATTATATACAGTACAGAGCTAACTATTTACAGAACCTTATTCTGGGTGTTACAGTTGCAGAGCGACTCTGGCTCCGAGTAACATGACTGCGTCCTGCTACTTGGCTCATTAGCATACTGAGATCTTAAAGGGACATCACTCTTAAAGGCAATCATATGACATCCCCTTTCTTTCCAAAGATAAGTCTCATATGCTAAAAGCAAAGACACATAAAATTAGATAACAACAAAATTAATTACACAGGTATAGAGATTATGAACTTTACAAGTGCAGAGCTTAATAGTCCACATATCGTTTCAGTGGTTTGACAACTCTTCCAGATCTGATTATAGTATAATCTTCTGGAGATTTCATCCTTGGCTGTTTTGGGTTTGCAGGCACATTGTCAGTGTGTTAGTTGTTGTCCTGTTGTTCCGTCAAACCCTCATCGTCGGAGTGTGTTCTTTCGAGTCTGCTGTGTGCAACTGGAGTATTGCCCACTTCTCTTAGTTGGCTATGGTTCCTCCTCGACACCGCTCCACTAGGTGTTGTAATCTCGTAGGACCTAGGCTCACTGTAAATTTTGGATACCTCTGCGGGTAGCCATGTTCTCATTGTGGAGTGTATGATCCTGACCTTTTGCCCTACATGTAGCTGAGGTAGTTCCACCCCTGCGTGTCAGTCATGCACTATCTTCATTCTCCCCTGTTTGTCGAGCAGTGTCTCCTGCATGTCGGAGAATTTGGACAGATGGTGACTGGGCAGAGTCATCCGTACTTGTCTTCCAAACATGATCTCTGCTGGTGACAGTAAGCCCATATCCATAGGTGGATATGGAGGTGGAGCATGGCAACACAAAAATCTTGTTTCCTTGTCGTACACTTCAGGATAAGTGACTTGACTGTGCGGACCATTCGCTTGGCATATGTGGTGTAATGGTGGTGAGGACGTCACATGGTTTACACCCCATTTAGCACACATATCCCTGAAATATTTGTCCGTATACTGTGGCTCATTGTCTGAAATGATTTCTTCAGGTGCACCGAATAGACTGAGTATGGCACTCTATGTGTCTGCGACGACCGCACTTGAAGTGTCTTTTACCAGTCTGATAATTGGAAATTTGGAGAAATAATCAGTGACTAAGATAAAATGTCTCTAATAACAGAAAACAAGTCAGTGGCGATTTTGGACGAGGGGACTGACGGAATCCCGTGAGGGTGTAGAGATCCTTGGCGTTGTTGTCCTGTTGTTCCGTGGCTCTGGCATGCCTCGCAAATCCTCACTAAACCTTCGATGTCACTGTTTATCACTGGCCAATAAACAATGTCTTATGTCAGTTGTCTTGTTTGCTCTATGCCTATATGGCTTTGGTGAAGTTGTGACAAGATATCCTCTCAGAGAGCTTTGGGCACAATCACTTGTTTTCCCTTGAAGGTGATGCCTCTCGAGATACCGTGTTCATCTCTGTATGGCCAGAAGCATCTGAAGGTTTCTGGCACCTCTTTTATCATGTCAGGCCATCCTTCTATGAAGACTCCCCACAGTGCCTTCAGTTGTGGGTCTTTTGCTGTTTCTGATTCTATTTGGTCACATTTGTGCTGACCAAAATGTAGTAAATCAATTTTGAGCACATCTTCCAGCTCGATGTCCATGCTGTCCACTTGTAGATCCAGTGGAACTTCTTCATTCTAGTTCAGTTTGGCAATCTTGTCAGCGCATCTGAGGTGGCCATTTTGGTACCCGGTTTATAGCAGACCTTGACGTCGAACCTCTGTATTTTCACTAAGAGCTGATGTAGTCAAGGTGGTACATTTGTCAATGGTTTGTGCCAGATCATCTCCAGTGGTTTGTGGTCAGTTTCCACTGTGATAAGTAGGTGTGGAACCTTGTGATCCGAGTCACATGACTGCATCCTGGTACTTGGCTCATTAGCATACTAAGCTCTTAAAGGGACATCACTCTTAAAGGAAATTATACAACATTCCAAATCAGGGATTCTCAATTGGAGGGTGCGCAGCCCCCTAGGTATCTGCAAGAATGTTTCAAAGCATCTGATGCTGCAATGCAACTTTTCCCAATACCGTCAATCCAGCCTGGATTTGCTCAGTTCTTATCAAGTGCTGATCAGCAGCACCACAGTCAGCACCATACCAGTCAGGTGACTCACCTGACCTCTTAATCCTCTCTTGTGCGCCAGCAATTCATTTAGAATGTTCAAGATTAAAACTAAACAGTTGACAAAACTTTAAAACAATTTTGACTGTTTAGATCCAATTATAAAGTGTTATTTTATGACTGTGTGGTGTTTGATTTATTACCATTCTCTCCCCATCCTACTCACCTATCCCACACCATGCTTCTACATGGCGTAAGCCAACAGTGGCGTTTGAATTATTGACACAAGCAAGGATGGCCATTTCAATAGAAAGAGACCTCCAGGTATCAGAGGCAGTGAGGGGTCCACGTATTGGAGACAGTGAGGGCTCGGGGTATTGGGGCGAGTGAGGGCTCCGGGTATCGGAGACAGTGGGGGCTCCGAGTATTGGGGACAGTGAGGGCTCCGGGTATCAGGGACAGTGAGGGCTCTGGGTATCGGAGACAGTGAGGGCTCCGGGTATTGGGGACAGTGAGGGCTCCGGGTATTGGGGACAGTGAGGGCTCCGGGTATTGGGGACAGTGAGGGCTCTGGGTATCGGAGACAGTGAGGGCTCTGTGTATCGGAGACAGTGAGGGCTCCGGGTATCGGAGACAGTGAGGGCTCTGGGTATTGGGGACAGTGAGGGCTCTGGGTATTGGGGACAGTGAGGGCTCTGGGTATCGGAGACAGTGAGGGCTCTGGGTATCGGAGACAGTGAGGGCTCTGGATATCGGAGACAGTGAGGGCTCCGGGTATCGGAGACAGTGAGGGCTCTGGGTATCGGAGACAGTGAGGGCTCCGGGTATCGGAGACAGTGAGGGCTCTGTGTATCGGAGACAGTGAGGGCTCTGGGTATCGGAGACAGTTAGGGCTCTGTGTATCGGAGACAGTTAGGGCTCTGTGTATCGGAGACAGTGAGGGCTCTGTGTATCGGAGACAGTGAGGGCTCTGTGTATCGGACACAGTGAGGGCTCTGGGTATCGGAGACAGTGAGGGCTCTGGGTATTGGAGACAGTGAGGATTCCGGGTATTGGAGACAATGAGAGCTCTGGGTATTGGAGACAGTGAGGCCTCTGGATCTGGTTACAGAGATGGTTCCGAGCATATTATTCCAATGAATTGAGCTCTGCTTCTTGTACTGCACTGAAAGTGTTCGTTCCAAAATGCAAAACCTACTTATGCAAAACCGGATTTTCAGCCATGACACCAATAAAAACAAAGTCCTGAGCCAGGAGGAGTAATATCCATTACCTGCGTGTGTGCACTTGTTGAAGATATCTGCTCTTCTTGACTGAATTGTTGGTCTGCACCAGCTCCAAGTTACACATTGAGTAAGCAAACAAAAATAACTATAAATATATGTTTAATTCTCTCACTAATGTTTATACAGCAAAATTACTCTTGTTACAGGGGATCCGTTGACATTTATAACGTGGGAGGGGGTGTCAGAATCCATGCTCGAGATGAGGTCTATCCAGGGCTCTGTACAACTGAAGAATCACTTCCTCCCCTTTGTAATCCAGCTATTTGAGATAAAGACTAATGTCCCATTGACCTTTCTGATTACCTTTGCGCACTAATTGTTAATGATTTGTACATTGGACGCAAAATCCCATTCCTCCTCCACAGTTTCTAGTCTCTTGCCATTAAGAAAATAACCTGGAGACTGATAGCTTGCATCAGTGAGAATATCTCACTCGAAATGTTACAGACCGAGTTAACCTGTTAAATAATCACATAGTTGAACTCTCTTAGTAAATTAATCCAGTGAGCATAAGAGTCATACAGGCTAGAAGGTTCCAGGTTGATTCTTGGACCTGTGCTCAGTGCTCTGACGACAGCAGTTGGTTTTAGAGGTGAAAATCAACAAACATTCCTGTTATCCAGTCTCTACTGGAAGTGCATAGGTGCAGACAGTAGGTGAGGTCAGCATTAGGCTTGCCTGTGATGCTCCCATAGCTGCTAATATACTCTGTCAAGACTCACAGGTGAATAGTGACCAATTGGGTGAGATAGAGGAGGAGGATTGGTAGCCAAGGAAACTGCAGCAAGAGTCAGTGGCCCAGAACTTACTGGTAAAATAATAGTGAGTTTACTAACACATTCTGTTATTAATGTGTACATTGCCCAGCAATTCGTGGTGAGGAGGAGATAAGTCATGAGTTGTGAATTGCTGCAAGTTTCTGGGTGATTTGCACCCCTCCACCAAAAGCCTCGCAGAAATGGGAGCCCATTCTCAGCCACCCCGCGAGTTTCACAAAATTGCTACATTTGTACATTAATTACCAATTAAACATGCTGCAGAAAGTTAGGACTGATAATAACTGACCTAAGGACCATTTCAATGATGAGATAAGTTCCTGCTATGTAACTCAACCTCTTGGGCCCAGAAAGGAAACAATTGATACTGTAAAGTCTCATTCCTTCAGCGAGTAAATTGATCCTGGAGGTTTTTAAAATTTAATTTTTATAATGTTTTATAACTTTCCTTTCTGCCGCTTTCTTCTCGCTTTCCAATCTTTTATCCCGTTCTTTATTCCTCTTTCTGTACCTAATTTGACTTTAGTTCACAATGCAGAAACCCTGCTCCAGCAAATTCTGGGTCAGTGTCTTCAGCTGGAGATGGGTGGGGATTGAAAATAGATAAATAGTTGGTTCAATGCTGGTAGATTCTTTTGAAAGGATAATGGGCAGGATTTTACCCCTGGGCTTCAGGATCCCACCACCAGGCTCAAATGGGGATCAGAAACCTGCAGTGTGTGGGGAATAGTCACTTGGTTGTTATTTTCCCTGAATTGGCCAATTAGTGGCCAGCGGACCGGCTCTTGAAGCTGTAAGACCAATAGGAGACCCTCCAGCACTGAAGAAGCAGAAGCTGGCCTTTCAAGGTAAGTGAGGAGATGGCGCCCTCCGCAGTGGCAGTCCGGCTCCAGACAGCTACACTGGTCCCTGACACCTCCAGGGACCTGGAGACTGACTGGTAAATACCAGTTGGCCTCCACTAATAGGCATAAATAGGCCATTAACAAGGTCAATTGGCTACCTCGCCACTTGCGGGCGGTTGGCTCCAGGAAAATAGCCCAGGGGTGAATGGAGCCAGGGAACTGGCACGCCGGCCAGCGGTGCAAAATTCTGCACCCGTCCGCCTCTGTGTTCACCCCATTAGGGCCTAAAAATTCTGTCCAATGTCTCACCTTCCAGATTTTCTTTCCCCTGTTCTTGCCGAGCTGCTGTGAGAATCACACTGCTGCAGAGCTTTGTGACATGACTAAAAGTGTCTGTTTACAAAGTTACTTCAGAGATGACATGTAGCACAAGCATGTAACACTGAGAGCCACAAGACTGCTTGTACATTATTTTAGTTGGGTCATCCCAGAATAATTAATGACCGACTGCATGAGTACTGATGCATTGCACCCATGATTAAATGTAAAATATGAAATTGCAATAATTATATCAAAACTAGAATCAATGCCAAAATAACCATTTTATTACAAGTGTTAGAGGTCAACCCATTACCACAGGCAGAATTATTGCACCATTAATATTTTGCTCTCGGGTTCTGTATTTTAAAAATGCTCATGACATCTTCACTAACTGCACCCTTCTTGAGAAAATGCAATCACAATTATTACCATAATAATTAAATTTGATGCTTTGAATGTTTCGACTTAAAATGCTCTTTTAGAACTACTATTTTTCACTGTCAACTTAATGTTGCCATTTATTGTACAGAGACGCATCCCAGCAGGACAGTATTCCCCAACTGAAATACACAAAACGTCTGCATGAAATCATTCTCAAAGGAAATTATTGGAGAGTTGTGTAGCAATTACAACTGTTTTTGCAGTTCAATAGATAACATACCACCTATTGTGCTCTTCATGTGGATGAAGACAGCCCAGTACAAATTGTTATTTAGAGAGGCACGGATTAAGCAAGGACAGTCAGCATAGGTTTGTTAAGGGAAGGTCATATCTGACTAATTTGATTAATACGAACATATGAATTAGGAGCAGGAGTAGTCCACTCGGCCCTTCGAGCCTGTTCCACCGTTCAATAAGTTCATGGCTGAACTGATTACTCCACATTTCCACCTACCCTCGATAACCTTCCACCCCCTTGCTTATCAAGAATCTATCTACCCCTGCCTTAAAAATATTCAAAGACTCTGCTTCCACTGCCTTTTGAGGAAGAGAATTCCAAAGACGACCCTCTGAGAGAAATAAATTCTCCTTATCTCTGTCTTAAATGGGCGACCCCTTATTTTTAAACAGTGACCCCTAGTTCTAGATTCTCCCACAAGGGGAAACATCCTTTCCACATCCACACTGTCAAGACCCCTCAGGATCTTATATGTTTCAATCAGGTCATCTCTTCCTCTTCCAAAGCCTAGCCTGTCCAACCTTTCCTCATTAGACAGCCCGCCCATTCCAGATATTAGTCTAGTAAACCTTCTCTGTACTGCCTCCAATGCATTTACAAATAAGAAGACCAGTACTATACACAGTACTCCAAGTGTGGTCTCACCAATGCCCTGTACAGCTGAAGCATAACTTCCCTACTTTTGTATTCAATTCCCCTCGCGATAAACGATAACGTTCTATTAGCTTTCCTAATTACGTGCTGTACCTGCATATCTCTCTCTTTGGCCTCCTTATCTCGAGAGACAATGGATATGCGCCTGGAGGTGGTCAGTGGGTGTGGAGCAGCGCCTGGAGTGGCTATAAAGGCCAATTCTAGAGTGACAGGCTCTTCCACAGGTGCTGCAGAGAAATTTGTTTGTCGGGGCTGTTGCACAGTTGTCTCTCCCCTTGCGCCTCTGTCTTTTTTCCTGCCAGCTACTAAGTCTCTTCGACTCGCCACATTTTAGCCCTGTCTTTATGGCTGCCCGCCAGCTCTGGCGAATGCTGGCAACTGACTCCCACGACTTGTGATCAATGTCACAGGATTTCATGTCGCGTTTGCAGACGTCTTTAAAGCAGAGACATGGACAGCTGGTGGGTCTGATACCAGTGGCGAGCTCGCTGTACAATGTGTCTTTGGGGATCCTGCCATCTTCCATGCGGCTCACATGGCCAAGCATACTAACCTGCATACTAACCTTTTGCAATTCATGCGCTAGGACACCCAGACCCCTCTGCATCTCAGAGCTCTGCAATCTCTCAGCATTTAGATAATATGCTTCTTTTTTATTCTTCCTGCCAAAGTGGACAATTTCCCAATTTCCCACATTATACTCCATTTGCCAGGTCTTTGCCCACTCACTTAACCTATCTATATCCCTTTGCAGCCTCCTTATGACCTCTTCACAAGCTACTTTCCTCCCTACCTTTGTGTCATCAGCAAATTTAGCAACCATACCTTCGGTCCCTTCATCCAAGTCATTTATATAAATTGTAAAATGTTGAGGCCCCAGCACAGATCCCTGGGCACACCACTCGTTACATCTTGCCAATCTGAAAATGACCCATTTATTCCTACTCTCTGTTTCTTGTTGGCTAACCAATCTTCGATCCGTGCCAATATGTTACCCCATACACCATGAGCTTTTATTTTCTGCAATAATCTTTGATTGAATTTTTTGAGGCAGTAATGAGGAAGGACAATGAGAGTAGTGTATTTGGTATAGTCTACATGGACCTTAGCAAGGCTTTTGTTAAGGACCCACATGGCAGACTGGTCAGAAAAGTAAAAGCCACTGGGATCCAAGGGCAAGTGGCAAATTGGATCCAAAATTGGCTCAGTGGCAGGAAGCAAAGGGGAATGCTCGATTGGTGTTTTTGTGACTGGAAGACAGTTTCTAGTGGGGTTCCGCAGGGCTCAGTACTGGGTCCCTTGCTTTTCATTGTAGATATCAATGATTTAGACTTAAATGCAGGGGTGATTAAGAAGTTTGCAGATGATACAAAAATTGATCGTGTGGTTGATAATGAAGAAGAAAGCTGTAGATTGCAGGAAAATATCAATGGATTAGTGAAGTGGGTGGAACAATGGCAAATGTGGTTCAATCCATGAGTGTGAGGCAATGCATTTGGGGAAGGGTAACAAGGCTGGGAATATGCAATAAATGGTAGGTTACTAAGAAGTGTAGGGAAACAGAGGGACTTTTGAGTGCATGTCCACTGATGCCTGAAGGTAGAAGAACAGGTAGATAAGATGGTTAAGATGGCATACAAGATGCTTTCCTTTATTACAACACTAATTTGGCCATAGCTGGAGTATTGCATACAGTTCTGGTCACCACATTACAGGGAGGGTGTGATTGCACTAGAGAGGTACAGAGGAGATTAATGAGGATATTGCCAGGAATGGAGAATTTCAGCTGTGAGGAAAGATTGGGTTGGGTTGGGATGTTTTCTTTGGAACAGAGGAGATTGAGGGCAGATTTAATTGACGTGTATAAAATTATGAAGCACCTACATAGAGAGTCTAGGGGCTGGATTTTAAGAGCCCACTGCCGATCATGGCGGCGAGCTCAGAAAATGGTAGCCCACCCACGCAGGCCACACTCCAAAGTACCGCCGTGATCTTAAGTGCAGCGGCTCATTTAAATAGTGGGGGCAGCGCACCCCCCCCCAATCTCTTGGAGGGGCGGGCTGTCCAACCCCGGCAATGGCATCAGCTGCCTCTGAGCAGGCGCTAGTGCCATTTTTAAAGAACAGCCAGCCCTGCCGCCCAATTTAAATTTTTTAAGTCCAACCCACAAAATTAAATAAATAAATTTCTAATTCCCTTTTCCCACCCCCCAAAACACTAACCTTTTACATCTGAACTCCCCCCCAAAACTGCACAAAGTTTAAGGTTCAACCCTTCCCACCATCCCCTACATCCATTACATGTACTTGATTCCCCCCCCCCAACTGCATTGATAAACTCACTCCTCCCCCCTCCCCATCAGTGTGGAGCCTTGTTTCCCCAGATGGGAATCTAAAGGCACGGGAGTGCCAGCTGCCGCACCAAAGTTCACTGCGAGCCCTCAACATCACAAGTATGTCTATTTAAATGTATTCATTTCATTCATTTGAATATTTAAATTGTGGTTCCGTCGCTCAGCGGCAAGGGGACCGCCACAGAGCCTTGCCGCTGCCAGGGGGATGGGGCCGGGCCCTCCCGGCTTCGAGGTCCGTGGCGGGCCTCATCTGGAGCCATCTTCAGGCCCCCCGACCCCCGCCACAGAACCTGACAGCTGGGGGAGAACAAAATCTAGTCCAAGGAAGGACCCATATCTCTTTGCAGAGAGGTCAATAACAGGGGGGCATTTAAAGTAATTGGTAGAAAGATTAAGGGGGAGTTTAGAAGAATTTTTTTCATCCAGATGGTGGTGAGGATCTGGAACTCATTGCCTGAAAGGGTGATAGAGGCAGAAACCCTCATTGCACTTAAAAAATACTTGGATATGCCCTATAAGTGCCTCAACTTATAAGGCTATGAACCAAGAGCTGGAAAGTGGGATTAGGCTGGAAAGCACCTTTTCAGCTGGCACAGACAAGATACGCCAATGACCTCCATCTGTGTCATAAATGTTCTATTTTTCTGTTCTATGTTTGATCCTAGGGTCGCCAAATGAAAGGACTGGTATTTATAAAGCCCCTTTAACAACCTTAGGACATCTCAAAGTACTGTACAGCCAACAAAGTATTTTTGAAATGTAATCACTGTTGTAATGTTGGGAAATGCAGCAGCCAATATTGCACCCAGCAAGCTCCCACAAACAGCAATGTGGTAATGGCCAGAATCTCAGTTTTCATGATGGTTGGGGAAAATCGAGCCTCAGTTTAACATCTGACAGGCAGCATCTCCAACAATGCTGTTCTCACTCAGTACTGCACTGAGCATCAGCCTAGACATTGGCACTTAAGTGTCTGCTACCAACTGAGTCACAACTGACATCTCCAGGAATGTAGTCTCCAGAAATTGAAGATTAATCTCCTAGGCACTACTACAAGCAACTCAGAAGAAAAACCATTAAAAAATTCTTTTCATTTTCTTTTAACAGTTTTGTTCACTAGTTCTAAAAAATATTGAAGATTGGAGTGGAGAAGTTCGGGTCTGAAGTTCTGTTAATGGATGATAAATACCTGGTAGTTCAAAGATATATATATATATAAAGAAGAGCAAGCCAGTACTGGCTGTGGGTATTGTTTGGAGAGCAGAAATAAACTTTGTGGTAAGCAATATCCACCAAATCATCCTAGTCTCAGTGTCTTCACAAACAGGCTTGGATATTTCTCTAACAGAAAGGCTGTTTGGCTAACAGTCAAGAGTCATCCATTTGGGTACCAAAGGCTGACATTTTATGTTAGGTGGGAGGCCCTGCCCACTGGCCAAAAAGTCGGGGATGGGCCCCCTCCACCGGGCCTGGAGAGCCATGTCAGAATTTTATGCTTTAATTGGACTTGGGTGGGATTTCCATCTCCTTGAGGCAGGAAATTCTGCCTAATGGAGCTGCCAACCAATCAGTGGGCTGGCAGCTCTTAATCCCAGCAGTGCCACCAGGAGTGGTGGCCACTGCTGGGACTACACCCAGCATCAGCAGCAAGTGGGATGCTGGTTCAGGAAGAAAGGTAAGTTTTGGGGCCTTGCCTGGGACAATTGGTTGAGTCGGGGGGGTCTTTATTTTAGTGAGGGTGATTGGGGCTTTGGGTGGGGCATAGTGCCCAATCAGGAAGTCTTCCCCCAGCCTGCAAGGAAGCCACCAGGTTTTACCTGGCTGCATCCTGGGGGTCTAAGGTACCCAGTCGTGGCATAGGAAGGCCTTTAAGTGGTAGTTAATTGGCCTGGGGTGGGCAAGCTGTTTCTTGCTGCTGCTGCCACCCTTGGTAAAATTGCAGTGGAGGTGGGAACATCCCCTGCCTCCCACTCAATTTTATGCCCCACCCCCACCCACTCCTGTGGGGGGACTGTAAAATTCCAGCCAAAGAGACTGTTGGCTTTCCAATTGGCTGGACAAGGCAGTGCAATGTGAGGGCTGATGTTTCAAATGACCAGTTTGGGGGTGTGTAATTGGAGGTGAGAGGTTCTGTGATGAAACCTCCAGAAATATGTCCAGCAATACTTGATCTCCAGTTGGTGCTGAATTTACTGCAATCTGGTAGTATGGTGCCTAGGGTGCTCCCCAGGCTGCGATGGGTGAATGTTGGCCAGTGTCCCTACATTTTGATTGCAATCCACTGACTGTTGCTGGAAAGTGTGTGTGTCGGGCAGTTGAAGATGGGGTCAACTGTTGTGATGCCCTTCTGGTTGAGTAGCCAGCTTATACTCTCTGTCCACACCTGAAGAGTGACCACTCTGATGAGCCACTCGATGACTGTAAACTCTAGGACAAGAGGAGAGAAATTTGGGTGGGTGAGGTGGGGAACGCAATAAATGTAGAGATTTAAGGAGCAAGGTTAAGTTTCAGCACCATTGTTCAGATGGGCTGTTGAACTGAGGTCCTGCCTGCCTGATGAGGTTAATGTGGAAGATCCATGGGACTTTTTATGGAAGGAGCTCCCCCAGTGTCTTGGCTGACATTCCCCAACACCATAAAACAACTTGCTGTTCGTAGGGTCTTAGGATATTCAAACTGGCTGTGTCGCTTGCATATATAACAACAGTAATTACATTTCCAGAAAATAGATTGATTGGTGGTCAGGTCTGAGGATGTTACAGGATGATATATAAATGAAAGGATGATTATCTCAAACAACAGGAGCAATCTATTTGATCAAGCCCAAGCATATACTTCAAAAGGAAACATTTGCAGGGCTACAGGGAAAGAGCAAATGGGACTAATTGGCTAATTCTTTCAAAGAGACAGCATCAGCTCAATGGTCCAAATGGTCTCCTTATCAGCTGTAAGATTCTTATGAGCCTTTACCACTACAGGTTGCACTTTAGATAGCTATATTCTGGATGGCTACTTTGAAAGTCATTTGGGTTCTGTGTGGTAGCCTGGTGTTTTTATGGTCTGTGATTGAATCAGAAGTATCTGTTGGCGATTGGCTGATTTCTCCATTTGATTGTAATTAGATTTTCCATCTTGTGTGCAGTGCTGTGTTGCAGTAAATGTGAAGCATCTCCTGTCTCAATGAGCGGTCTGAACTGGACCAGTGACAAGGCATGATGATAATTCTGTTGCTGTGCAACTGACAGGCGGCTAAAATGTGGTACTTTTGATTACGAGATGAATACCTACTTTAAGTGCTGGGAGACTTGCGAATTGTAACAAATTGTGCATTCTAGAACGAAGCAGAATAGAATAGAAATTTACAACTCGGAAGGAGGCCATTCGGCCCATTGTGTCCACCACTGGCCGCCAAGTAGCCATCCAGCCTAATCCCACTTTCCAGCTCTTGGTCCATAGCCTTATAGATTACAGCACTTCAAGTGTATAGCCAAGTTAATAAAGACAAGTATCCCTATGCCTTCTTGACTACCTTATCTACCTATCCAGCCACCTCCAGGGATCTGTGGACATACACTCCAAGGTCCCTCTGTTCCTCTACATTTCTTGGAATCCTACCATTTATTGTATATTCCCTTGCCTTGTTAGCCTTCCCCAAATGCATTACCTCACACTTATCTGGATTGAATTCTATTTACCACTGTTCCACCCACCTAACCAGTCCATTTATATCTTCCTACAGCTTTCTTCTTCATTATCAACCATGGGGTCAATTTTTGTATTGTCTGCAAACTTCTTAATCGTGCCCCCTATATTCAAGTTCAAATCATTGATATATACCACAAAAAGCAAGGGACCTAGTACTGAGCCCTCTGGAATCCCACTGGAAACAGTCTTCCAGTCACCAAAACACCCATCGGACATTACCCTTTCCTTCCTGCTTCTGAGCCAATTTTGGATCCAACTTGCCACTTTGTCTTAGATCTCAAGGGCTTTTACTTTCATGACCAGTCTGCCATGTGAGACTTTATCAAAAGCCTTGCTAAAATTCATATAGGCTACATCAAATGCACTACACTCATTGACCTCCCCACGTTACCTCCTTTTAAAATAAAAAAACTCAATCATGTTAAAAATGATCTTCCCTTAACAAATCTGTGCTGTCTTTCATTAATCTGTGCCTTTCTAAATGAAAATTGATCCTGTCCCTCAGAATTTTTTCCAATAATTTTCCCACCACCGAGGTTAGGCCGATTTGGCCTGTAATTACTCTATCCCTTTCTCCATTTTTAAACAATGGTACAATATCAGCTGTCCTCCAGTGCTCTGGCTCCATACCTGGAGCCGGAATGGATTCGAAAATGATGTTCAGAGCCTCTGCTATTTCTTCTCTTGCTTCCCTTAAAATTCTAGGATACATTTCATCTGGGCCTGGGGATTTATCAACTTTCAAAGAAGTTGAACCCCTTAATGCTTCCTCTTTCACTGTGCTAATTGCATCTAATATTTCACATTCTTCCCAGATTGTAATGACTGTATCGTCCCTCTCTGCTGTGAAAACAGAAGCAAAGTATTCATTAAGAACCATACAAATGTCCTCCACCCACAGGTTGCCCTCAGGGTCCCTAATAGGTGCTATTCTTTATTTATCCTCTTTCTCTTTATGTATTTATAAAAAGTCTTTGGGCTTTCCTTTATTTTACTTGCGAATATTTTTTCATGCCCTCTCTCTGCTTTCCTAATTTCCTTTTTAATTTCACCCCTACGTTTTTTATACTCCTCGAGGTTTTGTTTTGCAGTATTGAGCCCTTGGTATCTGTCATAAGCTTCCCCTTTTTACTTTATCCTCTTTAAACCCTTTGACATCCAGAGGGCTCTGGATTTCTTAGTCCCATCCTTTATCTTTAAAGGAACATTGTTTGGAGTCCTGTTTTTCCCCTTTTTAAGTCAAGTCATGTGGGGTTATGTTGATAGTTAGATTGACAATGCTGCTCTTAAAGTTCTCATATCTGTTGGGATAAACCCAATTAATAATGACCTAGTTCTGAGTGCCATAAGCTCAAGAAAGGGTCACCTGTTTTGCTGAACAGATTTCTCTCTGTATGTACAGCAGTCTCTGTTTTTCCATTGCTTAGCATCTCAAACTAATTATAAATTTAAATCTGTTACTGTTTTCAAAAGTGGTAGAACAATTGGTTTAAAGAAAGTAAGAACCTGCATTTATATATCATCCACTATGACTTCAGGATGTCCTAACTGCTTCACAGCCCATGAATCGCCTTTAAAGTGTGGTCACTGCTATTTTATAGGCAAAATAGGGAAGACAGTTTACAAGATCCCACAAGTAGCATTGAGGTGATTGACCTGTCGTTGGCGTAAATTGAGGGAAGAATGTTGCACCAGGATATATGGAAGAAGCTGGGCAGAGAAGAGGAAGAAAATTTGAACAGAAGATAGTTAATGGGGAAAAACATTAATCCTTATGCTCCAAAATACTAAAAAATAAAGAATAAGTCAACTTTTAATTATACTATGTCTTTCACAGCTTCAGGATGTTCCAAAGTGCTTCCCAGCCAATTAGATACTTTTACTGCTGTTATTTAAGCAAATTTGTACAAAGCAAATTCGTACAAACAGAAATGGGTTGAGTGACTAAGTAATCTATTGTTGGTGGTGTTTTTGAGGGATGAATGTTAGCCAGGACACCAGGAAGAACAACCTGCTCTTGTTTGAATAGTGCTTTAGACACTTTCACATCCACCTGAATAGGCAAGCCTGCCTTAGTCTATTGTCCCATCCAAAAACCAGCAGGTGTTGATTCTAACTCATGGGTGGGAATGCTGTGAAGTGAACTGTGTGCCAGTCTGGGAGTGGTAGTGGGTGAGGCCAGATGTTTCAGGCTTCATTAACAAGTTGCCAGCCGACCCACTAACCAAATAGGGCAGGAAGTTGCCGGGAGGCGACTGCCAAGCTGTTAAACCCCGGCAGGAGGAGGAGGATGACAACAGGGACCCTCAGGAACAGTCCACATCACAAGGTAAGTGAAACCTGACTGAGGAAGCCCAGGCAGGGGAGGCATAAGGTGTCCTCACGGCGCCAGAGAAGCACTCCCGCTGGACCTTTTCTGTCCCTGACTCCTGTTCCTGGCAGTTTTCTCCTGACCGGGAAGTCACCACTGCTCCTCTGCTTAGACCTTGGGTTAAATAGCATATTTAAAGAGAACCCTGCCAGTTTTAGCAAGTGTCCTTCTCACCTGCAATTTTAAATTGCAGTCAGCCAAATCGGGGCAGGATGAATGGGTAAATCATCCAGCTCCAATTTAACACTCCCCCGAAGGCTGGTGGTGGGGGGTAAAGGAGGGTGAGTTCAAATTGACCACAGTATCTCTGATAATCTCTCTGTACTGCACTGAAATGTTACTGGTATCATGTGCTCGAGTCCCAGAGTGGGCACAAACCTACAACTTTCTGACTCTAGATAAGAGCGCCTCAACTGAGCCAATCTTTATTCTCTTCATAGATGCTGCATGGTCTGCTGAGTATCTCCAGCATTTTCTGTTTTTATTCCAGATTTCCAGCATCCACAGTATTTTGCTTTTTTGTAACTCACTGTCCAAGTTGCCCTGCTCCTCCACAAGCTTCGCTGCACCTGTATCTCAGCGAGAGTCTCGCCATTCATATACATGCAATAGCGTGAAGTTCCTGTACTTGCCCACTAGATACTCACTAAACATGCCAGAAAATGTGAGGACTTGTCTATTCAACTGTAAGTGAATTTTTATGTCTTATTTACTGCCAAACAACTTCTTTGGCCCTCAAAATTTACTTTAAGAAGTGTGAAGTCTCATTCATTCATATTTTAATTATTGTTGGCAATTTCAAATTTTTTTTTTAAAGAACTTTTTGTTTCTGTCTCTTTTATCTTCCTCAACTGCATCTTTCTTTCCCTTTATTTTGCTTTCTGTGCATGATTTAACATTGAATTAAATATTCTAACTTACTTTTTCTGGTTTAGACTCTGGGCGGAATTTTCAATATTTAATTCCAGCCGCAATGACAGGACCATTAGTGAGTCGGGAACCCATTGAAATCTCCAGTGGGCTTTGCCAAAGTTCTTGGCATCCTACCTCCGGTTCCCGACCAATCAGACAGGGTGGGCAGAATGACGAGTTGGATCTGCCAAAGGAAGGATTTTTAATTAAAGGAACCTCTGTATGGGTCAGAAAGGCTCAACTGCGCAACAAATTTTCAGGCTGCAGTAACTACAGAAACAGAGGAGACCTGGGAAGGTTGCTCTCCAGCTCTCTCACTCTTACATGGATGTCCTACTGAGGGATCTGAGGGCTTTTAAAAAATTTATTCATTCATGGGATGTGGGCGACACTGGCTAGGCCAGCATTTATTGCCCATCCCTAAATACCCTTGAGAAAGTGGTGAGCCGCCTTCTTGAACCGCTGCAGTCCTTGGGGTGTAGGTACACCCACAGTGCTGTCAGGAAGGGAGTTCCAGGATTTTGATCCAGCGACAGTGAAGGAATGGCGATATAGTTCCAAGTCAGGATGGTGTGGCTTGGAGGGAAACTTGCAGGTGGTGGTGGTGTTCCCATGCATCTACTGCCCTTGTCCTTCTAGGTGGTAGAGATCTCGGGTTTGGAAGGTACTGTTGAAGGAGCCTTGGTGAGTTGCTGCAGTGCATCTTGCAGATGATATACACTGCTGCCACTGTGAATCAGTGGTGAAGGGAGTGAGTGTTGAAGGTGGTGGATGGGGTGCTAATCAAGTGGGCTGCTTTGTCCTGGATGGTGTCAAGCTTCTTGAGTGTTGGAGCTGCACCCATCCAGGCAAGTGGAGAGTATTTCATCACATCCTGACTTGTGCCTTGTAGATAGTGGATAGGCATTGGGGAGGCAGGAGGTGAGTTACTCACCATAGAATTTCTAGCCTCTGACCTGCTCTTGTAGCCACAGTATTTATGTGGCTGGTCCAGTTCGGTTTCTGGTCAATGGTAATTCAGCGATGGGCCATATGGTTTACTTCAGCTCCTATTTCTTCTGTTCTTGTGAACATCAAGGGGAGATGGTTCGATGCTCTCTTGTTTGAGATGGTCATTGCCTGGCACTTGTGTGGCACGAATGTTACTTGCCACTTATCAGCCCAAGCCTGAATGTTGTCCAGGTCTTGCTGCATCTGGCTGTTCCAGTATCTGAGGAGTCGTGGATGGTGCTAAACATTGTGCAATCATCAGTGAACATCCCCACTTCTGACTTTATGATGGAGGGAAGGTCATTCATGAAGCAGCTGAAGAGGGTTGGACCTGAACACTACCCCGAGGAACTCCTGCAGTGATGTCCTGGGACTGAGATGATTGACCTCCAGCAACCACAGCCATCTTTCTTTGTGCTAGCTATGACTCCAACTCTCCCCTGATTCCCATTGACTTCAGTTTTGCTAGGGCTCCTAGATGCCATACTCAGTCAAATGCTGCCTTGATGTCAAGGGCAGTTACACTCACCTCACCTCTGAAGTTCAGCTCTTTTGTCCAAGGTTTGGACCAAGGCTATAATGAGGTCAGGAGTTGAGTGGCCCTGGCGGAACCCAAACTGAGCATCAGTGAGCAATGAGGTGATCTTTTCCAAGGACCGGAGGAAGAGGACAACCTCTCTAACCAAGCAGGCATGGATGGAAGTGGCCGAGGAAGTCCACAGCAGAAGTGTGGTCCCTCCAACCTGGAGACAGTACACATAGAGGATCCAGGACCTCAGGTGGGTGTGAAAGATGACTGGCCTAGCACTTTCAGGTAGTAAGCCCACACTGTGACTTTCCCAGCAATCGTTTTTGCACAGTACTCCTCAGAACAACACACCCTGTACCTTCACTCATTCCTCTCTCTCCAGGCACCTTACATCCCCATTTGAACAGTTTACACAGGCATTCACCCTCATCCTATTACCTTCTCACACCCATGCCTCTCAGTCTCCCTCTACAAATGTTGTCCTTCCCTCCTCTCCACACAAGCCATTTTTAACACTCATAACTCCGCTTTTTTTATCCTTGCAGGAGAGCTCAGAACTGTGGGAAGAAGAAACCCAGATATGGTGGGGGTGGTGACCATCCAGTGCCAGGCACCTTGATGGCCTCTGCCAATGTGTGCCCACCTGGTCCACTGGGAAGGAGGTCTTGTTCTAGGAGACTGCAGATGTCAGTAGTGATCTGCTGTGAGCCCAAGCTTTCTGAGACACTTGTCAAGAGAGCTGATCCTTTGCCTGTAGACCTTGTGTTAGGGATCTCGCTTCTTTGGAGCTGGATCTCTGTCCATCCCCTCTGCCCTGTAGAATGGCATGCGGCTGAGAAGAGAGTTGGTGTTTCTGCTACTGATGTTGCTCCTGATGCTGTTGGCAATGGTTTTGCTGCTCCTTTTGTTCCTCATCAGAGGTGCAAGATAAAGCTGCATAAGCTGCTCACATGTCTTGGTGAAGGTTAAAGGTGAGTGAAGTGTAGAACAGGTAAAGTGACTTCCAAGAAATTGGCAATCACCTGTCAAGCAGTGAAAGCACTTTTTGAGAAGGAGTTCTGCGGCCATGGCTGGAACACTTCAGTTTCACTGTTCAAAGCCTTCCCAGCCTGTCAGTTTCACTGAAGATGCACTCCCCACTCTGCACTCACTTGTTTGACTCTGGTGAGTTGGTGGCAGATTGTGAAATAGGTGCGCTGGTTCTTAAAGCCAGAATGCTTGGTTAAAATAGAACATTTAGAACTACTAGTTCTGAAGAAGGGTCACTGACCTGAAACATTTAACTCTGCTTCTCTCTCCACAGATGCTGCCAGACCTGCTGAATATTTCCAGCATTTCTTGTTTTTATTTCAGATTTCCAGCATCTGCAGTATTTTACTTTTATTTTAGTGTCACATTTAGGGACTTTAACTTCCTGCATGCACCCAAACTTTCTTCACCTTGCCTGTAGAAATTGCTTCCCCCTCCCCCCCACCACCCCCCACTGTGTCTTAGTAAAGATTCTACAATCTGGTTGAGGGGACATGCTGTTGCTTGCCCTGTTCATATAGATCCCAGATCCTCTATAGAGGGTGCTATGCTGAAATGGCTCTCCAATTACCACAAGTTGCAGTGTAAAAGCCCACAAGTGTAAATGCAATGAATGGCAAGGGCTGCTTGTTCATCGCTGACCACAAAATCTGGGCCAATGTTTATAGTACCTGTCACTGAGGGCTGGCACATTTCAGTCTGTCAAACACTAAGACTGATTCTCCTGTGAATTTGGAATGTTTTCAACTAAAGTCCATAAGAAAATGTTGGAAAAAAAGGGTTTTAATAAACAGCTCTTGTTTAGACAATGAAGGTAGCATCACTCACCTGCACAGGGATTGTTCTATAACAAAGGACAAGCACATTTATCATGGCAGTGGTTTCTGAATTAATTAGAACTGGTCCAGTTTTTTACCATTTGACTTCAGATTCCATCCCAACCATCCACAGGCCTGTGTTACAACCAGGTGAGGCAGGGGTCTAGGGGGTTCCCTCTCAGTCTTCACCTGATCTTACTGTAACAGGGTTTAATTTTAATAAGTGTTTTAGCTCCCTCTCAGTGAATCCTTGTTCACTGCTTTCCAATTGTAACGCAAAGAAATCAAATCAGGCAGGTTTTCTTAGATTTAAACAAGAAAGGTGGAAGTTTATTAATCTTAAACTCTAATTCAGTTAAAGACCACAAGTACGCTACACGACCATGCTAGCATGCATTCGCGATAAACACACACACAGACAGAGACAAAAAAAGAAGGAATAAAGGGGAAACATTTGAAGCGATAGCTGGTAGTCATTTACAGTCCTTTATGTTCAATGTGGAGTCTTTGGTTGCCGATAATTCTTGCTGTTCATTGGGGCCCAGTACATGCTTCAACTTGTTTTGATGTAGGAGTCTTTTCTCTCTTGAGATTTACGTGTCTTCAGTGGGTCCGGAGGCCTGTGAGAAAGCGACAGAGAGCCAGCCAGGAGAGAGGCTGTCTTGTTCCAGGTTCAGTTACGATCTGAAGTCTGACCAAACTGTCCTGTGTCCGGTTCAAAAGAACTTGGACCAGCAGGTTAGTCATGTGACATGGTTTACCACTTCTGCGTTTGTGGATTCCAAAGCTCCCGGGGGGGGGGGGGGGGGGGGTGCGCGGGGTGTGTAGTACAATCTCTTACCCCGACAAGATGTGGATCACTATTGTCCAGCCCAATCTGTTAATTCTTTTGTCTCTCCAAGCAGTCTCAGTATGCAAATGTCCTCCAGCCAGGTATCTGGTGATCTCTTGTAAAACAGTTCATTTCTTCACTCCAGCAACAGTTTAAAATGAATGTTCATATGACAAAAGGAAGATGCCACATTCTTGGCAGGTGGGGGTGTTCATGACATCTCCACACCCAGCTGAATGAAATGTGATTTTTTTTTTTAAAGAGCACTTCATTAAAAGGGACTAGAGAAAAACTAAGTACAGGAAAACACACATGCATCTCTCTCATTCATTCATTCAGAAATCCTAACAGTTGTTGCAACCTGTCTTTGTAATGCTGCTTTTAGCTGTCCTTTTTGGCATCCCAGTAAACATGTGGTTTTGGGAAAGTTTTTCAGTTGGCACATTTCCATGACTGCCTAGGGTGTCTTTGTTCCTGTTGTGGTCTGCAGGGGGAGGGTTAGATTTAATTAGCCCTAAGTGGGAGTTCTGCTCATGGGCGTTGGCAGTGGGTGGTTCTACTCTGAACTCTTTCAGTGCTTTGAGTCATTCAAGGGCTTTTCACCTGAGGGGATGGTTGGTTCCCTTTTCTCCTGACTGTTGTGGGGGGGAGGGATTCTTTGCTAATCTTACCTTTGGTCCTCTGGACACTCCTGCTTGCAGGTATTTGTCCAGATTCTGCTGCACTCCCCTGTGGCACTTTGACTAGGTGAGGCATCACCCTCACAGTTTCTCTGCCTTCTTGAGGACTTTCTTTGTCTCTGCAGGTTCCTGTAAATGCTGTTAGCAACTCTGGCGGGGTGCTTCTAGTATCTGAATTTACATAAGAGGATGTGGGGTTTAATTTTTCAAACATTTCAGGATTGGCTGACTGGACAGTTGGGGTTTTCATCCAGGATTCCTCCCGGACTTCCTTCTTTGTCCCTGTTCCTTTCTAACCTATTGCCAGCCTTGTGCTTGCCTGTCCCCTTTTGTTCTTGGCAGGGGTCCCTTACAGTTCACCAGCCCTCTGCTGGAGGGTCCTCCAAACGCCGATACAGGACTTAGGGGTGCAGGTTTCACTGGAGTTTGGGGTTTCCCCTCAAGCTGGCACATGTGGCAACTCCTACAGTACTCTACTATGCCTTTGTGGAGTTTTGACCAGTCAAGCTGCTGTCTTATGCAGGCTTTAGTTTTTTGTATACAGACATGTACAGCCACTGTAATCTCCGGTACTTCTGCAGCACCACTAATTGGTGAACCATTGTCCACTCCTTGCTCTCAGGTCTGTGAGGATAACTCAATTTCCTCATCAGTACCTCTTTCTTTAAACAGTAGCAATCAGGGACTCCCTCTGCTTCACTTTCAGACTGGGCAGCCTAACCCTTGCAATACTGGGTCAGCTCGCTGAGCCTTAGCTAGGGACGATCCATTTAACTTCCCAAAGAAAGTCTCAGACACACAGACCCCACGGTCATCTGCCTGAAGTGCCAACTGTCTCCTCTGGGGGAGCTGGTTTGATCATGGCCTGATTCACTACACATTCAGCGAAACTGCAGGAGACCATCTCCTGCCACTGCCCTGTCTCTCTGACCTCCTGTGGTCTTTCTTTCACTATTGGGGAAGCGACCATCTTTGTCCCCGCCGCCTCATTACCTAGGAGCAGGTCAACCCAGTCCACAGGCAAACTAGGGACAATCCCTACGGTCACCAGTCCCGAAATTAGGTTGCACTCCAAGTGCACCCGTTGTAAAGGTACAGGCATACATTGCCCTCCAATACCATTCACCACCATTCTGGTATTTACTGCACTGGCTGAGGGAAAGGCCAGGCCTTTTCCCAGTAAAAGGGATCTAGTGGCCCCTGTGGGTCTGAGAATTACTATGGGCTTGCTTGCCCCACTCAAGGGGTATGGGGTTACTCTCCCTTCAAACACAAAACCCTGATAACCTTTAAGAATCCTATTAAATTTTTCTGCACTTGCAGCATTAATCTTCCTGGGTCTGACTCTTACTGCAGTTAAAGCCAGAGCTTGTGCTGCTGGGTTTTCCATCAGGGTCCCTTCTCTGTCACTGAGCAGGTGTGCCCTGATTAACCCTACAGGTTTTCCTCTTAGTTTCCAGCAGTCAGCTCTTAAATGCCCTACTTTATTACAATGGAAGCGCACACGTCTCCTGGTCTCACTCCTACTTACAGCACTATCCTTTTTGGCTGGAGGAGGACTCCCTGTGTCTCCTCCTTCTCTTTCTCTCCCTGGACTGCTTGGGCTTCTATCACCTTCCCACTCCGTCTTTTCTGGATTTGTGGGGGTGGTTAGGAAAGATTTTCCCTTAAGAAACTGACATAAATAAGAGCAAACTCATCAGCCAGCACTGTGGTTTGCCAGGCTGTACGAACCTTCTGTTCCTCTACGTGTGTCTTTATGGAGAGTGGGAGACAGTTTTTTAATTCCTTGAGCAAAATTACTTCTGAAATTTTTATAGCTAAGCTGCACTTTAAGAGCCCTCAGCCACTGGTCAAAAGCGTTTGCTTATTTCTCTCAAACTCCAGGTAAGTTTGATCAGCTTGCTTCTTGAGGGTTCTAAACTTTTGGCAATAGGCTTCCGGTACTAACTCATATGCTCCAAGGATAGCATTATTTGTCAGTTTATAATCTGATGAACTCATCTGGCAACAGGGAATAAACCTCATGGGCTTTTCCTATTAATTTGCTTTGTATCAGCAGAGTCCAAGCCTCAGCTGGCCACTTTAACTGCCTTTCTAGTTTTTCAAGACATAAACGCTTCCGCGTCTCTCTCATTGAATTTTGGGATTAGTTGGGAAAGTTTTAACAATTCTGTATCCAGTCTTGAATTATGTTCCTCCATATTGGCTATGCTTTCACTGGGGTTACTCTGTCGCCCCCTAGTTAACTCAAGTCGCCTCAGCTCTCTCTCTGCATTCTTTCTGGAAGGCTTTATCTTTCTCTCTCACCTGTCTCTCCTCCTATCTCTCTCTCTCTCTCTTCTAATTCAAGTTTTCTCTGTTCCATTTGTAGGTTTGGTAGTAATACCTGTCGGGGTCTACTTCTAACCCTGTTTCTGCTTCTTCAGATTCAAGGGATAAATGGTTGGCCACGAGCCTTAGGAGTTCAGACTTTCTAACCTTGGCACAGATAGTGATCCCACACTGCTCAGCCATTTTTCTCAACTCATCCATAGACAGTGCTTTTAACTTATCCCAAGTTACTTCACCTTGGCTTGGGGAGCTACTAGCTTCAGTCTCAGACATGTTCGTATTCAAGCACACACAACCACAAGAAAATCTGTATTGAAATCTTTTCTCTGATTGGGATCAATTTGATCCACTTCCGATTCTCGTTTGTGGGTCAAATCCAGGATGCTAGCCCCCAACTTTCTGTTACGATCAGGTGAGACGGGGTCTCGGGGTTTCCTCTCAGCCTTCACCTGGTCTTACCGTAACAGGGTTTAATTTTAACAACGCTGTATTTTAGCTCCCTCTCAGTGCAAGCATGCATACGCAATAGACACACACGCAGAGACAGACAGAAAAAGTAGAAGGAATAAAGGGAAAAGTTTGAGATGATATCTGGTAGTTAGTTTAGTTATGGTCCTTTAAGTTGTATGTGATGTCTTTGGCCGGTAAATCCAGCAATTCGTTGGGGCCCAGTGCACACTTCAACTTGTTTTGATGTAGGGGTCTTTTCTCTTGGGGTTTATGTGTCTTCAGTGGGTTCAGAGGCCTGTGAGAAAGTGAGAGATAGCCAGCCAGGAGAGAGTTGGTCTTACTCCAGGTTCAGTTACAATCTGCAGTCTGACGAAACTGTCCTGTGACGAGCTCAAAAAAAACTTGGACCAGCAGGCTAGTCATGTGACCAGCTGATTTGACCACTTCTACGTTTGTGCATTCCAAAGCTCTTGGTTGGGGGGTGGGGGGGGAAGGTGCGGGGTGTAGTGCTGTCTCTTACCCCAACAAGATGTGGATCACTATTGCCCAGCCCAATATCTGTTAATTGAATCTGTGAGCAATTCTTTTCTCTCTCTAAGCACTGTCTCTTAGTTTGCAAATGTCCTCCAGCCAAGTATCTGGTAATCTCTTGTAAAACAATTTTATTTCTTCACTCCAGCAACAGTTTAAAATGAATGTTCATATGACCCAAAATTAATATGCCTCATTCTTGGCAGGTGGGGGTCTTCATGACACCTGTTATTAATCCTGTAATGTGCTATATCATTCTTCCTTTCATTAATGGGATCAACGTTAAAGATGGCTAACTGGGGATGACCCAGTTGATGTACAACACCTATGGCCCCTGCCCCACCAAATAGCTAGGAGGAAAATCCAGCCCTGGGTGTCTGAAATGGGAAGAGTGCCATTCCTTAGCATGAGCACTTCCCTCACCTCAATGAACACAATTTTAGTTTAGAAAAAACCTTTTGAAATTTCATGAATGAGAAATCTTACAAATGATGTGACAAATAACGTGGGGAACCAGAAAATTGTAAGATGCCCAACTTCTGCTGTAATGCTTAGCTGGTTTGTGATCATTTGCACTTTTGATGATGATATTCAGATTCTACTGGGAACAACCGTTGTCCTTCAAACTATCTGTCTGAACCATTACTGTTATCCACTAACCATTGAACCTCCCATAAACCCTATGCATTAATTCCAACTTCCACTCTAGTTGTGTGCATTCTGTGGTGGGGCTTATTCTGGCTGAAACTGCTTAGCCACTAGACCTGAAAGCCACAGTACAACTTCTACAGTAACTATAAAAGTATCTTATATACTATATACCAGAGATTATCAGACTTAACCATTATTTTATTTTCTTGCATCTATGGATAACATTTCCATGAGGAGATATCTATTAAAATGGACTGTTGCAGAAGATGTTGTACTCCTCTTCCTTCTTCTATCATCCTGCCCCTCCCATTGAGGGAGCATGTTATATGATTGATGAGGGTCTTGTTGTACAAGGTCTCCAGTACTCCATCACTGCCTATTACAGACATATTGTGCAAACTCTCTGCAAATGGTTTAAAAAATGAACTGGAATGTCAGTAATGGATGAAAAAAAAACTTTAAATTGTGCATGTTACATGGCTCACAACTGGAAATAAGGAAACTGAGGCAGTTGTAGAACTAGACCTAAGGGACAGACAACTCAAAAGTGCCAAGATTTACTGAGACTGTCCAAATGGAACACCATGACCTTTCCCAGTGCTTTATATTCTTACATTTCTATCTAATTCCCAACGGCCTTGTGATTTTTACAATTTCATTAATAAATATGGAGTCCCGGTTTCCAAATTTGCACCATGTTCCCTGCTGATAGCTTGGATCATATTTATGTGCCCAGTAGTCGTGCTCATTTTGTTCGAGGCCAGCTTCAGATTTCAATGTGCACATGATGTGCTTTCCCAATTTCCCTTGTTATCGATTGACATGGCAAATACTAAGCACAAAACAGAATCAAATGTCACCCAATCACATAGCTGAATGGACAAGAGCACTGGTAAATTGGTTTAATGTTTCTTTCAAGAATTGCACCATACTAGCTGTTGCTATGAGACAGCACAGAAAGTAGACCTTGAGAGGTGTGAGTCAACATTTAATATTGCCCTTTATCAAGAAAAAACATACAAGACACTGGTTGTAATATGCTGTTTGTGACTCCTCTAACCCTTCACTGCCCTCATTGCAACTGAGCAACCGGAATTCTCAAAGGTGAGATCAATCTGACAGTCTAAATGGCTCTTGCCCTTACCTAAAATAAACTGTGAAAATAGTTTTCTTGTGCAAACTATCACCTTAGGTAAAGAGGACACGGTACATTGCAACAGCGGCAACACTTGACAAATATTTAATTAGCTGTAAAGCACTTGGGGGCATCCTGAGGTTGTGAAAGGTGCTATATAAATCCAAGTTCTTTTTTTTTCTAGGGGAAGGCAAATCAAAATGGTGCCATCCATTGAAGCTACACTACTTTACAATGCTCTCATCTACCCTAAGGTGCACTGTAATACAGAAAGTCAAAATGGTAGATCTTGTTTGCAAAGCTCCATTAATAAGAAGCTCAAGTAAGAAAACCCACTATTTTCACTGGATTATTACATGCTCCTTAATGCAAATTAAATTATCATAATAGATTCAACACACCACATAGCTTGGGGAAAAAAATAAATGGCATGAGCAAGTATCATAATATATTGGACCATTGATTCCTTTGTACGTCGAAACACTGATAGCAACAGGACACCTTGAAGGAATAACCCAGAGCATTTCTCGAGACAATCTTCCTTTAATACAAAGTCAACATATCTACATACACAGTGGTTTTTATAACCAATTATATTTTCAGTTATAAGTAACAGTTGTTCAAAAGCAATAATCACTTGGCCCTCATACAAATGACAGTTCCTTTGTTTTTCCAACATCCCACTAATTTGGCTGTCATACTGGTTAAGTCTGGCAACTTCCACAAGTTATTGATTAAATTCATCACAGACGTTGACAAGGAACACGTTGGAATAAACCGGGTAGCAGTCTCGAGCCCCAGGCTAACTCTGTTTATCCCAACATATCAGAGTTCCATTTGGGGCAAAATAAAGAAGGAAAGCAATTTTGATAAATGAAGCACATCCTTAAAATGGTACAAAGAAAGCTCTTTTAACATTTGGAATCCAATGATATATAGCCAGTCACAAACATTTCTACAGTGAAAAAATAGACTGTCTTTAAACATAATATGAACAAATAAATGTATTTTAAAATGTTTTTTTGTTTCTTTTAATTTGACTGATAATTTTTTTTGTTAAAAAAGGAACAAATACACAATTAAAAAAAAGATTATGTTTGTCGTATGTTACAAAACACAAAAGATTTAAGAAAACCGCTCACAAATTCAACCTTTTCTGCTTCTGCTCCCCTTTGCCTTGATGTTCTCCTCACCTGATGAAGTCATCAAGGTTTAGTTATTTTTTTCTCTTGTGGATGGTTGTTTATGCATTTCTTTGAAGCTGTTCCGCTCTGTAATTATGGACTTCCTACTTGTGGCCCCAAGGCTAAGTGGTGAAAAAGATCTTTTGTGATGCAAAGCATTTTTAGACATTTTATAATAAGGTTTGGTGGGGAGAGGAGAAGGGTCTATTCTTGACTATTTTGATGGTCAGTGCAATGTTCAATGACATTATTGAAACATCACAGGAGTTCTTCACTAACTATTAACTTTATAAAGTGATAATTAAAAAGCTTACCTTATAAAAAAAAATCATGGTAAAAGCTAAACTACATCTAGGGCTTGGACTCCATTCTGATATTTACATAAAATGGATTTAAGCAAATGATGTTCAAGATTAATCAGTGTACACCAAAGAGACCTCCAAATTGACTGTCTATTCTAACATTCCCTCACAAAGATAGAGATAAATGACGCATGAGTTGCTCGCTGCCAACTATCATTGACCTCTGCCAATCAAGAAGATAGGAAGCTAAGATTAAAGATCAAAGGGCAGTCAGCAAAGCATGTGTCCCGAAATGGATATCAAATCCAATGGAAAAATATTTTATAACTTTGGATACATGAAATTGTGGTATGATGGAGCTTTAAAGAATATTCATTCATGGTTTTTGCTCAATGTGCCATTCATTGTTACTGAATAGCTTGTAAACCACAAATTCCTGCTGACCGTCATTGTTTATAAGAATTGTTTTTTTTCTTTTTCTTGTTGCTGCAAATCAGCCATTTGTTCCTGCTGTTTTAGTGGGTTCATTTAATTTGTTTGCTATCAGTGAATTAAAATCTTGAAATGACACTGCAAGATACATCACCCAAAACTGCTCCCTTTTTGAAGAGGAGAAATGGCAATAATTCTTTCCACTGATTAATATATATGGCAGCACATTTATAAAAAGATCCTAATCTGTTTAATGTAATTTTCATCCCAAACAATCCCTTCACCATTTTTGATGACACCAAAAACACCCACTATACTAACCACTGCCTCAGCACCATAAAATGTGTCTTGGGGTACTCGGTTTGCAAAACCATGCCCTCAAAACAAGCCTTTTGAAAGATACTGATGAGGCTGCAGTAACCGGACAAGTGGTGATAATGCCAGCTGTTCTTGTTGCTCGTGATATCCAGTCACCCTTTATACAGAGTAAAGGATGTGGATTGGTTGTGGTGGGGGGGGGGGGGGGCATGACTAGAGTTGTTAATAAATAGGATGATCTTTTCGGAAGTGTCAAAAAACACTCAATTATATTTCTTTAATATTTTTATTAAGAAATATTAATTTTTGCAGCCCAACATAAAAGGCTCCATTCTGGTTGTCTTCTCCACTTTCTCCCAAATTAGTACAATTAGCAGGATTATTGCATTTTTATGAATACACAGACAGGGAGATGAACAGATGACAATTATCTGAAGGGCTTTCCCACATCACCATTCTTTGGTGACATTCCTAGCAGAAGGAGGCAGGCCATGAACTACCAAGACTAGAATCCCTAACTTGAAGATCATAATGAAATTGGATTGGTTGTCCTGAGGGCTTTGCATCATTAAACCTCCTTAGCAGCCCCTGAGATTATACAAGTTCCAGAGAACACTGGAGGAGCATTGTGCTGTTTTGTCCAGCCATCGCATTAATCACTTTTATGTTGTAATTATTTAAATATGGGTGCTTCCTCAGATATAACTACACATCATTACCTCCCTCAGCCTTTTCATTTAGATGGATGCAAAACTAGGTTTGTATTTATGATCAAGAAATGCTTTGGTGCTTCAGGCTGGAACATGTAAATGCAATATTTCTTTCTAATTTATTCTTTTCCTTCCTTGTGTAATATTTTCTGCTATCTCTTTAGTGTCTCCTAGGTACACAAAAGGGAAAGCAGGGGCCTTTCCCCAGTCCTCCTCCTTTGATCAGACAGGACGAGTTGTGTGGTTGCACTATTGATTGACACACACTTTGCTTTCTCGTGCCTCAGCTCCACTTCAAGTCGCTGACCTGGCTGAAACTGTCAGCTCATCTCTTACAGGATAAATGTCCTCGTGCCTCTGGCACGGCTTGCTAGCGTCCCAGCTGAGGTGATGTTTTTATACTGGCTTCAGATTTTCAACTGAACTGAATGGAAAAGGTCAGTCATGTCTACCTGTACCTTTCCCTCACAAAATGAGCCCATAATCATCCAACACTGACAGCCACAATACCTTGCCTATGTGCAGCTTCTTCACTGTTGTAACATTAATATAATGGTTAAAATGGGAAATAATCATGAAGCGACCTAAAGTAGATTCACAATGGGATCTGATGTAGGGAGAAGGCACAGATGCAGAACATGCATAGATGAAGCAAGACCCAGTAAGGACTGCCAGAGGGATAGAAAAATAAGTTACCCTTAATGACCACACAGTAGCCAAAACAAATCAGAAAGGACATCTGCAGTAAATGTGATTTTTGTGAGCGATCTCCTTCAATGCTGTTCCATAGCTTTGATTAGTAAAAGGGATTTTAAGCAAGCAGAACTCTAATGGTGTAACCAAAGACAGGATCCCATCTCTTCATGTTTTCCCTTCATCTGCTTTCTGAATGACTTTTTGCTCATCGTTCCTTATATTTCATCAGACAGTCCACACAGGAGGAAATCCAGATCCATTTCACCACAGTTGAACACTTGAGGTAAGTAGGACTTGTCCGATAATTAAAATGATCCCCCTCCAACAGACCAGGGTCCTTCTTCTCTTCTGGGTTACAACGTTGAGTTCCCTTAGGGTTCATCCGAAATATCTTCCCCCTGGCGGTGGTTAGAATTGAAGTACTTTTCAAGCACGCTATATGGCTCAGAAGAGGTGCTCCGTGTCCATTGTGGCCTGTTGGAGTTCGGTGATCAATGGCTTTTTACGTTGCATAATGATCAAAACTCCCAAGATACTCCAGTGCTGCTTGATAGCAGAACTGATACTCATCCTGAAAACATAGAAACGGAAGCTTCATCAAATGAGAATGAACTTTTAATGATTTTGCTGGCCTCTAATGGAGCTGAAAACAAAAATACATTTTGGGAATAAGGAAAGAATGAATTTAAATAGCACTTTTCGCATCCTCCGGGTGTCCCAAATTGCTTCACAGCCAATGAATTACTTTTGAAGTTCACTATATGGAAACATAGCAGCCAATTTCTACACAGCAAGGTTCCAAAAAAAAAAGCAATGGAATGAGTGATAAGATAATCTATTTTGGTGTTTTGGTTGAAGGGCATCAGGAGAACTTCCCTGCCACAGGATCGTTTACATGTACCTGAGAGGGCAGACTCTCCAAGAGCCAATTCTTGGCTGCCATTTTCCTCCCAAGTACTGGATGCAACTCAAAACTGAGCAGTTGCAGGGAGCGTATTCTTCTCAGTGTGTAAAGCTGAACAAAACTTCTTTCAAACATTTATTGATTTGTAACGTGGACACTGCTCGAGTATCTGTCCATGACAAGAGAAAATACCCTCCCTGGACAGGAACATCGACATATCCTGTAAGAACTCCCTCAGCAGATATTAGGTTTGATTTTCAATCTGGAGTCAGGAATCCCACGCCCAGATCACTTCCAGATGCTGACCCCGCGTCACTCATGTGACGCTATCTTCAAATGCAGACCACCTAATTGGGCCGGAGGCAAGCTCAATGCTGCCAGGAGGCAGGAACTGACTGCTGAGTACAATCGTCTAAGGTAGATGGCAGCCGTGACTGGGCTTGCCGCTACCTTACAAAATAGAGGAGGCAGGAGATCAGAGGGCCTGCAGCCTCATGGTGTAGAGAAGTAGCCAAACGGTCAACAAGAAGATACCAAACTTCCCACTATGACACAACAACCCTTTTTCCCCGAAACATTTTCTTCATCGTGAACATGACTGATGGCTCCCCACATTGCACCCGACAGCTGTACACTAATGCGAACCAGACTGTTCAAGTTCGCCGATCTGCGATTTCAAAATTGCCTTCTGGCTCTCCCCAGCCTGTTAATAAGCTCCTCAAGGGGCTTAATGGGCAGTTAATTTGATATGAGCAGATTCCTGGCTCCCCCTGCCTCCGCTTTGAAAATAGCAGCATGTCTCGGAGGTGTCGGGACACTATTTTCAAAACACACCTGCACTGATCTTGCCCCCACGGGTGATTGACAATCTCGGCCATCCACAGCTCACTGCACATTAACAGCTAATTATTAATACTGCAAACGATGGAAAAATAAGTTGCAAACAATAGAATCAATAGGAGAGTAAAACAGGCTTATAAGCCAGTAGGTAAGAATGCATTTACAGTACAAGTTTACCAGAAATCACTTTGCAATTATTACAATAAACCTGTTTAGGGCAAACCTGGAGTCATTGCCTGACCTGACTCCAGATTTGGACTTCATTTACACTACAACTATCTATAGTTGTAGTTTAAATATACTCCAAGATATTCAGTTGAGAGATGGCAGAGCCTCTCCTTTCTAATCAGATCGAGATAGCCTTGGGTCAAAGGGCAGCCTGTTGCTCACTCCCGCATTATTCATTTTTAAGAGGCTTGCTTTATATTACTTTAACACAGGATACTGCACATCCAGGAAGCCTAGCATGATATTCCCTTCCCCATTGGTCCCAATGGGATAATGTGTGGACCACTGGAGACACATACCTGCAGTCCATAGTGCAGCACTGCTATACAGCCCATTCATGATTAAAAGCACACTATTTTGCAAATGATTTTTACAATTTCCAGGATGACTCCATGTGACTTTTTTTTACATGAATAAACAGCTCTTCCTGGAAGACATTGGAGCCATGAATCCCACATTAATTCAAAAAACTTAACATCTTTACAATTGATTATAATTTACTCCTCTTCAAAGTTGCTCAACTCAAGCTATCTGATAATTGATTTTTAAAGCAATTTCCACCCTGCTGTATTATTTATCTTGCATAATACAAATTATTGGATAATTAATTTTTTATTGTAACTGTTGAATTGTCAGGGATAAATTTATCTAGTTTGCTCAGCCAGCTCATCAGATAAACTGCCAACTTAAAACCAAAGGCTGACTGTGAGGTGTGTATCAGAGTTGGGTGTTTAATATTCAATATACAGCCTAAATTTCATTTCCAGAGAAATATAATTGAAAAGCAGAGAAGTTGCTTATACCATACTTAGAATTCTGTGCCCAGTTCTGGTCTTAATATTACAAAAAATAGAGAGGAAATGGAGAAGGTGCAAAAATGATTTACAAGGATGAAAGCAGAACTGAGAGGTTACAGTCAGTAAAGGCTGAACACACTAGGTCTCTTTTCTTTAGAACAGAGAAAGTTGAGGGGTGATCTAATAGAGGTCTTTAAAATTAAAAAGGGGCTTGATAGGATAGACTTAGAGAAGACATTTCCACTAGTAGGGAAGTCCAAGGCTAGGGGTTATAAGATAGTCACTAATAAATCCAAAAGGAAATTCAGGAGTTCATTTAGCAATAGGAGACATGCAGCTAATAGAAGCTTCAAGTATCCTGAGGACCTCTACTCTATCATGATCCCGTGGCGACATTCTTTTAACAAGAGGGCAGGGAATAAATCTTTTTAGTACTTCAGATCAGCCCTTTGTTGACGAAAGGATTTTTAAGATTCTCCTTTATATATAGTTTAAATTTATATAAGAAGATTGCACACTGTGTTTTTGCGATTGGAAGCCTGTGACCAGTGGTGTACAGCAGGGATCGGCGCGGGGACCCTTGCTATTTGTAGTGTACATTAATGATTTAGACGTGAATATAGGAGGTATGATCAGTAGTTGGCAGATGACATGAAAATTGGTGGTGTTGTAAATAGTGAGGAGGAAAGCCTTAGATTACAGGATGATATAGATGGGCTGGTAAAATGGTCAGAGCAGCGGCAAATGGAATTTAATCCTGAGAAGTGTGAGGTGATGCAATTTGGGAGGACTAACAAGGCAAGGGAATATACAATGGATGGTAGGACCCTAGGAAGAACAGAGGGTCAGAGGGACCTTGGTGTACTTGTCCATAGATCACTGAAGGCAGCAGCACAGGTAGATAAGGAGTTAGGAAGGCATATGGGAGACTTGCCTTTATTAGCTGAGGCATAGAATATAAGAGCAGGGAGGTTATGATAGAGCTGTATAAAATGCTAGTTAGGCCACAGCTGGAGTACTGTGTACAGTTCTGGTCACCACACTATAGGAAGGATGTGATTGCACTGGAGAGGGTGCACAGGAGATTCACCAAAATGTTGCCTGGGCTGGAACATTTCAGCTATGAAGAGAGACTGGATAGGCCAAGGTTGTTTTCCTTAGAGCAGAGAAGACTGAGGGGGGACCTGATTGAGGTATATAAAATTATGAGGGGCATAGATAGGGTAGATAGAAAAAAACTTTTTCCCTTAGCGGAGGTGTCAATAACCAGGGGGCATAGATTTAAGGTAAGGGGAAGGCGGTTTAGAGAGGATTTGAGGAAAAATGTTTTCACCCAGTGAGTGGTTGGAATCCGGAACACACTGCCTGAAGGGGTGGTAGAGGCAGGAGCCCTCACAACATTTAAGAAATATTTAGATGAGCACTTGAAATGCCACAGCATACAAGGGTACGGACCAAGTGCTGGAAAATGGGATTAGAATAGTTGCGGATAGTGATGAGGATTGTCAGAGGATACAGCTGGATATAGATCGGTTGGAGACTTGGGTGGAGAAATGGCAGCTGGAGTTTAATGCAGACAAGTGTGAGGTAATGCATTTTGGAAGGTCTAATATAGGTGGGAAGTATACAGTAAATGTCAGAACCCTTTGGAGTACTGACAGGCAGAGAGATCTGGGTGTACAGGTCCACAGATCACTGAAAGTGGCAACGCAGGTGGATAAGGTAGTCAAGAAGCCATACGGCATGCTTGCCTTCATCGGTCGGGGCAGAGTGTATAAAAATTATTAGGGGAGACGGTGGCGCACTGGTATTGTCACTGGACTAGTAACCCAGAGACCCAGGTATTGCTCTGGGGACATGGGTTCAAATCCCACCACAGCAGAAGGTGGAATTTGAATTCAGTTAATAAATCTGGAATTTAAAAAGCTAGTCTAATGATGGCCATGAAACCATTGTCGATTGTTGTAAAAACCCATCTGGTTCACTAATGTCCTTTAGGGAAGGAAATCTGCTGTCCTTACCTGGTCTGGCCTACATGTGGTTGACTCTAACATGCCCTTGAAATAGCCGAGCAAGCCACTCAGTTCAAGGGCAATAAATGCTGGCCTGGCCTGGCCTGTGACGCCCACATCCCATGAAAGAATAAAAAAAAATTGGCAAGTCATGTTGCAGCTGTACAGAACCTTAGTTAGGCCACACTTAGAATATTGCGCGCAATTCTGGTCGCCACACTACCAGAAGGATGTGGAGGCTTTGGAGAGGGTACAGAGGAGGTTTACTAGGATGTTGCCTGGTCTGGAGGGTATTAGCTATGAGGAGAGGTTGGATAAACTCGGATTGTTTTCACTGGAACGACGGAGGTGGAGGGGCGACATGATAGAGGTTTACAAAGTTATGAGTGGCATGGACATAGGTTTAAGGTGCGAGGGGCAAAGTTTAGAGGGGATGTGCGAGGCAAGTTTTTTTACACAGAGGGTGGTGAGTGCCTGGAACCTGCTGCCGGGGGAGGTGGTGGAAGCAGGTACAATAACGACGTTTAAGAGGCATCTTGACAAATACATGAATAGGATGGGAATAGATGGATGCGGACCCCGGAAGTGCAGAAGGTTTTAGTTTAGACAGGCATCAAGATCGGTGCAGGCTTGGAGGGCTGAATGGCCTGTTCCTGTGCTGTACTGTTCTTTGACTGTCAGGATATGGCTTTTTACAGATTTAGAGCTCATTGAAATGACGGATGTTAGTGCTGGAGAATGGAACACTCTCCACTGCAGGCACTTGGCGTCATGGGCAAGCATTCCTAGATCCAAATTATTATCATGGTGAAGAGCAATGCAAAGTTTCCTTGGCTTTACCCAACTCTTTGCTTCAGTTCCAATTTTAGAAGAGTGTCCCTGACTGCACCGGGTGATATTTTCCCCTTTATTCACAGTGTGCATTCTGCAACCCCTCTGAGTAAGGTTACCTATTCAGTGTCAATCAGTATGAGATTAGGGGATGAACTTGATTGAGACAGCCTAAACCCAACTCCCGTGGAATCACTGATCTCATCAGTCTGACCCAGATATGAACACAGGTGCAAGTGTTAAACAGCCTGTGTCTAACAGTCAAAAGTTTTAACTGTATATTTGATTTTTTGTGAGTTTGCTCTCTCCTCCTGAAGGTGCTGACTCCTTACTGATTTACAGGTTCACTCACCCGTGGCTTACAGAAATGGCCATTTTTTAACATGTGAGCTGAAACAGTGAGTGTCAAGAGGCTGTTTCACCACAGGGGCAGTTGAGCATGACGTCCACAAATGTACACTTCCAGCAGGGGGTATAGGATAACAATCAGGAAGTAATCCTGACCAATTCCCCTCCCTAATTCAGTGGAATAAAGGCCAATTGTAGCAGTCCTACTGAGGTCAGCCAACTCTGCTGGACTCACTAGGGCAACTTATAGAGGGGGCAACAGACCTACAACTTATGCTACAATGGAACATTGCACCTTGTATATATTAATGCCAGACCCTGTGCATATTATCAGACAACACAGGATTGTGAATATTATAGGGGAGCACAGACCCTGTACATGTAACTGGGGAGTGTGGACCATGTAAATGTTACAGAAGAGCACAGAGCCTGCACACATTATAGAGCAGTGCAGACCCTGATCATGTTATAAGGGAGCGGCACAGTGGCGCAGTGGTTAGCACCGTAGCCTCACAGCTCCAGCAACCCGCGTTTGGTTCCGTGCGGAGTTTGCAAGTTCTCCCTGTGACTACGTGGGTTTCCTCCGGGTGCTCCGGTTTCCTCCAATCTGCCAAGGACTTGTGGGTTGATAGGTAAATTGGCCATTGCAAAAATTTCCCTAGGGTAGGTAGGTGGTAGGAGACTTGAGGGTAGGTGGGGATGTGAGAAGGAAAATGGGATTAATGTAGGATTAGTATAAATGGGTGATTGATGGTCGGCGCGGACTCGGTGGGTTGAAGGGCCTGTTTCAGTGCTGTATCTCTCTATGACACAGACCCTGCATCTGTTATAGAGGAGTGGAAACCCTGCATATATTGGAGGGGACTGGAGACTCTGTACGTGTTATAGGGGACAGCAGACTGTATGTGTTATAGGGGAACGTAGCCCCTGTACGTACTATAGGGGAGTGAAGACCAAATGCTGACCCTGTACATGTTCTAGGAGGGTGGAGGTCCTGTTCATATTATAGGGGAGTAGAAACCTTGTACATGCTTTAGGGGAGTGCAGACCCTGTACATGTTTATAGGGGAGCGCAGACCCTTGTAAATATAGGTGTGTAACGTAGTCCTGTATCATCTCCATTGCTGAGTGGGATGCTGTGGTCAAATCTCTCACTGTGCTTACCTCTGTCTGTACCATGGCTGGCCGCTGTGTTCGGAGCATCTTGACAGTCTGGAAGATGTCCACAACCCCTTCATACCTCATTCTTTCCAAGACGATGCTGAGCGTAATAAAAACACCAGTCCTCCCGACTCCAGCACTAATAAAACAAAGGAATTCACATTAGATTGTACAAATTAGAGACTAAATTACTTTTTCATTATTGATACCTCGCCTTTCCTGCAGGCGCAGACTTAGTAAGCAGTGAGATTCCACAAAGTCTGGCTAGTCTCTACTCTGAGGGGCATCGCAACTAAACATGATCTGGTTGCTGCCAACAGAGGTGCAATTCCCTGCAAGGGGTGGGCGGGGGAGATGACAGGGGTTTGGTCTCAATATAGAAATCAGAAACGAGAAACCTGGTTTCATTTTTCCCTCTTTGCCTAAGATAATTTATTCAATTTCAGTGGTCGCAAGGCTTACCTGACAAAGGCACCATGGGCCAAGGTGGTCTATTTTTCTGCTTAAAATTTTGTAATTATCCATCTCAATTCATCAAGTTCTCTCTCCTCTGAGTTCACTGCCCTTCTATCCTCCCTTTCTCTCACCCTCCATGTAAACTCCAAACCCTGTTCACGCCCATCTCACATAGCCTTGCTACTTCTGCAGTCTTAATCACAGATGAGGCCATCTCTGATCACTTCCTTGTATCACTCTCCATCCCATCCTGCTTTCCCCTCCAAACTCTACTTCCTACTGCATCGGCCTGGAAAGAGACCTCCCCCATTTCACTTGTAACTGCACTCTCAAAATCCCAACTGTCTAGGCTCTGGCCCTCCATTCACCGTAACATTCCTATAGCTACCGATCTGTTCAACCACGCCCTCACCTACACCTTCAATGCCCTTGTCTTCATTACAACCATTATTCTGTCTCAAACTAGCTGTTCCCCCAGTACGTCCCTCATCTCCGCTCCTTTAAGACCAAGAAACACAGACTTGAATGGATATGGCGGACAACTGGTTTAGCCATTCTCTGGCTAGATCACAAAGCACTATTGGGTCCTGCTCTCACCTGCCAAAATTACTTATTATTCCAGGATCATCCTAGAATGCAATGATAATCCCCGGCTTCTTTTCTCTACTGCAAGCCGTCTTCTTAAACCCCTCTCCCTTGTTTACTCCACCCTCACCTCCAACAAGTGACAAGCTCACGGACTTCTTTGTCATCAAGACTGAGACCATCCAATCAGCTGCCTCTGCCATTTTCCTCCTTTCCTCTAGCCCACCGGGCTGAATGTTCTCCAAGGCTCTTCCCTGTCCTAGCCCTGAACCTGTATCTTTTTCTAGTTTCTCTCCTATCTACTGTCATGCCCTCTCCAAGCTCATCTTGCCCATGAGACCCACTCCTCTCTCTTGACCTTATTCCCACTACACTACTGACCACCCAACTTCACTTATACAAAAACAAAATACTGTGGATGGTGGAAATCTGAAATAAAAACAGAAAATGCTGTAAATGCTCAGCAGGTCTGAGTTTTGATGGAAGGTCATTGACCTGAAAAGTTAACTCTATTTCTCTCTCCACAGATGCTGCTGACCTGCTGAATATTTTCAGCATTTTATTAACCTAACCTTCCTTCCTGGCTCCCTGTTAGTTGACATTATTAACAATTCTCTCTCCTCAGGTATTGTTCCTCTCTCCTTCAAATCTACCAGCATCACCCCTCTCCTCAAAATACCACCCCTTGACACTCCATCCTTGCAAACTATTGCATTAACTCCAACCTCCCTTTCCTCTCTAAATTCATGCCCATCTTTCCCAGAACTCCATGTTTGAATGTCTCCAATTAGGTTTCCACCCCGCCACAGTACTGAAACAGCTCTTATCAAAGTCACAAGTGACATTTTATGCGACTGTTAATTGGCTGGAGGGTGGGTTGGGTGGCCAATTACCGGCCACGGGTGCAGGATGGAGGTTGTACTCTGCAAATGTGGGCCCCATTTAAAGGCACTACGGGAGCCATTACTGTGACTGTCATTTGAAAGACTAAAGGCAAGAACCAAGAATTCAGGATGAGAGGCAGATGCTTGGCACCTGAGGCAGGATTGCCCCTTGCTTCTCAGCTTGAGGTCCTCCTGAAGGCTGTGAGGGAGAGCAGCGAGGTCCTCTTTCTGGAGGGTGAAAGGAGAAGGCTACTCTTACGGCCCAGGAGCGGTGGCCACTGCTGGGACAATGGAAGAGGCCTTGGAAAAGGTGAGTGGGGGTCAGGCCTCCCTGGGGACAATTGGCTGGGCTCTGACGAGGGGGGTGAGTGTTGGAGTGTAAGGCTGTGGTGGGGGGGGGGGGGGGGGCGGGGAGACTTGTAGTTCTAGCGGGGGTGGCCTGTGCTACTGGGGGTCCTCTGTGGGGAACAGGGTGTCCGATCAGAAGGGCACCACTCCCCCACCCCAACACCCCCCAGCCCACAAAGAGGCCACCAGGGGCTGAAGTGCCTGTCCGCCATTGGTAATATAGTTGCGCAGCCTATAAAGCCTAAAGAGAGAGCGCAGCCTGTGGGCTGTTCCTGGGGAGACAGCTATTCTCAGATCACTGATACAACAAAAGGCTGCTAAGATTTGAACCCGGTTCAAAGGCACCAGGTTTATTTATTTATTTAGAGATACAGCACTGAAACAGGCCCTTCGGCCCACTGAGTCTGTGTCGACCATCAACCACCCATTTATACTAATCCTACATTAATCCCATATTCCTACCACATCCCCACCTTCCTTCGATTCCCCTACCACCTACCTATACTAGGGACAATTTATAATGGCCAATTTGCCTCCGTTCCTGACTTCTAGAGGCCCTGAAAATTCAGCCCCACATGCACGCGCCGACACCCAACTTTTCCTCACAACCACCTCTCTCGACCCCCCCACTGTTTCTAAATTGTCAAACTGCTTGTCCGACATCCAATACTGGATGAGCAGAAATTTCCTCCAATTAAATATTGGGAAGGCTAAAGTTATTGTCTTCAGTCCACGCCACTAACTCTGCTCCCTCACCTTGGCAACTGTCTGGAGCAGAACCAGACTGTTTGCAACCTTGGTCATATTTCACCAGTAGATGAGCTTTCAACCACATATCCACACCTTTGCTAAGACCACCTATTTCCACCTCCATCATATCGCCCAACTTCAGTCTGTCTCAGCTCATCTGCTGCCGACATCCTCATTCGTGTCTTTGTTACCTCCAGACTATCCTAACACACTTATGGTGGCCTCCCATATTCTACCCTCTGTAAACTGGAGATTGTTTAAAACTCTGCTGCCCGCCTCCTAACTCGCACCAAGTCCGTTCACCCATCATCCCTGTGCTCACTGACCTACACTGGCTCCCAGTTTTGATTTTAAAATTTCCATCCTGTTTTCAAATCCCTCTATGACCTGGTCCCTCCCTATCTCTAATCTCCTCCAGCTCCACAACCCTCCATGATATCGGTGCTCCTCCAATTCTGGTCTCTTGAGCATCCCTGATTTTAATTGCCCCAAAATTGGCAGCCGTGCCTTTAGTTGCCTAGGCCCTAACGTCGAATTCCCTCCTAGCACCTCTCCACCTTGCTTTCCTCTTTTAAGAATTTTGGTCAACTAATACCTCTTTATGTCGCTTGGTGTCATATTTTGTTTTGTAATGCCTCTGTGAAGCACCTTGGGACATCTTATTACATTAAAGGCACTATATACATACATGTTGTTGTAATCAGCTAACTCAGCACAGATTATCAACTAGAAAAGTCAGCTCAACTGAACCATCAGAGACACCTTCAACCTGGATCTCACTGATTTCTCCCCTGGCATGTTTTAAGCCCAGTAAATACAGCATTTTGCTGTCAAGTTATTGCTCCACAGTTACAACACAAGGTCACACACTCAAGAGATTTATACTGTACGTGGCTCACCATACATGATAACAGAGATAAACAGTGATAGGGCATGAGCTTTATATAGCAACATTTGGCTGGCCAGTGAGTGACCTGGTATTTCAGTGCCCTGTTGGGGTTGTCCATTGCACTGGTGTTGATGTCCACTAGATCTGTTTTAGCTACACTGCCGGTTCTGTGAGCCTATACGGGCAAGCGCATCTACCTGTCCCATGGTGCCAGATATATGTGGGATTGAGATTAATGCAGTCTATGGCCATTGGGCCAAGATTTGGAACACTTCCTTGCGATTCAGCCTGAGACAATAGAGAATGTTTATGTTTTTCACTAGGCTATCTTCCATTGTGCATTTAATTTTATTGTTGGACTGTTCACTGTTTACAGATAAGGACTGATTCCATGATCCAGTGTTCTCAGTGGGGTGCAGCATTCACAAGGAAAGAATCTTGGGAATTTGTGGGTGTACAGCCCAGATCATAGAAATACCCCATCGGGTTCACAAAATGTCCTGTATGAGATTCCCCCGAAGACTCATTTGCACCTCCTATCGGAAAACTGATCTTCACAAAATCAAGAAGGTCAAACTCTGGTCAGCGTTTAGCGAGCTAATCTCATCCTGGTTGCCTGTAAGGATGCTACAATTAGACTTACGGTTAGAAAAGGAGAAACCTGCCAAGGTTCCCACTCTGGACCACTATCTGGCGACTCCTGCTGGAAGGCGACAGGACATGACAGGATCCAGCGCACCTGTTTTCCTGTCACAATGTGACATTAGCAGGTGCAGGTACCTGAGACCTGAGGGGTGGAATTTTATGACTGCCCCGGCATTCTCGAAAGTGGGAGAAGGAAGTTGTCGTAACTTCCACTCCCGCCGCAAATACCATTTCCCAGGCAATTTTGTATTTAAATTAACCATGTGACGACAGGCACAGGAAACATGTGGGATCATGTGGTGGGGGAGGCCTTTCATTGGTGGAACCCATCGTCGCTGCCCCAAGCACCACCGCCACAGATATAAAACATTCTGTGCTTGCAGCCTCAAAGACCAGCCTTCCTTTCATGCAAGTATCTAAGTATCTTCACACTAAATTAAATTGAAGCTTTCACTTAAATCAAAATGTTTTTTCCTCCCTTATTTTGTGAAACTCACCACAAACTTCATATCATTTATTTTCCCTACAGCCAAAATGAATCAAAAGGCAGCCAGCAGGCAGCGTCCCGCCCCATGGGTCAGTGTTGCCTCGCTGCAGGTTCTCCTCCAGGCCGTCAGGGAAAGGCGGGAGTTCCTCTTCCCTGCAGATGGAGTCCGAAGACCCTTCTACCTCATCAAGGCGTCCTGGATGGAGGTAGCAGAGAAAGTCTCGAACCGTGGGGTGACAAACAGAACATGGGTGCAGTACCGCAAGCAAATCAATGACTTGCTCAGATCAGCGAGAGTAAATAGTCCTGGTGAGGCTGCTCCATTGATTTCTTCCATAGCTCTGTGTCTTTAAGGCAGAGGGAACGCAAAGAATGCACTCGAATGCGTGAGCAGCCTTGGTGGCAATTACTAAATGATGAAGATTGGCATTATTTATGTGATTGGATGTGTCGTGCGAAAGCCAATGCAGAATGAGTGATGTTGATGCATGTATGCAATGGTTGTGAAGCATCACTTGCCATGTGATTAAATCTGCACTGTCTGTTGCAGGAGAGACGAAGCCACAACCAGTGTGAGCGTACTAAGATGGGAGGAAGAGTCCCTGACATCAGGGTGCTGACTATGGCTGAGGAGGAGGAGGCCTCTGAGATTGCGAGAGAAGAGGGAGGCAGGGCGAGTGGAGATGGTGAGGCAGGAGCCAAAAAGGCGTAAGGATGAAGTGTCATCTCTGCTCTTGCATCCGTATGTGGAAACCGTAAGAAATTGTTCGAACTCGTGAAGTACATGCTTAGAGTGCTTCTGTTTGTGTCTCCACTACGGGTGCCCGCACTCAATTAGCAGAACGCCACATGGCCAAGAACCCTCCTCTGGGGAAGAAGCCGCCGATGCCCCAGAGGGTGCACCATCACTTGTCTCTTCTTCCATCTCAGCCAGCGTAGATACATCCACATGGTCCGCAGGGGGTTTAAGATTAGAATCTGGGTCACAGGCTGGTGGTCATGACACAGACATGTCCCAGCAACTAAGGGAGCATGTGCCAGCTGGGTACCCTGACAATCAAAGGACTGCTGGGGACCAGGCCCCTGCTCAGCCCCACGCTCATAATGATCCTCTGTTTGTTGCTATGAGAAGTTTGCTGGATGTGCAGCAAAGCCATGTGGAAAATATGACAGAGATGCCTGAGATTATGTGTGGCTTTGTGTGTGCCATGGAGGAGTCCATGCAAGCCATGACGTCTGCCATGTCCCAGGCATTTGAACATATGACTTCCTCAATAGAGAGTTTGGCGAGCTCCGTCGCGAGCCTGGTTGACCACTCGAGCCATATGCGATCTGACCTGCACTCCGTCGCTGTTGTCTTGAGCTCCATGCAACAGAGTCTAAGCGTGAGGGTGATGAGGAACTTGGATCTCCCTCCAGGTGCTCCTTCCCCTCAAGGAGACAGGCAGGTGCCATCGTGCACACAGATAGAGGCCCTGGGGCCCTTCTGCTCAGCACAGCCCCAGGGTAAGCAGCATCTCGTCCTCCCCCCACTGACATTGACCCCTTACCTCCAGCAGGGGATACTCAAGCACCCCCGCCCCCCCATTAGGATGGAGCCATCAAGGCCCCATTCCTCCAAAGGTCATCCACAGCAATGGGGCAGCGCACACAACAGACTGCCTCCACCTCAACTGCTAATGTCGGGGTAGCACCTAGACACAGTGACAGGAAAAGAAAATTGAAACAGTTTTGAGTACCAAGGTGGCATGGGTGATGTAGAAATGTTCATGAATGCAAAGATGTATTAAAATATTTTTATTTCTTGCAATATTTGATCCACTCTCAGTAATGTTTTGCTTGGTTACAGATGGATAAAAATAAGTTTTTTGGAGACCTATGGCAGGAATACAATGATGCTTGAAAAGCATCTCAGGAAATATCCAGTGTCCATATCCCATTGGAATTTGAGCCTTCAATCTTCAATGATGGCTGTTTTCCTATTGATGATCAATAATTTTTTCCCAATACTTTTATGCCTAACTTTTGTTTTCAACGGTCATATTTTAATGCTGCTTGCAGTAATTTGTAGTCACATTCATCGTAGCCCATGGATGAGATCAAATGCCAATCACATGACAATGTAGCCATGCTTCGTTAAGATTGCAGAAATGAATAAGACCTCATGCAAAAAGGATGTTTCTGTAGGTAATTGTTATGTTGCTTCTTCCAACGTTCCTTGATGATGTGGCTTATTGTTGGCTGAAACGTGCATAAATGAAGTTCTCCCTGATGTCCCTTGCATGTCTCTCCATGGCTCTCATACCGATGATGGCATCATAGTCAATGTTGTTCTCTTTCTCACCTTCTTCATAGTCATCCTCATCTGAGGAGGACTAGTGTCCCTCCTGTTTCTCCGCCTGCAGAATGTTGCCATGTGTAATTGCACAGTTGAGCAAGGCACAGCAGACGACGATTATTTATGACACCCTCTGTGGCACGTACTGACACACCCCTCCAGACTGCTCTAGGCAACGGTATCGCATTTTCAGCGTGCCAATGGTGTGTTCAATGATGGCTCTGGTGGATGCGTGAACGACATTGTACCTCCCTTCAGCAGTGCTTTGGGAATAACATACTGGCGTCATCAACCATGTACAAAGGGCGTAAACCCTTTTCACCCAAGAACCAGCTGTCCACTTCAGCTAGTTCCTCGAATTCTGCTGGCAGCTGGCAGTTCCTCAAAATGTATGAGTCATGACAACTCCCTGGGAAACGTGCGCAAACAAGCATGATGTGGTCACAAACCAGTTGCATGTTTAAAGAGTGGAAGCCTTTGTGATTCACAAAGACAGCAGGCTGGACCCTGGGAGCTCTAATGGCCACCTGAGTACAGTCGATCACCCCTTGTACTCTAGGGAACCCAGCGACGGCGCCGAAGGCCGCAGACCTTGCTGCCTGGCTGTCCTTGTCTCCAGGTAAGTAGATTAAATCATTGGTATGTTGAAAAAGGGCATTGGTTACCTCTTTGATGCACCTGTGGGTCACAGACTGTGAGATGCCACATATGTCACCCGTGGATCCCTGGAAGGAGCCACTGGAGAAAAAGTGCAGCAGTCTCCCCTTGAGGCCAACTGGCATGGGATTCCTACTGAAGCTGAGCGGCTGCAGATCATGTTGCAGGGTCCTACAAATTTCTGTGACCATTTCACGTGACATCGTTGGGCGTCTCTGGTATTGCCTCTCTGACATTTGAATGTAATTTGTCCTTGTCCTGAGGATGCGATGATGTGCCAGTGCCTGTCTTCGATAAAACTGTTCCTGGATGTTATCATTCGGAGCATCCTCACCTTCCTGTTCTGCCTGTTGCTGGCGCTCAGGCATCATGAGTACAGGAAAAAGAGCCGTGCTTAGTCTCTCCCTTTGCTCTTCTTCCCATGGTACCAGACAGATTGGGTGTATGAGACCCATATCACTGCGGCTTTTCTGAACAATAAATAAGCAGAGCGTGGCGATTCAGTCCTCTGTTGGCAGTGAGCTGAAACATCGAGGCAAACATCTGGTTTCAAATTGCAGCCAGGTAGAAGACACACCAACTGTCATTTGCCTCCTCCCAATCTCCTTGCAAGTCTTGAGTGCCCCCGTGGTTTCAGTTATCGTTGGGGGAAATGGCGTGCATGGAATTCAGGGCAAGTCTCCCCACCTTCCAACCTCCTTCTGCAACCTTCCATATTGAACCCATCACCCTTGACCCACCCACTGTTAGAGTTACCATTGAGCCTACCCCCATTTCCGTGCACAGTGTAACATTTGTTGCCAAGCTCCGTTCCCCTTGTTATGACCAGGTACTGCTAAAGGTGTCTCGGGGTCTGTTACCATCTTCACCTGGTCTTATTGTAACAGGGTTTAATTCTAAACTCACTGTGCTTTGAGCTCCCCCTTTGGGAATCCTTGTTCACAACTTTCCAATTATAAGGCAAAGAAATGAGCACAAACAGGCTTTCTTTAAACCAAAGAAGAAAGATGGAATTTATTAAACCTTAAAGTTAAACTCTAATACGGTTAACGCCTACGGATATACAACGCGCACACGCGATACACACATGCAAATAGGGACAGAAAAGAGCAGAAGAAAAGATAAGTAGAACAGTTTGAGGCAATCTCTTGTTACTATGCTTCAAACTCGCTGTAGTCCTTGATTGAAGATATGGTCTTGCATTTCGTTGGGGCCCAGAGTTCCTTTTAAACCTTGTTCACGTAGGGGACTTTTTCTCTCTTTGAGTTTACGTGTCTTCAAGTTTCCGAAGCTGGTGAGAGCGAGATGAGGGTAGACAGGAGACAGGTCTTAGAAAACCAGCAGCCAGGAGCTTTCTGAGTTTGAATCCTTTGTTGGAAGTTCAAATCGCAACAGCCAGCTAGTCACGTGACTAAAACTGGTCTGATCACTTCTTCTGTGTATTGGGGAAGCAACGACTAGGTCCCTTTGTTCCAATACTGCTAGTACTATGCAAATGTCTTTCCAGTCAGGGCTTGCAATTTTAAGTTTTAATGTTCATGTATCGAAATCATGTGTGCCTCAGTCTTGGCAGGTGGGGGGTTTGTCTGACACCCTCTATATGAAGCTGTCAAATACCCACCCATTAGTCTTGACCTTCCTCCCCCTACAGAATCCATTTGCTCCCATTGATTGTGACTGTTCCCTCTACTAGCCAGTACCCTCAATTTGTCCCACAGTTCACTGACATCTACGACAGTCATCCCTCCCTTTAGATTCCGGCCAAATATCTGCACACAGCACTGATCTCATCCACCCACCACCCCACAGCTGACAAAATGCATCTTCACCATTAACAATAACTATTCAACAACCTGGACACTCCACTGCACTCTCCCTTGCTCCTCCATGCACCCAATCGCCCCATTCTTCCCTCTCTGACTATCCTGCCTTGCTCCTCGATGTAGCCCTCGCCCATGCCGTCGCCGCCATTCCCCGAGATGATTCACCCTTACTGGTGCCGAGCCTGGAGGCAAACATCCATTCCAATGCTGGTGTTAGTTTAGCAGCTCAGTGAAAGAGAGAAGAGCACAGACCTGAGACTCAACTGCACAAATCCGACTGTTGCACGCCACATTGAAACATTCATGAACTTTGTGGCACGGAAATATTGCTCACTATTTAGTTAGTCTGGCAGGTAGGACTAAATTGTAACTGTGCTTAGGGTAATAAGTATTCATGTTATTTAAATGAATTCAAAGCTGCAATCTGCCACTACGTTGGGGAAACCCGAAAAGCCGCAAACCCGCCAACGACAACATTCCTCTAAAATATCTCCTTGAATAGTTCCATTGCATCGTTTACGCCTCCCGGAGTAGGGGCCTCAGTTTAACGTCTCATTAAAATAGCACCATTAACGATTATATGCTCAAACCCTGAAGTGGAGCGTGAATCCATAACCTTCTGATTCTGAGAATGCTACCAATTCAGCCAAGCTGATAATTGACAGTAACTATTCCAGTGACACTTCAAATTTCAAAAGCCTTTATTTAGGCTAAGTTTAAAGTGTACTGCTTCTTCAAATACAGCACCCGCCACTTACCTGCAATGAACTGAGATGGGACCATCTTGGCCAAACTGTTCCTTAGTTTTATGCACTTGTCCTATAAAGTCAATGAAACCCTCTCCGGATTTTGGCACTCCTTGCTCCGGCCAGTCTGTAAACTGGAACTGCCTGACAGTCCGTGACTGACCATCCTGTGGAGGAAAAGGAACTTCATTAGGCACTGGATGGTGAGCAGTAACACCCCAGTTGATTACTTAATTAATTAAGTGTTGGACTGAAAAGTCTTCCTAACAATGGAACAGTCTGTGAGCAGGTCACTTATTTTAACCCTTTCAACCACACCACAATTTAGGTTTGAACAAACAAAACTTCCAAGAGACATGGCCCTATGTTGCTGTTGACACAGTTAAGTTTGGTCTTTTTGTGTTTAGAGATGTACAGTGTTCAAATCCAGCCTAGACTGATTGCGATGGAAGTCCCCTCTGTCTGTTAGATGTAAGCATCCTCTAGAAATTGAGTTTAGGCAGTCTCAACCAAGATCCCAGTAGGCATGGACCTACAGAACAAAACTATGCCCAATTGGATAAAACAAAAGCAAAATACTGCGGGTGCTGGAAATACTCAGCAGGTCTGGCAGCATCTGTGGAGATAGAAGCAAAGTTAATGTTTCAGGTCTGTGAGCTGTCATCAGAACTGGCAAAGGTTCGAAATGTAATAGGTTTTAAGCAAGTGGGGGTGGGGGGAAAGAACAAAAGGAAAGGTGTGTTATCACACAGAGGGCCAGAGAGATTAACTGACAAGGAGGTCATGGGCAAAGGCAAAGGGAGTGTGCTAATGGTGTGATGAAAGGAAAAGCCAATTGGACATTGAATTGGAAATAAATGGAAAAGGTTATTAGTTTAACTTGTCTCCCGAAAGGCCACACAGCAAGTCTTCAGCACTGCTCTGAAGTGTCAGCCTAGATTACATGCCCGCAGTGAAGTTTGAACCCACAGTTATCTGACTTAGAGGCAAGAGTGTTACTGCTGAAGCAAGGCTGACACAATCTACTCAAACCTTTTAATACATTTCTTCTTCAAGTGTAATGTAAATCCCTTTTAAATATTACAATTGATTCAGCTTCACCAGCTACTTGTAGCAAAGCATTTTGTATTCTAATAAACCCTCAAGTGAAAAGTTCCTTCTAACCTCTGTCTATGTTTTCATGATCTCTATAAGTTTGGCCTGTCCTTTTTCCCTTCGCACTGTTGTGCAAATTGTGTTGTTCCCCTTTGGCACACAGAAAATCGGGCATTCTATTGGTACAGGTTTCACATTGCAGTAGTTTTACATCTTGCATTTCTACATTTCTAAACACACCTTGTGGCACCTGGGGAAGGATAGAGAGAATAATTGAATCCGCTCAATGGAACTTTGCAGGAAGGATTGTGAATCGTTGTTTCCCAATTCAACGAACACATCACAGGCATAGAAACTAATCATTCCTGTGATACTTTCTTTTCCTTTGACAACAATTGGGGTGGCCCTGGAGCAGTAAAAAAAAAATCATGTGTTCTGGTTCATTGGTTTTTGATGGAGCAAAATCCTCCTGGAGGATTGCAATAGCTTGGCAGTAATGTGTTTGGGAATGAGCAGGCAGGAGAAATGCTGGGGTCTGTAATGAGTGTTTGGAGCAATTCAATAATGTAAATTCTAACAAGTTCCCCTATGGGAAATCTCTTGCAAGCCTATCAAAGATTTGACTAGGTTTGAAAACTCTCTCCTCTTCCAAATGGAACCTAGCTGACAGACTCTGAGCAGGGCTGACTATTAGCGCGCTTCCCTGTCATGCATTGTTGCACACTGGTCCAACTACAGAGAGTCCAGGCTATCTGCCTCATGGCCTGTTTAGGCACCTACTATGGAGCCACTCGGACCACATTAAAGTGTGAATCAATACTCTCAATAGTTAATATATGCATTTTGAGTTGCTGATGTTATAAGAGCTTAGTTTTCTAATTCAGGATTTATTCACCACTGAGGCAACAGCACCAAGAACAGTCCTTTGCAAACTACCAGACCCACCCAATTCAAACAGAAACAACCAGCAGTAAGAAATATAGGCTGAAATGGAGCTGAGTTCCCTGTGCCTTGCAGGATAACGGCGTGCAGATTGCTAGCAGAGTGTGGAGATATGAGTGTGGTGAGTGAGGATTTTAAAGGTCAATATCTTTCTAAAAATTTGTTCTGCAGTTAGCATTTAACTGGGATTTACCCTCCAAGTAAAGTAGGTTAAGAAAGTAAAGTAAATTAAGAAAGTAAAGTAAGTTTCTACTAGCCTTAGGCAGGGATCAACAAGCTCTACTGCAGAATAGGTGATTGGTTAAAGTAGCTAACCATTCCAATCTGGCCGCTGTAGTTTAAGCTTCAAAAAGTATAAATGCAGAGGTCTGGGTGCAGCCTGCAAATGGCATTCAGATTGCAAGTAGAGTGTGGAGACACGAGTTTGGTGAGTGGGGAGTACAGTGAAGGGGGAAGGAGGTGTTCATTTTTTTTCTACTTCTTTTTAAAAAAACTTTCCAGCACTTGTTTCTTACTTCGGTGCAGTGGAAGGAGCTGGTTTCCAATTTTAGTGTAGTAAATAAATAATTTGAGGCATGACAGGGCTGCTCACACCCGTTGAATGCACATCCTGTGTCATGTGGGGGTTCCAGGACCCTACCCATGTCCTGGACAATTGCATGTGCAGGAAGTGCCACCAAATGCAAAAACTCAAGCACCAAATCTCGAGGAGCAGCTGGTGTCACTGAGGTGTATTTGTGAGGATGAGAGATATGTGGATAGCATGCTTTAGGAAGTGGTCACCCCGCAGCTTAAGAGAGCGCAGGCAGAGGGGGACTGGGTGGCTGCCAGACAGACAAGAAGGACAAGGCAGGTAGTGCAGGAGTCCCCGGAGGGTATCCCACTTTCTAACCGGTATTGAGTTTTGAGTACAGATGGGAGAGAGGGTTCCTCTGGAGAGTGCAGTGAGAGTCATGACCAGGGCATCATGGGTGGCTGAGCTGTGCAGGGAGGGAGGAGAAAAGACAGGAGAGCAATAGTGGTAGGGGATTCTATAGTTAGGGAACAGGCAGGCATTTCTGTGGTTGCAAAAGTGATTCCAATTTTCCAAGTATGCTGCTTCCCTGGTGCAAGAGTCATGGATATCACCGAGCAGCTACAGAGCATTCTGGAGGGCGAGGGTGCACAGCCAGAGGCCATGGTCCACATTGGTACCAACGATACAGGTAGAAAAAGGGATGAGGTCCTGCAGGCTAAGTTTAGGGAGTTAGGAAAGAGATTAGCAAGCAGGACCTCAAAGGTAGCAATCTCCGGATTACTCCCAAGGCCACGTGCTAGTGAGTATAGAAATGGGAGAATACACCAGATGAATGCGTGGCTGGAGAGATGGTGCAGGGGGGAGGGCTTCAGATTTCGGCAGCATTGGGACCGGTACAAACCGCACGGTCTAGACCTGAACAGGACTGGGACGAACATCCTTGCAGGAAGGCTTGCTAGTGCTTTTGGGGATGGTTTAAACTAGATTGGCATGGGGATGGCAACCTGAAGGCAGTTTCAGATAGGATAAATTCAGAGCAGATAACGGGAGGCAGAAAATTAGCGAGTGACTCTGAAAGACAGAAGAAGCAAAGGTTAAAAGGTGCACTGCACAGGAATTTGGCAGTGTTCAAATGTATTAATTTAAATGCAAGGCGTATAGCAAATAAAGCCAATGAGCTGAGGGCACAGATAGACAAATGGCAGCATGATATCATTGTTATAATGGAAGCTTGGCTTAAAGAGGGGGAAAAAATGGCAGCTCAACATCCCTGGATATAAAGTTTTCAGGCAGGATAGAGAGGGGGATAAAAAGGAGCGGGTGTCATTATTAGTTAATGAATCAATAACAGCTATGAAGAGGGATGATATGCTAATTGAATCATCAAATGAGGCCATATGGGTTGAGCTCAGAAATAAAGAAGGGGCAGCCACATTACTAGGAGTGTACTATAGACCCCCTAATAGTGAGAGGGAGATAGAAGAACAAATATGTAGGCAAATTTCTGAGTGCAAACATTATAGGGCAATAATGGTTGGGGATTTCAACTGCCCTAATCTCAACTGGGATATAAACAGTGTGAAGGGCACAGAGGGCACAGAAGTCATGAACTGCATTCAAGAGAACTTTATTAGACAGTATGTAACAAGCCCAACGAGAGGGGGCGCATTTCTAGATTTAGTCTTAGGAAATGAAGCTGGGCAAGTGGATGAAGTAGCAGTGGGTGACCATTTTGGAGTTAGTGACCATAATACCGTTAGATTTAATATTATTATGGAAAAGGACAAAGAAAGAACAGGAGTAAAAGTTCTAAATTGGGGGAAGGCAAATTTTATGAAACTGAGAGGTGATCTGGCAAAAGTGGACTGGGTACAGCTACCTGAAGGAAAATCAGTGGCAAAACAGTGGGAGGCATTCAAAAGTGAGATTCTGCGGGCACAGTGTAGATATGTCCCCACAAAGAAAAAGGGTGTACTGCCAAATCTACAGCCCCCTGGTTATCTAGGCAGGGTAAGATAAAACAGAAAAAGAGAGCTTATGATGGTCACAAAAAACTTAATACTTTAGAAAGCCTAGAGGAGTATAGAAAGTGCAGGGGTGAAGTAAAAAAGGCAATTAAGAAAGCAAAGAGAGGCCATGAAAAAATATTGGCAGGTAAAATCAAGGAAACCCCAAATATGTTTTATCAGTGAATTAAGAGCAAAAGGATAACTAAGGAAAGGATATGGCCTATCAGAGATGTACAAGGTAACTAATGCATGGATGAAGATGTGAGCAGGGTTCTTATTGAGTACTTTGTCTCTGTCTTCACAAAGGAGAGGGATGATGCAGACATTGTAGTTAAAGAGGAGTGAAATATTAGATACGATAAGCATAATGAGAGAGGAAGTACTGGAGGATCTGACATCCTTGAAAGTGGATAAGTCACCAGGGCTGGATCGATTGTATCCCAGGCTGTTAAAGGAAGCCAGGGATGAAATAGCGGACTAGTTCTGAGGATCATTTTCAAATCCTCACTGGATACAGGCGAGATGCCAGAGGATTAGAGGTCTGCGAGCGTTGTACCATTGTTTAAAAAGGGTGTGAGGGATAGACCAAATATTTATGGGCCGGTCAGTCTGACCTTGGTGATGGGCAAATTATTAGAATCAATTCTGAGAGATAGAATAAACTGTCACTTAGAAAAGCACGGATTAATCAGGGATAGTCAGCATAGATTTGTTGAGGGAAGGTCGTGTCTTATTAAATTGAATTTTTTGATGAAGTAACAAAGAAAATTGATGAGGGTATTGCAGTGGATGTTGTCTACATGGATGTTAGTAAGGCATTTGACAAGGTTCCACATAGCAGACTGGTCAGAAAAATAAAAGCCCATGGGATACACAGGAATGTGGCAGGTTGGATTCAAAATTGGCTCAGTGACAGGAAACAAAGCCTAATAGTCGACGGATGTTTTAGCGAATGGAAAGAGGTTTCCAGTAGTGTTCCACTGGAACACTTAGTGTTGGGTCCCTTGCTGTTTATTTATTTATTTAGAGATACAGCACTGAAACAGGCCCTTCGGCTCACCGACTCTGTGCCAACCAACAACCACCCATTTATACTTAACCCTACAGTAATCTCATATTCTCTATAACCGACCTACACTAGGGGCAATTTACAATGGCCAATTCACCTATCAACCTGCAAGTCTTTGGCTGTGGGAGGAAACCGGAGCACCCGGCAAAAACCCACGCGGCCACGAGAAGAACTTGCAAACTCCGCACAGGCAGTACCCAGAATCGAACCCGGGTCGCTGGAGCTGTGAGGCTGCAGTGCTAACCACTGCGCCACTGTATATATTAATGATTTGGACTTACATGTGGGAGGCATGATTGGGAAATTTGCACATGACACAAAAATTGGATAGTGAAGAGGATAGCTGTAGACTCCAGAATGATATCGATGGTTTGGTTGAGTGGGCAGAAAAGTGGCAAATAGAATTCAATCCAGAGAAGTATCAGGTAATGCATTTGGGGAGGGCAAATAAAGCAAGGGGATACACAATAAACGTGAGGATATTGCGAAGGTAGAGGAAATGAGAGACCTTGCAGTGCATGTCCACAGGTCCCTGAAGGTGGCAGGACAGCTAGATAAAGTGGTCAAGAAGTCATATGGAATGCTTTCTTTTATTAGCTGAGGTATAGAATACAAAAGCAGGGATGTAGGATGTAATGCTGGAACTGTATAAAATGCTGGTTAGGCCACAGCTGGAGTATTGCGTACAGTACTGGTCACGTTACAGGAAGGACATAATTGCTCTGGAGAGAGTATGAAGGAGATTTATAAGAATGTTGCCAGGGCTTGAAATTACAGCTATGAGGAAAGACTGGATAGGCTAGGGTTTGTTTTCTTTGGAACAGAAGAGGTTGAGGTTAACTTAATTGAGGTGGACAAAATTATGAGGGGCCTAGTTAGAGCAGACATGAAGAACCTGTTTCCCCTAGCAGAGAGGTCAATTACCAGGGGCACAGATTTAAGGTGATTGGTAGAAGGATTAGAGAGGACATTAGGAAAAACGTCTTCACCCAGAGGGTGGTAGGTGTCTGGAATTCGCAGCCGGATCAGTGGTGGAGGCAGAAACCCTCAACTCACTTAAAAAATACCTGGACCTGTAACCTGCAAGGCTATGGACCAATTGCTGGAAGGTGGGATTAGATTGGGCGGCTAGTTTTTTCAGCCGCCACAGATATGATGGTCTGAATGGCCTCTTTCTGTGCCATATTTCTATGGTTCTATAATCAAGGTTCTTGGGTCACATATGGCCCATCGACACTACCTTCAAGACATTAGGGGTGTAACTACTTCCAGATCATGAGGTTTAGAAAAGTGGTCAGCATCCAAGGGTTAATTTATAACAGCGTCAGTAAAAATATGAGTTGCTAACTTCACTTCCTAATTAATTAGGATATTCCACCAACCAACCCGCTGGCAGCGCTATCAATTTGTTTATGGTTATGTCATAATTATTCTAAATGTTGTAAAGGAACATATCTGTGTAACCTTACAGCAATTAAATGTGAGTTAATGCAGATTAGTTCCGCCCTTCTAATTTCCACATAAAATAGAAATTGAAAAGGATTTGGCCAAATGGAATTCTATGACTGACAGTGACGGGGAATGTATTTTTGGTTCATTGGAATTCTACACCATAGCAGTGAATGGGAAAGGTTTTGTTCCATTGAAATCCCAGCTTTGATTGGGTATTTATCTGGCGTAGATTGAGATTGCAGTGATTTCTGTGACATGGTTTAATCTGCCAAACAGTTGTGATCTGGTAAAGCAGTGTAATCCTCTGAAACAATGTTGATTGAAATAAAACTGTGGGAGGCTCCTTCCCAATGTTGTTATAGCATGCGGGAACTGAGCATGTTGTAAGGCAGCTGCTGCAGTCTCAAATTGTGGTGATGTTGTTTTCTTAAATTTATCTGAAGTAAAAGTCAGCCATAGCTCAGTGGTAGCACTCTCGCTCTAGTCAGAAGGTTGTGGCGTTCAAGCCCCCTACCAGCTACTCAAGCACATATCCAAGCTGACACTTCAATGCATTACTGAGGGAGTGCTGCACTGTTGGAAATGCCATCTTTTGAAGGAGACATTAAACCGAGGTCCTGCTTGCCCTCTCAGGAGGATGTTAAAGATCTTATCGCACTATTTGAAGAAGAGCAGGGGAATTTTTCCCAGTGTATTGGCCAATATTTATCCTTCAACCAACATGATCAAAATACATCATCTAGTCATGTATCTCATTGTTGTTTATGGGACTTTACTCTGTGCAAAGTGTCTGCTGTTTTTCCTATATTTCATTAGTGACTATACTTCAAAAGTACTGCACTGGTTATCAAAAACTTTGGGATATCCTGAGGTCACGGAAGGTGCTCAATAGGTCCAGGCCCTTTCCTTTATCCCTCTTTTAAAATTAAGCAAAAATAACTTTACAGATCAGTGTACAATGAGTTCATCATGTCAGCCATGTTTTGCAGAACACATTACCGTAACAACGTAGCCCTGGATCGCAAGACGCCTCCACCAATCATATACTGTATTCCTCTTCTTTAAAGTGCACTGCTGTCTCTTTTGATATTGGAAGTGGAAATGTGCAATGGAGTTGATTCTGACTTGAAGTGACCAAAATTCACCACTAGATCTCCAGGATTCATAGTGCCAGGGATCAGTTACCTCTTAGAGTGCATCACCGTTGACCTGACACGCAGTCACTAAATCACCATTGCAGAATGGAACATGAAGCTAATTTTGCATGCACTCCTTGGCCATTATCATGGAGATGATGTTTTAACACATTAACATGATGAAATCAAAAATAATTCACAGTGTCCTGGCCAGTTCTCACTGTCCCTCTGTTTTAGGGGAATGATCCATTTTAATTTTGAAATAGCCAAATGTGGACTTTACAAAATAAATTCTAAAGCCTATTTGGATTCCTTTTTTTCTTTACATTGGCACTTTTTAAAAAATCAAGTGATTTCAAGCAGGCAATGAGTTAGAACTCTTTATAGCTGCTTGGGGTAATTTTCAGTATCAATGACCAATTCTGTTGGGCTCAGTATAACACTTAATGTTCTCAAATGCAGTTAAGTGGCTAGTTAGTGCCTAATTTATATCACTCCTCATTTCCCTCTCTCGCTGATGTGCTCTCTCCAACTTCTCTGTTGCCGGTGTGGATTTCTGCTGGATTCTGGCATCATAGGGGGCAGGCCACCTACTGCTACCTGGTCCAAATGTGCATGCTGGGATATTCAACCATGGCAGGCTATCATAATTACGCTCAAGTCTGTCCTCACTCCACGTCAACAAACGTACCCTTTGTAGCATGAATGAGTGGACAGTGATCGGGGCCAACTGACCAATTTTTCTCCCTTTACCAGGAGTACCAAGTCCAATTACAATATTCCTACTGATAGGCTGGTTGACATCAGATGATCTAGAGACCAGGAACCAAACCTGGCTCTTTCTTGAGCTGTTCTGTTCCACACCTGGCAGGGCACATGGCAATTGAGCCAGAAGGGAGAACACATTTCATGTGTCTAGCAGAGATTGCCGATTAATTTTCTCATATCAATAGCTCTTATCCCTTTCCATAATTTACAGCAGCCCGTCTCCAGCAATATAAGAACCAGAGCTATGAACATTAGTGAGGCTTGTGAAAGAAAGATTCAATAGTGCAACATCATGTCTCTTTGAAATAACTTGGATTACTCTGAAATACAGTGACTGCTGTTTTGCAGTCATTTAGCACACAGTAAGATCCCACAAACAGCTGCGAGATGAATAACCATCTTGATCTGTGGGTGGTGCTTGAAAACGGGATGCTGCCTGAAGCTCTGTTTTTTTTCCCCAAACAGTGCCATTGGATCTTTAATGTCCTGAATACTGGTTTAGCATTGCACCTCTGACAGTGCAACAGTTCCTCAGTACCAACTATGTTCCTACATCTTGGATTGGGCCTCAAACCCACAGCCCTCTTAACTGCTACCAAATTGAACCAAGCTGACATGATCAAATAAAGATGAGACTGCAAACTTCACACCCCAAAGCTGTGGATATTTTCAAGAATGAAAAACACCAGAATTAGCAACATTTTTAAACCAAGATGGATGAGTCACGCTCCAAATGAGTGAGGGTTAACAGCTTACCCTAGATTTTGTTTGATTACTTTAATGCTGGTGGTAACCTGTTTATAACAAATGGGCTGCTTCTGGTTTTAAAACCCCACTGAGTGGAAAATCCAACCCTTCATGAATACCCCTGTAAAACCCCTTTAAATCCCGACTCTCGGGTTAATATCTTATAAAATCCTGTGTGAAACGTCATCGAAGTCCAAGTCCACCTGTAAAACTCCTCTAAATTTGAGCACTTGGACTAGTACTCTGTAAAACCCCACTAAATCCAGGCCCTTGGAAATCCAATGTTTTAAATATAAAATGAACCTTTGTTCATCATAGTAAATAATTCTGTGTGTCCCTTTTAAGAACATTAGAATGTTAAAAATAGGAGCAGGAGTAGGCCATTCAACCCTTTGAGCCTGCTCCGCCATTCAATGAGATCATGCTGATCTTCCACTTCAACAGAACAATTAGCTTATAATTTTTGCTCACAATAACATCACTGAGGTAGGTCAAACAGGAATCTTCCCCATCCTCAACTCTAGTTAAGTGTTGTCAATGCTCAATACGAGTAATATATTGATTCTGCACTATTGTTTTAATGCAAGCTACTCACAGCGATAAAAAATGAAATACTTCCATTTATGTAGCACTTTGTCATGTTGAAGTTCTAAAGCTTGCATCACACAAGGTATTACTTTTACACTGCAGTGGCTTTGTATTCCAGGCAATCATGGCAACCATCTTGCACTAGCAAAGGCCTCCAAGCAGCAATGAAATGAACTTTGCAAAGTGGTGCAAAAATCAATGAATTATTAATGAAATTGCAATTGTTGTGACTACTGATTTGGAATTTGTGACCGTTTTACTTGAGAAACCCAGTAATAGAAGGTATAATCTTCGTCAGCTCAGATGCTCAGATAATGACTTCCCTTTGAAGATCAACTTTGTCTGGTTTTACTATGTATTCCTGTTTTGTAAGACTTTATTTTGGTTTTGACAGGCATGCCTGGACTGATAAGTCTACCTGTTAAGAGTCTGAGGATCAATGAGATAATAGACCAGCTGGCATTAGATAATAGACATGACATATTGACACTATACACATCTTTTTCTATGGATTTATACAATTGATGTGAATGTCAACAATGAAACTATGCCTTTCAGGAGATGTGCTCTGATTATTTACTGAAGGGAGCAAGCAGAGCAAGGGAGCTTCTGAAAAAATGTATAGTACATTTAAGAGGAGAGTTCCCGGGAGGAGATAAATTCTGCATAAAAGGCATGGTTACTTGCAGTTCTCCGAGTTGAAAGTTGAAAAGAGCGAAGAGGTCAAGTCACAATGTGGCTTTGTTGCATGAGGTCGGTCAAATGGTCAGTATGTACCACAGTGGAACAAGACACACTTTCCTATTCCTTTCAAGATCCTTAACAATGTGGAACTCCCACCTACAGACATTCAAAACTCAAGCTTGGCACCGTCTAGTTACCATTTACCTCGTCTCCTCCCCTACTCTTCTCAACCTTCTTGGGTCCTGTCCCACTACCTAGATTTTTTTAAATTAAAAGTGAACTGGGGTATTAGTGGGGAGCACTTAAGTTCTCTTTTATGTATCTCTTGTGTCTCCTGTTCCAGCTTAAAACCCATTGCTTCATCACTACAGCTTTACTAAAGCACTTTTCTTACATTTTTGACACATGACAAAGCTTCTTATTTGATGAGGTCTTTCGCTCATGTCCTACATCTCTCCAGTGCAGTCTCGTCTTTATTTTACCAACACTACAGTCTATTCTTCTTATGTAAAGTCACAATTAAATTACCTGATAATTAAAAATTTGTTTGCACTAATTTCTCTTTTTACTTATTATTCCATAGAATTTATAGCACAGAAACAGGACATTCAGCCGGTCAGGTCCATGCTGAGGTTTAACCTCCACACGAGCCTCCACCCAACGTTAGTTCATCTAACTCGATCAACATATCCTTCTATTCCTTTCTCCCTCATGTACCTATCTAGCTTCCCCTTAAATAGATCTATGCTATTCACCTCAACCACTCTATGTGGTAATAAGTTCCACATTCCAACCACACTCTGAGCTTTGCTGAGTTATTTATGTTACTCAATTCAAATTATTGGATAATTCAAATTTTTCAGCACAAAGCATGGTGTTGAAGGATCAGGGGTAGATGGTACTGTTGTTAGTGCTCCTATTCTTTCCCATCTTCTCAGGCCCCTCAATTCCTGAATCAACTTGTTGTATTGCTGCCAGTATTCATTCATTCCCAGGACCTCAGGAACTCCTTACCTTCCTCTGTCTTTCTTTCCTTCAATATAAATGCTTTTAAAACCCAAGCTAGTGTCACCTAATCACTACGTCTCAACTAATGTTGCCACTACCCTGCCCTGACCTACTCTTTTCAACCTTGGTGGTACCTTTCACCTAGGTTTCTCAAGAATGCAGGAAATTGCACATGCGAGCAGTGGATAGTGTGTTGAATCAGTGTTCTTTCACCTCCAAGACCTGACCTTGAACTAGCCCAGAAGGAGTCACCAGTAGAGGGACTGAGCACCATAGTCAGGTGGGGCAGTGCCCTTTCACCTCAAGGAATAGGGGCAAGTCCAGATGTGATGGGTCACTAGAAGTGTCTTATCAAGGATGGGCAGTACGGTAGATCACAGCTGGGCTTTGAAACCAGTCTACATTTAGCAGATAACAGCTATTTTTATCCTGACGATTGCTAAGAGTCCTTAATCAATATGCTAACGAGATTCTCAAAACACAGAAACTGTCATTTGCCAGGTGTGGTAAAGACAGATTTCTCCTCCATGGTATAGAGTGAATTGCCTTGTCATCTGAAAAACCTCTCAGATTAGATTAAATTCAAGCACACAGCAGTAAAACACCTGAGGCAAAAATGGAATGTAATCACAGTCAGACCTTGCTTCAGATGGTTATCTCACAATGATTATTTTTAATGCAGCATATTATCTGTAAATTGGTTATTCTTAATACCTGTTACTTCCCTCAACAGTGCTTGCTGTAAACAGGCCAAAAGGCCTAGTCACAGTATCAGTATTGGCAAGCTACAATGAGGTTTGTAAGAGTGCATGTGTGTTTTAAAGAAAAATCTCTTGCTTTTATAGCACCTTTCACAACCTCCGGCTGTCCCAAAGCACTTTACAAACAATAAAGTCATTCTGAAGTATAGTCACTATAATGTAGGAAACAAAGCAGCCAAGGACTAGATAATCGTTTTATATGTTAGTTGAGGAATAAATATTGTCCAAGACACTGGGAGTACTCACCTGCTCATCTTTGAACAGTGCTGTTCACTTGAGGGGGCAGATGGGGACTCAGGAGTTCCACCACTGAGCCAAGATTGACACATCTAACCTTTGATGCCTCGGTGGTTGTGCTATTTCGAGTGGGGGGTGTGTGTGGTGGTGGGGGGGGGTGGGGGGGGGGGGGAGGGGTGTGCTTGTGGGGGTGTCCGTTAAACCAGGCCCCTCATACCATCAAGCTTAGCAATTCCTGTCAGCCAGCTTCCCTGATATCATCAACATACATTGCTTAAACACAATTTTTTAAAAAATTACAAAAGCAAATCAGTTTTAAAATTTCCAACTCTTACGGTAGCAATAGTGTTACATTTGCTGAGTCAGGTAGAGAGAGCTCTTTATGTAATACCTGACCTGGAAGTGCTCTATCTGACACAGGTTGAAATGGGCCATTTCCCTGCACAGTTATTCATCCTTTACCTTAATGTGGTGCAAGGACATTTCAAAACACACTCACTGCACATTCCCCAACCATTCACACATACTTTAATATCAGTAACCATTCCACACCCTATCTCTTTAAAGGTGCTCAACCCCTTGCCCAACAGCCAAAACACTAGGATTTAGATACTCACCCTCGCATCTGTGACCTTGAACTCGCGAAGGATGTATTGTGGCATGTTGTACTCTGCCATTGGGTCCACGACAAAGTACTGATACCTGGCGGACCGCTCGGCCGGCCAGTACTGGTGACATTTCTCCTGTTAAATGCACAACAGATCCACACATCAGTGGCAGTGTTTACAAAAACATGGTGCTTTCAGTTGCTTCTTAATTTTTCACGAAAGCGCCCTTTATATCATAAGCTATTGGTACCTGATGGGCAGGTATCTGGCAGCCAGTGGCATTACCAAAGTTTAAAAAAAAAAATTCTTAGGATATGAGTGGTGCTGGTAAGGCGGGTATTTATTGTCTACCCCCAGTTGCTCTCGAGAAGATGGTAGTGAGCTCCCTTCTGGAACAGCAGCAGTCCATGAGTGCTCCTGTAGTGCTGTTGGACAGGGAGTTGCAGGATTTTGACCCAGAGATGAAGAAGAAAGAGTGATATAGTTCCAAGTAAGGATGGTGTGTGGCTTGGAGGGGAACTTGAAGGTGGTGGTGTTCCCATGCATCTGCTGTCCTTGTCCTTCTAGGTGGTGGAGGTCGTAGGTTTGGAAGTAACCTTGCCAGATTGTCTAAGTACCCAGTTTAAGTCATCCTGCATGCCAGCCTTGGTTAACCACTGGCTGGCATTCAGCCCAAAATAAAAAGCAGCTTGAGTGAAACAGGTTTGCTTTTGGAAGTACTGCAATACAAGATGGAAAAGATTTCTTGAAAACCCTGACTGTTACAAATCACCTCCTGACTAAAATCAGCCCCAATGTTGGCACTCGGATCTGAGTGAAGTGTCATGATGGACATGTTGAACCTGACCTTTCAAACTTGGGTTTTGTCTAGACAGTCCATATTATGCTATAGATAAAACCACAGGGTGAAATACTAATTTCACTGACATGGTAGCAGACAGAACAATTTCAGATGTTAAATTCAAACTATCACACAAGATCCCGGATTCAGTTCCAGTCTGTGCTAAGTTGGATGATCTCAGAACTGCCCTGGTTCAGAGACAATAAAATCAGGCAAGGCTCCGATCCAGCAACTCCCGTTGGAAGCACATCAACATCATCCAGGACAGGATCAGGTTTAGCTGCGATGCACCCAATAGTTAAATAGCCTGTCGTCACTGTCTTGGTTCATATTTAAATAACAGTCACTTGATTGAGGTACTGGAGGTTACCAGCAACTGTGAGGTGCCAACGTCTGAGAGAGGAGGGGAAAGAAACTGAATGTATTTTTTTTGGAAGAAATAAGCAATCCAAACTGGCTAGTATTGGACCTGATTATATTTGACATCAGACAACAGCCCAAAGACCTTGATCATGTAATCACCCCTTTGCCTCCATGTATCCGATTATCATTCCCTACACACATTTCCTCACAAATACAGCTCTTATTAAAGTCTTATTATCTCTGTAAGATAGAGCTTCTGACTCAGACTCCTCACCATTTTTTAAATGAAAGATCTAAAGCATATACGTAGATAGAAAGATAGATAGAGAGGTATCTCAATATTGCTAAGTAGACAGATAGATAGTTACAGTTAGAAATAGACTGAGATACATAGATAAGACGTAAAGATAGATAAGACTAATTGAGATATGTGTAGGTAAATAGAGATAAAGTAGATAAGTGGATAGTTAAAGGGAAAGGAGAGCTAAATTCTAAAATTGTAGGGACATAATAGATCACTAACATGGAAGGAGAGTAACAACTCCTGAGAAAAGAACGAAAGGTGAGGAACATGGATTCTAATGATAAAATATCTCCTTGTTGTCACTCAGACATTTTGGTAGAAGCTAATTATTTAAGAGCTTCCTTGAGACACAAATTATACAAAAATAAACGGGGAGGTCACCTAATCTCATTTCTCAGTGAAATCCCATTGAGCACTGATATCCTTGAGTCCAGAGACTTGTTGTTGGAGATATACGGAATAAGCTGGTCAGTCAGCAGTCTCCAATCTTTCCATTTAAACAAACAAACTTTGGTTATCCAGTTGACATCCTTGAAATTTCTAGATAGCTCACTCAGTAAACATGCTCAAAATGTGTTGCGATGTCATTTGACATCTTTCAGGACTCTGACGTTTGTGGGAAACAGTGCATTTTGTCCTCAGGGTTAAGTGCCTCACCTCAAATTCCTACATTACCCTCACCCCCCTCAAACTTGGCATAGTCATGGTTATTTCAAAGATTTGTGCTCCAAGGAGAGCTGTTCTTTCAGAGCTGACTAACTCAGCTGACAAAACCAATCACAAAGACTGACAGCTTCCAGTGTGCACAAGGAAGATTTAAACACAAATCTGAAAATATACGTAGTGATGTGGGTAGAGCTAGAGTCAGGGGACGTGCCTGCATGTGTAAATTCTTCACTGATCTGACAAAACACCTCTAGCAGCAGCAGCAGGTACGTACTGTAAGGCAACACTCACAAAAAAGTCACATCTATCAAGAGGGAATGAAAATCAACAGTTTAAAACCTGCAGCTGATGCTGAAGTAAAGTCTGAGAGGAAACAGCCCTGTTAACCAGCAGCCAATGTTTGATTGATGAATCTGAAGCTGTGAGCCCATTCAGATACCCATGTCCAAATCTTCAGAGGCCCATTATTGGATTCAAAGAGGTAGATTATGACATCGGAATTGCTAAATGCTCCAGCAGCAGACTGTGAGGTGGGCCGGTGGAGGCATTAACAAGCCCCCTTCTGCATAGATTTTCATTTCAAGATGATGAAAATTTAAACTCCTACTCATCCCTCTCCCACAGTCTTTCATGAATTCCTGTCCACTCCCAATTTTCTCCTCTCCTTTATTGAAGGCACCAACACAGAACATGGTTGCCAAGTTGCATATAACTTGCTCAACTGGCCAATCTTCATTAATGAGCACAGATAATGAACACTACAGGCTGTTTGCCCCAACCATGTACTTGACATCTCTGTACAGGCACATTCCTGTAATTGTTGTTGAACAGTAGACTGATTTTGTGAGGGGCACAAAGATCTAGCGAATGATCCCACTATCACCTATGTGATGTGAAAACTAAGCAGAGATTACAAATCAAACCTACTACCTTCCTGGGCTGTGTGGTTTAGGCCCACACTAGGCAGCCTCTTTATCTGGAGGTGTTGTGGGTATTAGTTGATCACTGCTATTGTGGATGGAACGTAGGAACATAGGAAACAGGAGCAGGAGTACACCATTCGGCCATCAATCCTGTTTTGCCATTCAAACAGATCATGGCTAACCATCTACCTTTATGCCATTTTTCCCCACTATCCCCATATCCCTTGATATCATGGTTGGGGTGAATGGCCTGTAGTGCTCATTAAAGAAGATTGGCCAGTTGAGCAAGTTATATGCAACTTGGCAACCATGGTCTGAGTTGGTGCCTTCAATAAAGGAGAGGAGAAAATTGGGATATCATCTCTCGATTTCTGTCTTGAATATGCTCAATGATTGAGCTTCCACAGCCCTCTGGGGTCGAAAATTTCAAAGATTCACCACCCTCTGGGTAAAGAAATTTCTCCTCATCTCAGTCTTAAATGGCCTGCCCCTTCTTCTGAGACTGTCTCCCCCAGTTCTAGATTCACCAGACAGAGGAATCTACATTCTACCCACATCTACCTTGTCATGCCCTGTAAGAATTTTGTAAGTTTCAGTGAGATCACCTTTCATTCTGCCAAACTCTAGAGGGCTGAAGGAAATGCTAGGTGATTTCTCTTTCCTACAGCCTGAACCAGTTCCTTAGACATCATGTATCATAGGAACAGGCTTAACACACTCACCATTCTATCCCATCACTGAGCTACAGGGAGGACATAGAAAGGCAATAATACACTTCTGCATCAATCTTTAAGTTAATTATAACAAAACATCGAGGTCAAATGGGCTGAAGGGCTGTCTACACCTAAAATGTGGGATTGTGAAGAAGAGACATGTGGGGCTGGATTTTCTTTATGGAGGCAGGAAACAGGAACAGGATCTGGTTTTGGATCTGAAACATGCCTCCTCTGGAAAGCTGATTCAGATTGCAATTTTCAAGTGGGAAAGCCACTTTGGGATGGACATGGGTTTCCTGTCCACTTAGAGCCAGTGGGGTTGAAAGTGGCCGTGGGTCAGATCAAGTGGGGGCTCATGTAGACTCCCCATGGCAGCCCTCACTGACGCTGCGGGTTGTGTTGAGGGAGAGATCTGCCTTCCACTGTACCGGAGGGAAGAGAGTTGTCACAGGGGAGCTGGAGGCCTGGTACTAGGGATAGAGCAGAACCTCGCTTCATTGATGCCCACCTGGACTAATGCTGGAGGCCATGAGGGAGAGGTGGGAGGTTCTCTTTCTGGTGGGCCACCTGGTCGTGCAGCAGAGGCACCTCTCTGTTTAGTGTTATTCCCCTCCGCCCCCTCTTCCTGCTCCTTTCTTACTTCCTGCTCCTCCCATGACGAGCAGTCTCCTTCCAGGGCCTCAGTGGCTTCAAGGACCATATCTCTCTGGAGGGCCATATTATGGAGAGCATAGCAGACCATCACAATGAGAGGGAGCCTTGCAGGAGGGTATTGGAGGGTGCCACCCGGCCGATCCAGGCACCAGAACCGCATCTTCACAAACCTGACGGCCTGCTCAATGGTTGGCCTCCTGAGCAGATTGCACATTGGTTCTTCCTCCTCTGGGATCAGTAGCCATCTTTTCAAGGGATTTCCGTTATCCTCTTGGATCCATTCCTGCACTTTGGGGGATGGAGTGAAGGACCGAGGCAGCCTGGACTGGCGGAGGATGAAGGAGTTACGGCAGCTGCCAGGAAAGCGAGCACACACACGGTGGAAACTCTCCTGATGAAGGGTCACTGACCTGAAACATTAACTCTGCTTCTCTCGCCACAGATGCTGCCAGACCTGCTGAGTATTTCCAGCATTTCTTTTTATTATGGTGGAAACTCTTGTTGCAGTTGTGGATCCAGTTGAATGTGAAGGGAATGGAATCTCTTCCTGTTGATGGATATCACTAGCTGGTCACTGAGTGCCTTGATGGCCACATGGATGCAAGAGATGATGTCCTGAACTTGGGGAATCCAGTGATGGAGGCAAAACCCAATGCCCTCTGTGCCAGCACAGGCCCATCTGTGTCAAAGTGGGTGTAAACCCTACCCTTCTGAAAAGGGCATCTGTGACCTGCCCGATGGCCTAATGAACTGCTGACTGTGAGATGCCACCTAGGTCCACAGCTGATCCCTGGAATGACCTGGTTGCATAAAAGTGCAGGGTGACGGAGACCTCGACAGCTGCAGGTAGGGGACTGCCATGGGGGCCATGAAGCTTCAGGTCATTGTGGATTAGAGCACACAGGACCAGAGACCATCTGCCTGGGTAGGCACAGGTGCTCTGTCATTTGCTGATAGCTGACTCTTGGGACTGTGCACACGATATACTGGGTAGCGCCTTCGTCCCTTTGCAGCCCCTCGCTGTGCTTCTCTGGCCTCCTGTTGTCCAGGAGGTTGCATCTGCTGCTGCTCATCCTGGCTGCTCTGTTAAATGCTAAAGTAGCCTGTTCCCATCTGAACCCCCTCAGCTGGGCTTTGTATGTTCACCAGGCCTTCCCGTGCAAACCCCAAATGCCCCTGTGATGGCAGCAGGCTCACATCCCTCTCCTGTTTCCTGCTACTTACCAATGAGAAATTCAACTCTTCCAGTTGCAGAAATAGCTACATTGAGGCACAGCTGAAGCAGCTGAGCTTCATTTGCCACCTCTGCTTTATTTCAATCAGCCATTCCCTTGGCCATCTTGGCCCTCCACACTGTTCACATCTTCACAATTCTGTTATATTCCCCCCATGGCATCTTCCCCATTCCCAGCCTTCAAAAATTGTGAATTGATACTGACAGAACTATTAATGAGCTTAATGGCACTTAATTAGAGGTATATGTGCCCGAACCGTTCCCTCATTGCAGACGTCCCTTTAGAAATGGCTCTGTGTTTCCGAGGCGGCAGGTCCCAGTGCCGATCTCCTTGAAGGTGATCTTTAAATCATGCTCGCCTCTGTTCCTGCACTCAGCGGGCTTTAAAAATCAGGCTCATGATTTTTTTTTCAAACAAGTTGTAATTTTTTGGAGCTGAGGTTCTAATTTGTTAGTTAAACCACCACTGAGAGACTTAGATACAAACTGGTAAAAGGCAAATTCTGCACTGTTGTCAGGAAGCACTTCTTCACACTGGAGACATTCCGAAGGCAGCTGGATGCTGTGTTAGGGAAATGGTGGTTTTTTATGGAACAATGATTTAGATGGGCTGAATAGTATCACACCCACCCCCCACCACCACCACCCCACTGCCCCTTCTTCATACTTGAGGTTCCCTGTGACAAACACTATGCCCAGCTGAAATGGCACCCACTTGTTTCCAGACCTTTGCCAATGCTGCTGGCGTCAGCTACTAGGAGGTGCGAAGGAGCAGCCTGCAATCTCTCTGTCCTGTTCCTGAGGTAAAGCACTTTGCTTCTAGTTTAGTTTAGAGATACAGCACTGAAACAGGCCCTTCGGCCCACCGAGTCTGTGCCGACCATCAACCACCCATTTTATACTAATCCTACACTAATCCCATATTCGTACCACATCCCCACCTGTCCCTATACTTCCCTACCACCTACCTATACTAGTGGCAATTTATAATGGCCAATTTACCTACCAACCTGCAAGTCTTTTGGCTTGTGGGAGGAAACCGGAGCACCCGGAGAAAACCCACGCAGACACAGGGAGAACTTGCAAACTCCACACAGGCAGTACCCAGAATTGAACCCGGGTCGCTGGAGCTGTGAGGCTGCGGTGCTAACCACTGCGCCACTGTGCCACCCTTCTGATTGGCCTGGCGCCTTCCCACAGCTGCACAGCCGAGATTGAGAACTGAATGACTGCAGGATTGGAGCCGGCTATACAGCAATGCTGTGAGCTGCGGCTCCAATATCCTGCCTCTTTAAATGCGATAAAACAGAGAATGATCAATCAATTAGTCACAGAATACTGGAAGGACTCTCAAATATAGAACATAGCAAATCCTGCTCTCAGTTTCAGAGATACTTACACGTCCCATTTCTCGCAGTTTCGTGAGCATGACGACAATAGTGGAGTTGTTCTCCCATAACATTCGCCAGAAGTCCTCCGTAGTCTCTGCTAAAGGACCTTGTGTGGCTATATATGCCTTCTGTTGTCTGCAGGCAAAAAAATTACTTTGTATAAGAATCGGAGTTTTCTCAACAGTGAGCAGAGAAGTCACTGTACATGTAGATGATGGTAAAAGTAGGATATAAAGCATATGATCTGTAGGTGATGATTAAATGGATCGGGTAGGGAGCACATGTTCTGTCGAAGGAGGTAAAATGAGTGAGCTACAGTCCTTAATAGGGTAAAATGTAGATAGTTTGTGGAAGGAGGTTAAATGGGTCAGGTCAAGTCCATGATAGAGTAGAATGTAGATGATCTGTAGCCGGAGTTGGTTCCATCGGCTGAATATCATTTCTCAATCAATGCTTTCATATTTTCATATTTAAACCCCCAACCACCAACAAAGAGAGAGGGCAGTTTAATCTGCAATAGAGAAGGGGTGAAACTGCTGTCCTTTGCAGGCCCATAACTAAAATAATGAGATTGTCCTCGACATCTGTAGAGCGAAGACAGGTTAATGTATTAGTGTAATCCTCCATTACAGCTGCTGCTAGACTTTGCTGTGTGTCTCAATTGCCTTGTGCTTTTGTGTTAAGGTTTCCAGAAATTGCAGGTTTTTGTTTTAATTTGTTCTATGACTACCTGGTGGCTAACTGTGAAAAGATCAATTGTTCTTCCCCAAGACTTTTCAGTGATTAACTGTAAATTAGAATGTGGATGGATCAAGTTATTTGGCAACACACAGAAAGCTCTGGGGTAAGCTGGAGAATGCCCAGGTTATGCAGTCACACAATAACACTGCTCTGTACACTGCCGGGGGCACCATGTGAGTGCCCATGAGCTGCCAGCACAGCAGACACTTGTACTTGGTACAATGGTAATGTTTCTTCCACTGTTGATGCTTAGTTAGCTTCCAATTTAAAGAACAGGTGGCTAACTGCTAATTGGCTTGACCTGAAAATGGCTGCTTGTGTAATCATATTGATTTGTTTTACTCGCTCTGTTCACAACTCTACCAGAGGAAGGTAGTGGAGTGTTTCTGATAGATCAAATTAATTCCTTGTTTCTTCCTCCAGAGTTTTTTTTGGTGAATCTGTCAGTCCTGCTGCCCATGAATCATGTGCTATCTACAGTTAGGATAGCCAATCCTCCTGGATTGTCCAGCAGTCTCTCAGAATTTACGACTGCTTATGCAGATGACCCAGGAGAAAGTACTTTGTCTGCTTGTTGCACCTCCTTAGCTCAGTACTCTCAGTTCCTACCCCGCATTGTCCAACCTACCCGCCTTGGGCCCTGAGGTAGAGCTGGAGCCGGAGCTTTTCCCAGCGCAGTTGTTGCTGCCTTTTGTCTACGTGGCTGAGACATGGGCCCTACGTATGCTGCAGGATGCCTTCAAACCTAGCAGCATCTAAGGGCCTCCCCCAAGCGCCTGCTAACCTGACCAGAAATCCCACACAGTGCACACCTCTACCCTAACTAGTGCACAAATCAGGCTTGACCCACCCCCAATCAAAGTAAAGCTGAGCGTTGAGAAAACATCCCTGCTGTGCTCCCTGACAGATGAATATGTGACACCTCGCTCAATCTCTTCAAACATACAGGTAACATTTTAGTAGGGTTAATCCCTATTTCGCACCGAGTTCGAGATCTCACGCTTGGCTAATGTCTACAGACAGAGGCACTCCTACTTTGAAAAGTCAGAGATGTTGCCGCTGCACAAATGAAAATGCTTTGGAAACTTCAGTAACCAAACCTTACTACCTCAGAAGATAATATAAGCAACCGGGGCACAACTGATAAATTCAGTACGAAAGTCTCCTGTTAATTTTCCCTCTGCATCCTCCCTGCAGATTAAACCCCACTCCTCACTGCCATGTCCATTCAAACATCCTGGGTATCAAACAATCCATTCCTCCAAAACAAATTCCTGACAAAGCCAGTAAGTTTTTGGTTCATACAGAATGTTGGCTAGAAAGCAGATTTTAAAACAGCAGGAATAATCCTGGAATTTGGCTTATTCAGTATCAATAAACCTGTGGGCTTGCTGATTGGTTGAAGGGACTGGCAATGGAAAGAGTCAGTGCCGTGGATGGGTAGGTACCAGATTCTGGTAATTTTTTAACACAACTAATTCTTTGCTTTAACGTTGTTACAAGCCCCTATGCAAATTTAACTTGTGAAAATCACAAAGGACCATCTATATGGGCCAGATAAACTCATAACTGCAGTTTACCTGTAAAGTGTTTCAAAGGGGCTACAACTACAATCTGAAAATATACTCCTTGAATATCCAGTCCCTCCCTGGACCACTTGTAACCCACACATTTCTTTAATTTACCATCAGCTTCCTCAAATAAATTGATTTTATTGTCTAATAAACAGGCCTGGCTGAAAATGACATAAGGAGGTTGCAGAACAATACAGATAGGTTGAGCGAGTGGGCAAAAATCTGGCAGGTGGAGTATAATGTGGGAAAATGTGAAGTTGTTCACTTTGGCAGGAAGAATAAAAAAGCAGAGTATTACTTAAATGGAAAATGACTGCAGGATTCCGAGGTGCAGGGGGATCTAGGTGTTCTAGTGCATGAGTCACAAAAAGTTAGTATGCAGGTACAGCAAGTCATAAAGAAGGCTAATGAAATGTTATCCTTTATTACAAGAAGAATTAAAAATAAAAGTAAGGATGTGATGCTTCAGTTATACACGGCATTGGTGCGATCGCATCTCAAACACTGCGTGCAATTTTCGTCTCCTTATTTAAGGAAGGATGTAAATGCGTTGGAGGCGGTTCAGAGGAGGTTTACTAGATTGATACCTGGAATGAGCGGGTTGTCTTATGAGGAAAGGTTGGACAGACTGGGCTTATTTTCACTGGAGTTTAGAAGAGTGAGGGGAGACTTGATTGAAGTATATAAGATCCTGAATGGTCTTGACGAGGTGGATGTGGAGAGGATGTTTCCTCTTGTGGTTGAGTCTAGAACTGGAGGGCACTGTTTTAAAATTAGGGGTCGCCCTTTTAGGACGGAGATGAGGAGAAATTTTTTTCTCTCAGAGGGTTGTAAGACTTCTCTGCCTCAGAAGGGGTGGAGGCGCGGTCATTGAATATTTTTAAGGCGGGGTAGATAGATTCTTGTTAGGCAAAGGAATCAAAGGTTATCGGGGGTAGATGGGAATGTGGAATTCGAGACACAAACAGATCAGCCATGATCTTATTGAATGGTGGATCAGGCTTGAGGGGCCGAATGGCCTACTTCTGCTCCTAATTCATATGGTTATATGAAAAGGCCAACTGTCCCATCATGCATCACAGTACATTAAGGTCATTGTTGGCCATGTCAGAGTGTTAAACATTGGTGGGACCAGACCACTGGAGGGCTGTTTGTTGGATTCTCCCCCAACTCCATCGACCTCTTGATCTCAGGGGTGCTGAGCAGAGTCAGCATATCTCCAGATGAGGGAGGTGGAGAGTTGGGGAGCAAGTCATAACCAGGCCAATGTCATGCATTCCTGCTAATTGGTCAACAAAATTCAGTAGCAAAAGGCCTGGGAGCAAATGCCACCCCTCCCTGCTTGCCAGCACTTCGTACAGGTACTGGTGAGATGGATCAAGGGAAGGGAGAACATACATTTCTAAACAGAGATTTGCAACCTCAGCAAAATGGGTACAACGAACATGGGCTCAGTGGGGAAATACACAATGTGAAGTGGCAGTGGGCCTGGCAGACCAGGAAAACCCTGGGTTCCAGCTGAGTTAGTCAAGTTTAGCTGGGGTGGCACTGTGGGACACCACACTTGACTTCAACATTTCTGGTTCAGGGAAGGGAATAAAAAAATGCTCACCTGCATCTGACTTCTGCTTGAAGTGCAGGCAAGCAGATGTCAGCAGAGGACAACATGATATAGTGATGCCCTCCACAATTTAATAGTGGTCTGCAGTTATTGCTTGGAGTCACAAGTGAGAAATGGGCACTCAGGCAAGGTACCATAGTGCTGCAACTACTCATTGAGTTATATCCCTATGTGAGCCATTGCTGACACGAGAGAGAGAAAGAATGAAGGTTACTTCAGCATTGGATTAATTTAAAAAATGCAACTTTTCTGGTAAACAATCCAGCAAATAGCATTGGTTTACAAAGTCTTAGGTTGACTGCCTTTAGGCTTTGTATCTTAACTGAAAATTTTATTTTGCTAGATTACAGTTTTCCCTGCTATAGAGTATGTTGGGCAACAAGTCCAACTATTAATAATTGTGTGAAACCATTTAGAATTTAAAAACACAATCTCCTGTTGCTACAACTGTGCATTAAACTGCATAGCAGATGGCTCCTAATATTGCTCTGTAAATTCGCAGTGTTAATGCAGAATGGTGGCAAGCAGTCAGCAATGGCAGTTTCCCCTGGGCACTTACCTGTACCCATCGATAAAGCTAGCGTTGATGTAGTCGGAGCCTTCCACCCCGCGGATTGGCTGTAGACACACTCTCGTTGTCTCATACGGCATAATGTTGACAAGACGGTTCTTGAACTTATTACATGGAAGATTGGCACTTATGAATCTGGATGTGTGAGCTTTGGAATTGGCCAGGCGCTGAAAAGAAGTACAGAAAAAGAATGAAGACAATCACAGGCATTGAGTGAAGTGCTCATCTGTGCCCAGGACTCTCCATGTTCAAAGTTACCTTCTCCCCCTCCATCTTTCCCTGCCAGACACATGGCCTGCTCTCAAGTTTTGCCACTGGCAGTTTGAAACCAGCTATCTCAAGGTGTGTAAAAGTGACAACAAGCAGCTGGTACTATCCAACTCCTCCTCTGACATCCCCTCCCTGGCCTCAGCTCCACAGAACTGCGAAGTTTGGGAGGGTTTGTGGCAACAAATCCATCTGCCACCATCTTGATGCTCCATCATCAGATGCACTCTCCTGAAGGAGCTATAGAGTTCAACAATGTGCTACTCTCACTAAGAGAGATCCCAGCATTAACTCAAAGTAGCTCTGCTCAGTTTAACCAACCCTTCTAAGCAGATACCTCCCAGTGTCACTGGCACTCTGTTTAAACAAAAACATCAAAAACAACAGAATAAAATAGAGAAAACAAAAGAGATTTCCCAGATTTCCCACCCCTTTTATTTCTTATTCATTGAAAAACCTGCAACCCTGTAGAGCATTACTGCTACCATTTTCTGAGCTTTACAGTGGGTGGAGCTAAATGTAGATTCTTCCTGTTCTCAATAGGCTAATCTACCTATGGTGTCACAGCTGATCTTTGATATTCCCCTTACATATTTTGCTCAACTCACGACATCACAGATCACTGCATTAGAAGCAAGGGGAAGATAATATTTAAGACATAGAAACAGAATTCTTTAAGGAAGCAAGGAGATATCAAAATTTAAATGGGGGGGGGGGGGTGGTGGTTTCAAGCATGGGCTTGCCCTCTTAACGAAGACTGAAACTCTATTGCAGTGGTATTCAAACTGCGGCCTGTAGGTGACATGTGGTTCCTGAACCAAATCATCCTTCAAAGCCTAGGCAATTCACTCCTATTTGCGCTTATAGTTCTTGTTCACTGGTTTGTCCTGTTTCAATTTTGTAGAGCTTTGAAAAGATTTCTTCTTATTGATGGATAAATCCTAAATCCAAACACCAAGATTTGTTAGCAGCAGCAATTGTGGTAGATGCAGATTAATGAGAACAGTGGATTTAAACTTTATATGGGGCCTTTCAGTCACCTTACGTGGCTAATGAAAATAAACGGCTTGGGCGCCTCTGCTCCATTGTCTAAGGAACTGAAATTGCCTACTATATTCGCAGTGGAAACACAACTTGATAAGTGTATGATTCACTCAGCTAAGGCTTGATTGCAATCTTTCCTCTGGGAGTAAATCATGATTTCAGCAGTTAATGACAAACAGGTTGGTTTCAACCTAATTTTGGAAATCACTTGGTTCACTGTCTGGCCCCAGTAGGACATTGCTCCTGTTGTAATCAGCCAGCTGGATCATTGCTGGTGACAAACAGCCACAGCAATTGGAAGTCGATAATACTGGTCTTATGTTGACTGTTTTGATTCCAGTTGACTAAGCTGTTAAACCGTTATTCCAGCCTGCTCATATAATTTTGAGACTATTGGTTTTCAGATGTTGAATAATCCCTCCCCCACCCCCAGCGCACCACCCTGTCCCTTCCCACAGTTTTCTCCCACTTCTCCTCAGGACACTGACTATCCCAGATGAAGAGAACGAAAATACAAATTAACGAGGTTCCTTACTGCCGATTGTTATCCAAGTTAGGATCAGGTTCTTCTGCAATGCTGGCCTCTTGCGTGATTCCGATCTTCATCCCTTCACCTTTGCCTTTAGTTGCATAGGACTTAAGAACTGGAATTTCCTTCCCTAAACTTCTCTACCTCATTCCTCCTTTAAGATGCTCCTTAAAACCTGCCTCTTTGTCACTAGTCTTAATATCTCCTGTGTGGCTTGGTGTCAAATTTTGTTTAAGAATGCTCCTGTGAAGCACCTTGGGATGTTCTACAATGTTAAAGGCACTATATAAAAGGAAATAGCTGCTGTGTCTCAGCTCACAAGATGAAGATTGATCTCATGGGGAGGTACCAAAGGGCAGTTGCCAGTCGATTGAACTGATATTACAATACCCAAGCTACTCCATTTCTATCATTTTAAAACAGTCACTGTGTGTAAACTGAACCCAATCTCAAAAATACTCCCAATAGTTAAGGTAAAGCTGAATTTAATCTGGCAGCACAAACATTATTGAGCTGGTCCTGGGGTCCAAATGGACTCACTGGGCTGCATTTTAACATATTCGGCAGCAGATGTACACAATGGTGGTCCACCCATGTGGACCACACATCGTGGAGCTGCTGTGATATTCAGCACGGCGGCTCATTTAAATGGCTGGGATGGACCACCCACCCCGATGATGTAGAGGGGGCGGGCTGTTCCTCCCCAGCAATGGCATCAGGCGCTATTTCGCAGGCACTGACGCCATTTTTAAAGGGCTTCGAGTCCTACGTGGCAATTTACATATTTAAAGGAATATTGATTGTAAAAAATTAAATTAAGTGATCCTGACCCTCTCCCACCACCCCCCCAATAAGCATAGATGTAATTACCTGCCTTCTCCCCTGCCAAAACACTTAACTTGTGCTGCCAACCATCCCCCCTCCATCCCGCCCCCCCACAAAGTCAATCAACTTTAAACTTTACCCCTTCTCCCCAACCCCTAGACCAATGAAATTAATATAATCCTGGTCCCCAGCTCCCACACTGAAAAACTTACCTGCTCCCCCATCCCCACCAGTGTCCCGCCTCAAATCCCTAGACAGGTATCTGAAGGCACGAGAGTGCCGGCCACGAGACCTCCCCACCATCACAACCAATTTTTGGGCTGGGCCTTCCCGGCGTCTAGGCCCGTGGCGGACCTCTGCCAGAGGCATTTTCCATACCCCCCCCCCCACCCACCCCCATGACCTCCGAAATCTGGGGGGGGGGGGCTGTAAAATGCAGATCATCCATAGGCCAGGTGGCCTGGGGTTGGTAAAACCCATGAGCCCTCGAGATATTATTCAGTTGCATTAAGGTCTCGGCTAGGTTGTGGCTGTTTTGCCCCTCAGCATTCATTCACAATTCACGGGGCTTTTGCTGCACTTCACCATCAAGGTTAACTGTGAGAAATGTCTTCTCCTTGTGATAGTTGGCCCCAGCAGCTGTGCCATCTAGTGCCCTATTGAATTCATAATATGGTTGCAGAGCCTTGACTACAACAACAGTGACAAGGTGGCCCATTACTGCTAGGGGCAGAGGCTGGAGTGTGATTTCACCTTTGTTGTCATGTACAGAACTTGGCCACCCAGTGGGGAAGGTACTGCAATTAAAAATAAATGATCTGTGTATGTGCAAACTGAGTGCAGTTTTTTTAAAAATTGGTCCGGCACTTCCTGGACGAGCTGTGGTCTAAGTGGTTACCGTGTTGAAGCTGGAAGGCTCCTTTTTAAAAAAAACCTGCATCTCTCAGGAACATTGCAAAATGCTTTACTACTTTGAAGTGTAATGACTGTTGTTATGTAAACACAGCAACCAAACTGCATTCAAGATTTCAGAAGCAGCAGCAATTGCTTGAATTAGCAGTTCATCTATTTTTGATGGAAGGAAGAATGTTGGCTCGGAAACTGGGAGGACTTCCTGCTCTTTTAGAAGCACAGATATTAGTTAATTTCTCATCCCGAGGACAAATTCAAACACATTCCTGATGAAATCCCATTTACACATTAATAAACTATAATATAAAGGATACAGACAACTTCATATCTCTTGGCTGACACTTCGATGATATAACTGCTAAAATCACTGTAGGAATCAGCCCACCCAACTATCTAAGCTAAACATTCTATCCAAAACAATAAGGTAAGATTCAAACAACAACTCCTGGCTATGTCATTCCTTACCTATTCTCTGCCCCTGATGTATGTCCCTAAAGGGAAAGAGTCTGTACTCCCATTGCTCAAGATACTGACATAGATTTTGGTGTAGTTTGGCTATTAGTGAGGCTATTATCATGCTTATGGCTTTCTACTCATGTCAGATGCCTGCTGACCAAAAGGTAATTTACATTTGGGAATGTCTGGTTCAAAAAATTTTAAATTCTATTGTAACAAATATGATACTGCTTCAAACTACAACTGCATAATATATAAGTTTGTTTCCATTTCCTTCATGCAATATTATTACACATCACCTCCTCAGTTCAAGCTAATTTGTCTTGCTTCCATTTGCTGTCCTTTCTGTCAAACGTCACCCCATATCTCTTCCTGGTACAACAGTCACCTCTCTGGAAGTGCTTGGAAAGCCCCACTGGTTCCCTATGCCCCAGCGGTTCCATTTCAAAACATTCACCTTCAAATCCCTCCACGGCCTTGCAACAGCCGACTTGGAAAATATGTTCCACTCACACGCCCCAGACTGCACTCTGATTTGTCTGACACCATGCATCCCACTGCCTCAACTCCACCAACTAGTCTTTCACCTATTACATCCCTGCCACCTAGAATTCCCTAAAATCATCTGGTTTCGCTAACTCTCACTGCCTCCAAAAGCACCCATAAATGTCCCTTAAATCCATGTCACAGCAACCCCTTACTCCCAATTTTCCTTTACTTCCTGCTTGGTGTTTATCTCTCTCCCTGGTAAAGTGCTGTGAGATCATCATTTGGTTATGTGCTGAATGCATTATAAGTTGTACATTTCCATCCTACATCTCTCTTTGGAAGGGTAACGATGAGAACATTTTAGATGCACAGGACTTGACTGCAGTAATGTAACCATTTTTGGGTAGAATTGTTAAATAAGTACTGCAAGGCAGCACATTAATCATACTCTGACCAGACAACTGTGTCACCTATTAACTTCCACTATATTTCTGTCGCTCAGATATTCTCCACATGCTGCATTTTTTAGTGGCTGATGTGTGTAGATGTCTTACCTTGTGAATGCAAGACCACATTTTGTTTTAACTAAATAAAACTTAAATTTAAAAAAAAGGATATTGTTGGGAGTGAGGAGATCAGGAGTGTGCCATGGATTAGAACACTGATCATCTCTGGGTCCTGCCCCGGACTGATGTGATGCAAGTTCTACAGTCTACGAGGGTCCTACATGAATTCAGTTTGAGTTTCCTCGACTAAATTCCTAGTAATTTGTGGTCCCAAAGCCACAAAACTCTCCTTGGTGTGACACTAAATTGTTAATTTCACTCAGAGTGGCCAGGATGGCTACTGCTCTCCTGACCAATGGACAATGCCACAAAACTACTGCAGGGGCGCTCTTCTGAGCTCGAGGTGGAGACCATTATTGGGGCAGAGTTGAGAGAGCTGTACTTGGCATCTAACTACGTTTCACTTGACCTGGTAGTGCTTGATGCCAACACTGGGAGAATAAGTATTCCATTGCACTCATAGCTTTCACCTTGATGAATACGAAAATGTACTAATTTAAAAAAAATTTAATTGGAAATTCTACAAGATATACTTTGAAAAACTCAAATGCAAATATTATTTACCTTTATATGATCTACTAAATATGATACCATATATTTAAGAGCTAACTTACTGGTATTCGCTCTGAATGCAGTTTTATTAGTTCTTTAACTAGTTGGTAGCACATGTCTGAGCCAGTAGTCATGGGTTCAAATCCCCTTCCAGGACTTTAGCCCATAATCTAAGCTGACATTTCAGAGCAGCATTGAGGGACTACTGCATTGTTGGAGATCCCTTCTTGCAGATAAGACATTAAACCGAGGCCTTGTAAACCTGTTCAGGGGGATGCAAAAGATCGCTTGGCATGCTCAACGTCTTGGCCAATATTCCTCCCTCAACCACCAACACCAAAAACAGATTTTGTTGTTTATGGGACATTTGAGCTGACACTCCAGTGCAGTACTGAAGGACTGCAGAATTGTTGGAGGTACCGTCTTTTGGATGACAGGTTAAATCATGGCCTCATCAGACTTCTCAGGTGGATGTAAATCATCCCACGGTACTATTCATGGAGCAGCAGCAGAGTGCTCCCTGTGTTCTGATCAAGATTTATCCCCCGAACAACACTTTAAACAGGCGATCTAGTCGTTTATCTCATTTCTGTTTGTGGAACCTTGCTGTGTGCACATTGGCTGCTGTGTTTCTCACGTTACAACAGTGCTGCACTTGAAAAGTTCTTCATTGGCTGTGAAGTACTTTGGGATGTTCCAAGACATGATAAGGTGCTATATAAATTCAAGTTCTTTCTTGTTTCTTCCTAATAGCACTGTTAGAGCTGGTTAACAAGTGCACATATATACTTGATTTAGTCATGGCTCTCCATTTCAGGAGGGTTGTTACAGGCTTTTTAAAAATATAGAACCGCATTCGATATTAAATAAATAATATGCCTAAGCAGCAACAATAACCTTGCACCTTTTGCTTTTGCTGAGCTGAGATCAGGCTAGGCAACAGGTTTAATCCTAAATCTGGTCTGAGTTAGTTGATCTTATCCAGGTGTTAGGAGAGACATTACAATTAGCCCTGACATTCCTGTGCCAGTTAGCAAAAAACTCAACCAGTGTCCCCATTCTTAAGTGCTATCCAGTGACTTCTGGAGAAATTGTATCGGTGTGGCTGTCAAATTAAGATAGAATTGGGCTTGACTGTAAATTTAAAAAAAGTTTCACGGCGCGTGGGTGTCGCTGGCTAGGCCAGCATTTATTGCCCATCCTTAATTGCCTTGGAGAAGGTGGTGGTGAGCCGCCTTCTTGAACCGCTGCAGTCCATGTGGTGTAGGTATACCAACAGTGCTGTTAGGAAGGGAGCTCCAGGATACTGACGCAGCGCCAGTGAAGGAACAGCGATATAGTTCCAACTCAGGATAGTGTGTGGCTTGGAGAGGAACTTACAGGTGGTGGTGTTCCCATGAATCTGCTGCCTTTGTCCTTCTAGGTGGTAGAGGTCGCAAGTTTGGAAGGTGCCTTGGTGAGTTGCTGCAGTGCAACTTGTAGATATTATACACTGCTGCAACTGTGCATCGGTGGTGGAAGGAGTGAACGTTGAAGCTGGTGGATGGGGTGCCAATCAAGCAGGCTGCTTAGTCCTGGGTGGTGCTGAGCTTCCTGAGTGTTGTTGGAGCTGCACTCATCCAGCCAAGCGTAGAGTATTCCATCATACTCCTGACTGTACCTTATAAATGGTGGACAGGCTTTGGGGAGGGAGGAGGTGAGTTACTCGCCGCAGAATTCCCAGCCTCTGACCTGCTCTTGTAGCCGCAATATTTATATGGCTGGTCCGGTTCAGTTTCAGTAATGTCCTCGCTATTGATCTGACTCTCTCGGCTCACGCATGCTGAATGGCAATTTTGTGAAGTAGTGGAAGGCAATTAACCAGTACTGGAACCTTAACCCCAGAAAAGTCCAAATCTTTGGTAGTGGGGGTGGGGGGGGGGGGTGAAATGCTGATAATAATTAGAAACATTTTCTTCCGAAATCCTCCAGCTTATCTGTTATCAAGTCAGCAAATACATACATGCCATAGCTGCCAACCTGTCCCAGAATGATGCAGCAAGTCTTCTTACCTTGAACTCTAGTTCCATTCCAGTGACGTGCTCTCCTGTCTCAACCTGCGTGAGTTTCTGAATGTAAGAGAACAAGTTCCTGGCCATCACCTCTGTGGTCCCACAAGCCACTGCTTCCAGCAATGCATCATGGATAAAAATGTACTGATCCTCAGTCTGCACCATGTAGTTCCTTTGTGACCTCATCAGTGTCACGTGACCATAGATGTCAACCGTCTTCTCATGTTTTATTCTCTCGAGCATAGCGTCAATGACGATGAAACAGCCAGTTCGACCAACTCCAGCACTGAAAGATTAATTGAAATAGTTCAGGTGGTGTTGCAGGTTCGCCACAGGACGTAATTAAGGAGCTTTTAGACTTCAGTAACCCTTTAATTATTTTTGCACCATTCATTTTGTGGTGAATTTGTACCACAATTAGTTCCAGTGTTCCTGGCATAGTGTAATGAAAAGTCAGTCAGATTTTTACTGCTGAACATGGTCCAACACCTCCAGCTAAAATGGGTACCCTGAGTGAGGCAAGAATAGGCATCCACTGTGATGTCCTTCATGTGAAAATAGTTTACTGACTGTCTAGACTCACATGATAGATGGGCTTACAAACAAAGTACTGCAGGATTAATACTGAGGAAATGCCAGGTGAAAGAATGATGATCAGGGATTGCAAATAGTTATAAACAAATGATGCCGTGCTTGTTTTTCAAAATGGATATTTAATCCAAAATGAGCGTTACTCCTAATAAATGAGAGGTGGCAGGTCTGAAACATTGGCTGAATACTCATCAAATAACTACTGGGCAGTAGGAAATAGAAAAAATCAATTCAGTCTTTGAAAAACGTCTGTTCAATGCTCAGGGTGGTGCTGCAGTAGGATTTAGTCACGTGCATGTTGGGCTGGTTTCTGTGGTGATTCATAAAAAAACACATTAAAATATCTGGGACAGAGTAGGGTTACTTATACAGCCAAAAATGAAACATTATAAAAAAATATACACACACATATATATTTAAATATCTAGGACTAAAGATTGGGAATTTCTGCCAGAGTAGACAGAAGATGCCTGATCTGGAAAGGAGAAATGATACATGGGTGGAGTAGGAATGATGGGAGTTTTAATCTCTCTGTAACCACAGAGCACCTTATGCTGATGATGCATGAGATCAAATGCTAAATTTTCCAACACTTCCTTCACCTAAAGAAAAATATATACCTTGGAGCGGAGTAAGTTAATATTTAATTAAGGGATGGCTATGGGGGTTGTCTACGTCTATTTCCTTGGCCCAGAGCCATCCCTAAGGGATAGCTAGGAGGTTGTCCATTTCTCTTTTTGTAGCACGTAACCAGGAGTAGACAATGTTTACACAGGACTCTTGTTGACTTCCCAGCTAGGCTGGTACCCATTTAGAGCAGCTCCAGTCCACTTAAAATTAGCCCTTTGATCAAAGTCCTTTGCTTGTGCAAAGGAAAAAGAAAAGGATTTGATGCAGGAATAGCTTTGGTTTAAAACCCAACAATCAGCCACTGGACCACATCATCAGTTCTACTGTGAAAGGACTAGAGGCACAGAATGGAAATCGGCTTCCAATATAAGAGAATGATCCTACCTGCAATGCACCACCACGGGTCCAGCATCAGGAGGATTGCAGGTTTTTACTCTCCTTAGGAATGCTAGGAAAGGGGTTGGATACTCTGGGACTCCATGATCAGGCCATGCTGTGAACTGAAACTGACGAACCTCTCTCTTCTCACTGGAGCCATTCTGCTCAGGAAAGAAAGCATTTTACTTGTAAGGCTGGTTTATGGGTATGCCGTACACATAAAGCATTTGCATTCACATGTATTTTACAGATTGTGAGAGTCCTGGTATATGTAGGGTTACGCAACAAATAGATGGGTTGTACGGTGAAACAGCAAGACACATAAACAGGGGTTTTAGGCAGTCTGGGAGTTTTGCTTTATTTAAAAAGAGTAGAATTTCTCAGTTTCAATCAGTTTTTCATTTTCTATATATATACTAGCAGATATCCTGTGGTGTTGCTCATGATTCATTCAGGATTTGCAGCACGGGTGTCTATTCAGAGCTCTACTTAAACACACCCTGTGGGAATTCAGCTAACTGTAAATTAATTAAAGGTTAGTAAATTGGTTGTAAATTGCTGGTTCCATGTTAATGATTGGCTTTCTTTCATGTTTTTCTGCAGAGATTGTTTTCAATTTATTATGAAGTATGGTGGGGGTTGTATATAGACCCCCCCAAACAGCAGTGGTGATGTGGAGGATAGCATTAAACAAGAAATGAGAGACGCATGCAATAAGGGGGCAACTGTAATCATTGGTGACCTTAATCTACATATAGATTGGGCAAACCAAATTAGCAATAATACTACAGAGGAGGAATTCCTGGAGTGTGGACGTGATGGTTTTTTGGACCAATACGTTGAGGAACCAACTAGAGAACAGGCCATCCTAGACTGGGTATTGTGTAATGAGAAAGGATTAGTTAACAATCTTGTTGTGCGGGATCCCTTGGGGAAGAGCGACATAACATGATAGAATTCTTCATTAAGATGGAGAGTGAGAGAGTTGATTCAGAGACTAGGGTCCTGAATCTAAATAAAGGAAACTATGAAGGTATGAGGAGCGAGTTGGATATGATAGATTGGGGAACGTTACTTAAAGGGTTGACAGTGGATAGGCAATGGCTAGCATTTAAAGAGCACATGGATGAATTACAACAATTGTTCATTCCTGTCTGGCGCAAAAATAAAACAGGAAGGGTGGCTCAACCATGGCTTACAAAAGAAATTAGGGATAGTATTAGATCCAAGGAGGAGAAATATAAAATGGCTTGAACAAGCAGCAAACCTGAGGATTGGGAGCTGTTTAGAATTCAGCAAAGGAGGACAGAGCGATTGATTAAGAAGGGGAAAATAGATTATGAGAGTAAGCTTGCAGAGAACATAAAAACTGACTGTAAAAGCTTCTATAGATAGGTGAAGAGAAAAAGATTAATGAAAACAAATGTGGGTCCCTTACAGTCAGAAACAGGGGAATTTATAATGGGGAACAAAGAAATGGCAGACCAATTAAATACATACTTTGGTTCTGTCTTCACAAAGGAGGACACAAACTTACCTCCCAGAAATGCTGGGGAACATAGGGTCTAGTGAGAAGGAGGAACTATATGAAATCAGTATTAGTAAGGAAATGGTGTTAGGGAAATTGATGGGATTGAAGGCCGATAAATCCCCTGGGCCTGATAATCTACATCCCAGAGTACTTAAGGAAGTGGCCCTTGAAATAGTAGATGCATTGCTGGTCATTTTCCAAAATTCTATAGACTCTGGAACAGTTCCAATGGATTGGAGGGTAGCTAATGCAATCCCACTATTTAAAAAAGGAGGCAGAGAGAAAACAGGGAATTATAGACCGGTTAACCTGATATCAGTAGTGGGGAAAATGCTCGAGTCCATTGTAAAAAATGTAATAGCAGAGCACTTGGAAAACAATGACAGGATCGGACAAAGTCAACATGGATTTACGAAAGGGAAATCATGCTTGACAAATCTACTGGAATTTTTTGAGGATGTAACTAGTAGAATAGATCAGGGAGAACCAGTGGATGTGGTGTATTTCGACTTTCAGAAGGCTTTTGATAAGGTCCCACATAAGAGATTAGCATGCAAAATTAAAGCACATGAGCTTGGGGGTAAGGTACTAAAATGGACAGAGAACTGGCTGGCAGACAGGAAACAAAGAGTCGGAATAAACGGGCCTTTTTCCGAGTGGCAGGCAGTGACTAATGGGGTACCGCAGGGATCGGTGCTAGGACCCCAGCTATTCACAATATATATTAATGATATAGATGAGGGAATTAAATGTAATATATCCTAGTTTGCAGACAACACAAAGCTGGGTGGGAGTGTGAGCTGTGAGGAGAATGCAGAGAAGCTCCAGTGTGATTTGGACAGGTTAAGTGAGTGGAAAAACACATGGCAGATGCAGTATAATGTGGATAAATGTAAGATTATCCACTTTGGTGGCAAAAACGGAAAGGCAGATTATTACCTGAATGGCGATAGATTGGGAAAGGGGGTAGCGAGACCTGGGTGTCCTTATGCACCAGTTGCTGAAAGTAAGCATGCAGGTGCAGCAGGCAGTTAAGAAGGCAAATGGTATGTTGGCCTTCATAGCGAGAGGATTCGAGTACAGGAGCAAGGACGGCTTACTGCAATTATACAAGGCCTTGGTGAGACCACATCTGGAGTATTGTGTGCAGTTTTGGTCTCCTTATCTGAGGAAAGATGTTCTTGCTGTGGAGGGAGTGCAGCGAAGATTCACCAGACTGATTCCTGGGATGGTAGGACTGATGTATGAAGAGAGATTGGGTCGATTAGGCTTGTTTTCGCGAGAGTTTAGAAGAATGAGAGGAGATCTCATAGAAACCTACAAAATTCTAACAGGACTGGACAGACTAGATGCAGGAAGGATGTGCCCGATGGTGGGGGAGTCCAGGACCAGGGGTCACAATCTAAGGATATGGGGTAAGCCATTTAGGACTGAGATGAGGAGGGATTTCTTCACCCAGAGAGTGGTGAACCTGTGGAATTCTCCACCACAGGAAGCAGTTGAGACCAAATCATTAAATATATTCAAGAAAGAATTAGATACAGTTCTTAGGGCTAAAGGAATCAAGGGAAACGGGGAGAAAGTGGAAACAGGGTACTGAGTTTGGACGATCAGCCATGATCGTATTGAATGGCGGTGCAGGCTCGAAGGGCCGAATGGCTTTCTCCTGCTCCTATTTTCTATGTTTTTACGTTTCTATGTATCTGGAGTACATTGAGCATTCGACGCAAGAATCTTATTTATACGCTAGCTAATCTACCCACAACAACTCGGATGACACATGGTTTTTAGAACGGCAGTGTTACCATATAATGCATAATGTATTATTCTGCTAAGTGGGTCTGTGTAAATGTAAGGCCACAAGTTTGCTTTTAAGTAAACAGAGGCTGAGGTTGATCAAAATATAATCGCTTGGTTCGGAAACTGTGCAAATTGAAAAGGCTTGTAAATTTTGGGCTGCAGGTCATACGTGTCCAATGTTATGTGGCACGTATTGTTTATTAAAAAATAATTTACCATCTGTAATAGAGTGGAACATCTGGAGTGCAAAAGACAAAATGCATACCGGATGAGAGTTCAATTGTTATATCAGAGGCTCAGGTCATTCACACTTCAATTCTTTTTCTAGTCTTGTCACTTGCAGATTGGGACGTGCTCAGCACTTTAAGCCTGCAGCACAGCATCTGAAGATTGTTTCGCCTCTGTGACAAAGCGACATCTGCATACTATAGTATTGGTTATTGTATATCACAGTGGATCAGAAATTACACTGCTTGGGGGTGGGGGTGAGGGGGGGGGGGGGGTGGTTCTGGGATTAGAGGCCTGCTACCCGACGGGACCCGAAGACTTGCGTCGGGTTCGGGTCGGGTCGGGCGCATCTTCAGGGTACGGCGCTCGAGTTGGGCCGAGTCGGGTCAGGTCAGGTTGGACACACATGGTAAGTGCTCTGCCGTTAAGTATCGAAATGAAAAAACCTACCTCAGCTGGGAGTCTGGGACCAAACAGTCTGCGCAGTGAGCGAGTGACGTCACTATGACGTCATTGCGCATGCGCTGCAGCTTCGTGGACCTTCCCAGTCGGAAGGTAAATCAAGGGATGGTCGGGTCGGGCTCAGGGCAAAATCGGAGGGACTCGGGCCGGGTCGGGTTCTTTTTTCCCGACCTGAGCAGGCCTCTAGCTGGGATGTAGAAGCGATTGCAAGGTGCATATCTTCAGTAAAACAAAAGGTGTGCCCTGGAAACAAAATTAATTGTTTTCCTTACCCACTGATACATCACAGTTGCAAATATAAAAAGACTTTGTCAGCAAACATTATTTTCAAATTCTCGGTATGAATGAAAAATTAGGTAGGTGCTATAACCATTTAGTTGTGACTTCTCTCACTCTACACACATACACACACTCACGACACACACACACAGCACCGAAACAGGCTCTTTGCCCATCGCCTGTGCTGGCCATCAAGCACCTATCTATTCTAATCCCATTTTCCAGCACTTGGCCCGTTGCCTTGTATGCTATGGCATTTCAAGTGCTCATCTAAATACTTCTTAAATCTTGTGAGGGTTCTTGCCTCTACCACCCCTTCAGGCAGTGATGTTCTCCACAAATATTTTTTCTGTAAATCTTTACCTCAGAGACATCTTAAAATTAATTTTCCAGCTAGCTTTGAGATGGTTTCATAAAATTATAATCTCTGATAGACCCTGAGGGAAAAAAGGCTTTGAGTTTCTGCACAAATTAGTTGACGGAATCACACTGATGCATGCCGGGAGATTCTCCACCATACACAAGCTCAAACTGAGGCATTCTGGGGACTGCCAACACAGGTGTAGTTGTCAGCTCCTTCCAGCTGACAGAATAATAGCTCGAGGAGGAACTGCAGCTCAAGTCCCAGAAAGGCTGAGCCTACACAGTAAAAATATTAATTATGGTCCTCAAAGGCATGGCGGACAATTTTGTACAAAGTTTAATCATGTCACTTTGAACTACTTTTTAACACCTTTATTACGCCCTGAAATGTCTTTTTTGATGTGTAGATTTCCTTGCTGCTTACAGTTCTGAATAATGCAGATTTAGGAATGTGACGTTTGAGTCAATCAACTGCAAGAGTTTGCATATATACATACACATTTGTGATGTTTGAAGTACATGACAAAGGGGTTATGACAAGAATGTGCACAATCATACTGTTTTATATTGTTATTTTATACGTACTTTTGACACTGAAGTGTGACAAATGTACAGCAAGAATTATTTGGTATATTATTCTTGCCTCACCCCTTTCCTATCACTATAATCTCTTCCAGCCCCATATGCCTCCAAGATATCTGCGTTGATCCAATTCTGACCTCTTGAGCATCCCCAATTTTAAATTGCTCCACAATTGGTAGCCATGCCTTCAACTGCCTATGCCCTAAGCTCTGGAATTCCCTCCCTCAACCTCTCTGCCTCTCTACTTCTTTCCTCCTTTAAGACGCTCCTTAGAAACTAAATCTTTGACCAAGATTTTGACCATCCGCTCTAATATCTTCTGCGTGATTTGGTGTCGAATTTTGCTTTATAACACTCCTGTGAAGCGCCTTGGGATGCTTTATTATGTTAAAGGTGCTACATAAATACAAGTTGTTGTTGTCAAACGTTTGTGTTTAGTTCATATCTGGCACACCTCAAAGTGCCAAAATTATATATAAAAGAAAAAAAAAAGCCAATTAGGTCATGCTGTTTCGTTTTGACCCAGCAACCTGGGATTTCCTCTAGAATAGGAGCTGGGGATTATTATGCAACTTTCAATATACTAAACCTTTCCTTAACAATTAACCTGTAAACTGATCTTAAGATGTGCCTATTTAGATCACCTTGCCCTTGGGAGAACTGGAAAATTGCCTGAAAGGGGTAGGACGGGTTAAACACAGCTTCACGTTAGAAGCTAAACATCACAACTGTGTTCCATATTTCAAATTACCTCCGAGTCATGTATATTTATACTAGCTGATCTCCTGTGATGTTGCTCAGGGTGAATCAGAGAACATACACTACCATATGACGCCTTGAAGTATGCTGGCTAAAGTGTAACAGGAAATGAGCATGACGAAATGAAAGGTTTAATATAGGAAAGATTAATTACTTTAAAATAGAAATTGATCCTAAATCACCAGCAGATAACTGAGAGGTTTTTGATTAACACTGTAAGGATCTAAAAGATTAAAGTCTGGAATATAAGCCTGAAATTTTATTTCTTAATACATATATGTTTCTCTCTCTGCCTTTAATGGATTATTCCACTGATGTCATAGATAGAATCTTAACCATACTTTTTCTGCTCGGTCCATTATATCATCTGGGTGAAACACTACTAAGACAGGCAGAACACTGTTGGACAATAACATTTAAAGGGTAGTTTGTGCTGGATTTTGGGTCATGCTACAATAAACTTCAACCCCCTAGACTGGGAAGGGGGTAGGGGTAAACAAAATCAGCCAGTCATTGCTTCTGAATGCTCTCCAGCATGTAATGGAAAATGAGGGTGTGAGGCCATCAGGTGAAGACAAAATCAGGTTCAGTTGTGATACCATTTGAGTACTGTTAGGCCACTTAACCACAATGAAGAAGTAAGATCACTTGCGAGAGACGCGAGAGGGTATTCAGCAATGTGGCACCCTACCCTGGGAAAAATCTGCAGCTTGAGGAAAGGAGGGGCATTGGAGAAAGATGAGGGGGCTGAGGGATAGGCTGGGAATCAGGAAAAAGAAACTCTCTTGAACAACATCAATGAAATCCAAATGCTGCAGAGGATGTGACAGACCTTCTTCATATGCTAAACCTGTTACTAATAAAACGAGCATTCTCCTCCAAGGAGGTTTCTGCTGTGAGGTCCTGTAGCTCCATTGCGCAACTCTTGACCTATTCGGGTGGAAGGATGCATCAGTGCTGCTGTCAGACTCCAGCCTCCCTGCTGCAGATTGCTGAAATGGTTGAAACCCAGCATGGTCTATTAGGCAAGCCAGAGAAAGATTCTCATCTCAGATCACCGCCTGTGTCTAGAGAACATTTTCATTTGCATTATGACGGATAGCAGATCTCCTGTACTCCATAAAGGGCCGCTAATGTTCTTGCTTAATGTAGTGCATTCGGGATTGCTTTAAGTTGCCCCAATAGGAAGCAAGAGGTTTCTAACCTTAATGATTCTCATCATGAGGGCTTTAAAAATAAAACAATGACATGAAGTTATAATTAATAGCTACTTCTGTTTGGTCTTGTCCAATTTCATCACTGTCACCCACCCACCCCACCCCACAATAAAACTTTACTGACATCATTAACTTTCATTAACAGGGGGATTGAGTTTAAGAGCCGCGAGGTTATGCTGCAGCTCTATAAAGCCCTGGTTCGACCACACTTGGAATATTGTGTTCAGTTCTGGTCGCCTCATTATAGGAAGGATGTGGAAGCTTTAGAGAGGGTGCAGAGGAGATTTACCAGGATGCTGCCTGGGCTGGAGGGCATGTCTTATGAAGAAAGGTTGAAGGAGCTAGGGCTTTTCTCATTGGAGCGAAGAAGGATGAGAGGTGACTTGATAGAGGTGTACAAGATGATGAGAGGCATAGATAGAGTGGATAGCCAGAGACTTTTTCCCAGGGCGGAAAGGGCTATCACCAGGGGGCATAATTTTAAGGTGATTGTAGGTAGGTTTAGGGGGGATGTCAGAGGTAGGTTCTTTACACAGAGAGTGGTGGGTGCGTGGAATGCACTGCCAGCGGTGGTAGTAGAAGCAGATACATTAGGGACATTTAAGCGACTCTTGGATAGGTACATGGATGATAGTAGAATGAAGGGTATGCAGGTAGTCTGATCTTAGAGTAGGTTAAAGGGTCGGCACAACATCGTGGGCTGAAGGGCCTGTACTGTGCTGTACTGTTCTATGTTCTATCTCAACATACAAATTGAAAGAGCGACTTAACATATGCTTCAGCTGATTTTCAAAATATTTTGTGCTAATGATATCACTAGATGGCTTGTCTTGGAAGGATACTGGAAGCTGTGCTATCCTGAAGTTCAGGATTCTACCTTTACTACTGATTATCAAGCTCCCTCACAATCGCCTACCTGATACCAGCCCCCCAAGCCCTAAAGTCAAGAATGTTCAATTCCAGAAAGCTAGATGGTAAAGGATAGAACTGGAGCCAATCTTTACATACTTTTATATTTATTTACAGTGTTACACAATATAAGCTCCTAACCCAACAACCACAGCTGCAGTGTGTGTGTGCTTGTAGGGGCACAAGTGAATCCCCAGTTAATGCCCACCGCCTGCCTACAATTAAACCAATTAATATAAAATTAACAAAGAACAATCATTGACCAGAAAAATCCAAACACTAACTAAAATGGACAGACGCTCAACTCTGGGACCTGTGCTTGAATCCAGTCCAAATTGATGCCATGAAAATCTACTTTGTTGGTTGTAAGGATCTTAGGTTTGGGCAGTCTCAATCTCGGTCCTACTGGGCAAGGGCCTATTGCATAAAACAGCCTGCACTTCAACATTCATTCAGACTCACTTTGAATGACTGGTTTAGAAAGTGGCAAGAAAAGCCATATTGGTAAAGTTGGGGGTGCTCTTCTGAGATTGGTGTGGAGACACATTGTTGGGGCAGAGTAGAGGGAGCTTTACTCTGCATCTAACCGTTGTATGTCTGGTCAGGTTTGGGTTGCTTGATGCCGACACCGCGGTGCCTTAATCGTTTCCAGTTCACAGCACCAAAAGCCCTCACCTTAACAGCATAAGATTCGCCATAAATTTAGAAAAAAAATGAACAGAAGAATATAGTGATCAATATTAAATTAAGTCCCGATGGCGAGAATCCTCTGAAATATCAATAACTATCAAAGATAAAACTCAGCAATATAAAAAATACATAAAATATGTATGAAGAGACATCGGGGCAATTTCAGGATTTGGAGAGGGTGGAAAAGGAAAGAAGGGGCATGATCCATTCCCCAAAAATATAGAAGGGAGAAATGATCCCCTTTAATGACCCTCCAGCCAGTGGGTGTCTTTATGTCTCCAAGTGTTGCAGCTTGGTGGTAATGACATAATAAAACGTTGCTGCATGTTCTACCACACCTTATCATTTCTTTTTATAATGTAGACATGAAAATGCAATTTAACATGGCAGCTGAATCGTTCAAAGATTTTCTTGAAAAGCATGAAAGTCCGAAACTTGGCAAGGGGACAAAAATGAGGATGGAGAATTTGAGTTCTGATTTGGCTTTGTTGGAGATGGAAATAGATTGGAAAGTTTAATAGCTAGCCTTGCCACATTATAAGGTGTGGAGAAAGATAGATTCCTGCTTTAAAAATTAGACCTTTGGTGCACAATTTACATTTTAGACCATTCATGAAAAACCCATGCAACAAAAAGGGCTGTTCAGTACAAAACTGAAAATATGCGATGTATTCGATCCTCCCTACCTAGTTGTCTTTGACATCCTTGGAGAGAATGGGAGGCAAATACCACAAGGATTTTCAAATCCAATGGCAAGACTTGTTCCTTTTTCACTGCCTTGCGCTAGCCCAATACTGACCAAGATGTCAGGAGATCTGCTCCCTGCTCAGTCCTTCACAAGATACAGCTACTGCTCCACTATCTATGGATGATCTTCTATTGTCTCACCTGCACTCATGAACATGGTACCAGACAAAGCTTGTCATTTGATAGCCAATTCCTACCTAACAGCTAGGCATCAATCTCAGTCACAATTATTCCACTCTCTATTTCATCAATAGTACTGTGAGCAGTGCTGTTCTAAATCTTCCTCTTTTATTTCTCCAAATACATCATTCTATTCATTCTTCCATACTAATCCACCTGCACATTGTTGAAATGAACAGTCATCACAGTCTCAGACTCAATCTTTCTGACAGCCTCAGAAATATAGAAAGTCATGCATTCCACAGTCTCTCCTTACTCCTATGATCCACACAATAAAACTCAACCCTGGCGTCACCTAATATTTAGCACTTGATTTATTCCATCTGTTCTACCTTGGTGGTGTCCTGAACTATGGGGTCTTGTGCCTTTACCTAGACTTCATGATTGAACAAAAACAAGTTGGGCACGGGTGCAACTTATGGGCAACAGACCACACAAGGATGACTCCACTGTGCCATTCTCCACACAGAGCTGCATCTAACACACCTTCCACTGCTCCAGCTACAGATTTAAGTGACACCGTACAGCACAACCTGGTACATTTAAAAGTGGTTTAAGTTCAGCCCAGGTTGATGGGATGAATGTCTGCTCTCTTTCACTGCTGGAAGGTCGTGCAAGAGATGGCTAGTCTATTGAACAAAAGTCCAGTAGTAATAACATTATTCAGGGTCTCTTATTAAATGAGAAACTAATGTGAATGCCTTATGCCTATTGTGCAGGATCCCATCAAAATTAAAAAAGACAGAGATACCAAACTTGGATTTTAAAAGCTTGAAGACTGTAGATGGTGTTTTGTGGACAATCTCACAGACAAAGGGCACAAAATGCCTGGTGTGGGAAACAGAAAGGTCATGCTAGAGCAGCAAGAGCTTGTCTCATGAAGTCAGGGTTATTAGTAATCCTGAGACAAGGTTAATTGGTAATCTTATAATAAAGGATCTTCTTGGGAAGAGTGATCGTAAAATGATAAGACAGTGATGCGGTTAAGTCTGAAGCTAGGTCTTAAATTTAAACAAAGCCAATTATTGAGGTACGAGGGGCAAGTTGGCTGAGATCAATTGGGAAATTAGATTAAAAGACATGATAGTAAACAATAGAGAACATTTAAAGGTCTAATCATGGCTAACTAGTGAAATTAAGGATAGTATTAGGTTACAAGAAGAGGTTTACAATGTTGGCAAATACAGTAAGCTTGAGGATTGGAAGGGTCTTAAAAATCACCAAAGAATGACCAAGAAGTTGAGAGAGAGGGAGAAAATAGAATATGGGAGTAAACTAGCAAGTAATATAAAAATGGATTGTAAAAAACCTTTACAAGTATGTAAAAAAGAGATTAATGAAAGAAAACGTGGGTCGCTTAGTGGCAAAGAAAGGAGAAATTATATTGAGGAATAAGGAAATGGCAGAGACGTTACACAAATATTTTGTGTCTGTCTTCACAGTAGAAGATACAAAGAACATTCCAGAAATTGTGGGGGACTAAGGGTCTAATGAGTGTGAGAAACTTACAAGTAATTTATATTAGTAAAGAAAAAGCACTGGAGAAATTAATGGGACTAAAAGCTAACAATTCCCCTGGACCTGATGGCCTAGACCATAGGGTTTTAAAAGTGGTGGCTGCAGAGTGTTACGAAAGTGCTTTCATTTTAATTTTTTTTTGAGGACTTGTGTTAAACTGAAAAGATTCCATGGATGTATTTTTTTTTAACCAAGTTCACCGAAAGGACACTTGAGATGTAGTTTGAAAACTACCTGTGCTGAAAGTCATGTGCTTTGGGCTCAGTAAACAACAGACCCCTTGGTGACCTGGGGAAAAATGGTTACAGAGAAGCCACATGTCAAGATCTATGGAGGTTTGGAGGTCGACCCTCCATTTGGGGTTTGGACATTGTTTTCAGATTAGTTGGGGTGTGAACTGCTTGGAGACAGTTGGTGTTTTCCTACCAGGGAAAAAAAGAAACCACCCAGCTCACCTCCTTCTCTACCTCTTTGAAGAAATCCTGCAAAGATCCAGTGTGGGAGAACTAAAATCCCTGGTGCTGCATAGCTCCTGAGAAGTTGGAAAAAAATCCTGCCATTCAAGTGTGTGCTGGCAGAAAACCTTGATGCCACATTTCTCCTGGAAAGCCTACTAGAATAATTCTCGACATCTCCAGAACAGACTGCTTCTGAAACGATACCAGTGACCCATCTCCGTATATCCGGATGCCAGACCAAAAAAGGGACAACTGACTTCCTTCCATATCTCTTTTTTTCAATCAAGAACTAGCAAGTATTTGGCCAAAGTAGTCTTTTTGTTGGTCTTTTTTTGTAATGGACCTCTGCAGAGAGAATTTCTGTACTTTTTCTAGTTTGTGTGCATATGTGAGTGAGAGAGTATAATTGGGGAATTTAAAAAGGGAACTTTCATATTTCAATCTGTGAATTAATGCTTTGCTTTGTTACTGGTTAATTCTTGTTTTATTAAACTGATAACTTTGTTGTTTATTAAAGAAACCTGGTTGGTGTATTTTATTCTGGGATAAAAAAATATAGTGTATGATTGGCTATACCAGTAACCAGGTAAACATTTAAATATAAAATTGTAACCTGTGGGGAAGTGGAACTAGTAAAGACAGTGCACTCCTCCCACCTTGGTTGTAGCAAGAGATAGTGGATGCATTGATTTTGATATTTCAGAATTCCCTAGATTCTAGCAAAGTCTTCATGGATTGGGGGTTAACAAATGTAACATTGCTATTCAGGAACGGAGGGAGAGAGAAAAAAGGGAACAATAGACCTGACATTAATAGTAGGAAAAATGCTAGAATCTATTATTAAGGACATGGTAATAGGGCACTTGGAAAATCATTATATGATTAGATAGAGTCAACATTGTTTTATGAAAGGGAAATCATGTTTGAGGGTGTAACTATCAGGGGAACTAGAGGATTTAGTACATCTGGATTTTCAGAAGGCATTAGATTATGGTTCCAGACAAGAGTTTGTTACACAAGATTAGGGCTCTTGGGGTTGAGGGTAATACATTAGAACAGATTGAGAATTGGCTAATGGGCAGAAAACAGAGTGTAGGAATAAAAGGATAATTTTTGTGATGGCAGGGTGGAGTGCCGCATGGATCAATGCTTGGGCCTCAGCTATTTATGATCTATATCAATGACTTAGATGAGGGGACTGAGTGTAATGCATTAATGTTTGCTGATGGTACAAAGCTAGGTGGAAAAGTAAGTTGTGAGGAGGATGCAAAGAGGCTGTAAAGAGATATAGATTGGTTAAGTGATTGGGTAAGAAGGCGGCAGATGGAGAATAATGTGGGAAAGTGTGAAATTATCCACTTTGGTAAACAGAATAGAAAAGCAGAATATTTTTAAAAGGGGAGACCAATAAATACATTATAAATGTGTGCTTGAACATGATATTTGAAACATTTTTGTCCTTAGGCTCCTAAAAGTCTTCCTGAAATGAGTCACATTCTCCATCTGTAGGTTGTTATGTGCCAGAATCCCCATGGTTGTAGGTAATTAAATGAATCTCTGTGGTAACCAAACTGGAGATTAATGCTGTTTAACAGGTATGATTAAACCCTCTGGAGCTCAGAGTGTGAAGTCTGGTCACATGGAGGGACTATCACTGTCCAGAGCAATCTTTAGTGTTCCACTCATTCTCAGATATCAACTCCTCCAACAACCATACACAAAGCTCTCTCACTTTAATATACCAGCTTTTACATCACCAATATAGAGCCTGTCCCACTGTCAGATACCAGCTCCTCCATCACCCACACAGCCTCTCCCACTCAGATACAGCTCCTCCTCACCTCCATCAGCAACCGATAATGGGAGGTGGGCGGACAGGGGTGGGGGGTGATCAGATAGATTAATTTGTGTCCAATCATCTCCATCAAAGAGAACATGCAAAGAACATCTGACTCTATGTAGAATGTGGTGGTGAAGGATTAATCCAAAGTAAATGCGTTCTTTTGGTTGGGTAGTTCATGTATGGACTGATTGTTAATTCTGATGATTTGTCATACCACAATCATGCTCCTGGCTTGTATCAAGCAAAAAATGCAGCCTCCCTTCCTATCCTAATACATTACAAGAACACAATAAAAAGTTACAGGCGGGAAAAAGCTATTTGCTCCACTGAAGATTGTACTCTAATTCCCAGGGAATCCAGTCTGACGTCTACAAGCCCTGGAAAACTAGCCCACAAAGTCAAGACAACTCAGTTCTAATTTCTGTCATATTTATTACCAGGGTGTTGCTTCTGTTTCAGGTTTGGTGGGCTTGGCAGTTTGGAAAGGGTTGTTCTTAGCAATGTTACCCCATTGCTGGATAAATCCCAAATCAGCAATTTGAGATGTTTGCAAATTAACTGCGATGTGGATTTAACTTGTTCAGCCTTCCATTCGACTGGTATTTTGAACTTCTCCCAATGTTTGTAATTTCAGTAGATCATTGCAAACGTTCAACAAAATGCTGAACCTTTATTAAGCTCTGGTTAGGCCACGACTAGCGTATTGCTTCCAGTTCTGGTCACCAAACTTTAGGAAGGATGTGAGGATCCTTGAGCAGGTGCAGAGGAGATTTACCAGAACAGTTCCAGGGATGAGGGATTTTAGATACAAGGTTAGGTTGGAAAAGCTGGGGTTGTTCTCGTTGGAGCAAAAGAGATTGAGGGGAGATTTGACAGAGGTGTACAAAATTATGACTGGTTTAGATAAAGTAGGCAAAGAAAAGCTGTTCCGATCAGCTAATGGTACAAGGACTGAGGACACAGATATAAGGTTTTGGGTTAGAAATGCAGGGAGGATGTGAGGAACAGCCTTTTTACGCAGTAAGTGGTAATGACCTGGAACACTCTGTCTATGAGGGTGGTGGAAGTGGAGACAGGGGGATTTAAGGAAGATCCTTTTTACACAGTGAGTAGTAATGACCTGGAACCCGCTGCCTATGAGGGTGGTGGAAGTGAAGACAATCAATGATTTCAAAAGGAAATTGGATGGGCACTTGAAGGAAATAAACTTGCAGGGCTCCAGGGATAGAGTGGGGAGTGAGACTGACTGGATTGCTCTATGGAGAGCTAGCAGAGATTCGTTGGGCCGAATGGCCTCCTTCGGTGCTGTAAATGACTCTAAAATTTGAGTAGAGGCACGTTTTCTAGTACCACACCACAGTTAACTTTTCATTAATTCAAATTGATCTCCTCTTGAGCTACAGGCCTGAATTCATGGAAATATGCTGGGTTTGTCTTATCTAACACCACTGTGAACTATTTATATACCTTTCCCAACCTTTAACTTTGTCATTTTCCTCACAGTCTTGTACAACCACTCACTGCTGGTCTGAAATTTGTTAAATGAATTTGAGAAGTTAGTTACCTTGTGGAGACAGAAATTTCGAACACAGAAGGTGGCCAACTCGATGGTGTCCAGCAAAGTCACCTGTACCATTCCGTAGGTCTCTGTTCCTCGGCCAGGCCAGTACTGGTCACACTTCACCTGCACAAAGACGTGTGAGAAAAATAATTAGAGGGGTTGCAGATAGCAGGTATAGATACCTGTACCGAGACACTGGGTACAGGCAGCAAATATAGATACCTTTAGAGGGTCACTGGGTACAGAGAGAGAGTATAGCTTCCTGTACAGAATCACTGGGTACAAGCAGTGGTTTCAGATAGCTGTACAGAGACACTGGGTACAGATAGCAGGTATAGATACCTGATCAGAGTCACTGGGTACAGGCAGTGGGCACAGGTATCCACACACAGAGAAACTGAGTGCAAGCAGTGCATATAGGTACTGATACAGGGTGTATTGGAACACATAATCACAACCAAAATGGAGGAATGTAGAGCTCTCAGATAGTTGTAGGGCTGGAGGAGGTTACAAAGATCGGATGGGCAAGGCCTTGAAGGCATTTGAACATGAGGATGAGAAGGGCGGCACAGTGGCGCAGTGGTTAGCACCGCAGCCTCACAGCTCCAGGGACCCAGGTTCGATTCCGGGTACTGCCTGTGTGGAGTTTGCAAGTTCTCCCTGTGTCTGCGTGGGTTTTCTCCGGGTGCTCCGGTTTCCTCCCACAAGCCAAAAGACTTGCAGGTTGATAGGTAAATTGGCCATTATAAATTGTCACTAGTATAGGTAGGTGGTAGGGAAATATAGGGACAGGTGGGGATGTTTGGTAGGAATATGGGATTAGTGTAGGATTAGTATAAAAGGGTGGTTGATGTTCGGCACAGACTCGGTGGGCCGAAGGGCCTGTTTCAGTGCTGTATCTCTAATCTAATCTAATTTTAAATTTGAGGTGTCAGTGGACCAGGAGCCAATGTAGGTCAACGAGCACAGTGGGACTTGGTGCGAGTTAGGATTCAGGTAGGAGAGTTTTGTACGACCTCAAGTTTATGTTTAGTGGAGAATGGAGGACGGCCTGGAGAGCATTGGAATAGTCAAGTCCGGAGGTGAGATAAGCATGGCTGAGGGCTTCGGCAATGAATGGCTGCAGTAAGAACAGAGACAGGCAATGTTACAATGCATCAGTCCCAGTAGAGACACAGTGGGTACCAGGAACCTGCAGCAATAACATAATCAGTGGTACAAAATTATATTAGATAAGACAGATTAACTTCACATCTGCCTTGTGTTATACTATGATAGTAGAATAAAAATGTACAGGTTCAAACTACTGAAAGGCAAATTTAGGCAGGAAGATTTTCTTCACAGTAATATGTGGACCAGAATGCTGGATAGGGCCAAAGGAGTGAAAATCCTTCCACAGTTGGATCCCATGCAGGATAGGCTTTAGGTCCCTTTTGGATGGTGAGCCACAAAATGGCAGACTAGCCTTTCTCACCCCGTACTTAGTTACTGATTCAAGAAAAGTAAAAAAAAAATCTCCTGAGTGCTGGAAACCTGAAATGAAGACAGAACATGCAGGAAACACACAGCAGGTGCATCAATATCTGTGAAGAGACAAGACAGATTAACCTTTTGAGTAGAGACCCTTTGTCTGATATGAAATGTTATGCTGCTTTTTGTCTTTCAGACACCGACAGCCCTGCTGTGTATTTCCAGCATTCTGTTTTTATTTGTGACCTGATATTATACAGCTGTTACAAGGGAACACAGGTAGCCATACCACATTGTGGGATTACTTTGGGAATTAACAGGACATTAAACAGTGCCTATCACATTTATACTGGACATGGTTTCCCAACTGGGGGACACGGGTTCAATATAAAAGCAAATACTGGTCATCTGCACTTTACACTCAGCAGAGTAGTTCACAGCCCCAAGTCGTATCGAGGCTGCATATGCAGCCATCAATGGGAAGAGGGCGCTATTGCTATAGGCAGGGTCTCTATTGCCAAATGCAGCTGTTGACAATTAATTTACCAGCAGCCAGTCGATTGAAGCCTTATTTATGTCAAGGCCAGGTGCTGTAATCTATGGCAATCAACCCTACATGGAGCAGATTGAGTGCTGTGATTCCATTTACAATGTATTTCAGAACCTGCATTTATATAGTGCTGTAGTGCATCGCTCCAAAACATCCCAAAGCACATCAGGCAGAATGGGGTGCTTTGCGGTACACTGGCTGTTGCTATTGAGTAACACAGCAAATGGGCCCCGACCAAAATCACCAGTTAATCTGTTTTTGGTGACATAGATTGAGGAACAGATGTTGGGCAGGACACAGAGATCTTAAATGTCCAGCTGACCAACTAGTCTACAGCTGAGTAGAACATCGCATCTGAAATTTGTGTGAGGACAGGATTGTGATTGGCAGCCATACTAGCCACAGTTGAAGAGCCTGCACACACTTGTTACTAAGCTCACATGAAGAATGTCTGTTTGGACAAGGTGCTGGAGGGTTGCCACAACCGCAGGAAGAAACAGCACCTTCACTAGAGGATTGAATGTGGGTCAGAGAATCAAGCTGCAATGGTGCACCCAAATCCCTGCCCTGTACACGCTGTCAGGGCAGATTCCCTTCCAGAAGAACAAAATCTCCTACTTCAGTGCAATACTGAAGGAGTGCTATACTGTCAGAGGTTCCGTATTTCAGATGAGACCCTGTCTGCCGTTTCAGTTGGAAGTAATGTCCTTTAGGGAAGGAAATCTTCTGTCCTTACCAGGATGACTCCAGCATCCTGGCCAATATTTATCCCTCAATCAACATAACTAAAAACAGATTATCTGGCCATTATCTCATTGCTGTTTGTGGAAATTTGCTCTGCAAAAGTCACAGGATCTTACAGAACAGAAGGAGGCCATTTGGTCCATCATATTCATGCTAGCTCTTTGAAACAGCTATGCAAATTTTAATCTCATACCCCAGCTTTTTCCTCATAACCCTGCAAATTTGTCCTCTTCAAGCACATATCCAATTGCCTTTTAAAAGTTTCATCACCCTTTCAGCTAGTGCATTCCAGATCTTAACAACCCTCTGTGTGAAGAAATTTCTCCTCATTTCCCCTCTAGCTCTTTTGCCAATTATTTTAAATCTATGACCTCTGGTTACCAACCCTTTTGCTACAGGTAATAGTTTCTCCCTGCTTGCTCTATCATGTCCTCTCATAATTTTTAATGTTTCTATTAGGTCACTCCTTAACCTTCTCTGCGCTAAGGAGAACAATCCCAGCTTCTCCAATCTCTCCACATAACTGAACTCCCTCACCTCTGGTATCATTCCGGTAAACCTCCTGTGCAGGCCTTGACATCCTTCCTAAAGTGTGATACCCAGAATGGTACACAATACTCCAGCTGAGTCTGAACCAGTGATTTGTAAAAGTTTAGCATGATTCCTTGTTTTTGTATCCAATGCCCCTATTTACAAAGCCAAGTACCTCATTTACTTTCTTACTGGCCTTCTCTACTTGCCCTGCCACTGACAGATATGTGTATGCCCCTTTGTTCTTGCACCCTCCTCAAAATAGTCTCATTTAGATTATACTGCCTCTCCATGTTGTTTCTCCCAAAGTGTATCATTTTTCACTGAACCGCATTAAATGGCATCTGCCACGTGTCTGCCCATTTCACCTGTCTGCCTTCGTCCTCCTGATGTCTGCTATTATCATGCTCACGATTTGGGGAGATGGCGTGCAGTGGCAATGTCATTGAACTAGTAATCCAGAGGCCCAGGCTAATGCATTATGGACATGGATTCAAATCCTACGACGGCAGCTGGCAACTAATAAAAAAATCTGGAATTGAAAGCTAGTCTCAGGAATGGCACCTTGAAATTATCATCGATTGTTGTAAAAACCCATCTGGCTCAATATGTCCTTTCGGGAAGGAAATCTGCGGTCCTTACCTGGTCTGGCCTATAAGTGAATCCAGACGCACAGCAGTGTGGTAGACTCTTAACTGCCCATTCAAATTGCCTAGCATGCCACTCAGTTGTCAAGGGCAATTAGGGATGAGCAACACATGCTGGCCTTGCCAGCAATGCCCACACCCCATTAACGATTAAAAAACAGATGTACTACATTGCCAATTTTTATTACCCGTAAACTTCAAAATTGCACTCCTCATACCCAAGTCCAGGCCATTTATATACAAGAAGAAAAGCAATGTTCCTGACACTGAGCCCTGAGCTTCCCCTCTGCATATTTCCCTCTAGTCAGAAAAATATTTAGTCTTCACTATTCTCTGCCTCCTATCCCTTAGCCAGTTTTGTACCCAAGTCACCACCATCCCTTTAATAGCATATGCTTATATTTTTGAATAAATCTATTATTAGGTACCTTATCAAATGTAAGAAGGCATCAGCGAATAAGGGCCATGCAAAGAATAGTGGTTAAAAAAATTAAAGGTTCTTTATCTGAATGCCCGAAGCATTTGTAACAAGATAGATGAACTAGTGGCGCAAAGTGATAAATAGGTTTGATATAATGGCCATTACAGAGACATGGTTAAAAGGTGGCCAAGACTGGGAAATGAATATTCTAGTGTATACAACATTTCAAAAAGACAAGCAGAATGGAAAAGGAGAAGGAGCAGTCTGATAATAAAGGATGACATAAGGACAGTAATGAGAAAGGATTTTGGCTCAGAAGATCTGGAAGTAGATCAATGTAGGTGGAGATTAGGAATAACAAGTTTCAGAAAATGTTGGTGGGAGTAGTTTATTTGCCCACATAGCAGTAGTTATATCTTTGGACAGAACACTAAGCAATAAAGAATTGAAGCTTGTAACAAAGGCAATGTAATAATTGTGGAGGATTTTAATCTTCATATAGACTGGGCAAATCAAATTGGCAAAGGTAGCCTGGAAGAGTTGGTTGAACGCTGTTGTGACAGCTTCCTAGAACAAGATCAAGCTATTTTAGATCTAGTATTGTGTAAAGAGGCAGGGTTAGTAAGTAAGCTCATAGTAAAAGATTCTCTGGGAAAAAAGTGATCATAATAAAATTACAATATTAAGTTTGAGACCGACATACACGAGTCCAAAACAAAAATCATAAACTTAAACAAAGCCAACGTCATAGGTAATGAGGGGATAGCTGGCTAATGTTGATTGGGTAAATAGAATAAAAGGTATGATGGCAAATAAACAATGGGAAACATTTAAAGAAATGATTCAACATTTTGAACACAAGTATGTGCCACTAAAAACAAAAATTCAGCGACAAAGATCCATCTGTGGCTTACTTGAGAAGTTATGGATAACATTAGATAAAAAGAGACTCATAATATTGCAAAGACTAATGGTAAGCCTGAGGATTGGGAGAGCTTTAGAAGCCAGCAAAGGTCAACCAAAAAGTTGATAAAAAGGGAAAAAATAAAAAAGGGAGTAAACTCGCCAGGAATGTAAAAATGGACTGTAAGAGCTTTTACAAGTCTATAAAAAGAATAGTTAAACTAAATGTCCCTTAGAGACAGAGACAGGGGAAATTACTATGGGGAATGAAGTAATGGCAGAGAACTTGAACAAATATTTTGTATCTGTCTTCACAGTAGTAGTGGTCACCTGTCCAAGGGCAGGTCCTCTGCTTATTTTTCCACACCCATGGACCTGCGCTTTCCTCTTCAGTTGCTGGTAAGAGCCTCCCATTTTTTTTAACTTCCATGACAAATCAGCAATATGACTACGTAAAAAGTACATGAAGTAGTTTCCTGTTGCCTTCCTAATGTGTGTTTTAAAGGAAACACACGACCTCTTCATGAAGGATCCGCTGTCTGTAAGCAGCTGTTGCCCTCAAGTTTCTGGCTCTTCCTCCATCACCACCAAATATTTGCTAGCTCCGCTGTTGACCTTGGCCCATTACCCTGAGAAAGGGACCCTTACCTGGGCCGGGGTCTTCACAGTAGAAGACACAAATTACATACCAGAAAAAGAGGATAACCAAACTGCTAATAAGAGTGAGGAACTAAAAGTAATTAATATCAGCAAGGAAAAAGTATTAAAGTAAATTAAGAGACTAAAAGCTGACGAATCCCCAAGACCTAATAGCCTACATCCTAGGGTTCTAAAAGAGGTAGCTGCAGATATACTGGTTGCACTGGTTATAATTTTCCAAAATTCCCTAGATTCTAGAATGGTTACAGCAAATTGAAAGTTAGTAAATGAAACACCACTTTTCAAGAAAGGAGGGAGAGAGAAAACAAGGAACTACAGGCCAGTTAGTCTGACATCAGTTATCAAGAAAATGCTGGAATCTATTATTGGGAAGTCTTAACAATGCAAGCAGAAAATCATAGAATGATCAGACAGAGTCAACATGGTTTTACATAAGGGAAATTGTGTTTGTCAAATTTATTATAGTTTTTTGAGGATGTAACTGGTAGGGTAGATAAAGGGGAGACAGTAGATGTAGTATATTTGGATTTCGAGAAGGCATTCTATATACAATTTGTGGTGCCACATAAAAGCAAACATTTATATTTATATAGTGCCTTTAATGTAATAAAACGTTCCAAGGCGCTTCACAGGAGCATTATAAAACAAAGTATGACACCGAGACACAAAAGGAGATATTAGGTCAGATGACCAAAACCTTAGTCAAAGAGGTGGGTTTTAAGGAGTGTCTTAAAGGAGGAAAGCAAGGTAGAGAATAAGAGAGGTGTAGCGAGGGCATTCTAGAGCCTGGGGTCTAGGCAACTGAAGGCATGGTCACCAATGGTGGAGTGATTAAAATCAGGATGCACAAAAGACCAGAATTAGTGGAGCGCAGATATCTGGAAGGGTTGAGGGGCTGGAGAAGATTACATAGATAGGAAGGGTCTTGGAGGGATTTGAAAACAAGGATGATAATTTTAAAATGAAGACTTTGCTTGACTGGGAGCCAATGTAGGTCAGTGAGCACAGGGGTGATAGGGGAATGAGACTTAGTACGAGTTAAGAAATGGGCACCAGAGTCTTGGATCACGTCAAGTTTACAGAGAGCATGATGTGAGAGACCATCCAGGAGTGCATTGGAATGGTAAGGAAGGCATGAATGAGGGTTTCAGTAGCAGGTGAGCTGAGACAGGGACAAAGTTGGGCGATGTTACAGAGGTGGATATAGGTGGTCTTAGCGATGGCACGAATATGAAGGCAGAAGCTCATCTTGGGGTCAAATGTGACACCAAGGTTGCAAACAGACTCACTTAATCTTAGACTGTTGCCAGGGAGAGGGATGGAGTGAGTAGCTAGAGAATGGAGTTTGGAGCGGGGACTGAGGCAATGGCTTCAGTCTTCCCAATATTTATTTGGAGAAAATTTCTGGTCATCCAGTAGTGGATGTCGGATAAGCAGTCTGACAATTTGCAACAGTGGAGGAGTTGAGAGAAGCGGTGGTGAGGTAGAGCTGAGTATCGTCAGCATACATGTGAAAATTAACGTTGTGCTTTCGGATGATGTTGCCGAGGGGCAGCACCTAGATGAGAAAAGGAGGGGGCCAAGGATAGATCCTTGGGGGGGGGGAGGGGGGCACCAGAGTTAATGGTGTGGGAGCAGGAAGAGAAGCCATTGCAAGTGATTCTCTGGCTACAATTAGACAAGAATGGAACCAGATAAGAGCAGTGCCACCCAGCTGGACAACAGTGGAGAGGTGTTGGAAGAAGATGGTGCGGTCAACCATGTCAAAGGCTGCAGACAGGTCGAGAAGGATCAAGATGATAGTTTATCTTTGTCACACTCATATAGGTGTCATTTGTGACTTTGTTAAGAGCTATTTCGGTACTATGGCAGGGATGGACACCTGATTGGAGGGACTCAAACATGGAGCTCCGGGAAAGATGGGAACTGAATTGGAAGGTGACAATACGTTCAAGGACTTTGGAGAGGAAAGGGAGGTTGGAGCTGGGATGGTAGTTTTCAACAGTGGTGGGGTCAAGAAATTTTCTTTTTGAGGAGAGGCATGATGATGGTAGATTTGAAGGAGAGGGGGACAACACCTGAAGAGAGAGAATTGTTAACAGGAGGGGAAGTTGGGTGATCAGCAGTTTAGTGGAAATAAGATCGAGGGAATAAGGGGTGGGTCTCATGGACAAGATGAGCTCAGAGAGGGCATGAGGGGAGATAGGAAAGAAATTAGAGAAAGATGCAAGTTCAGGGCTAGGGCAGTGACAAAGGCAGCTGATCAGATGGTCTCGATCTTAGTGATAAAAGAAGTCCATGAGTTTCTCACACTTACTGTTGCAGGTGAGGGTGGAGGGGACAGGGCAGATGGGTTTAAGAAGATGATGTGCAGTAGAGAAAAGAATCCGGGGGCTATCTTTGCATTCTAGGATGATCCTGGAACAGGGAGCAGTTTGAACAGACCAGAATAGACCTTTTTTATTGATTCCTCCATGGGATGTGGGCGTTGCCGGCTCGGCCAGAATTTGTTGCCCATCTGAATTGCCCTTGAGAAGGTGGTGAGCCGCCTTCTTGAACTGCTGCAGTCCATCTGCTGTGGGTACACCCACAGTGTTGTTAGGGAGGGAGGATTTTGATTCAGCGACAGTGAAGGAACGGCAATATATTTCCAAGTCAGGAACATATGTGACTTGGAGGGAAACTTGCAGGTGGTGGTGTTCCCGTGCATCTGCTGTCCTTGTCCTTTTTGGTGGTACAGGTCGTGGATTTGGAAGGTGTTGTCGAAGGAGGCGTGGTGAGTTGCTGCACTGCATCGTATATATGGTACACACTGCTGCCACTGTGCGTTGGTGGTGGATGGAGGAAATGTTTAAGATGGTGGATGGGGTACTGATTCAAACGGGTTGCTTTGTCCTGGATGGTGTTGAGCTTCCTGGGTGTTGGAGCCGTACTCATCCAGGCAAGTGGAGAGTATTCCATCACATTCCTGATTTGTGCCTTGTGAATGGTTGACAGGCTTTGGGGAGTCAAGAGATGGGTTCCTCGCCACAGAATTCCCAGTCACTGACCTGCTCTTGTAGCCACAGTATTTATGTGGCTAGTCCAATTCAATTTCTGGTCAATAGTAACCCCCAGGATGTTGATAGTGGGGGATTCAGTGATGGTAAAGCTGTTGAATTTCAAGGGGAGATGGTTAGATTCTCTCTTGTTGGAGATCGTCATTGCCTGGTATTTGTGTGGCATGAATGTTACTTGCCACTTATCAGCCCATGCCTGAATGTAGTCCAGGTCTTGCTGCATCTGGACACGGGCTGCTTCAGTATCTGAGGAGTTGCAAATGGTACTGAACATCATACATTCATCAGCGAACATCCCCAATTCTGACCTTATGATGGAGGGAAGGTATTGATGAAGTACCTGAAGGTGTTTGGGCCTCGGCCATTACCCTGAGGAACTCCAGCAGCAATGTCCTGGGACTGAGATGATTAACCTCCAACAACCACAACCATCTTCCTTTGTGGTAGGTGCAACTCAAACCAGTGGAGAGCTTACCCGTTGATTCCTATGGCTCGGGCTCCCTGATGCCACACTCAGTCAAATGCTACCTTGATATCCAGTTCATCTCTCACTTCATCTCAAGTTCAGCTCTTTTGTCCATGTTGGGACCAAGGCTCTAATGAGGTCAGGAACCGAGTGGCCCTGGTGGAACCCAAACTGAGCATTGGTGAGCAGGTTATTGCTGTTTAAGTGGCACTTGATAACACTGTCAACGAGTCCGTCCATCATTTTGCTGATGATTGAGAGTAGACTAATGGGGCAGTAATTGGCCGGGTTGTATTTGTGCTGCTATTTGTGCACAGGACATACCTGAACAATTTTCCACATTGCCAGGCAGATGCCAGTGTTGTAGCTGTACTGGAACAACTTGGCTAGGGGTGTGGCTAGTTATGCAGCACAAGTCTTCAGTACTACAGCTGGGATGTTGTCAGGACCCATTGCCTTTGCTGTATCCAGTGCCTTCAGCCATTTCTTGATATCCTGTGGAGTAAATCAAATTGGCTGAAGACCGGCATCTGTGATGCTGTGGAGCTCAGCAGGAAGCCGAGATGGATTATCCACTCGGCACTTCTGGCTGAAGATGTTCACAAATGCTTCAGCCTTATCTTTTGCACTGTATGTTCTGGGCTCCCCCTTCATTGACAATGGGGATATTTGTGGAACCTTCTCCTCCGGTTAGTTGTTTAATTGTCCACCACCATTCAAGATTGGATGTGGCAGGACTGCAGATCTTTGATCGGATCCGTTGGTTGTGGGATTACTTAGCCCTGTGTCATGCAGACCCCCAGCTGCCAAGAATGAGGCATATTAATTTTTGATATGGACATTGATTTTAAACTGTTGCTGGAGCGATGAAATGACTTGTTAAACAGATCAGCTGTGGCTGGAAAAAAACATTTACATACTAACAGACAGTGCTTGTGGAGACAACTGACCATTGCTTGACACATACAACCCACAATGGACTTTGATCACCAGACATTGAAGGTGAGGAAGCTCCCATACCAGGATGACTGCTAAGATGGCCGAATCCACAAATAGACGTGGTCAAACCAGCTAGTCACATAACTAACCTGCTGGGCAACAGGTTGTACACTGAATTGTACAGAGAGTTTGAGAGAAAAAGACTGTTTGCTCCTGGACTGAGAAGACCTCCCCTGTCTGCTCCCATCTCTTTCTCACAAGCCTCTGGACCCACTGAGGGAACATGAACCTCAAGAGAGAAAAGTCTCCTACATCAAACAAGGTTTAAGAGCACTGGGTACCAACGAAAAGCAAGACAGACCTACCTATAAGCAAGGACTCTACAGTGAGCTCGAAGAACAGTAACCAAAACCATCTTCAGATATTGCCTCAAACTTTTTCCACTTTATTTCTTCCGCTCTTTTCTGTCTACCTGCATGTGTGTATCGCGTATGCATGCTAGCATGGGCACGTCGCGTATCTGTAAGTGTTAACCGAATTAGAGTTTAAGTTTAATAAAGTTCAACCTCTCTTCTTTAAACCTAAGAAAACCTGTTTGTGCTGGTTCTTTGCCTTATAATTGGAAAGCAGTGAACAAGGATTCACCAAGGGGGAGCTAAAAACACGGTTTGTTTAAAATTAAACCGTTACGGTAAGACCAGGTGAAGGCCGATAGGGAATCCTAGATCTCTTTCTTACCTGGTCGTAACACTTGCCTATTGCACGATGCTTCCGCTGTTTGGCATGCAAGTAGTCCTGTGTTGTAGCTTCACTGGGTAAACAACTCACTTTTAGGTATGCTTGGTGCTACTCCTGACATGCTCTCCTGCACTCCTCATTGAATCAGGGTTGATTCCTGGCTTGATGTTAATGGCAGAGTGAGGGATAGGCCTGGCCATGAGGTTACAGATTGTGTTTGAATATGATTCTGCTGCTGCTGGTGGTCCACTGCACCTCATGGACGCCCAGTTTTGAGCTGCCAGATCTATTCTGAATCTATACCATTTAGCACGGCAGTAGTGTCACACAACACAATGGAGGGTATCCTCAGCGTGAAGATGGGACTTGGTTTCAACAAGGATTGTGCGGTGGTCACTCCTACCAGTACTGTCATGGAAAGGTGCATCTGCAACAGGTAGATTGGTGCGGACAAGGTCTGGTAGGTTCCCTCACCACCTGCCGCAGGCCCAGTCTGGCAGATATGTCCTTCAGGACTCGGCCTGCTCGGTCAGTAATGGTGCTACTGAGCCAATCTTACTGATGGATATTGAAGTCCCTCACCCAAGAGTACATTCTATGTCCTTCAACATGGAGGAATACTGATTCATCAGCTGCGGGAGAGCAGTAGGTGGTAATCAGCAAGAGGTTTCCTTGTCCATGTTTAACCTGATGCCATGAGAATTCATGGGGTGCGGAATCAATATTGAGGACTCCCATGGCAATTCCCTCTCGACTGTAGACCACCGTGCCGCCACCTCTGGTGGGTCTGTCCTGCCGGTGGGACAAAACATGCCCAGGAATGGTGATGGTCATGGTTGGGATATTGGATGCAAGAATGTTTCCTTGAGTATGACTATGTCAGGCTGTTGCTTGACTAGTCTGTGGGACAGCTTTCCCAATTTTGGCACAAGACCGCAGATGTTAGTAAGGGGGACTTTACAGGGTCGACAGGCTGGGTTTGCTGTTGTCGTTTCCGGTGCCTAGGTCGATGCCGGGTGTTCCGTCCAGTTTTATTCCTTTTCAACTATTGTGTATCGATTTTGTACAACTGAATGGCTTGCTAGGACATTTCAGAGGGCAGTCAAGAGCCAACCAAATTGTTGTGGGTCTGGAGTCACATGGAGGCCAGACAAGGTAAGGGCAGAAGATTTTCTTCCCTTGGACTGGAGGAAGCGGAGATGGGGCCAGACCAGGAGGAACCACCAGGTTGAGAGAGACTGATTTTTCTATCGGGGACTAGGGTGTCAAAGGTGGAGATAAGGGTGCAATTAGTAGCTGCCGAAATGTTGTGGCGAATGGAGGATCAAAGGCTAGATAGTTGAGATTTTGAAAGTGCAGTTGTAAGTGAATTGGGGAATAGTTTTCTGCAGTGATGGATACAGAAGGAGGTAGTGTTGGGGGCATGGAAGGGGGATGTGGGTGTTGAGTGATACAAGGAAGTGATCAGAGATGGCCTTATCAATAATTGATAACATGGGACTTGCAAGACCACGTGAGATGGCAAGGTCAAAGGGGGGGCCGTGAATATAGGTTGGGGAGTTTTCACGGAAGGACAGATTTAGGGAGGAGCAGAGGACAGTGAACTCGCAGGAGAGAGAACATGATGAGTTGAGATGAAGATTAAAATTGCTGAGGATGAGAAGTCGTTCGGTGCAGAGACTGAGGGAGGAAAGCAGTGATCACATCTTTTATCATACTTGGGAGGGCTGTACAGAATGATGATTTAGATATAAAAAGTTGCAAGGGGTTGAACAAGGTGAGATGCTTGAAGGAGGAGAAAGTGCCGGAGGAGTAGGGGGTCAGGGCAAGGTGTGATCTAGTGATAAGTGCTATCCTGCCACCATAACGGTCTTGGCGGGGTAAGAGATGGAAGATGTAGCCAGGCGGGGAGGCTTCATCAAGTGACAAGATGTTATCACCCCTCAGCCAGGTTTCCGTTAAGGCCATGATGTTGATGTAATCAGCCAAAATAAGTTCATGGACGGCAAGGGCCTTGTTCACAAGTGAACGGACATTCTGGAGAGAGATGCGTAGAGGGGTGGTGTGAGATGATCCACTGGCAGAGTCCACGGGGTCAGCAGTGGGAGGGGTGAATTGGACAGGAGGAAGATTGGCAAGATTAGCCCCCAGCAGGCGTAATGGGCTGGAAAGTTGATGAGAGTGTGGGTTGGGCAATATGAGGTTACTGCTCATAATAAGCCAGTGCCAAGTGCATGTTAGCCTTTATTGCAAGGGGACTGGAGTATAAGACTAAGGAAGTCTTGCTACAATTTTATGGGGCTATAGTGAGATGTCAGGCAAGCCACCCCCCCCCCACCCCCACCTACCAAGGCACACATTATTTTGCCACATGAACGTTAAAACTTAAAATTGCAAACCCCTGACTGGAAGGACATTTGCATAGTACTAGCAGTGTTGGAACAAAAGGGACCCAGTCATTGCTTCCCCAATACAAAAGAAGTGGTCAAACCAGTTTTAGTCACATGACTAGCTGGCTGGAGGTTTTTTGAATTTGAACTCCCAACAAAGGATTTGAACTCAGACAAAGCTGAGTGCACATGGAGTAAAGATCTCTCCTGGAACTGAAGCAAGAATTACAGCCTCTCCTGTCTGCCTGCTTCCATCTCCTTCCCACGGAACTGAATCTTGAGTAAACACGTGAAACTCAAAGAGAGAAAAGTTTCCTACGTGAACAAGGTTTTAAGACGACTACTGGGCCCCAACGAAAAGCAAGGCTACTTACAAAAGGACTACAGTGAGCTTGAGAAAGAGTAACAAGATACTGCCTCAAATTGTTCTACTTATCTTTTCTTCTGCTCTTTTCTGTCCCTATTTGCATGTGTGCATCGCGTGTGCATGCTAGTGTGGGTGTGACGTATATCCGTAGGCGTTAACTGTATTAGAGCTTAAGTTAAGGTTTAATAAATTTCATCTTTTTTCTTTAAACCAAAGAAAGCCTGTTTGTGCTCATTTCTTTGCCTTATAATTGGAAAGTTGTGAACAAAGATTCACAAAGGGGGAGCTAAAAACACAGTGTGTTTAAAATTAAACCCTGTTACCTGAAGACCAGGTGAAGATAGTAACAGACCCCTAGACAGCTTTCTCACCTGGTCGTAACATGAGACCACATCCAGAGTACTGTGCGCAGTTTTGATCTCCAAATCTAAGAAAGGATATACTTGCCTTCGAGGCAGTACAGCAAAGGTTCACTAGACTGGTTCCTGGAATGAGAGGATTGTCCTATGATGAGGGGCTGAGTAAATTGTTCCTGTACTGTCTGGAGTTTAGACGAATAAGAGGTGATCTCATTGAAACATACAAGATTCTGAAGGGATTTGACAGGGTAGACATTGAGAGGTTGTTTCTGCTGGCTAGGGAATCTAAAACATGGGGGCACAGTCTCAGGATAAAGGGTTGATCACTTTGGACTGAAATGAGGAGAAATTCCTTCACTCAAAGGGTTGCGAATCTTCAGAATTCTCTACCCCAGAGGGTTGTAGCTATTCCATCGTTGAGTATATTCAAGGCTGGAATAGATAGGTTTTTGATCTCTCAGGGAATCAAGGGATATCGGAAGCAGGCGGGAAGGTGGAGTTGAGACAGAAGATCAGCCATGATGGTATCAAATCGAGGCACCATATGGTCCACTTCTGCTCCTATTTTCTTATGTTATGTCTTTTGAAAGTCCATATCTGCAGCATCTACTACACTGCCTTCATAAACCCTCTCTGTTTCTTCATTAAAGAACTCAATCAAGTTAGTCAGATTTGCCTTTTGGCTGCCTCATTTCCTACTTTACAACAGTGACTACACTCCAAAAATACTTAAATGGCTGTAAAGCACTTTGTGATGCCCTGAGATCATGAAAGGCGCTACAAAAATGCAAATCCTTCTGTATTCATCTCTAATAATCCTTTTACATTTTTCAAAACTTAAACTTATGCGAGGAGCACCGTGAAAATCCATCCTACCCGAGATTTTTCCTCTAATTTTGTCATCATGACGATGGTTGCACTTCTCTGCTCCCAAACCATCCTCCAGAAGTCCCCGAACGTTTCTGGGAGGGGCCCCTGCGTGGCGATGTAGGCATTCTGTTTTCGGTAGCCATCGATGTAGTTTGCATTGATGTAGTCACTGCCTGTGATACCTGCCAGTCAGTAGCAGAAAGAAGGAGTTTTTTTAAAAAGTGGATTGCACAATGGCTGTGACATCTGTGTAACATTCAGTCACTCTGCACATCCTCATACTCTGCTGGGACCTGGGCTTCCATCTAGGATCATCACATTCCAGAGTTTGAGTCAGTCGTCTAGAAATTTCTATAAGGTATTATCAAACAAATACTTAAAAATGTCTTTCAATATTTCAAATGGGCAGGTATTAATTTACTTAAAGTAATGTGGAACTCATTACACAAGGTATCGCTGAGGAAAATAGCATAAATAAATTTAAGGAGAAGCTCGATAAGTACATGAAGGAGAAAAGAATAGTAGGTGCAAATAAGGTGAAATGAAAAGGGTTGTGAGAAAATTCAAATGGAACATAAATGCTAGCATAGGCCAGTTGGGCCTAACGGCCTGTATCTGTGCAGTAAATTCTATGTAAATCGACACTTTCACTAAAACAGCAGGGAGAGAAATTGTGAAAGCAGAGCTTTAATGAAGCTCCTAAGTTAGTTAGAGACAACACAGCAGTGAGCGAGTATCAGATAATTGAAGTTAGTGTAATTGTCCTTCCTCCCACACATGCTTGCATCTAGCGAGGCTCTGTGTTGCAACACAGCCCTGCAACACTAGCCCAATCAAACACTCCTACACAGATCTCATGGCTCAGTCTCAAGGCCCAAATGTCTAATTGAAAGGTTTCCAATTATTTTTATCAGCAAATTAAAGAGTGAAAGAGCCTCGCCAGTTGTAACTGTAACAGCCATGTGTCCATGATTTCCTTGATAGTCACAGCCAGTGGGCAAGGGTCTCTGCTGAGAGCATTAGCCTGGAAAATTACCTCCTGAAACTAAGGTCACATTCCCCTCTCAGTCCTTCCTCCATCTCTTGCCAATGATTTGGATCTGACCCAATTTGCCACAAGATACAGCGACAGGTTGCGACCAGCAACTTCATGCTTGTTTTCAGGTCTGAGGCATATATGCAGATTATTAACTGCGCTATCTTGTGATTGAGGGTATACAGCAGGTGCAAGCAATGAAAACAGCAAAGTCCAGACTTATTGTGAGCCTCGCACAGACCGTTTAAAATGCAGTGAGAAGCTCCAACAACTGCCAGAATTTTCCCAAGACAAAGCCTTACATGAGTTGCTGCTGCAAACTTCTGTTATCTGTACCTCAACTCCTATTCTTCACCCATAATAGTACACAACCTGTTACTAATTTTGAATCTGCCTTCTCTCTGATCTTGAGGGTGCCAAACACCAGTGACCCCAAATATCTGGGTACTCTTGACTGCCTGCAAATCTCCATTTCTAAGGGCTGGGGGGAGGGGCAGGGGTAGGGATGGTTTAGAGGAAAGGGAAGATCTTCATTAATGTAGATAACTGAGCTTCCACTGTGTATCCCATCAATCTACTACGTCTTAATTTACTTTAGATATTCCATCTTCTAAGTTGAAAACTTGTCACAACATCAAACACACTCACTGCACTGTGGATTTCTCACACTGGGTTAATTTGGCCTAAAGAGTGCCGAGCAATATGTTTGATTGGTCAGAGTGGTCCAGAATTAGGGTAAGTGGTATCAGCTGAGTCAAGCAGTGCTAATGACTGAAATTATATGCTAATCTTGAAAAGAATTACTTAATTTAAACAGAGATTGCTCCCTTCAGTTCTGTTTTTCTTTCAGGTTGTGGCATGTACACTAGACCCTGGCTTCATACCTGTCTTCTGTCAGCACTGTGGTAGTGCACTTCCCAGAATCAATAATGAAATACTGTTTTATTGATAGTTAATTTTTTAGAAGTGCAGTGGAACAATAACAATTCCACTAATCAAGCCCGTTCCTTCAAGGATCACAGGAAAATCTCATTGCGTACGCTTTGCCCATGCCACTTTATACTGAAGATCCATTTCCAGTAGGGTTGCCAACTCAGGTTGCACTTAACCCTGGAGGTTTCATCACATGACCTCCTGCCGCCAACCACCTAGCCCTGCTCCCACCATTGGTCACCAACACGTCCATCTTTGCAATGCAGCACCTTCCCATGCCATTTGGAAGATGATTGGCTGACTGGATGACACTGGAGTGTCAATCGACAACCTTTTTCCTATTTCCAATATTTTTATAATTAATAAAATTGTTCAAAGAAAAAAAAAGCACAATTTTTTTTAATGCCCTTATGAATTTTCTCCTGGGTTGCTCACAGCAGTGTCCTGGAGATTAATCTTTGATTCCTAGACCCTCCAGGATACTCCTGGAGGATTGGGAATCCTAACCTCTTTGAGATGTTATTGTGTTCAGACTTTCAGGGCTATGAAATCCATCTACATGCCACCATGGATCAGATTCCACCCTCAGCAGTGGGCAGACATTTAGAGCACAATCACAACTCATATTTTCTTGTAGTGAATGTTCCCTGCTGGCTGGGGAAAGATGGGGCATGGACTGTGCATTAAATATCACTACCGACGGCCAGTAACATTCACTAGTGGCAGTGCTACCCCTGCAGGGTCACGGGGAAAAACCTGGTACTCCGTATCAATTCATTTATACTTAGGCATTGCTGCCAAAATTAGAACTGCAATACAAGAACGTATTAATCGCCTGAGAAAAGGCCTTGCCGTATTTCCCTTTCCAGAGATAAATCTACCGAAACTGCAGAACAAGCATTTAATTTTACATCCTGCATAATGTACTCTTGACCTTTATCCACCCACCCCCCCAGCTATGACATCTCCATTGCTGTAGTAGGTCAGGGCTAATGACAATCCACTCTAACTCCATCTGTACTTAAGAGGCTGGATTTAGTGTTCCCGTCGCAGCTTTTGGCGGTGGACCTGGAAGTGGGCACCGTCACTACAAGTCATGTGTGTGGTGGGCCCATTGCAATCATGCAGCAGGCGGCCAATTATAATAATGGAGGCATGGGGCCCATCCAATTAAACGACGGGGGTGGGATTCGAGGTGCTGAATGTGGCTTTCGATAACACCGAGTAGGTGCTGGTGTCATATTTAAAGCCCTGCTAGCCCTGCTTTCATTGCTGCCCTTGCATCATTTGCTGTTTGCTGCTGAAACTGCTGTTGAAGTGACTCCTGGACCTCCCCACCTCCCAACAAGGACGCCAAAGTATGGCAGAGGCAAGACAGTGAGTTACCCCTGGTTTGGGAATGCCTCCCTGGAGACTGTTCTCCAGGCTACTAGGGAAAGGTGGGAGGTCCTCTTCCCTAGCGATGGCAAGAGGAGGCCCTCCTGCCTGAACAAACAAACCTGGATGGAGATCGCAGAGGAGGTCAGCAGCTCTTGGGTCACCCCTGTCGCCAAACATGGGTGCAGTGCAGGAAGAAAGTCAATGACTTCCTTCAGTCTGTCAAGGTGAGTGCTCCACACCACTCTCCTTTTTGGGTACTGCATGTGGCTACGTGGCAGGCAGTGCAACATGGGGCGGGAATCACCACAAAGGCACTGGAAAAGGGGGTCAGGCATCACCATATCCTGCCAGATGCACAGCTGCATCTCTGTCACAGGCCACAATCTTATGATCCCCCATTACCTCTCCTGAGAGCTGATGTTGGGGATGAGCCATATAAGAAACCCCAGCAGGGGACAAGGGGCTGCCACAATTGTCCTGTGGCCCTACCTGTGAGGTATTACTATCTCCCTCTTTCCACTGGCAGGACAAGCAGGCCCATAACAACAGGGAGACCTTATGGACAGGTGGAGGAATTGCAGACATCCGACCTCTATCTGCAGCTGAGAATGAAGCACTGGAGTTGGTGGGGACCCAGGTTAGCCGCTCAATTGCAGATGGTGAGACTGGAGTTGATATCCAATACACTTCTGAACATCCGCATCATGCATGGATATCATGATGAGATCTGCACAGCTTAATGCACATATTTGTGTCCTTTCATGCAGGTCGGCACCGCCGATTCAACCAGAAGGGCCCCATGCCTCCATTATTATAATTGGCCGCCTGCTGCATGATTGCAATGGGCCCACCACACACATGACTCAACCAGAAGGGAGACGCCGATCAGCCTTTGAGGAGGAGGAGCAGCAGTCAGCGGATGCACCATCACATGACTCTCCTGCACCTTTCTCCAGCACAGAGTCATTTACCTCAGTGGGTAGACACTGGCTTTCGAATCAGTGTCACAAGCTGGTGAGAGCACCACACACACACCCAAGCAGCTGGTTGAGGCTGAGACAGCCAAGGCCTCTGAAAGTCGGAGGACTGAGAGTGGCCAGGCCCATGCTGACCTCGAGTGTCAAGAAACGCAATATGCCAGATGGGGAATATTGTTTCATCAGTTGGAAATTTGCATTGAAGTTTTGATGGAGGAAATCCTGCAGTTGGCTTTTGGAGGGTTGGAGGCCAGGATGGCCACTGTGGTTTGTGCCTGGGACATTTTTCACATTCCGGGGCCTCGGGTGGGAGACAGGTCTGAGGAGCATGAACCCAGAACAATGGCTTCCTCTGAGTGATTGAATTACCTAAGATTGCTTCATTAGCATGGCATTCAAGGCAATCCTAACACCTTGACTTTGAAAGAGCAAACCCCTCCAACTGTGAATATTGCCATCCTGGGGCCTGGGGAGTCCATTCTGAACACTGAATCTCATTAGAAGGTTCCAGAGAATACACTGAGGCCGTCATGTGACTGTCTATCCATCTTTGTTAAAGTTGGGAGTTTCCTTGAACAGAGACTCAAGCCAGTAACTCAGACTGTGCAGCAGCAGAAAGGCTGTGTGCCTCCCCCTTTCTCTCTCTCCACTCTCTCTCCAAATAACACCACAAGTGGCAATCGATCATGTCCTCTTCAGGCAAGGCCTCCCCCCTCTGCAGGTGTAGATTGTGCAGAGCATATGCGAGACTCTCGCTGAGACACACTGCAGGGCTCCACCAGATCGATCAAGGCACTGGAATCTCATCCTTAGCAGCCCAATGGCCTACTCAATGGTCGCACGGGTGGAGTTGTGGCAAATGTTGTACCTCTCCTTGCTGCATTGCAAGGGTTCCTCACAGGCTTAAGTAGCCATTTCTTCAATGGGAAGCCCTTGTCCCTGAGAATCCATCCCTGAAGGTGAGCGAGGGGCCTGAAAAGTTGTGACACCTGGGACTGTCGAAGTATGTAGGTGTCATGGCTGCTTCCCAGAAAGCGGGCCCAGACCTGCAGGGAACACTGGTGGTTGCACACCAGTTGCACGTTGATGGAATGAAAGCCCTTCCTGTTGATTAAGGTAGCTGGCTGGTCTGTTGGAGCCTAGTTAGCCACATGAGTGCAGTCTATCACACCTTGCACCTGGGGGAATCCAGCGATGGCCCCAAATCCAATAGCCTTCTCAGCCTGATGGTCAGTGTCGGACTGGTAGCACACATAGCCGCCAGCCCTCTTGAATAGGACACTGGTCACCTCCTTGATGCAGCCGTGGGCTATTGCCTGGGAGATCCCAAACATGTCCCCAGTGGATCCCTGGAATTAACTACACATGCAAAAGTTAAGTTCCACTGTGATCTTCAGGGCCAGTGGCATAGGGTGACCCCCAAATCCCATAAGTTGCAACTCATCCCACAGCAGGACACATAAGTCAGTGACGACCTCCCTGGAAAGCAGTAGTCTTTGCTGACAATGCCACTCGGACATTTGCAGGTAGCTGAATTGTGTCCAGTACACTCTGGCACAGATGAGCCCTTTTTGGCATGACCGGCTGCTGTTGCTCTCGTCGTGGAGATTCACGGGCAGGTGCAGGTACAGGTGCAACTGGCACCTGGCCCTCCTTCCGTCAGAGGCACTGCACCATGCCAGGGAGGTCTACAAAGACAGGGTGTATGAGACCTTTGCCAGGTAATCCGTAGGCTTCCAAAGCCTTGCAGAGATGAAGATGCCTTGGCATCTTTGCCTTTGCTACTCCTCTCGGCTTACACGCTGATGGCGCCTTGATGATGGCCGACCCTCTTACCTGATATAGTATGGCCACCCAACCCTATGGCCACTTGTGCAGATGACCCAGCAGTATGGCCACCCATGCAGGTGACACAGCAGTATAGCCACATGTGCTGACCGCTCAAGACCAAGCCCACCCATGCAGAGCGCCCAGCACTGCAGGGTGACAATGACCTCTGCTCCGCTCTCTTCTCCTATGCAGTTCTGGACACGGCTGCCTACCTGCTGCGGCTCGGTACCGCCACTTTTCAATGGCCGGGAATCTGAAGGCATTTGAGGGCTGCCCGTCATCCCCTTAATCCCAAGCTCCCCATTGAATTGTGATCAATTGAATACAAATGTATTATAAATAACTGTTCTACAATTTAAATACCACCCCCACCCAGTCCCATCGCATTGGGGCAGTCATGACGATTTGGTGCTTTCCTGCCACTGACTAAGTCTGAACCGATGTCACAAAGTCGGATTTCCTGGTGGACGCGTCCAATGCCATTCTCCATCCCCCTTGTCTCCATTCCTGCTCCAAATGGGCTCACTAAATTTAACCCAAGGGTTATAACCCTCTCCAACACTTAATATACCCTGGCACTTCAGTACTGAGGGAGTACTACACTGTTGGACTTGCTGTCTTTCAAACATGATGTTAATCAAGGCTTCCCTAAGGTGGACAATAAAGATCCCATGGCACTGTTCAAAGAAAAGGACTTCTCCCAATGTCCTGTTTAACATTACTCCCTCAGCAAACCCAAGGCTTAGGAATTCCCCGGCCTAGGATCCCATCTCCTGGCCACGTCCCTCTGAATTGGGTGACCTTGTTTTGGGCAGATGGAGGCTGTGCTCCAAATAAGGTCTTGCCCAGAAACTTGCGAAGAATAGCAGAACTCAGTCCACCGCCAGCTATCCCCCTCCCTCTTATACTTCCACCATCTATTCCCATCTCTCTTAAAATGTAAATTCTGAATAAAAATGTAATTTGAATATTTGTGTTGAGATGATACTGGGATGCGCTGAAGTTCACCAGGATATTGTAAAGAGGGAGGACTCGCTTTCAGCTGCTATATGTAACAAATCTCAACCGAATAAACCTCATCCGTAGATGCACACCCTGATATCAGATGGCATTTGGTCATGGAACAAATGTACGAGCAGTCATAATACTTTGAAACATGAAGGTGTACGAAACAGACTTTCACATAGGAGCGTAACAATCATGGCAAAACTATCAAGCAGAGGGAGCACTGTGACACTTGGCTAGTTGCTTGCTGTGTGAAAACTGCGGCATTTCCTTATTGAACAACAACAATTCATTGGCTGTGAAGCACTCTGGGACTTCCTGAGTACATGAAAGGCCTCATATGACTGCAAGTTCTTTCAGTGAATCTTGCTGTGTGTGTGGATTCACATGACAAGATTGGGCTCAGCCGTGATGCTCCTCTCAAATCATCAATGGTAACTTTCTAAGTCCACACATGATGATGAATGGGCGCTTGAGTAAGGTACCAGAGGGAGGCTGCTGCCTGTGGGACAATCTCTCAGCGTCTTCAGGACAGGACTGGAGAAAATTGGAGAGCAAGTGAAAAGTAGGGAAAGTGAAAGGAAGATGAAAAAACACCTGACCTTTTTACTGGGAAAAAAAATGAATATCAATTCATATTTGGCCACGTATCTTCAGGGCACCCAACTTCATGTACTCTCTAGATCAGGAAAAGGGCAGCAGTATGCTCCAACGAGGATCAACCATTCTTCTCTAAACAAATTTACGCCAAACATGAATAATGGACAAAAGTGATGTCCTCAGGCTCGACAGCTTTCGAGGAGTTAATGGAGAGTCATCGAAGGTCATCTGAAGCCAATATTCTGCCTCCCCACCATAAACGAAAGCCAATTTTAGTCTGTGTCATGGCTGAATTGATTGGGGCCCAGTACATTACTATATTGCCCCATAGCATGTTTTTTCACAGGCTGAGCATTCCAATTCATCATCAGTATTATGATGCACAGCCTGATCCCTACAAGCTTCCTCTGTCATGGCTAAGTAATTTCCAAGCTTGGCGCAGAATGGCCATAGGCTATAATTACTTGGGCCTCCAAGACAATCAATTTCCTGACTGACAAAAGGCCCCTCATTACATTTTGCCAGAAATATACAGCATATATCACAGAAAAATTAGCTGTGCAATAGATCAGTGAAACTTTAAAAAGACACTCTGTGCTTTTCTGTGCTATCAGCTTGCTCCTGCACTCTGTGGAAAACTCAACATTGATTTCTATATTTTATCTCTTATTGAATTCTTTCTTTTTTAAAAAAGGTGACTGTCATATTATCAGTAATAGCAAGCTGGATTAACAGGATACTGTTGCTATTCTATAGGATATAAAACAGGCATCAAGTTTGCCGCAATGATGGAAACCTATGAAAGTACTGATGCAACCACTAAGGGAGATGTGTACCCTCAACCCCCTCTTCAAATCTTTTCGGCATGTGTGGGGATAGGGTGGGGTGTGTGTGGTGGGCACAGTGCCTCTATGTGAACAAACTGGTGTTGCATGTTAGAGCAGCACGGCCTACCATTATGTGCGCATACACGAAAGAAGCCACATTGGTGTTTTTTTTTCTTTCATGAGATGCGGGCATCGCTGATGAGGCCAGGATTTGCTGCCCATCCATAAGTGCCCCTGACAACTGAGTGACTTGCTAGGCCATTTCAAAGGGCAGTTAATAGTCAACCACATTGCTGTGGGTCTGGAGTCACATTTAGGCCAGATCAGGTAAGGATGGCAGATTTCCTTCCCTAAAGGGAAACTAGATGTTTTTTTTTAAAAAACGACAATTGGTGATAGTTTCATGGCACCATTACTGAGACTAGCTTTCAATTCCAGATATTAATTGAATTTACTAATTGATTGAATTTTAAATTCCACCAGCTGCCATGGTGGGATCTGAACCCATGTTCCCAGGGCATTAGCTTGGGCTTCCAGATTACAAGTTCAGTGACATTGCCACTACATCACCATCTCCCCAATGAGGCAAATTTGATTCTTACACCAAGCTCATTGGAAAACTCAGTTACCAGCACCAATGTGGTGGAAAAATTGCTCTAATCTGCATCTGTAATGATACTGCAGTGACATTCGAACAGGTCCACCACGTTGCTACATGACTGCCATAGTATTCCTCTCTCGGCACTCTCCTTTGCAGTACAAATTTATAATCATGCCACTGTGGCCACTAGCGTACATGTGGTATAGTCTGGCGAGCACTTTAGAAGGAAACAATGCTTTCTTAAACCCAATGTGCCAGACCTTGCTGGAAAAATAATGGAGTGATAACAAAGCAAACCGTTACTAATTTGAAAATTGCCAAGACAGTTCAGTAGATTATGAATAGGTTTTGAGTTATGAATTTTCAGAACTTGTTGATCAATTCATGCTGCTACACTGTTTGCTTCATACAAATGGCAGCTTGCCCTCAATCTCCCCATAATATTCAGGTACGTGCAGGATTTCCACATTAAACGTGCCATGGAAAGTTAAGCCTAGTGATTAGAGCATAAGCACCCTGTTAACAATGTCAATTATTAATGCAATGCCAATCAACCTCTTTGGCCCAGATGGGAACAATTTAAAATGTGCAGTCACATTCCTGCAATTGATCAATTGTTAGAGATTTTAAAAGCATCAAATTTTCTTACTTTTCCTTTCTGTAACTGTCATCTCCCACTCAATCCAAACTTTCTTTCCCTCTCTATTTCCCTTTCTGTACCTGATTTGACTCTAATCCTTCTCAGTTCCTCTGTTTCTTTCTCAATCCTTAAACCTCATTAGGTAAGCAGATACATTGCTGGTCATGTTTTTGACTGGGTTCCAGATGCCTCGTTGCATCATAGTTCCAGCTAGTTATGGAGTAAAAATCTTTTTGGCTGAAGGGTACAGAGAAAAGTCTCATTAACGAGGTACTTCACAAGATGCTCTGTTCCAGCAAAATCCTGCCCTCTATTTCCATCCACTTCTTTGTGGCACAGGCCTACTGCTCAGGTGAATAGACCTCGTTTCAGAACATTGGCTGTTTAGAACCGTCTAGCCGTCCCGTCTGCCCCAGACATTTCAGCATGTCTCCTCAGCACTTTACTAAGTTCAACTGTCTCCATATTGACTCATCACACTGCCTGGTGCTTAAGCACATTCTTTCACAAGACTTGGAAAATGTGGAACTCCTCACTTCCCTCAGATTTCCTTTCTTTCTACAACCTACAAGCTTCTAAAACCTAAACTTGGAGACAGCTAATAAGTGCTTGTAACTTATTACATAGAGTCATAGAGTCGTACAGCATAGAAACAGGCCCTTCGGCCCAAAGCGTCCATGCCGACCATAATGCCTATCTATTCTAATCCCACCTGCCTGCATTAATTCCAAATCCCTCTATGCCTTTCTCATTCAAGTACTTGTCTAGATGCCTCTTAAATGTTGCTACTGTTCCTGCCTTCATCATCTCCTCTGGCAGCTCATTCCAGATACCCACTATTCTTTGTGTGAAACATTTATCCCTTTGATCCCCTTTAAACCTCCTCCCTCTCACCTTAAATCTATGCCCTCTAGTTTTAGTCACCCCTACCGTGGGAAACAGACTCTGGCTATCTACCCTGTCTTTGCCTCTCATAATTTTATATACCTCTATCATGTCCCCTCTCAGCCTCCTTCACTCCAGCCTATCCAATCTCTCTTTATAACTCAAGCCCGCCAAACCAGGCAACATCCTTGTGAATCGTTTCTGCACCCTTTCTAGCTTAATCACATCTTTCCTGTAGTGCGGCGACCAGAACTGCACACAGTACTCCAAATGCGGCCTAACCAACGTTATGTACAACTGTAACGTGACGTCCCAACTCTTGTCCTCAATGCCTCGGCTGATGAAGGCAAGCATGCCATACGCCTTCTTCACTACCCTGTCTACCTGTGTTGCCACTTTCAGGGAACTATGTACTTGCACCCCAAGGTCTCTCTGCTCAAGAACACTCCCCAGGGCCCTGCCATTCACTGTATATGTCCTGACCTGGTTTAACTTCCCAAAATGCATACTTTGCACTTGTCTGTGTTAAATTACATTTGCCAATCCCTTGCCCACTTTCCCAATTGATCTATCCTGTTGTAACCTTAGACAACTTTCTTCACTGTCCACATCTTAGAGTCATAGAGTTTGACAGCACAGAAACAGGCCCTTCGGCACAACGCGCCTGCGCCGACCATCAAGCAACCGTCCAAAACTAATCCCACTTCCCCCCAGTTGGCCTGTAGCCTTGTATATTATGGTGTTTCAAGTGCTCATCTAAATACTTCTTAAATGTCATGAGTGTTCCTGCCTCCACCACCCCTTCAGGCAGTGTGTTCCAGATTCCAACCACCCTCTGGGTGAAAAGATTCTTCCTCAACTCCCCTCTAAACCTCCTGCCCCTTACCTTAAATCTATGCCCCCTAGTTATTGACCTCTCCGCTAAGGGAAAAAGTTTCTTCCTATCTATCCTATCAATGCCTCTCATAATTTTATAAACCTCAATCAGGTCCCCCCTCAGCCTTCTCCACCCCAAGGAAAACAACCCCAGCCTATCCAGTCGGTACTCATAACTGAAATGCTCCAGCCCAGGCAACATTCTGGTGAATCTCCTCTGCACCCTCTCCATTGAAAACACATCCTTCCTATAGTGTGGTGACCAGAACTGTACACAGTACTCCAGCTGCGGCCTAACTAGCATTTTATACAGCTCCATCATAACCTCCCTGCTCTTATATTCTATGCTTCCGCGAATAAAGGCAAGTATCCCGTATGCCTTCCTAACCACCTTATCTACCTGTGCTGCTGCCTTCAGTGATCTATGGACAAACACCCCAAAGTCCCTATGACCCTCTGTACTCCCTAGGGTCCTACCATCCATTGTATATTCCCTTGCCTTGTTAGTCCTCCCAAAGTGCATCACCTCATACTTTTCAGGATTAAACTCCATTTGCCACTGCTCCGCTCATCTTACCAGCCTATCTATATCGTCCTGTAATCTAAGGCTCCTCACTATTTACGACACCACCAATTTTCATGTCATCTATGAACTTACTGATCATACCTCCTATATTCACGTCTAAATCATTAACGTACACTACGAACAGTAAGAATCCCAGCACCAATCCCTGTGGTACACCATTGGTCACAGGCCTCCATTTGCAAAAACAACCCTCTACCATCACAGGCTTCCTTCCACTAAGCCAATTTTGAATCCAATTTGCCAAACTACCCTGGATCCCATGGGCTCTTACTTTCTTAACCAATCTCCCATGCGGGACCTTATCAAAAGCCTTACTGAAGTCCATGTAGACGACATCAACTGCTTTACCCTCATCTACACATCTAGTTACCTCCTTGAAAAATACAATCAAATTTTTTAGACATGATCTCCCCCTGACAAAGCCATGCTGACTATCCCTGATCAATCCCTACCTCTCCAAGTGGAGATTAATCCTGTCTCTCAGAATTTTTTCCAATAATTTCCCTACCACTGACGTTAGATTCACAGGCCTATAATTACCTGGTCTAACCCTGCTACCTTTCTTGAATAATGGTACCACATTCGCTGTCCTCCAGTCCTCTGGTACCTCTCCTGTGGTCAGAGGGGATTTGAAAATTTGTGTCAGATCCCTAACTATTTCCTCCCTTGCCTCACATAGCAGTCTGGGATACATCTCATCTGGGCCTGGGGATTTATCCACCTTTAAGCCCGCTAATACAGCTAATACTTCCTCCTTTTCAATGCTAATTTGATCAAATACATCACAATTCCCCTCCCTGATCACTAGACCTACATTGTCCTTCTCCATAGTGAACACAGATGAAAAGTAATCATTCAGAACCTCATCTATGTCCTCCGGCTCCACATACAGATTGCCTCTTAGATCCCTAATGGGCGCCACTTTTTCCGTGGTTATCCTCTTGCCCCTAACATAAAACGCCTTGAGATTTTCCTTTATCTTGTCTGCCAGTGATTTTTCATGCCCCCTCTTTGCTCTCCTAATTATTTTTTTTAAGTACGCCCCTGTACTTTCTATACTCCTCACGGCCTCTGCTGTTTTCAGCACTCTGAATCTGCCATACGCCTCCTTTTTTTTCTTATCCAAACCTTTATATCCTTTGACATCCAGGATTCCCTGGACTTATTGGTCCTACTTTTCACCTTTGCAGGAACATGCTGCACCTGAACCCTCACAATTTCCTTTCTAAATGACTCCCACTGGTCTGATGTAGACTTTCCTATAAGAAGCAGCTCCCAGTTCACTTTGGCCAGATCCTGTTTTATCATATTGAAATCTGCCTTCCCCCAATTCAGTACTCTTATTTCCAGTCCCTCTATGTCCTTTTCCATAACAACCCTAAATCTTACAGAGTTATGGTCACTATCGCCGAAATGTACCCCCACTGCCACGTCTACCACTTGTCCGGCTTCATTCCCTAGGATTAAGTCCAGTACCGCTCCTCCTCTTGTAGGACTCTTCTCTTCTGTTCTTTGAATTTTGTGCTGTGCATTGATGCATTTCTTCTCTCTAATGTACTGTGTAGTTTCTTGTTTTATAACATTATGGCTTGGCAGATTTCCTATTGGCCTACAGCACTAGTCTTGTGTCTTAACATTTTAAGATGAGGGAAATCAATGAAAAATTAGGGTAAATTACAGCTTGCACAGCCAAGTAAGTTATGAATGAAAGCCTAGGTGTACCTGGAATAGCAAGCCTGCTGAGACACTAGGTAAAGGATAAGTTGGCCACAAATGGCCCCTGGGCCATATAATAAACACTTTTCCTCTTGGGTCAGTGGTATAATGATGGATTGTCAATGTATGAGAATGGAGGGATATTCCTTCTCAACACAAGTAAATGCTGTAATTAAGCAACCAGTTAGAATCACAATGGACAATTCAATCTGTAAAGTGGAAGGAGCAATCTAGCAGTCAGCAGTGGATGTAAGCAAGAATAATAAACCCAGTTGCTTTCCCTTTATCAATTTAAATTGGATTGTTTGAAGGCCTAACAATAAACCATTGAAATAAACCAGGGCAGTTGGTGGATTATTCTTCTGGATTCTGAACAATGTGGCAGCTGCACCACTGCTTCATTAGAACTATTTTAATCAGCTTTTTTAACACAGATTTCATCTTTAATTAAAGTCATCAGAACAATTCCCTTTCTCTCTCTCGTTCTGTATGCCATCTTGAATTTTCTCAAATGCCAGTGATCATTAAAACAGCTATCCAAAAACACATCTGATAAAATTAAGTTCCAGCAGTAATGAGTTTCTTCTACTAATTCTCTGCGTCACCAAACTTTCAAATTCAACACTCAGAAAAGCCAGAGTCTCAGAGAGAATTCTGTAAAGACTTGATACTAAATTAAATTTGCATAAAATAAATCTAACACCTGACCAACCTAGCAGTGCGACTCTTACATTTGAGAGCTAGGTCCTCAATGGGTACTGGTAAATGGAGTTGCCCACCAATTTTTAACTCAGCTCTGAAGAGGCAGTTATCATGTCGCTTATTGTGTCTACCACTTCAAATTCAGTTAGTACACTGACCATTTAGGGCTGCTGCCAATGGCTCTGTGGGTAAAGGACACTGCCTACACACACCCAGGCTTGAGCTGAGTGAGGTGGCAATCACAGCACTACTATTGGCACTGGTGCCACAGCAGGAAAGAATAATGATCTAGGATTCCCATTCCTGACAGTTATTCGGTGAGTCTTGTTGGAAGTGAATATCAGGTGAGCAAGGCATGGAACTCAGCCGTGGTTAAATGGCCTGATGACATTCTAAGTTCATATGTGAATAACTATATCGCTATCTATTTAGCTGCGGCTCAGTTGGTAGCACACTTGCCTCTGAGTGACAAGGTTGTGGGTTCAAGTCCCACTCCAGTCTGTGGCTACTCCAGATACTAAATCTGCCAAAATATGTACCAAAAAACACCCCAGAAAAATTCATCTTCAGGTCAGAATCAGCACTGTTTTCTGGCAATATTCTGTCCTTTTCCATCCAGCTGAATGACCTATATCCATAAATACTCAGTTTTAGACAACAGTCAACAGGAAAGACATTGGCATATAAAATTCATCCAGGGTCATCAGGCAAAATGGGCAATAGCCAACTGGCAGTCTAGTTTGCACTCCACTTAATTTTCTCTTCGATTGAATTCAATGGAATAGAAAATTGGGCCAAATGCAAAACAAGCTGCTGATTCGCTACTGCCCGAAACAACCTGCTGAATCACTACCACCTAAAACAAGCTGCTGATTTGCTACCGCCCAAAACAAGCTGCTGAATCGCTGCCGCCCAAAACAGGCTGCTGATTCGCTACTGACCAAAATGAATCTATATCCCACTGTGTCTAAATTTCCAGCCTCACCTGCCACTACAAGGAACTGCAGGGCCATTCAATCACAATATTGCCAGGTGTGACAAAAATGCATGTCCCAACAGCAATTGGAGAGGCCTGGAAAATTATTTGGAAGTGAAGGAGTTGGTGAGGGGCTGGAGAAATGTGTTCTATGGGGGACGCTGGAGGAAGTGATGCATTTAAAGCTCAACTGTCCTTAAAACAGTATCAGTCTATAGTAATCTTAGGGCATGGCCTTAACCAGAATCAGTAGGAAGAGGGTCTTTAAATTTTCAGATAGTGATGCCAATATTCTGCTCAGGCATGAGAGATGGGATAATGGGAGCAGGTGGCAAGAAAGGGTAATTAGAAAGAATGTGGTGCAGGCAGCACCTAGGACTCGCATGCAGTGCAGAAAGAAGTTCAAGGACCTTACAAGATCAGCAAAGCTAAATCTAATGGCCGTTAATGTAGATTTTAAACTTTATGGATTACTGACTAATATTAATCCTAAAAATGCAGAAAGAAATTTTATGATATAAATCTGTGAACTAAATGAATGTAAAGACTCTTTCACATGGAACAATTAGAACACTGTCACATAAACCATGCCAATTAAGAAAAGTGATATTTCAGGTCTATGTGATTATAGGAGCAAACCTGAGCCTCAAGTAACATGTGAATTTGCACAGTTCAATAGAAATAAGTTCAGGGTGTGGGTTAGAACTCCCTCCAATTACCAACATTCCTTTTATTTGGAGCTGTTGCTGGCAAATTGCTGCATCGGGAGGGCTCCTGACGGAGTCCAGCCACCGGGCCATTTTACCATCATCAGAGGGGCCCCCCCCACCTGCATGGGGAGACAGTCAGCTGCATGGAGGTATCCTCCCTGCAGCCTCCTGGGAGGTGCCATTGCATCTGGAAGCTCCACGGCCCAAGAAGGGTTTGCCAGTTGCAAAGCCTGCCCTTGCGGCCCTGCACTACCACTGGAGGGGTTACCCCTCCCATTGCCAGGAACTGACAGAGAAAAAAATTTCTAGCTCTCCTGCGAAGGCGCCTCAAAATGTAAATGACATAGACCCTCATCCATTTCACTCATGACAGTGTAATGCCCTCCACTTATGCTCGATTTCCTCATACAAAGTAAAATTAGTTTGCGTTATGTGCCATGGAATAGTATTAATTAAAAATAATGGAACATTTTCTTCTATAGTTTTGCTACATGCCATTTCCAGTCCAAGATGGCAGAACAACCATGCATCTGTTACTCCTGCTGTTAAAGAGGTATGCTTACCATTCCATTTAACATCTTTACCTTGAAGAAAATACTGAGGCACAGTTCACTAATTCACTGTCCCATACGCTAAATGACATGGCTCAGATCATGATCTCACCAAGTGGAGAATCCTGAGTGCATTCAAGTTTTGACCTGTTGTGGTGGGAGGAGGGAGACAATCTGGACCGAAGACTGATTGTGAAAACCTGCAAAGATAACTCCATAGATAAGGACCATTGCAGTGTTTTAGGGACTTACCCTCTATTGGTGCCAAGATAACTCTGGAATGGTCATATGCAATCACATTGGCGTAGCGATTTTTGGGTTTGTTCACCTCCATGTTTGAGTGCTCCCATGTGAACTGCTGACCAGGGTCAACTGACTAAAAGATTGAGGGCAAAGAGGGAGAGAGGGAAAGACATTATTTGTGGTTCTTTTAAGTAAAAAGACATTTGTCACTCAAATTGTATCGCATCACATTACTGATTTGAACATTTAAAATCATATTCTTCAGTGCATCACTGAATTCCAGCCAAGGACGATATATTAAAATGCTATATTGCTTCACAGAGTTTGTTTTTGCCATTGGCGACTCATTGTACATCTCGCTCAACTTTTATCCCTGGGCTGCCGACTCGCTATCATCCATTTTGCACTATCGTTCAAAGTCAAAATCCATCCCACTGACTTGAGCAGTGTGAGAGCAGAAACAAAGAGCAGCTTTGTGGGAGCAGTGCTTCCATCTCTGATGCGTCAAGGAACTGTTACTGAAGCACTGCCATGGAGCTGTAGTGCTTCACCAAGAAGCTGCTTAAATATTGAATCAGTCAGTTTAGCTGCAGGAAAGTGTCTGTGTTAAACGCATACAGATATAAACACAAGCAGATTGTATCTGCTGGAGCCTGGTATCATATCACACTAATGTGTAGGAAGTCACTGACAATGGGGAAACCTACCATAAAAATACTCAATGTAACAATCCCAATCCTTCTCATTAAATTGGCTTCAGGCATATGTTTGGACTATAATTGGGAATTATATTGTTCTTCAAAGGGCAAGTTAAATAGAATAATTACAATCTGGAGCTAGATGTAGAAAAAGTTAGTTACCTAATGTTAAATGCTTGGCACTATTAGCCTTTTAAAAGACATTCATACAAACTCAGAAGCATAGAATCATACAATCTTACAGCACAGAAGGAGGCCCTGCAGCCTATCGAGCCTGTGTCAGCTCTTTGAAACAGCAGTTAAATTTATTCCCATGCCCTAGCTTTTTCCCCACAACCCTGCAAATTAGGTCTTTTCAAATACATGTCAAATTGCCTTTTGAAAGCTCCTGATTCTCCACCCTTTCAGGTGATGCATTCCAGATCATAACAACCCTCTGTGTGAAACAATTGCCCTTCATTTCCCCTCTAGCTCTTCTGCCGATTATTTAAAATCTATGACCTCTGGTTACCGACTTGCCAGAGGAAACAGTTTCTTCCTACTAGCTCTATCAAAACCCCTCATGATGTATTACAAAGGGCAGCAAGATTTTAATTGAATGATTGCAAGACTTCTGATTTAACTTTCTAGTTCTTGAATATTATGTATATATAAATAATGGATGTTGGGGTGGGGAATGGAACACTCATCAATTTAAGACACTCCCACAAAGAATATGGCTAGATGCAGAACGAAATTTCCCTACTCTGTCTCAACAATGTGCCTGAGCTCCAATCCTTGGAAGAATGCCCCTTTTGGCATTGGTATGATATTTATTCCATTCCCCAAGCCAACCCGTTTATGGTGTCTGAGTGAGATTGACAAGTCATTGCCAAATTAGGCATAGTTTACTGCTGTTGAATGAACGTCACTAAAAACTGACTTGAGAGTGCTTAAACTCATTACACAGACTTTGGACTTTTAACACTGAGTCTCTCACTGTATTAGTTAACAGTACAGTAAAATCAGGGATTGGGTAGTGTAGTTGGTCGACATTTTGGGACATGAGTCTTCTTTTTCCTTTCGTGTACTTTTTAATGTAATGCTCTACTGTATGTTATCACAGTTTCGGATTAGTCTGACCTGCACAACTTTATAGCTGTGAGCATCCCTGATTTTCATCGCTCCACCACTAGTGTCCTTGCCTTCAGCTGACTAGGCTCTAAGCTCTGGAATTTCCTCCCGAAACCTCTTCGCCTCTCTATCCTTTTTCAAGCCACTCCTTAAAACCTATCTCTTTGACCAAGCTTTTAGCCATCTGCCCTAACATCATCTTATGTAGCTCGGTGTCTAATTTTGCTTTGCAACTTCTGTGAAGACCTTGGGTCATTTATTTTTTAAAGGCACAACATAAATATAAGTTGATATCGTTGTTGATGTTGCATGGCCTATTCCCAGAGAGTAGCCAATGCTCTCACAGAAAAGACTAGTTGGCTGTCTGGCCTGACTCTCCTGATTCTCCCCACCGCCATGTAGGAAGTCACTGCAGCCTCCACTCCCTTCAGCACAGATCAAGAGCTCTGGGAAATGTCAATCAAAGTAGACTTGACCCATTAATATGGTTAATATCATTTGAAACACCATAGCATACAAGGCTACGGGCCAGGTGCTGGAAAATGGGATTAGAATAGGTAGGTGCTTGATGGCTGGCACAGACACGATGGGCCGAAGGCTTGTTTCTGTGCTGTATGACTCTATGATTCTATATGGTCCCATTGATATGGTGTGTTAATGTGCTAATGCTAAGCATCACCATGACAACCCCGCTCTCTGTATCTATCTCTGTTGGACTTAAGAGAAATGAGTCCATAGGAAGTCTTTTTTATCCTAATTTCCTCCCTCCTACAATCATAGAAATTCAGGGAACAGAAGGAGACCACTCGGTTCACTGTACCTATGGCAGCTCTCTGAAAGAACTATTCATTTAGTCCTGTTCCCCACTTCCCCTCATATTTTGTTAAATGCTTCTTTATCAAATAGTGATTTGTTTCCAACTTGCTTTTAATTCTGCTTCCATTAGTGCTTGCAGTAAGGTATTCCATGTCCTGAAACACACACACGTGCACCTTTCACCATAGGCTACAACATGGGTGTCAGAAGTAGGAAATTTTGCCAAATGCTTCCCTATTAGAACATTTAATTTAGAATGGAAACTGGGGACTTTTGGTTTGTATGATTGAATTTTACATCCAGTTTGAAAGGGGGAGGGGGAGCAGTCAGAGGTCATGGTACACATTGGTACCAACGGCATAGGTAAGAAGAGGAATAAGGTCCTGCAACAAGAATTTAGGGAGCTAGGTAGCATATTAAAAAGCAGGACCTCAAAGGTTGTAATCTCTGGATTACTCTCGGTGCTACATGCTGGTGAGTATAGGAATAGGAGGATAGAGCAGATGAATGCGTGGCTGAGGAGATGGTGCAGGAGGGAGGGCTTTAGTTTCCTGGATCACTGGGTCGGTTTCTGGCAAAGGTGGGACCTGTACAAGTTGGACCAACATCCTTGCTGGGAGGTTTGCTAGTGCTGTTGGGCGGGGTGGGGTTTAAACTAATTTGGCAGGGGAATGGGATACAGAGTGGCGGTACAGTAGGGGGTGATGCACAGTCAAATATAGAAGAGAAACTGAGTCATTCTGGAAGGCACAGCAAATAAAGACCTGTTAAGGCACAAGTGAAAAATGCAAGGCTGGATTGCACTTATTTTAATGCAAGGAGTCTTACTAATAAGGCAGATGAATTAAAGGCATTGATTAGCACATGGGATTATGATATTATTGCTATCACAGAGACATGGTTGAGGGAGGGGCAAGACTGGCAACTCAATATTCCAGGGTATAGAATCTTCAGGCATGACAGGGGAGGGGATAAAAGGAGGTGGCATTGCACTGTTGATCAAGGAGTCAATTACTGCAGTAAGGAGGGATGATATTTAAAAATGAACTTAAAAATAAAAAGGGGGCAATCACTTGGCTGGGAGTGTACTAAAGGCCTCCAAACAGTCAGGGAGAGAAAGAGGAGCAGATATGTAGGCAAATCTCAGAGAGGTGTAAAATTAACAAGTAACAATAGTAGGGGATTTCAACTTCCCTAATATCAACTGGGATAGTCTCAGTGTAAAAGGCTTAAAGGGGGCGGAATTCTTAAAATGCATACAGGAGAGATTTTTGAGCCAGTATGTAGAAAGTCCTACAAGGGGCAGTCATAGACCTAATCCTAGGGAATGAAGCTGAACAAGTGGTAGAAGTGTCTGTGGGGGAGCATTTCAGGGATAGTGACCATAACTCTGTAAGATTTAAGGTAGTTATGGATAAGGACAAAGACAGGCCGGAAATAAAGGTACTGAATTGGGGGAAGGCCAATTTCAATCTGATGAAACAGGATCTGGCCAAAGTGGACTGGGAGCAGCTACTTGTAGGAAAGTCGACATCAGACCAGTGGGAGTCATTCAAAGAGGAAATAGTAAGGATTCAGAGCCAACATGTACCCGTTAAGGTGAAGGGTAGGACCAACAAGTCCAGGGAACCCTGGATGTCAAGGGATATAGAGTATTGGATCAGGTAAAAAAGGAGGCTTATGGCAGATTCGGAGCATTGAAAACAGTGGAGGCACTAGAGGAGTATAGAAAGTGTAGGGGGGTATTTTAAAAATTAGGAGCGTGAAGAGGGGACATGAAAAAACATTGGCCAGCAAGATAAAGGAAAATCCTAAGGTGTTTTATATGTACATTAAGAGCAAGAAGATAACCAGGGAAAGAGTAGGGACCAAAGTGGCAATCTGTGTGTGGAGCTGGAGGACATAGGTGAGGTTTTAAATGATTACTTTTCATCTGTGTTCACTATGGAGAAGGACGATGCAGGTGCAGAGATCAGGGCGGGAGAGTGTGAAATACTCGAACAGACTAGCATTGAAAGGGAGGAAGTATTAGATGCTTTAGCGGGCTTAAAAGTGGATAAATCCTCAGGCCCAGATGAGATGTATCCCAGGCTGTTATGTGAGGCAAGGGGGGTGATAGCAGGGGCTCTGACACAAATTTTCAGATCCTCTCTGGCCACAAGAAAGGTGCCAGAGGACTGGAGAACAGCGAATGTGGTACCATTATTCAAGAAGGGTAGCAGGGACAGAATAGGTAATTACAGGCCAGTGAGTCTAACATCAGTGGTTGGGAAACTATTGAAAAAAATTCTGAGGGACAGGATTAATCTCCACTTGGAGTGGCAGGGATTAATCAGGGATAGTCAGCATGGCTTTGTCAGGGGGAGATCGTGTCTAACTAACTTGATTGTATTTTTCAAGGTGACTAGATGTGTAGATGAGGGTGAAGCAGTTGATGTAGTCTACATGGACTTCAGTAAGGCTTTTGATAAGGTCCCAGATGGGAGATTGGTTAAGAAGGTAAGAGCCCATGGGGATCCAGGGCAATTTGGTAAATTGGATCCAAAATTGGCTGAGTGGCAGGAGGCAGAGGGTGATGGTCGAGGATTGTTTTTGTGAGTGGAAGCCTGTGACCAGTCGTGTACCACAGGGATTGGTGCTGGGACCCTTGCTGTTTGTAGTGTACATTAATGATTTAGACGTGAATACAGGAGGTATGATCAGTAAGTTCACAGATGACACAAAAATTGGCGCTGTCGTAAATAGCGAAGAGGAAAGCCTTAGATTACAGGACGATATAGATGGGCTGGTAAGATGGGCGGAGCAGTGGCAAATGGAATTTAATCCTGAGAAGTGTGTGATGCAATGCATTTTGGGAGGATTAACAAGGCAAGGGAATATACAATGGATGGTAGGACCCTAGGAAGTATAGATTAGATTAGATTAGAGATACAGCACTGAAACAGGCCCTTCGGCCCACCGAGTCTGTGCCGAACATCATCCACCCATTTATACTAATCCTACACTAATCCCATATTCCTACCAAACATCCCCACCTGTCCCTATAATGCCCTACCACCTACCTATACTAGTGACAATTTATAATGGCCAATTTACCTATCAACATGCAAGTCTTTTGGCTTGTGGGAGGAAACCGGAGCACCCGGAGAAAACCCACGCAGACACAGGGAGAACTTGCAAACTCCACACAGGCAGTACCCGGAATCGAACCCGGGTCCCTGGAGCTGTGAGGCTGCGGTGCTAACCACTGCGCCACTGTGCCGAAGGTCAAAGGAACCTTGGTGTACTTGTCCATAGATCACTGAAGGCAGCAGCACAGGTAGATAAGGTGGTTAGGAAGGCATATGGGATACTTGCCTTTATTAGCTGAGGCATAGAATATAAGAGCAGGGAGGTTATGATGGAGCTGTATAAAACCCTAGTTAGACCACAGCTGGAGTACTGTGTATAGTTCTGGGCACCACGCTATTGGAAGGATGTGATTGTACTGGAGAGGGTGCAAAGGAGATTCACCAGGATGTTGCCTGGGCTGGAACATTTCAGCTATGAAGAGAGACTGAAAAGGCTAGGGTTGTTTTCCTTCGAGCAGAGAAGGCTGAGGGGGAACATGATTGAAGTATACAAAATTATAAGAGGCACTGATAGGTTAGATAGGAAGAGACTTTTTCCCTTAGTGGAGGGGTCAATAACCAGGGGGCATAGATTGAAGGTAAGGGGAAGGAGGTTTACAGGGGATTTGAGGGTGGTTGGAATCTGGAATGCACTGCCTGAAGGGCTGGTAAAGGCAGGAACCCTCACAACATTTAAGAAGTATTTAGGTGAGCACTTGAAATATCATAACATACAAGACTACAGGCCAAGTGCTGGAAAATGGGATTAGAATAATTAGGTGCTTGTTGGCTATCGACACAATGGGCCGAAGGGCCTGCTTCTGTGCTGCATAACTATGACTCCATGAAAGAGAGAGGAGTGTGTCTAAGACTAGTATTTTAAACTTAAATAAGGGCAACTATGTGGGCATGAAAGCTGAGCTAGCTGAGGTGAACTGGGTTACTAGGCCAGGAGATAGATCAATAGCGAAGCAGTGGCAGACATTTAAGGGGATATTTCAGAATACTCAGAATAAGTATATTCCTACTATAAAGAAAAATTCTAAGGGGATGACCCACCATCCTTGGTTAACTAAAGAAGTTAAGGAAAGCATCAAACTTAAGGAAAAAGTATATAATTGTGCAAAGATGAGTGGCAAGTCAGATGATTGGTCAGAATATCAAGAACGGCAGAGAATGACTAAAAAGTTAATCAGGAGAAAGAAATTAGAGTATGACAGGAAGCTAGCTAGAAATGTAAAAACAGATAGCAAGAGTTTCTACAGGTATTTAAAAAGGAAGAGGGTAAGTAAAGTGAGTGTTGGTCCTCTAGCGAATGAGAATGGGGAGTTAATAAATAATAAGGAAATGGTGGATGAAATGGACAAATATTTTACTTCTGTCTTCACTATAGAGGACACAGAAAAATTCCAGTAATATCTGTAAATCAGGAGGTGGAAGGAAAAGAGGAACTTGGTGAAATTACAATCACTGGGGAAACGGTACTAAGCAAACTGATGGAGCTGCGGGCTGACAAGTCCCCGGGTCCTGATGGGCTTCATCCTAGGGTCTTAAAAGAGGTAGCAGATGCATTAGTGTTAATTTTTCAAAATTTGCTAGATTCTGGAAAGGTTTCATCAGACTAGAAAGTAGCAAATATAATCCCTCTATTCATGAATGGGGGAGGCAGAAAACAGGTAACTATAGGTCACTTAGCTTGACGTCTGACATGAAGAAGGTGTCAGAATCGATCATTAAGGAGACTATAGTTGGGTACTTAGAAAAACTCAACATAATCGGGAATAGTCAGCAAGGTTTTGTGAAAGGGAAATCATGTTTAACCAATTTATTGGAGTTCTTTGAAGGAGTAACATGTGATGTGGATAAAGGGGAGCCTGTTGACGTACTGTCCTTAGATTTTCAGAAGGCATTTGACAAAGTGCCAAATAAAAGATTATTGCGCAAAGTATGAGCTTGTGGCGTAGGAGGTAACATATTAGCATGGATAGAAGATTGGTTGGCTGGCAGAAAACAGAGAGTATGCATAAATGGCTCCTTTTCTGATTGGCAGGATGTGACGAGTGGAGTCCCGCAGGGGTGTGCTGGGGCCTCAACCTTTTACAATTTATATCAATGACTTAGATGAGGGGAACAATGGCATGGTAGCTAAATTGACACAAAGATAGGTTGGAAAGTATGTTGTGAAGAGGACATAAGGAGGTTGCTTGGCCATGTGAGCTGCATGGAAGATGTCAGGATCCCCAAAGACACATTGTACAGCGAGCTCGCCACTGGTATCAGACCCACCGGCCGTCCATGTCTCCGCTTTAAAGACGTTTGCAAACGCGACATGAAGTCCTGTGACATTGATCACAAGTCGTGGGAGTCAGTTGCCAGCGTTCTGGGTAGGGGAAAACTATTTATTTGGGCAGTGGCAGTACCCGAGACACTACACGTGTAGTGTCTCCCACCCACCCTCCTCCTCTAACCAAAAAAAAAAGGACTCTAGGGTGTTGATAAGGTAAGCTTTTTATTTAAAACTTCAGTCCGTCGGATTGCTAAGCGAACAAGTTTTGACTTTTTTTTTCGTTTGGTTTTTCAGTAGATTTATTGGGAATCTAGAATAGTGGGAATGGAGGTAAAGGCAGTTGTATGTTCCTCCTGCAGAATGTGGGAGGTAGGGGTCGCCAAGAGTGTCCCTGCTGACTGCATCTGCGGGAAGTGCACCCAACTCCAGCTCCTCGCAGACCGCGTTAGGGAACTGGAGCTGGAGCTGGATGAACTTCGGATCATTCGGGAGGCGGAGGGGATTATTGACAGGAGTTATAGGGAGGCAGTCACACCTCAGGTAAAAGAAGTAGGTAGATGGGTTACCGTCAGGGGAAGGAAAGGGAACCAGCAGGCAGTGCAGGGATCCCCTGTGGCCGTTTCCCTCAACAACAGGTATACCGTTTTGGATACTGTTGGGGGGGGACGACTTACCAGGGGTAAGCAATGGGGTGCAGGTCTCTGGCACAGAGTCTGTCCCTGTTGCTCAGAAGGGAAAAGGGAAGAGGAGCAGAGCATTAGTCATTGGGGACTCCATAGTTAGGGGAACAGATAGGAGGTTCTGTGGGAACGAGAGAGACTCACGGTTGGTGTGTTGCCTCCCAGGTGCCAGGGTACGTGATGTCTCCGATCGTGTTTTTGGGATCCTTAAGGGGGAGGGGGAGGGGGAGCACCCCCAAGTCGTGGTCCACATAGGCACCAACGACATAGGTAGGAAGAGAGATGGGGATTTAAGGCAGAAATTCAGGGAGCTAGGGTGGAAGCTTAGAGCGAGAACAACCAGAGTTGTTATCTCTGGGTTGTTGCCTGTGCCACGTGCTAGCGAAGAGAGGAATAGGGAGAGAGAGGAGTTGAACACGTGGCTGCAGGGATGGTGTAGGAGGGAGGGTTTTGGTTTCCTGGATAATTGGGGCTCTTTCTGGGGTAGGTGGGACCTCTACAAACAGGATGGTCTTCACCTGAACCAGAGGGGTACCAATATCCTGGGGGGGAGATTTGTTAGTGCTCTTCGGGGGGGTTTAAACTAAATCAGCAGGGGAATGGGAACCTAAATTGCAGTGCCAGTGTACAGGCTGTTGAGAGTAGTGAGGTAGGGGATAAGGTTACAGGGACGCAAGAGGGCACTGGCAAGCAAGAACTTGGTTTAAAGTGTGTCTACTTCAACGCCAGGAGCATCCGGAATAAGGTGGGTGAGCTTGCAGCATGGGTTGGTACCTGGGATCCTGATGTTGTGGCCATTTCGGAGACATGGGTAGAGCAGGGGCAGGAATGGATGTTGCAGGTTCCGGGATTTAGATGTTTCAGAAAGAACAGAGAAGAGGGTAAAAGAGGGGGGGGTGTGGCATTGTTAATCAAGGAAAGTATTACAGCGGCAGAAAGGACGTTTGAGGACTCGTCTACTGAGGTAGTATGGGCCGAGGTTAGAAACAGGAGAGGAGAGGTCACCCTGTTGGGAGTTTTCTATAGACCTCCGAATAGTTCCAGAGATGTAGAGGAAAGGATAGCGAAGATGATTCTCGACAGGAGCGAGAGTAACAGGGTAGTGGTTATGGGGGACTTTAACTTTCCAAATATTGACTGGAAATACTATAGTTCGAGTACTTTAGATGGGTCTGTTTTTGTCCAGTGTGTGCAGGAGGGTTTTCTGACACAGTATGTGGACAGGCCAACCAGGGGCGATGCCACATTGGATTTGGTACTGGGTAATGAACCCGGCCAGGTGTTCGATTTAGATGTAGGTGAGCACTTTGGCGATAGTGATCACAATTCGGTTAGGTTTACCTTAGCGATGGGCAGGGACAGGTATATACCGCAGGGCAAGAATTATAGCTGGGGGAAAGGAAATTATGACGCGATTAGGCAAGATTTAGGATGTGTAGGATGGGGAAGGAAACTGCAGGGGATGGGCACAAACGAAATGTGGAGCTTATTCAAGGAGCAGCTAATGCGTGTCCTTGATAAGTATGTACCTGTCAGGCAGGGAGGAAGTTGTCGAGCAAGGGAGCCGTGGTTTACTCAAGAAGCTGAAGCGCTTGTCAAGAGGAAGAGGGCGGCTTATGTTAGGATGAGACGTGAAGGCTCAGTTAGGGCGCTTGAGAGTTACAAGCTAGCCAGGAAGGATCTAAAGGGAGGGCTAAGAAGAGCAAGGAGAGGACACGAGAAGTCATTGGCGGATAGGATCAAAGAAAACCCTAAGGCTTTCTATAGGTATATCAGGAATAAACGAATGATAAGAGTTAGAACAGGGCCAATCAAGGATAGTAGTGGGAAGTTGTGTGCGGAATCAGAGGAGATAGGGGAAGCGTTAAATGAATATTTTTCGTCAGTATTTACAGTAGAGAAAGAAAATGTTGCCGAGGAGATTACTGAGATACAGCCTACTAGGCTAGATGGGATTGAGATTCACAAGGAGGAGGTGTTAGCAATTTTGGAAAGAGTGAAAATAGATAAGTCCCCTGGGCCAGATGGGATTTATCCTAGGATTCTCTGGGAAGCCAGGGAGGAGATTGCAGAGCCGTTGTTGTTGATCTTCAAGTCGTCATTGTCGACAGGAGTAGTGCCGGAGGACTGGAGGATAGCAAATGTTGTCCCCTTGTTCAAGAAGGGGAGTAGAGACAGCCCTGGTAATTATAGACCTGTGAGCCTTACTTCGGTTGTGGGTAAAATGTTGGAAAAGGTTATAAGAGACAGGATTTATAATCATCTTGAAAAGAATAAGTTCATTTGCGATAGTCAGCACGGTTTTGTGAAAGGTAGGTCGTGCCTCACAAACCTTATTGAGTTTTTCGAGAAGGTGACCAAACAGGTGGATGAGGGTAAAGCCGTGGATGTGGTGTATATGGATTTCAGTAAGGCGTTTGATAAGGTTCCCCACGGTAGGCTATTGCAGAAAATACGCAAGTATGGGGTTGAAGGTGATTTAGAGCTTTGGATCAGAAATTGGCTAGCTGAAAGAAGACAGAGGGTGGTGGTTGATGGCAAATGTTCATCCTGGAGTTTAGTTACTAGTGGTGTACCGCAAGGTTCTGTTTTGGGGCCACTGCTGTTTGTCATTTTTATAAACGACCTGGATGAGGGTGTAGAAGGGTGGGTTAGTAAATTTGCGGATGACACGAAGGTCGGTGGAGTTGTGGATAGTGTCGAAGGGTGTTGTAGGGTACAGAGGGACATAGATAGGCTGCAGAGCTGGGCTGAGAGATGGCAAATGGAGTTTAATGCGGAGAAGTGTGAGGTGATTCACTTTGGAAGGAGTAACAGCAATGCAGAGTACTGGGCTAATGGGAAGATTCTTGGTAGTGTAGATGAGCAGAGAGATCTTGGTATCCAGGTACATAAATCCCTGAAAGTTGCTACCCAGGTTAATAGGGCTGTTAAGAAGGCATATGGTGTGTTAGCCTTTATTAGTAGGGGGATCGAGTTTCAGAGCCACGGGGTCATGATGCAGCTGTACAAAACTCTGGTGAGGCCGCACCTGGAGTATTGCGTGCAGTTCTGGTCACCGCATTATAGGAAGGATGTCGAAGCTTTGGAAAGGGTGCAGAGGAGATTTACTAGGATGTTGCCTGGTATGGAAGGAAGGTCTTATGAGGAAAGGCTGAGGGACTTGGGGTTGTTTTCGTTAGAGAGAAGGAGGAGGAGAGGTGACTTAATAGAGACATACAAGATAATCAGAGGGTTAGATAGGGTGGATAGTGAGAGTCTTTTTCCTCGGATGAGGATGGCAAACACGAGGGGACATAGCTTTAAGTTGAGGGGTGAAAGATATAGGACAGATGTCAGAGGTAGTTTCTTTACGCAGAGAGTAGTAGGGGCGTGGAACGCCCTGCCTGCAACAGTAGTAGACTCGCCAACTTTAAGGGCATTTAAGTGGTCATTGGATAGACATATGGATGTAAATGGAATAGTGTAGGTCAGATGATCGGCGCAACATCGAGGGCCGAAGGGCCTGTACTGCGCTGTAATATTCTAATTCTAATTCTAGTTCGCCAGAGCTGGCGGGCAGCCATAAAGGCGGGGCTAAAGTGTGGCGAATCGAAGAGACTTAGCAGTTTGCAGGAAAAAAAACAAAAGCGCAAGGGGAGAGCCAACTGTGTAACAGCCCCGACAAACAAATTTTTCTGCAGCACCTGTGGAAGAGCCTGTCACTCTAGAATTGGCCTTTATAGCCACTTCAGGCACTGCTTCACACACCACTGACCACCTCCAGGCGCTTACCCATTGTCTCTCGAGATAAGGAGGCCAAAGAGAAGACCGATATAGATAGGTTGAGTGAGTGGGCAAAAATCTGGCAGATGGAGTATAATGTGGGAAATTGTGAAGTTGTTCACTTTGGCAGGAAGAATAAAAAAAAGAGTATTTCTTAAATGGGGAATGACTACAGAATTCTGAGGTGCAGAGGGATCTAGGTGTTCGAGTGCATGAGTCACAAAAGGTTAGTATGCAGGTACAGAGAGTAATAAAGAAGGCTCATGGAATGTCATCCTTTATTATGAGAAGAATTGAAAATAAAAGTAAGGATGTTATGCTTCAGTTATAAAAGGGCATTGGTGAGACCATATCTCGAATACTGTGTGCAGTTTTGGTCTCCTTATTTAAGGAAGGATGTAAATGCATTGGAGGTGGTTCAGAGGCGGTTTATAGATTGATACCTGGAATGAGCGGGTTGTCTTATGAGGAAAGGTTGGACAGACTGGGCTTGTTTTAACTAGAGGTTAGAAGAGTCAGGGGAGACTTGATTGAAGTATATAAAGTCCTGAATGGTCTTGACAAGGTGAATGTAGAAAGGATGTTTCCTCTTGTGGGTGAGTCCAGAACAAGGGGGCACTGTTTGAAAATTAGGGATTGCCCTTTTAGGACAGAGACAGAGAGAATTTTTTTCTCTCAGAGGGTTGTGCGACTTTGGAATTCTCTGCCTCAGGAGGTGGTGGAGGCGGGGTCACTTAATATTTTTAAGGCGGAGGTAGATAGATTCTTGTTAGGCAAAGGAATCAAAGATTATGAGGGGTAGATGGGAGTGTGGAATTCGAGACAGAAACAGATCAGCCATGATCTCATTAAATGGCGGCGCAGGCTCGAGGGGCTGAATGGCCTACTTCTGCTCCTAATTCATATGGTATGGCTCATTACTACACCAAGGCATTTTAACCCACTAAGCCATTGCGAGTTCCCGCAGAGAGATCTCTCACGGCCAAGCTACACCAAACTCAACAGGAAAGCTAAATGACAGCTCATGCCCTAATTTCAGCAGTGAATCTTAATGCTTAAATAGAGCTTAATCTTTATAATAACCTGACAAAAAGTGTAAATTTAATTGTTAATGATAAACGCTACAGCGAATCTGAACGGCGACACAAAATCCCTTCGTACAAAAGCGGCCACTTGGGTTTGTGGAATTATTCAGTTTGAGAGATCAAAATGGCAGCTTGCTTGGGCAATGACTCCAAACAGTTTAGGAACATCAGGAAGAATTGTGGTGATCAGTTATGGTTTGAAGCTTGTAAGAGAAAAGCTAGAGTTGTTCAAAGCTTCACAGCAGCTCAAAACATCAGTACACGGTTATGATACCGATCTGCTGTCCCCATTACAAAAATGAATTTGAAAAAATGCAAATCTCTGCTGATTGCTCTAAGCCCCTGCCAAGGTCAAGAACTCGCAAAATAGAAAATCACAACCATAAACCTGTGTCGCATCACTACATGCCACAACGCATGGTATATAAAACTACATGAGTTGTTAATCCACCTGAACAAGATTAAATAGGAATAAAAACAAAAAATGCTGGAAATACTCTGCAGGCCTGGCAGCATCTGTGGAGAGAGAAGCAGAATTAACGTTTCATCAGAACTGGCAAATGTTAGAAATAGGTTCTGAGCAAATAAAGCGGGGGGGGGGGGGGGGGTAGGGCAAAAGATAACAAAATGGAAGGTGTTGGTAGGACAGAGGGTCATAGAGAATAACTGACGAGAAGGTCATGGAGCAAAGGCAAAGGGTGTGTTAATGGTGTGGTGAAAGACAAAGTGCTAGTGCAGAAAGGGTGTGAAATGACAGAATAATGAACAGCTCTGGCCAAAAGCACAGACATGAAAAAACAAAGTGGGCAGGCACATGGTAAAAAAAAAATGGAACAAATTAAAATAAAATAAAAATAATAAAAAATAAAAATAAAAAAGGGGGGCCAGTCATGCTCTGAAATTATTGAACTCAATGTTCAGTCCGGTAGGCTGTAGCGTGCCTAATCGGTAAATGAGATGTTGTTTCTCAAGCTTGCGTTGATATACACTGGAACACTGCAGCAAGTCCAACACAGAGATGTGGGCATGAGAGGAGGGGGTGAGGTGTTGAAATGGCAAGTGACAGGAAGCTTAGAGTCACATTTTCAGACTGAGCGAAGGTATTCTGCAAAGCGGTCACCCAATCTGCGTTTGGTCTCCCCAATGTAGAGGGGACCGCATTGTGAGCAGCGAATACAGTATAGTAAATTGAAAGAAATACAAGTAAATCGCTGCTTCACCTGAAAGAAGTGTTTGGGGCCTTGGATAGTGAGGAGAGAGGAGGTAAAAGGGCAGGTATTACACCTCCTGCAATTGCATGTGAAGGTGCCGTGGGAAGGGGACGAGGTGTTGGGGGTAATGGAGGAGTGGACCAGGGTGTCGCGGAGGGAACGATCTCTTCGGAATGCTGACAGGGGAGGGGAAGATGCATTTAGTAGTGGTATCATGCTGGACGTGGCGGAAATGGCAGCGGATGATACTTTGGATGTGGAGGCTGGTGGGGTGGAAAGCGAGGACAAGGGGAACCCTGTTGCAGTTTTGGGAGGGAGGGGAAAGGGTGAGGGTAGAGGTGCGGGAAATGGGCCAGACACGGTTGAGGGCCCTGTCAACCACATTTTTCTCAGTTGAGGAAAGAGGAAGACAAACCAGAAGTGTTGTTGTGGAAGGTTTTTTTCATGTTTATGCTTTTGGCCAGGGCTGTTCATTATTCTGTCATTTAACATTCTCTCTGCACTAACGCTTTTGTCTTTCACCACACCATTAACATACCCTTTGCTCCATGACCTTCTGGTCAGTTATTCTCTATGACCCTCTGTCCAATCAACATCTTCCCTTTTGTTATCTTTTGCCCACCCCCACTTTATTTGCTTAAAACCTATTACATTTCTCATATTTGTCAGTTCTGAAGAAGGGTCACTGACCTGAAACGTTAACTCTGCTTCTCTCGCCACAGATGCTGCCAGACCTGCTGAGTATTTCCAGCAATTTTTGTTTTTATTTCAGATTTCCAGTATTTTGCTTTTAAGATTAAACAGGATTTATGCACTGGAATCCTGTATGATAGGAACACATTAAAAGGGGTTTGGTCTGTTGGAATTCTATACAATGAAAGTGAATGGGAAGGGGTTTGGCCCATTGGTCTATTTACTGAAGTAAATCTTACTTAATTTTGAAGCTGATTCATGCCTTACCTCATATTCCTGTGAAAACTTGAGGTTGTCATTTGCTTTCAGATGTTCTGTATGTTCAGCGAGCTCTGTGATGGGGATTGGCGGGTGACTCAGCATGCCTATGAGGGGACAGAACAGAGTGATATCACTTTAAAAAAACAAAAAAAATCACGTCAATTCAATCAGCAGTCCTGAATGAAAAGGCTGAAATGAGAGGAGTAGAGGAGGGTCATGTGTGTTTAGAACATTACACCATCAGGGCTTGAAATTTATAAACCAACAAATTGCAGTGAAACCATCTTTTGCTATGGGAGACATGTTGGAAACTTCTTAGTTTAGCTTCTCAGGAAGGTCTTCCATTTTTCACCTCTGTTTCCCTAAAGTGCTGGTACCTGCCTCTATAGTCATTTCCCTTCCCACATGGGCATATGGAATCACCCCCGCATCAGACCCCACCACTTTCTTCCTTTCTCATTCATTCCCTCTCCTCCAAGAAAGTAGTTCCAAATTTATTTTAGAGTTAACACCCACTATCAAACTAGATAACAGAATATATCAGGTCTTCTAACCAAGTGTTTGTAGGCCATTATAATTAACAGTCAAACAAAACCAGGCTACCTGATCTTGCCCTTCATTGAATTTACACCCATTTTTCGTTTAGTTTTCAAATTCTTATCCAAAAATTTCTCCCTTCAGCAATGCACAAGCCAAATGCAACCTTAGCTGTGTTTATGATACAATGTGAACAGGTCCTGATTGGGTGACTGGTTCTACTCAACTGAGCTACTCACTGTAAGATCTTCTTTAGCATGGGGAGCTCAGGCTCTGATGATAGGTGGAGCCTTTTACTGATGTGCGATATCACCAAGTGAGGGTAGCAAAACATACTTTCATGCCTGGAATTCCCCATGCAATGAATTTCCAATTTCAGGCTGGGAACGGATTAGGGAAGGTGGTGAGTGAAAGTAACCTTTCTGCACAGGGAAACAATTTACTTAATTGGACAGCAAGTCAACTCAGCTCCTCTTCATCCATCTTGCAATAGCCAATATGAGAGCAGCTGCAATCGCAGAGCAGGGAAGCTGCCTACCAAATGGGGGAAGGTGGTGGGCAGATTCAATAAAAAGAAGAAACATTTTAATCAACAGGAACATGGAGGCACCTGGCCGTGGATTGTTGGGTTGCAGTTTTGAATCACTGACTCAGTCGAGCTCTCAATCATTGTTGTGCAGTTATGGGTAGTTGTCAGAGCAGGCCCACTGGAGGGAAGAGGGAAATCAGCGAATTGCTATTGGGCTCCTGTCATATACAGCCAAGGATTCAACTTAGCAGTGGAATTGTTAATGACATGGTAACAGATTCAGCCCCACAAGACATGTAGAGGCTGCAGGAAAGAAACTTTGGTTTGCATCCTTCCATCTACAAAAGATGATGGACATGCAGAAAACAATCCATTTAGGTGGGGTGTCTTCTCTTGGCGCACCTTTGCTGATGACTGTGAAGGCCAATCCTTGAGAGGCAGGTTCTGCCACAAGTGCCGCATGTGAAGCTGCCAAGTGACGCTTTGAGTTGTCGTTTTTGATTTTGGTGCCTGTTGCTAAGCTGTTGTAGCAACTGGTCATGGTGGCACACCAGTCCACAGGATGTGTCGCCATTCCCCTCTTTCACTAGCTAGTGCGACAGTCGACATTTAGGGCCTTCATATCACGCTTGCAAGCATCCTTGAAGCGGAGCTTTGGGCGCCCCACTGGTTGTCTGGCCCCGGCTACCTCATTATACAGAAGGTCTTTGGGTATGAGACCGTATTCCATCCTGCAGATGTGTCCGATCCACCGAAGCCACACTCTGTTTGATCAGTGCCAACACACTTGGGAGCTCTGCCTTTGAGAGGATTGCTGCATTTGTGATTTTGTCCTGCCAGGACATACACATAATGGGCTGCAGACAGCGAAGATGGAAATTATTGAGCTTCTTTTCCTGGTAGCTGTAAGTTGCCCACATTTCTCAGCCGTCATCAAGGTGCTGAGAACACAGGCCTTATAAACCATCAGCTTGGTCTAAAGGGGTTCCGAAGAAGGGTCACTGACCCGAAACGTTGACTCTGCTTCTCTTTCCACAGATGCTGCCAGACCTGCTGGGTGATTCCAGCATTTCTTGTTTTTGGTCTAAAGGTCAGTTTGGAGTTATCCCTTGTGTGTTTCGCGAGTCAGCCAAAGGTGGTAGCTGCTTTCCCCATACGTGTATCGAGCTCTGCATCAAGGGACAGATTGTCATCGTGGACCCAAGGTAGCAGAATTTGCTAACCACTTCCAGTGGGGTGTTAAAGAAAGGAAACAACAATTATTAGAAAGGAAGCCACCCTTGAGAAAAAACATTAATGTGCATTGTGGACGTGGGTGATTACTGTCTGTCAAATATCTCTTCTCAAGGGACAATTGGAAAGTGTCCATTTACCTCTGCTCAGTACCCACTGACACATACCTGTACAGCTTGTCATATTAGTGCTTTAGTGTCCTTAAAAGAACAGTCAGTTCTCCTCTGAGATTAAGTGATTGAGGGTCTTTGAATCTAACATGCTGTAAGAGACCTGCTGGACATCGAGCACAGTGGAGTGTGGTAGGCCCAAATGGAACTTGAGGTATCTTAAAGTTATTCTCTCATCAGGAAATTCTGACTTGCAAGCCATAAACTGATGCCTACAAAATACTGAAGTCAGAAATGTCAAGGTTATTGAGTTCCCATTTACCATAGTATATTGTTTTGCTAAAATTATCACACATTCATGTTGGTTGCCACCATTGATGACATGAGATAGCTGGTGTACAGAAGACGTACAGGCACAGGCCCTTATCCTTTCTGATGCTGACAGACTTGCTGTGTATTTGTTTTTACTTCAAATTTGATGTGTTGGCAGAAACAAGGCCTTTCATTTTAATGTAGAACTGACAATATTCCCATGAAGGATTTTCTTGTGTTGTTATTGTCACTTAACTTTTCTGCTTCTCTAGGTTCCTTCTTTCCCTCACTCAATCTTATATCTGCTTTTTCCAGAAGTCAGGGTTTCTAATGGAATTACAGGCCCGCTTGTGGAGGTAGCGGGTACTGTCTTTGGTTACTATGGAGAATTTCAAGCCCTGTTACAGAATCAGCAGAGTTGAATCATTTGAAGCAGACAATATGGATATTAAAATTGAGGCAGCACAGAGATGAGAAGCAAGCATGAAATCATCAGTTTTTGTGGTGGGCCATCATTACAGTTTGATACACCGTCAAGAGCAAAAGGGGAACATGTTGCAAAACATGATCCTGTGTTGTGGAAAATGCCCAACACAGACTTACTTCCTGTCAAAAGGGAAAGCACTGCCTCTGTTTTCAGGTCTGCCACCCACTAGTTTACACATACTCCCCCAGTTTATGACACACTCATGGAATTAAAGAAGCTGCTTCTCTTTTGCTCTTTCTCCCTCCTGGATTCTTTGTTGTCAATGAAGGCCTGATAGGGGATAGTTGGGTTGGGGGATGGGGGGGTGGGGGTGGGTGGGGTGCAGGGGTTGCATTTTTACAGGGCAGTTTTTCCCTCCTCTTATCACACAGCCCTTGATGTTGAACTCCCCAGTTGAGACCTGAAGAAGTTTGAGTCAGTCTGTCTTGGATGCAAACATGCTGCTATGAAAGTTACCAGGCCCTTAAAATCCTCATTGCTTGAATAATTTCTGCCCCCCTCAATCTAATTTGTCCCCTCCTCCTCAATCTCTTGAAGGTGCTGACTTATGCTGGGCTATAGCTGCATTGATGTCAACCATCCCCTCCACACTACCTCACCAAGTGGCACTTTTCCTGTGTGAAACCTGACTGTGAGAGGCAACAGACTTTTTGACTAGGAAGTTATCAGAGCTGAGCCCAATACTTTCCTCCACTAATGGCCAAACAGCTTCCAACAGGAGGCAATGTACTGTTATGGAGGGAGCGGATTTCTTTCCTCCCTGGCTCAACAGCTGCTAAGACTTTTTGTAGCACACTAGCTACAAGCTAATCAGGGAACAAGCACAGGACCTTAGTGGCAGCTCCACAATGGGCAATACTTACAAACAAAGCACACCGAAGGCTCTATATTTCATCATTCCCTACAACATATCACAGTGTAAAACTTGGTGCCAGGCTCCATTAACACACCCTGACATAATATAAAAAAATTATTTCCATTAGAGCAGAGATTAACAAAGCGATCCTCGGGTTTGAGCCTTGCTATGTAGTGGATAGATTTAACTCTGAATCACAGATGCACTGTGTAATGTGCTTACTGCATGGCTGATCTGTTACCACGTCTAGCCTGCTTCGGGTCCTTGCAGTGACTTCTCCTGCAGTAGTTTTGGGTGGTACTGTGATACCAGTGATTGCGGGGATGAGAGAACAGTAACTGTGCCTGAAACACCATCGAACCACATCATGTGATTCTACCACACCAGCTATATGGTAATACACCATTTGTGCTGCAGCAAGGCAGTCTCTGCCACAGACCCTGGCATCAGATGGGCATTTTTTTTTTATTCGTTCTTGGGATGTGGGCATCGCTGGCTACGCCAGTATTTATTGCCCATCCCAAAATGCCCTTGAGAAGGTGGTGGCGAGCTGTCTTCTTGAACCGCTGCAGTCCACGTAGGGTAGGTACACCTACAGTGCTGTGAGGAAGGGAATTCTAGGATTTTGACCCAGTGACAGTGAAGAACGACGATATAGTTCCAAGTCAGGATGGTGTGCGGCTTGGATGGGAACTTTGGTGGTGTTCCCATGCATCTGCTGCCCTTGTCCTTCGAGGTGGTCAAGTTTGTGGGTTTGGAAGGTGCTGTCTAAGGAGCCTTGGTGCTTTGCTGCAGTGCATCTTGTAGATGGTACACACTACTGCCACTGTGTATCGGTGGTGGAGGGAGTGAATGTTTGTAGATGGGGTGCCAATCAAGCAGGCTGCTTTGTCCTGGATGGTGTCGAACTTCTTGAGTGTTGTTGGAGCTGCACCCATCCAGGCAAGTGGAGAGTATTCCATCACACTCCTGACTTGTGCCTTTTAGATGGTGGACAGGCTTTGGGGAGTCAGGAAGTGAGTTACTCACTGCAGGATTCCTAGCCTCTGACCTGCTTTTGTAGCCATGGTATTTATATGGCTACACCAGTTCAGTTTCTGGTCAATGGCAGCCCCCAGGATGTTGATAGTGGGGTATTCAGCGATGGTAATGCCAATGAATGTCAAGGGGAGATGGTTAATTCTCTCTTGTTGGAGATGGTCATTGCCTGGTACTTGTGTGGCGTGAAGTAACCTTGCCATTTATCAGCTCATATTGTCCAGGTCTTGCTGCATTTCTACACGGACAGCTTCGGTATCTGAGGAGTCATGAATGGTGCTGAACATTGTGCAATCATCAGCGAACATTCCCACTTCTGACCTTATGATTGAAGGAAGGTCATTGATGATTGGGCCAAGCACACTACCCTGAGGAACTCCTGCAGTGATGTCCTGGAGCTGAAATGATTGACCTCCAACTACCACAGCCATCTTCCTTTGCGCTTGGTATGACTCCAAACAGCGGACAGTTTCCCCCCTGATTCCCACTGACTCCAGTTTTGCTCGGGCTCTTTGATGCCATACTTGGTCAAATGCTGCCTCAATGTCAAGGGCAGTCACTTTCACCTCATCTCTGGAGCTCAGCTGTTTTGTCCATGTTTGAACCAAGGCTGTAATGAGGTCTGGAGCTGAGTGGCCCTGGCAGAACCCAAACTGAGTGTTAGTGAGCAGGTGATTGCTAAGCAAGAGCCGCTTGATAGCACTGTCAATGACATCTTCCATCACTTTACTGATGATTGAGAGTAGACTGATGGGGCAGTAATTGGCCAGGTTGGACTTGTCCTGCTTTTTGTGCACAGGACATATTTGGGTAATTTTCCACATTGCCGGGTAGATGCCAGTGTTGTAGCTGTGCTGGAACAGCTTGGCTAGGGGCGTGGCAAGTTCTGGAGCACAGGTCTTCAGTACTATTGCCGGAATGTTGTCAGGGCCCATAACCTTTGCAGTATCCAGTGCCTTCAGTCGTTTCTTGACATCACGCGGAGAGAGTCGAATTGGCTGACGATTGGCATCTGTGATGTTGTGGACTTCAGGAAGAAGCCGAGATGGATGATCAACTCGGTACTTCTGGCTGAAGTTTGTTGCAAATGCTTCAGCCTTGTCTTTTGCACTGATGTGCTGGGCTCCCCCATCATTGAGGATGGGGATATTTGTGGAGCCACCTCCTCCAGTTAGTTGTTTAATTATCCACCATCATTCACGACTGGATGTGGCAGAATTGCAAAGCTTAGATCTGATCTGTTGGTTATGGGATCGCTTAACTCTGTCGATCATATGCTGCTTACGCTGTTTGGCATGCAGGTGGTCCTGGGTTGTAACTCCACCAGGTTGACACCTCATTTTGAGGTATGCCTGGTGCTGCTCCTGGCATGCTGTCCTGCACTCTTCATTGAGCCAGGGTTGGTCCCCCGGCTTGATGGTAATGGTAGAGTGGGGGAGATGCCAGGCCATGAGGTTACAGTTTGTGGTTGAGTACAATTCTGATGCTGATGGCCCACAGCGCCTCATGGATGCCCAGTTTTGCATTGCTATATCTGTTCGAAATCTATCCCATTTAGCACGGTGGTAGCGCCACACAACACGATGGAGGATATCATCAATGTGAAGACGGGACTTTGACTCCACAAGGACTGTGTGGTGGTCACTCCAACCAATCCTGTCATGGACAGATGCATCTGCGGCGGGCAGATTGGTGAGAACGAAATCAATTATATTTTTCCCTCTTGTTGGTTCCCTCACCACCTGCCGCAGATCCAGTCTAGCAGCTATGTCCTTTAGGACTTGGCCAGTTCAGTCAGTAGTGGTGCTACTGAGCCACTCTTGGTGATGGACATTGAAATCCCCCACCCAGAGTACATTTTGTGCCCTTGCCTCCCTCAGTGCTTCCTCCAAGTGGTGTTCAACATGGAAGAGTACTGATTCATTAGCTGAGGGGGTGTGGTAGGTGGTAATCAGCAGGAGGTCTCCTTGCCCATGTTTGATCTGATACCATGAGACTTCATGGGGTCTGGAGTTGATGTTGAGGACTCCCAGGGCAACTCCCTCCCGACTGTATACCACTGTGCCACTACCTCTGCTGGGTCTGGCTTGCCAGTGGGATAGGACATACCCAGGGATGGTGTTGGCGGTGCATGGGACATTGTCTGTAAGATATGATTCGGTGAGTATGCCTATGTCAGGCTGTTGCTTGACTAGTCTGTGGCACAAGCCCCTGCATGTTAGTCAGGAGGACTTTGCAGGATTTGCCATTATCGTTTCCGCTGCCTTGTTCGATGTCAACCAGATTGCTGTGGGTCTGGAGTCACATGTAGGCCAGATCAGGTAAGGACGGCAGATTTCCTTCCCTAAAGGACATTAGTGAAACAGATGGGTTCTTACAACATAGTTTCATGGCCATCATTAGATCAGCTTTTAATTCCAGATTTTTATTATTTGAATTCAAATTCCACCTTCTGCTGTAGTGGCATTTGAACCCATGTCCCTATAGCAATACTCTGGGTCTCTGGGTTACTAGTCCAGTGCCAACAGCACCACACCACCGTCTCCCTGTGCCGGCAGATGCTTCAGTTCGCCTGCTTGAAGAGCAGAAAACTGGCCATGATTTTGGTTGGAAAAGAGTGCGTTTCTGTGCGTTGTATTTTGGGTAAGAATGAAACGTGGCTGAATCGAATACCCTGATCGCACACTACCTGTCAAGGCTCCAACATGAATTATGGCTACTTGAGTACAGCTGATCAGTGCCTGCAGAATGGTAACCCGAAGGGCCAACAACTTCACCAAAGGACAGAAGAAAGAGAGAGTTGTAGGGCACATAACCCACTCTACATCTCTGTCAGTGTGATATATCCGCAGACTGATTGTGGTTCACTCTCATCCCTGCCCTTCCCCCACTTTCCCAGTATCTTCTGCACATTTGCAGGACAATAAATGTTCACAAAGAAAGAGGGCTCAAATCTCATTAATCAACTAAAATGACTGGTGTGGGAAATGGAAATGTCAAGCTGGTGCAGTAACGGGTGCATGGCTGAGGTTTGGCTAAAGACTTACTGTGCATCTACCCTGTGCTACACCTTAGTTGGGAGTGCCTGATTGATAGTGACAATGGATTCAAATAAGTGACTACAAAAAAAGGTACATTTCATCCCACAGCACTGATATCCCTCAGTTGGTGGGCACAGAATTCTCCCTCCTCCCCAAACAACCAACACAATAATGAGTTTAAGTATCTGCGATCTACAGTAGCTCAGTGGCACGAGTTGCACAGCTGTGTCCAAGGCATCAGAGGTGAATGGATATCGAAAGGTTGAATCTTGCAGGAGCCAGATTCATTTCCATTTATATTACATTCCACTTCATCCCACAAATGCTGCTAAAGTCTGCAGTGCTACTTATGCTAATTATACCTAGCTACAAACTATAATTCTTTTTATATTAATAATGTGTTAGATTTGTCTCTCGGCATAACTGAAGATCAGGACCTGATCAATGTTGGGGATTACTATAATAGTACCAAAGCATTCCAAAAAGACACTGTTAAACAGTAGTATGTGTGTCAACATTTAAGCAGACCAAATCCCATTGCTTCTAAAACCAGGATCCTTCTAAAGGGATGAAAAGAAGAGCACAGCTCCAGGCCAATAAACAGGATAGATTCAGACAAGATAAGGCAGTCTGATATCAGTCAATCTTTCCTCATGCCCCCACTCCCAGTTCGGTATCACTATCTACAGAACCTACAAATATACAAGAGCTGCACTGATAACTGCCTTATTGAGTGGCAATCACTCACTAACCTTACACTTAACATTATGATGAAGAACTGTGTGGCCAAAAGTAATAGCACAATGTCATTGTGTGACATTGAAAGATGTGATAAGGTGCTGACAAATGCAAGTTCTATCTTAAATTATGCAGCAAGACTGGAGTCAAAGAAAGATAAATTCTCACCCCTTGCTTACAGAATAATTGCCCACCACCAGTCGATAACAATGGGTGGCTTAGTTCTTTCCATGCTTGCATCACCTTGTCTTCCAGCCAAATTTTAACTCAAACCGATTTGGGCCTATCTGGACCTACATGAATGTACTGGATATCCAAATTTCATAAAATCGTAGAAACTTAAGGAGGCCATTCAGCCTGTTGTGCCTGTGCTGGCTCTTTGAAAGTGCAGTTGTGCTTCGTCCCACGTCTCTTCCTTTTGTCTGAACTCCTCATCCTCAAGCACCTGTCCAATTCCCTTTTAAAATTATTCATAGAATCAGCTTCACCACCTTTTCTGATAGAGCATTTCAGATCCTGACAACTCTGAGTGAAAATAATTAATTCTCATCTCCCCTCTAAATCTTTTTCCAATGATTTTGAATCCATGATCACTTGTTATTAATCCATTCACCAGGGGAATATGTTTTCCCTATTTACTCTATCAAAACACCTCACCATCTTGTAAATCTCTATTAGGTGACATCTTAACTCTCTCTGTTCCAAGGAGAACAGTCCTAACTTTTTCAACCTCTCCAATTCACTGGTAATGTCCTGGTAAACCTTCTCTGTACCCCTTCTAAAGGCCTTTACATCTTTCCTGAAGTGTGGTTTCCAGAATTGTCAACAATATTCCAGCTGAGGCATAACCAGTGATTTATTAAGTTCTAATACAATCTCTTTGCTTTTACATTCTATTCCTTTATTTATAAACCCAAGTAACCCATATTCTTTAAGGATTTGTGTAAATGGACACTAAGCTCTCTCTCATAATCGACACTTTTCAAAACCATGCTATTTATAGTATACTGTCTTTCCATATTTGATTCCCCAAAGTGCATCACTTCACACTTTTCGGCATTGAAATCCATCTGCCATGTTTCTGCCCATTTCTCATCTTGTCTATGCCTACCTGAAACTTATAACTATCCTCAGCACTAACTATTACTTTCTCAAGTTTTGCATCATTTGCAAACTTCTCTGCAAACAATGCTCTCTACACTTGAGTCTTGCTCATTTATAAAAATTGTAGAGTAATGGTTCCAAAACTGATCCTTGGAGAACAGCATTGTAAACCACAGTCTAAAAAACATCCATCCACCTTTGCTTCCTGTCACTGAGCCAATTTTGTATCCATATGCCACTTTTCCCTTAATTCTATGGGCTTTCATCTTCTTAAAAAGCCTCCTGTGTGACACTTTGTTGAATGCCTTCAGAAAGTTCATTTATACATTTAGTGCACTACTTTGATCAACCTTCTCTGTCACCTCACCAAAAAAAAAATCTAATCAAGGTAGTCAGACATGATTATCTTTAATAAATCTATGCTGGCTCTCCTTGATTAATCCATGCCTTTCCAAATGGAAGTCTATTTTGTCCTTGATAATAGTTTCTAATAACTTCCGCACACCCGATGTTCGGTCAACTAGCCTGTAGTTTCCTGGTTTATCCCTTTAACCTTTCTTGAACAGAATTTAATCTGAAATGATTTTTGGATAATATCTGCCAGTTTTATGTAAAATTATGTTGCAATATTATTAAGCTGTGTTATTACTTAGTTCTCAATTATTTTTTAAAAACCTAATGTGGTGGGGAGAGGGATGGGCCGGGGGGAAACTGATTTTAAAAAAAACCCAATATGATTGCTGGTTGACCTGTGTTTGTGTGCAGTCAACGGGTATGAAAGGGGGAATGAGAGAGAGGAGAAAGAAAAGGGTCTGGAGTTTTCGGTTTGAATGCAATCAGTAAAACAGGCGGAAATTGTGCCCATATTTATGCTAGATTTGAGAAGTGTTTTTTTCCCTCAAGTTTCTGCTCGCTCTCATTGGACTATCGCAGAACACAAATTCAGCCATGAACGAGTGCAACTGAGCAGCATTTTAGAAAACAATTTTTAAAAATGTTTTACAAAAAACATTCCTTGATATATTTAACAGTGGCAACCTGGAGGAGTTTGATTGATGCAGCTGAAAATGGGTTTATCGCAAAAAAAAGCAGTTTTAATCAGCTTGTTTAATCCATCACCTGTGGGTAACCTGATTTTAAATAACTGAAAATGACTTTAAAAAAACTATACAGAGCCAGTTACTAGTCACTTGTACCACCAGTTTCTTAACAAATTAAAATAATTCAATAGCTTTTAAAACATGTCAATTATTGTCCTTGCGCATAAAAAGTTTAATTATAAGAGCCTCCTCAAAGGTCTGCGAATAGGCGCAATTATCAGAAACTCACAATGATTAATTTGATCTGGGGGTGTGGCCTGTTTTGTGGGCAGGGCCTGCTTCTAATGCAGTGTTTTTTAAACTAGTGCAAAAGATCACCGAACCTTGATTTGCACCGGAAATAATCTGATCTTGAAATTTCGTAATCTTTTGGGCTGATTTGGTCGATTTCAGATGTATTGCGCTGAAAATAACGTAATCTGGTGGAAACTACAGGCCAGGATTCTTTTATGAAGCAAAATTCTCTTTGTCTGGAGAAACAAAAATTATCGTTTAACCTGGACTGCTGGTGAAATCAGAGCCAGAATAGCTGCTTTCAGTATGGCATAGGGGAGTACTTGGAAGGATGGGGAGAAAAGATGCTTTATTTAATTAAAGAAGTGAGTTTAAGATTGATTTATGTGTGGTAGAAGACCACAGTAATCCTTTTGCAGCATTGTTTGCCCTTTGAAATCATTGAGGAAGTAACTCAGATGTGTTCATTTGTCATGAATTAGAATAACATGACAAACAAAATCTAATGCAACTTTCCAGCAGGAGACAGAATGGTGACATCTGGAGAACAGATGTGGAATGGGTCAGAGGTGAGATGTGGGGAAATTCTCTGACAGAGGTTACATGTGAAATTATGGAATATTCTGAGCACAACATTGGTCTAATTTTCTCAGAGATCATGTATCAGCTTGGTTTTCTGAATCCAGATCAATCTTAATTGGCGCAAAAATTGAACACCCACTTCCAAAAAAAAAGAGTATTTGTATGTTGTGGTGGGAACGTCCTTCACCACCACTGCCCAAGTACAGTCTTGTGTTAATGGCGGAAAAGATGCCTTGGACAATAAATTCACTCTCAAATGGCCAAATGCTGGCACCTGGAGTCTTATCGTCCAGACTAGCAACACCTCCCTCTCGCTCTCCTCCATCCTCAACATCCTAAAGGCCATATGACCACCAGGTGAAACTGATGAAGCCACAAATCTGCAGACAACCCTGGGCTGGAGAGGGTTAACATTTGAAACAAACAGCTAAAAAGCATGCAAAAGTGTGAGGAGCTAAAAGCTTAGCCAATGAGCAGCCAGGAGCCTCGAGAGAGAAACACAGATTAAAAAATACACGAAGAGGTCGATAAGTAACATAGATTATACATACATACATATATATATATATATATATATCCATATCTATATATTATATATATATTAAAAAAACATAAAATCAAATGTCAACAAAATAGGTGTAAAGTGCAAGTGGGAACTAACTTGCAAATTCGGGTTCACTGAGGGGGCTGCTGACAACAGATTCTGTGAAAAAGAAACATCAGCACGTGAACACACTTAAACCTACAAGTTGGCAGAACGCAACTCAAGGGGGAAGATAACAAAAAATAAAAACAGGAACTCAAACAAACAAACAAACGCATGAGTAAACAGTCGGACTCCAATCTGGCCCTCTGAAAGAACTCAACCATTTGTTAAGACTTTCTTACCTCTTGCTCGTTTCTTTCTCTCTCCAGTGACTCGTTTTGTTTTAAACACAACCATTGTAACTGTGTCCGTGGGGGACTGCCTGAAATGCCAGGACCCCCATTTACCAGGGCAGGTACCCACAATGTCTATGAAATCAGCTGATCCGGGGAGGAGGGAGTTGTAGGGTTCAGGCAAGATATTGGGGTCAAGGGTGGACAAATGCAGGGTGGAGTCCACAATCAGACTCTCAATACTTGTTCTCCCAACCCGACCTCCATTGAGGGTTGCCAACTCCAGTTGGACATATTCCTGGAGGTCTCACCACACAACCTTCCACCTCAAAGTACCCCCGTCAGTTAAGCAGCCTTTTTTTTTTTATCCTCCTCCAATATTTTTATAACTAATTGAACAAAAATGAAAAATACACACGCTTGTCCCTATGAATTTTCTCCTGGGTTGCTGGCAGCTGTGTTCTGGAAATTAATCTTTAATTCCCCCTGGAGTCTCCAGGGTAATCCTGGAGGATTGGCAACCCTTTCCCTATCCCATCTGTTTTCTCCCCTCCTCTCCTGAAGGCACTGGCTCTTCCTGGGGTACAGTTCCGCAGATGCCAACAGCCTTCTGGGTAAGTTTGATGCATAAGCCTTAACCGAGTGTCGACAGGAAACTGGCCATAGAGGGCATCATAATCCTGGCCTTGCCTACAGTATATTGATGAGGAGCCAGAAGACTGGCTGACTTCCCATTCCCTAACCCAGGGACACTGGGACCAATTGTAGCACTTCCGTGTAGCCCATCTGAGATCATCCAACTCAGCACAGAGCAGGGACTGAACCTGGGACTGGGTTAGCTTTTGCTGCTGGTTGAGAATGTGCAGCACCCATGAACTAGCTCAATAACTGAGGTGCAGGGATGAAAAAAAAGAGGGTCATGATCTCTGAGAACCAACCACCCATGTACTGCTGCACATTTAAACTAGATGTGCAGGCACACAAGATACAGGTGGGATGCAGCACCAGGCAACATCATATTACCACACTTGGGTCTCTCCTAATCCCACTCCCCATTAATTTCACCCCCAGGCAGTCCCTTGTGAGACCAGGTAGACTTCTCCCCTAAGTTGAATTCTTCATAATTTGTTCCAGAAGAAACTATGCAATGCAAATGGCAGCAGCTATGTCTACATGGTCAAACATGCCAATTCTGCTCTTGACTAGTTTGGATCTAGTCATCAGTAGTAGAGAAACTATTATTTAGGCCCAGTTAAATCCGGCTGATGTTCTGTCGCGAACCTGGAAACAGTGACCAATTACTGAATTCCTCAACATCCAGTATGCATGCAACGCCAGAAAATCCATTAACAGATGTAGAACAAACAAAGCCTGCTGAGTATTTGGCACCCTGTCTCAATTTACCCTTCGAGCATTAGCACAAACAGCTCTTGTGTTGCCAAACCTGGATGATGAAACATCCTTTCGAATTTATTGATAAACATGAAAAAATTCTTCACACATGCCAAATGATTGGTTCACTGGATTTCCCAAAGTAATGGCACAGCCAATAATTTGTGATAAATCAACTGGTTTCCAGACAAATGTGGGCATCCTCAAGCAATGCATCCAGGTATTCAGCATAGTAACTTCCTTGAAATGCACAACATGTCTTAAAGTGGGCTTGCATAATAACTTTGGAATAAGTAGTAAAAATATTATTCTCTGTGATGGGATCTTCCACAAAAACTGCACCATTTTGGAAAAAATATCTTGTTTTATGCCCCATTTTTCTCTGTGGCTGCCTCAACAAGATGCACTAGCAACCAGTTCCTATCCCTCTGATTATGCTGTTTTCTAGTTGACCAGTAAGGGGTGTGCAGCAATAGATCTGAGTGTCTCCTGTTTCATCCTTCTCTGTGCACTTAGCCCTTCTATGGTTGAGATTGGTGACTCATCAGTGGGAACTGTGGGTGCAAACTCTTGTGCCATCATTCCATGACAATGCTTCACAGCATCATTGCAGTCTTCTATGCTATAGGGCCCCATTGATGACACAGCTGAGGGGGCCAAACATTTCCCAAAAAGTAATCTCTGTTGAACAAACCACTATTTTCTGTCTAGTTGTTTCATTAACTTCTTTGGTGGAAGATTTTTACTGAAGATTTAACATTTGTTTATGAATTATATTTCTCAGGCATCAGCTGATAATTCATCTTGAGGTGTCGCATTAAAAAGCCACACATTGAAATCTTACCTTTTATCAAATATTCAAAAGAATTTAAAATTAATTCATTGCCTACTGGGTTCAACAGAGACAAACTATCCACTCTCCTTCACGGATTAAAATACCTACTGCTCATTTTAAGCCCTCCCACACCACACAGCATTCCTTGACTGAAAGGTTAGGCACATACCAGGCTCCTGGTCCTTTGCCACTCCAGCTCTTGAGAAAGCTGCTATGGTCAAGAATGGTACAAGTTGGATTCCCACTATCCCTTAAAATAACTTGCCTGGTTAAAAGCAGAAACTATAACCCTTGCAATGTCTTGCTTCTTGGGCCAACTTTCAGTTGGCTCTCCTCAAATATCTTCTTCCACACAACAAACCCCCTAAACAGACTAGAAACACTGCAAGGAGGCAGTGCTGTTTGCAGATCCTCACAGAAACCAAGGGAGAATCACAAAGCTGAGACAGCCTGCGGAAGGGGTCAGGAAACCCTATTACTGTGTATAGCTAGCTCTGCCAATCCAATACATAGCACAATTTGATCTCCTTGATGTTCTACCATCAGGTTCTTTCCAGGAACCAAACAAGGTTGGAGCTTGACCAGCTCTAAGCAGATTAGTTCAAAACATCCACAGCCCAGAATGTGATAGAAATCACTCATATTCTTGACTGTAGTGGTCAATCTATGGGATTATAAGATTTGTACCAGTGCTGGTGGAAAGAGAATGGGAAATCTATACTGCTCCATGATGATTGCTGTCTCTATAGCACAAAGCCCCAACACTGCAACTCTGCACAGCAGAAGCACATATTCCCTTGACCTCCATGGCAACCTCCTCCCTTTGACTCTTCAATATTCCAGCCTTTGAACTTTGGAAAATGTACTGGGCTGATGAGCGTGCCATTGAAGAGACCAAACACTGATAAATAAGTAACCTGCAGGAAGCTGAGGCATCCTGGATGTGGTCTGTGAAGTTTCTCCTATAATCACTGTTGAGTTCTGACCCGCATATGCATAGCTTAAAGACCGGGGCCTATCTTCACTCAGATTTGCCGAGTGACTCCCAGTCCCCATGATCCCACGAAGGACATGGAGTAAATATTAAACTGTTCCATAAAGGACTCTTATTTTTACTGATCAACCACTAACTTGCATGAATCATTGGCATGCTAGAGTTCTGACTAGGACCAAATAAAAAAAAAACCCTATATTCTCATTCCATGGCACAAAACAACTATGACTGAGAATTTGGAATCCAGGCTTGTAAGTCATTGTTAAGATGGTCGACTGTTTTATGGAGAGTAAACTGGGGTTGAGAAATGCGATAAGAGCGTGGTGGGGGGGGGGTGGGGGGGGAGCGGGGGTGGTGGTGGTGATGGTCAGAGGCTAAAGGAAGTTTTTGCACTAAAACTCCCCCCAGATTTTTCCTTAAACCTTTTGCGGATGAAATGGCTTCTGTATTTACACTGTGCCCCGCAAATTAATTTTCCTTCCTCAATCCTTCCCTGAATTCAGGATCACTGGCTCATAAGTACACCAACATTACACAATAACTACTGGATAGCTGTTCAAACCAATGCCCTGTTGGAAAGAATACTCTTGCTGAAGCAACTCCACCACCGTCACCCAGAAAAGGAAACATACTCCAACCCTGGTTTTTGAGGCCTCCAATAACCTTCCTTTATTTAAAGGCTTCCAAAATGTTTGAGGTTAGGTGGGGGCCTGAGGAAACACTGAAACATTGAACTAGGCATTCACGAGTAAAATAAAAGCACATTGTTTATTTCTGTAGCACCAATACACAGTGCAACCAGTTAGAAGGACTCATCTTTACCTGGCGTCTGAAAGTTGATGCGCCTCATTTCTACTGGGTCTGTGGGATGATGGGATGGCACCTCTGCATTGTTGAGAAGGCACTTGGTTCTAGGATCACTTTCTTTACGTTTTCTGTCATTGGAATCAAATAGATGTAAGCAAGACTGTAGATCTGTCAAGTGTACTGGTTACGTATACATCACTTCAGTTAACCACTAAAAGTGTGGATCAATTTGTGTGTGAACTTTGTGTTCAACATGGGGAAGGATTTTAGTGTTTCAAAAATGAACCATTTCCATTTCTGACTCCCAGGTTCGGCTCCATGCCCTCCTTGAAACATATAGCATGATAGATCTGAAGTAAAGCTCCCTCTCTTGTGCCCCCATACTCAGGAGTTCTGTATTTTTTTGATTCCTAAACCAGGTTTCCTGGGCCTCTCTCTGTAAAGTTAGTGGCAGTTTCATGTTGTGTTGGAGCTGGGTTCAGATTGCCCAACTTCATTTCGCATGGTTCAAGATGGCCAGTTGACAGAGGCCAGATTCATCTTGAACTAGATTGAATAACCCAGTATTTAACGCACCGCACCATTCAGCCACTCTATCTGGCAGATTGTGTGTGTATCCAACTCATTTGTACCAAGACCTGGTTCTGTCATCAGGTTCTCGAATCAGCACAGCTGGCCTGAGGGGTGATGCAGTGATTTTACCCAGAGTTTTCAGTAACACACATTGGTGAACTTATAACAGGTTTTGGTTAAAAGAAAACAACCATTTTCTAACAGTTAAAATTGATTGAATCAATTGTTAAAATGAAGCGAGTTATTATTAGTTACTGTAATTTTGCAGATTGATAGAAAATTGTCCAGAACTCCAGATTAAAAATGGCTGCTTACCTGTCGGGCTTGCTGTCCACAATGAGTGCATTAAGGGAAAGATAAGAGCTGTGTAAATACTTCAATATAAACTTCGATAACACACACACAATACAGCAGCCAACAGTACCCCTTCACTCATTAACACAATTATCATTCAGCAGGGCTGGCAAGCTAAGCTTCTTTGCTTCGATATTGTCAATGAACCCACTATAAAAAACAGTACTCAGCAACAAAGGGCACATTAGAAGGTCATAGCATCAAACGGACCTGAATGCTGAGGAATAGAATGAGAGAATTAGCTATTGTACATAGTAACTCCAAAAGCTGAAAAGAGCAAATTAATATGTGATGGCCAATGCCTGTGGGTGGAGTTTTAATTGCCTAATATTTTAATTTTCTCTCATTCTTCCAAGATAACTCATTTGGATAACTTCTGGATTATCCCACCCCCAGAAAGTGTGGCAACCCAGAACAAGAAGCTGCCCCCACCCCCCGCCTCACAAATACATTTTATTCACAAAAGTACTGCCAAGTTGCATTGTGGTCTCAGCTAACCAAACATGACTGGTTTAGGGATGTCTGTTTTTTGCCAAGTCTGCAACAGGGTAGGGCACCAGGAAACAGCAAGAGTGCAGGGTCGAGAACAGAAAGGAGGGAGAATGAAGGAAAGAAAGGTTCAGGGAGTGTCAGAAAGTAGGTGGAGAAGGTGATATGATCAGAAAGGAGGAATGGAATGGCTGGGGCAACAGGAAGGAGGAGAGACAGAGGACTACTCTTTAAAAATATTGTCCACTTTACATATAGAAAATTTTCACAGTTTGTTCACAAAATGTACTTTTCAGACAAAGTCAAATGTGTAGCATTGTATGCTGAGTCCACCAAGGGTGTGGATTAAAGTAACTAATCTGTTTCAGGAGTTTAAGTACCCATAGTAGTGGTTGCAGGCCTGTCAAATAACTATGCTCTAGCAGCAAAATTGCAGCATACTTCACATGCAAAACTAGGTTTGGTGTCATGTAACACAGGTTCATCACTGACAATCTAAGGGCCGGAATTTCAAAGGGCTGCAGGGTCGGGACCCAGAGCAAGCACCATTTGAAAATTGGGGTCCTGGAGGTTGTCTCAGGATCCTGACGCCTCTGGGACAGTTTCGAAATTTCAAAGAGTTGTTGGTCGGGAGGCGAGGGGGTGGGGTGGGGGTGGGAAGGGAATGGGGAACATGCATGCTGCCAATTAGCAGCCCATTAAACTCCTTTAGGAGCTTGTTAAGGGGCTGGTGCGTTCGGAAAGGCAATTTTTAAATCAGATTTCGGCAGTCCCGACCAGTCTGGTGCATGTTAGTGCCCAGTTGTCAGGGTCACCACAGAGCAAAATCAGGTTTGTTTGCATGTGCGCTGAGATTAAATTTCAGAGGCCAACTAGCACTAACACTGTACCCGACTTGGCGTCCATGCCCACTTTTCGCCGTCGTTACTAACCAGGTCCTATCACGAGCTGCCTGCTCTCCTCAGCAAGGCAGCAGCAGCCCCTAACATGGCCGCTGGCGCCAGGCAGGCAACATTGCCTCCTGGAGGCGCTTGGTGTCTCTAACTAGGCGGTGAGCTTGTCTCCTGCCCAATTAGGGCATCAGCATTCAAAGATTGCATTGTGAGGGTGACAAAGCTGAAGCGAGGGATGTGGACCCGGAATTCGTCAGGATGTAAGGTTCCTGACGCTGCTTTGAAAATCCGGCCCTACAACTCTCCAGTTACCAGTGATCCCACAACCAACGGATCAGATCTAAGCTCTGCAGTCCTGCCACATCCAGTCGTGAATGTGGTGGACAATTAAGCAACTGACAGGAGGTGGTGGCTCCATAAATATCCCCATCCTCAACGAGGGGGGAACCCAGAACATCAGTGCAAAAGACAATGCTGAAGCATTTGTATCCATCTTCAGCCAGAAGTGCTGAGTGGATGATCCATCTCGGCCTCCTCCTGACGTCCCCAGCATCACAGATGCCAATCTTTAGCCAATCCGATTCACTCCGCATGATATCAAGAAACGGCTGAATACTGCAAAGGCTATGGGCCCTGACAACATTCTGGCAATTGTACTGAAGACTTGTGCTGCAGAACTTGCTGCACCCCTAGCCAAGCTGTTCCAGTACAGCTACAACACTGGCATCTACCTGGCAATGTGGAAAATAGCCGAGGTATGTTCTGTGCACAAAAGGCAGGACAAATCCAACCCAGCCAATTACTGCTCTATCAATCTACTCCCGATCATTCGCAAAGTGATGGAAAGTGTCGTCAACGGTGCTATCAAGCAGCACCTGCTCAGCAATAACCCGCTCAACGACGCTCAGTCTGGGTTCCGCCAGGGCCACTCAGCTCCCGACCTCATTCCAGCCTTTGTCCAAACATGGACAAAACAGCTGAACGCCAGAGGTGAGGTGAGAGTGACTGCTCTTGACATCAAAGCCGCATTTGACCAGGGGCGTTAGATTAAAATAAGAAGTTATAAGGTCTTTAGACATAGTTTTATCTTAATAGCGTTTAAGATTTAGTTTTTTAATAGTTAATTTGTTGTTGTCTAAAGATACCTGGTTTGGTCTGTTTCATTCTGGGGTTGCTGGAGTGTTTAATTTTGCTGTTTTCCGATTGGATGTGAAAACTTAATAATATGCTGCGACCTGTGGAGTGACGGGACTGAATTGACAGTGTGTTGTTTCCGCCGTGGTTGTAACGACTCTTAGTTCTTTGCTTATACATAAATTGTTAAGATTGCAAGATTTCATTTCAGACATACTACAGAGCACCCCCAGTGAATAAAAAGGTCACTCAGTGTTAAGACTGAGCCAAAAATAGCAGATGGTCCTCATTCAAATCCCAGCTTGTACCAAGTTAGCTGATCTCTGCCAGGATGCCCATGCCTTATTGCTATTCAGTGATGCCTCCTGCCTGAAGTATACAAGTGTGACTGACGGGTGATGCCGTTGCAGTCAAACAACCTGCCACCGCTCATTGTCATGGGTCACATCTGAGGGTTGGTTACGTAAAGTATACGCATCAAGGACCTAAAACAAATGGAGATAAAGCACCACAAGGCCCCAGGCCATGTAGCTTGTGAGGGCCACTAAACCATGACATTGTGAGCCCAATTCTTTGTTACGTTATTAAAAAAAACCTCCTGTAACTTCCTCCAGTCCTCTGAGGCTCTGAGAAGTCTGCTCCTCCAACTCAGGCCTCTTGTGCATTCCTTACTTCCTTCGGTCCCCCACAAGCAAATGGGTATTCAGGCCTCCAGGCCGAAAGCTCTGGAACTCCTTCAACCTCTCTGCCTCTTCTCCTTAAGACCCACTTCAAAACCTACCTTTTGGATTAAAGTTTTGGTCACCTGTCCTAATAGCTCATTCTCTGGCTCAGTCAACTTTTTTGTCTGATTAAGCTGCTGTGAAGTGCCTTGGGGTATTTTACTACACTAAAGGTGCTATATAAATGAAAATTGTTGATGTAGGGCATTCCAATAGCCTTATGGGTAAGTGGCACTAGCTGGTGTAGCACTATGTCACTTTGAGCAGAAGGTCCCCAATTCAAATCCTAAACCGCAAGCACGAGTTCGTAAAAATGTAGAAAGTTTGAGACAATGAGACAGAAGATTAATTTGTACAAATTGACAAGAGTAGCTTGAGGTCTTTTTCCTGGAGGGGGCTGGGGGAAGGACAGCAGCAGACATTACAGAGTGTATGCAATTTGGCTGAAACCTGTTTGTGTCAATGCACCACACTGATAAATGCCATTGGCCCTTCAACCATTTGGTGAAGGCCTTGTGTAATTGCACAGCTCTACTTCAATTGTACATATTATTGCAGCTTCATTAAATAGTAACAAACACTGAATGTAACAGGTTAGCTATTTAAAATGAATAAAACTTGTATTATTATTGTGCTATTATAAAAATATTGCAGCAGCAGTGGGGGGGCGGTGGGGAGAGCAAGGGGAAACAGGTGTGTGGTGTGGTGTGGCGTGTGGTGAGGTGGGGTGGCAGGGTGCGTAGTTTGGGTGAAGATCAGACTGAGCTTTGGTTTGCTCGCCATTGTCCCTCGCATCATGGTTAGACAGCCTTATGCCACTCTATTTTGAGGCTCATGAATGCAGAAATGGCTAGTTGAGTAAGGTATTGGAAGCCTGCCATTTACCCAGAAAACTGGATCCCACAAACAGTCAATGCCTTCTGGACAGGTGGGGAGAGAAAAAAAGCACAATTCAGTACCTCACCAAACTGGGCATGGCTCAGTGTGAGTCTAGACTTTGACCATCAGAAGGCTGTTTGATGGTCGGGGGCATCACAGCCAATCCTATTTCCACCCAACTTCCGTAAACATGCACACGCACACACACAAACACATACACCTCCCCCCTCTCCCCCAGAAGGATCACTACATAGTGGTCAGGAGCATGAACTCTAGCTGATTCCCCACTACCCCCTATCCCAGGTGCCTGTTATCATTCCCAATGCTTTCCTTGCTAACCAATTCCCCAACCTACTTAACCCACCCTACTCCCATTAATAGAGACTTACTTCTTGTACAGTAGGATGGCAATTACAATGCAAATGATGAAGACCACTGCCAGCACCGGGCCCACCACCCAGATCAGACCCTCTTCTCCATCGATAATGGGCTGTGGGTCAGGGTCCGCTGAAAGGATGGGGTCAGAGTATGGACTTGCTGCAAACATTTTCTGTAATGACAATCATAGAACATGGGAGTCAGAGACTTCATGCACGTATTCCCTCACTGACTGCTTTCTGCAACAAAATTATTTAAAGATTTTCAAAGAAGTCAAAATAAATCAGAGCAGTGAGAAATAACAGGATACCTCAGGAATCATTCCCAAAAATTGACAATAGCTGCAATTCTAAAATATTCAGTCATGGCAACAGGAGAACATAACTGACATGAGCAATTGCAGTCAGTGATGTTCCTGTGTGTGTTTGACATACTCAAAGCAAATTCCTCAGCTATTGTAATACTAACTATTAACACTTTTAAATTAAAATAGCAGAGGGGAAAATTTGACAAAAGTGTATTAAGCTATTGTAAGATAACAGCAGTTTCTACCTTATGGAATCAAATAGATTGTGCTCTACAACTAGCAACACCTCTAGCCAAGCTGTTCCACTGGCATTTACCCAGCAATGTGGACAATTTTAAACACAGCATGTTTTGAGCTTCCCCCTTGGTGAATCCTTGGTTACCACTTTCCAAATATAAGGCAAAGAAATGAGCACAAACAGGCATTCTTAGGTTTAAAAAAAAGTGAAATTTATTAAAACTTAAACTCTATTTCAGTTAATGCCTACGGATATACGACACACCCACGCTAGCATGCATACTCAATACACACATGCAGATAAGGACAGAAAAGAGAAGAAAAAATAAGTGGAAAGGTTTGAGGCAATATCTGAAGAGTTTGTTATGGCTCTTCGAGCTCACTGTAGAGTCCTTTTGTAGGTTGATCTTGCTTGTTGTTGGGGCCCAATATTCTTCTTATACCTTGTTCACTGCAGGAGACTTTTCTCTCTTGGGGTTCATTTGTCTTCAATGGATCCCGAAGCTAGTGAGAAAGAGATAGGAGCAGACAGGAGAGAGATGTTCTCAATCCAGGGGCTTTCGGTCTTCAAACACTGTTTTCTCCAATTTAAAACTCTCAGTTCAAAACTCTGCAACAGCCAGTTAGTCATAGAGTCATAGAGTCGTACAGCATAGAAACAGGCCCTTCGGCCCACCGCATCCATGCCGACCATATTGCCTATCTATACTAATCCCACCTGCCTGCATTAATTCCATATCCCTCTATGCCTTGCTCATTCAAGTACCTGTCCAGATGCCTCTTAAATGTTACTACTGTTCCTGCCTTCACCACCTCCTCAGGCAGCTCATTCCAGATACCCGCTATTCTTTGTGTGAAACATTTACCCCTTTGATCCCCTTTAAACCTCCTCCCCCTCACCTTAAATCTATGCCCTCTAGTTTTAGTCACCCCTACCATGGGAAACAGACTCTGGCTATCTACCCTATCCATGCCTCTCATAATTTTATATACTTCTATCATGTCCCCTCTCAAACTCCTTCGCTCCAGGGAAAACAGACCCAGCATATCCAATCTCTCTTTATAACTCAAGCCCTCCAAACCAGGCAACATCCTTGTGAATCTTTTTTGCACCCTCTCTAGCTTAATCACATCTTTCCTGTAGTGCGGTGACCAGAACTGCACACAGTACTCCAAATGTGGCCTAACCAACGTTATGTACATCTGTAACATGATGTCCCAACTCTTGTACTCAATGCCTCGGCCGATGAAGGCAAGCATGCTATACGCCTTTTTCACCACCCTGTCTACCTGTGTTGCCACTTTCAGGGAACTATGTACTTGCACCCCAAGGTCTCTCTGCTCAACAACACTCCCCAGGGCCCTGCCATTCGCTGTATATGTCCTGACCTGGTTTAACTTCCCAAAATGCATCACTTCACTCTTGTCCACGTTAAATTCCATTTGCCACTCCCTTGCCCACTTTCCCAGTTGATCTATATCATGTTGTAACCTTAGACAACCTTCTTCACTGTCGACTATACCACAAATTTTGGTGTCATCTGCAAACTTACTAATGCCCCTTACATTCACATCCAAGTCATTAATATAAATGACAAACAACAGCACCGATCCCTGCGGCACACCACTGGTCACCGGCCTCCAATCTGAAAAACAACCCTCCGCTACCACCAAGCCAATTTTGTATCCAATTTGCTAGCTCACCCTAGATCCCATGTCTTCGAACCTTCTGGACCAGCCTGCCATGCGGGACCTTGTCAAAGGCCTTGCTAAAGTCCATGTAGACAACGTCCATCGCCCTGCCCTCATCAATCTTCTTGGTCACCTCTTCGAAAAACTCAATCAAATTCGTGAGACATGATTTCCCAAACACAAAGCCATGCTGACTATCCCTAATCAGACCATGCCTTTCCAGATGCATATAAATCCTGTCTCCCAAGATCCCTTCCAATAACTTTCCCACCACTGATTTAAGGATCACCAGCCTGTAGTTCCCTGGCTTATCCCTGCTGCCCTTCTTAAATAAAGGCACAACATTAGCTATCCTCCAGTCTTCCGGTACCTCACCCGTGGCTAACGATGATACAAAAATCTCTGCCAGGGCCCCAGCAATCTCCTCCCTTGCTTCCCATAGCATCCTAGGATACACCTGGTCAGGCCCTGGGGATTTATCCACCTTAATGCGCTTCAAAACCTCCAACACCTCCTCCTTTGTATTGTTGATATGCTCTAGGATATCGGTGTTCCCTCGCTTGAACTCACTAGCTTCCATGACCTTCTCCACGGTAAATACGGCCAAGAAATATTCATTTAAGACCTTGCCCATTTCCCGTGGCTCCACACATAGATTGCCACACTGATCCTTAAGGGGACCTACTCTCTCCCTAGCTACCCTTTTACTCTTAATATACTTATAGAATCTTTTGGGATTCTCCTTTATCTTATCTGCCAGGGAAATCTCATGGCCCCTTTTCACCCTCCTAATTTCCTTCTTAAGTGTAGTTCTACATCCCCTAGACTCCTCGAGGGACTCGCTCGATCCCAGCTGCCTATACCTGACATATGCCTCCTTCTTTGTCCTGACCAGACCCTCAATATCCCTCGTCAACCAAGGTTCCCTAAACTTGCCAGCCTTGCCCTTCCATCTAACAGGAACATGACGGCCCTGAACTCTTCCTATCTCACTTTTAAAAGCCTCCCACTTGCCAGACGTCCCTTTACCTGTAAACAACCTCTCCCATTCAACTTTTGAGAGCTTCTGTCTGATGCCATCGAAATTAGCCTTCCCCCAATTTAGCACTTCAACCTGAGGACCAGTACTATCCTTTTCCATAATTATCTTGAAGCTAAGAGAGTTATGGTCACTGGTCCCAAAGTGCTCCCCCACTGACACATCAACCACCTGCCCATCCTCATTTCCTAAGAGGAGGTCGAGTGTAGCCCCTTCTCTAGTAGGGCCATCCACATACTGCTTCAGAAAACTATCCTGGACACACTTAACAAATTCTTCCCCATCTGATCCCTTAGCACTAAGGCAGTCCCAGTCGATATTAGGGAAGTTAAAATCACCTACTATTACAACCCTATAATTCCTACACCTATCATTGATTTCCCTACATATATGCTCCTCCAATTCCCTCTGACTATTGGGGGGCCTATAGTATAATCCCAAAGTGATCACCCCTTTCTTATTTCTAAGTTCTACCCATTTGGCCTCGCTGGACATTCCCCCCTGGGATATCCTCTCTAAGTACTGCCATGATGTCCTCCCTAATCAATAGTGCAACTCCCCCTCCTCTCTTACCTCCACCTCTGTCACGCCGGAAAGATCGGTACCCTGGAACACTGAGCTGCCAGTCCCGCCCATCCCTCAACCACGTTTCCGTAATAGCTATAATATCACAATCCCATGTACCAATCCATGCTCTGAGTTCATCTGCCTTACCTGTAAGGCTTCTTGCATTAAAGTAAATGCAGTTTAGCCTACTAGACCTTCCAGGCTCTCTGTCCTGCCCCTGCACGGCCTGCCTACTTGACTTGCTTGCTTTAACCTCTACATTTGCCTCAACTATCTCATCTGAGAGATTACTACTTTGGGTCCCACCCCCTGCAAGACTAGTTTAAATCCTCCCGAGCAGTACTAGCAAACCTCCCCGCAAGGATATTGGTCCCCCTCCAGTTTAGATGCAACCCATCCTTCTTGTACAGGTCACCTCTGCACCAGAAGAGATCTCAATGATCCAAGTAGTTGAAGCCCTCCCGCCTACACCAACTCTTCAGCCACGCATTCATTTGCCTAATCCTCCTATTCCTATCCTCACTAGCACGTGGCACAGGCAGTAATCCTGAGATTACAACCCTAGAGGTCCTGCTTTTTAACCTTCTGCCTAACTCCCTCTATTCACTTTGCAGGATCTCATCTCTCTTCCTGCCTATGTAGTTAGTACCAATATGGACCACGACCTCTGGCTGCTCACCCTCCCCCTTTCAGAATGTCCTGCAGCCGCTCCGAGACATCCTTGACCCTAGCACCAGGGAGGCAATATACCATCCTGGAGTCTCGTTTGTGGCCACAGAAACGCCTATCTGCACTCCTTAAGATAGAATCCCCTATCACTATAGTTCTTCCAACCCTTTTCCTCCCCTGCTGTGCAGCAGAGCCCTCCGTGGTGCCACGAACCTGGCTGTTGCTGCTTTCCCCTGGGAGGTCATCCCCCCCAACAGTATCCAAAGCGGTATATATGTTTGAGAGGGGGATGGTTACAGGGGACTCCAGCACTACCTGCCTGCGCCTACTACTCCATCTGGTGGTCACCCATCTCTTTTCTGCCTATGCAGCCATTACCTGCAGTGTGACCACCTCACTAAACGTGCTATCCACGACTTCCTCAGCATCGTGGATGCTCTACAGTGAATCCACCCACAGCTCCAGCTCCGTAATGCGGGTAGCCAGTAGCTGCAGATGGATACACTTCCTGCACACATGGTTGTCAGGGACACTGGAAGTGTCCCTGATTTCCCACATAGTGCAGGAGGAGCATATCATGGGGCTGGGCTCTCTTGTCATGACTTACCCTTAGGTTAATTAGTTACTCCCTTTAATAAAAAATACTAATTATACTAGGGGCCTTGTTCTACCCACTTCAATCTAAAGTCCTTAAAAAAAAACACTTTAGTAGTACTCACCTTATCACCAGCGATTTTTTTTCCAACAAAAAAAAACTTACCCCTTATTTTTTTTTAAAGATATTCTAACAACTGCTACTCATCAACCAATCACCTTGCAGCTCTCCTCTGATGTCACTGTTTGCCTTTTTTTTTCGAAACCCCTGCGCGCTGGAAGAGGTTCGACTGCCCTCCGCTCCGCTCCCGGAAGGTAAGAGGACTAAACTGGTCTGACTACATCTGTTCTGTGTATTGGGAGCAGGGACTGGTTCCTTTGTTCCAACACTGTCTGCTAGTATGCAAAAATGTCTTTCTGGCTCGGGGCCTGGCAATTCCTTGTAACCGGTCTTCTTTTCTTCCCAGCAACAATTTGAAGTTTAATGTCCATGTGGCGAAATTAATGTGCCTCATTCTTGGCAAGTGGGGGCCTGCATGACTAGGCCAATTACCACCCTACCAGTCTACTCCCAATCATCAGCAATGTGATGGAAGGGGTCGACAGTGCTATCAAGCAGCACTTGCTCAGCAATAACCTGCTCACTGACACTCAATTTGGGTTCCGCCAGGGCCACTCAGCTCATGATCGCATTACAGCCTTGGTCCAAACATGGACAAAAAAGTTGAACTCAAGAGGTGAGGCGACAGTGTCTGCCCGAATACGGCATCAAGGAGCTCTAGCAAAACTGGAGTCAATGGGAATCAGCCGGAAAGCTTTCCGATGGTTGGAGCCATCCACCACCTTAAACATTTACTTGCTCGAGTGGCAGCAGTGTGTACCATATACAGGATGCACTGCAGCAACTCATTAAGGCTTCTTCGACAGCACCTTGCAAACCAGCAACCTCTTCCACCTAGAAGGACAAGGGCAGCAGGCGCATGGGAACAACACCACCTGCAAGTTCCCCTCCAAGTCACACAACATCCTGACTTAGAACTATATCGTCGTTCCTTCACTGTCGCTGGGTCAAAATCCTGGAACTCCCTCCATAACAGCACTGTGGGTGCACCTACACCACAAGGATTGCAGCGGTTCAAGAAGGCAGCTCACCACCACCTTCTCAATGGCAATTAGGGATGGGCAATAAATACTGGCCTAGCCAGCGATGCCCACATCCCACCAATGAATAAAAAAAAGGTAGGGAACAACTCTTTGCTCCTCCACAGAGATCCTGTACGAAAACATACTCTTATAATTCGATCCATGCTGCTTAAAATCCTAGAAAAACTACTTCACATAAAAACAGGTTGAGATTGTGCGAAACACACTGCCCCACAAGGGCACAGATGCAGAATCACGATGAATATTTAACTGGGAAATAAGCATATTAAGGGATCTGGAGAAAAAGCAGGGAATTGGGATTACAAAGATGAAGAGCTACCAAAAGGGCAGTGTGGGCTTGTTTCTATAATAAAAGACACAAAGTAATTCATAGCTCTGTCTGCACCTAAGGCACAGGAAGAAATGTAGGATCTGGCCAAAATATATCGGACTGTTCTTTAGATCAGACCAAACCTAGAGGTTATAAATATAAGATAGTCACTCATAAATCCAATAGGGAATTCAGGAGAAATGCCTTTACCCAGTGAGTGGTTAGAATGTGGAACTCATAAGGAATAGTTGAGGCAAATAGCATAGATACATTTAAGAGAAGATGGATAAATATGAGGGATAATGGAACAGAAGGTTATGTGGATAAGGGTTAGATGAGGAGAGTTGGATGGCAGTTCATGTGGAGCATCATCATCGGTATGGATCAGTTGGGCAAGATGTCCTGTTTCTGTGCTCTACATTCCATGTAATTCAATGCAACAGAGAATCTAACAGACCAGACCAGAACCTACCCTCAAATGTTGTTATTGAGTTATCAGTTACTGGCGTGGATTGTATTTTATCTGAATTTCTCGGGCTGGACTCTGCACAACAATCTGTCTGTTAACAATCTGCCAATAAATCTATATCCTATACTCTTTTTAAGCCAAGCTACTCTTACACAGTCACACGTGACCATTTAAATAAGGACAAGAGACATATCTTTCCTTGAATTAAGTCCTGTTGAATGCTATCCAACCATAGTTAAATGGAGCAGCTAAGCTGCTTGCTCGGATGGTGGAAGAACATTATTTATAACCACTTGTGATGGTAAACAGAATGTTTTATTCACTTTAAGTGCTCAGTGTCGGAGACACAGGGCAGAATTTTTGGGCCCTGCGGAGATCGGGAATGGAAGGAAAGATATGTCTCTTGTCCTTATTTAAATGATCGAGTGTGACTGTGCAAGAATAGCTTGGCTTAAAAAGAGTATAGGATATGGATTTATTGGCAGATTGTTAACAGACAGATTGTTGTGCAGAGTCTAGCCCTAGAAATTCAGATAAAATTCAATCCACGCCGGTAACTGATAACTCAATAACAGCATTAGAGGGTAGGTTCTGGTCGGTGTGTCAGTTTCCTGACACTGTTCCGCCGTCGGCCATTTTGGCTGAGGCAGGTTTGAGGCTGGCAGGCCTGTACACCCCCACGAGGTGGGCAGTTATTTAGGCTCATTAAGAGACTTATTAAAGGTAAATTAAGGAGGCCGACTGGGATTTTCCATTAAGCCTCCAGTTTCCTGATGCGACAGGAAGGTGGGCCTGGAGGTGGGCACCCAGCAGTAGGCCGGGGTGCCAGTGCTCCAGGAATGCCTATGGGCCCTCCCTGCCTGCCTGGGTAGGTGTGGGTGAAGCCAAAGGCCACGCTGTAGAGAGATTCCCCCCCAACAATGGTGGCCTGGCTGCTTTCTCTATTTTTAACTAATTTTTTTTTTTAAGTGGCTGAGAGGGCAACTCCATGTTGCAGCAGCCTCAGCTACTTACCTTTTACTGCAGCCAGGTGCTCCTCTGAAGCTGGAAGGCCTCTGATTGGCCCTCTAGCTTTAAGAGTCCGCCCGCCGTCCTTAATTGGATGGGTGACCTGCCTACATGCCAATTAAGGGGGTGCCCCGGACAAAATCCCCCCGAGTGACTGATTCCCTTGGCGGCGGGTTCGTGACCCAGAAACAGTTCTGGCTCCTGTTTCCCACCCCCAAAGCGAACATTCAGCCCTATCACTTCAAGGCCCGGTGTTCATCACTCCACCATTGGCAGCTGTGTCTCTAAGCTCTGGAATTATCCCCCTAAATCTCTCCGCCTCTTGACTTCTCTCTCCCCCTTTAAGACACTCCTCAAAATCTATCTCTTTGACCAAACATTTGGTCACTGGCCTAATAGCTCCTTATGTGGTTTGGTGTCAAATTCTGTGAAATGCATTAGGACGTTAAAGGCACGATACAAATGTAAGTTGATGTCTAAGTATAGCACAGCCAGCAGCACAGTAAAGTTCCTTCTACTCTTCCCCAACAATGTACCTTATCTCTAACATCAGTGGAGTGCCTAATACAGGAGCAGGGCAATATTTCTATTACTCACACCCAGGGATAGAATTGGACAAAAGGAAAGGAAGACGAGAAGAAAGTATCAGGAGGGTTGTGGAGGTCACAGGAGATGAGTGATACCACTGAAGATAGGAGATGAGGTGAGAGATTTGCTTAAGTTTTATCAGAAGATGTTCACTCACCATGTCTGGGATGTTCAGGACACCCAGGACGAAGAATACATACTTGTTACCCTCCTCTAGCGGCTTGTTTTCGAAACCATCATAAAACTGCTGGTCACCAAGGATGAACTCTTGTGGAAGAACATCAAAGCGGGCTGCTATATAGGGCTTAGAGTGGCCCAGATACCGTCGGGGACGGAGGCTCCTGCGCCGGCGCAGGGTCAGATCCTGGAGGAGCTGGAATCGGGAAAAAAATGTATTTGGAGAAGCAGAACGTGATGTTGTGAATGGCACAGAAACCAAAAGAACGTAACAAGTGTAATAGGCACATCATCTGAAAATTATAAACCTGATTGCATCAAAGATCAGCCAGATAGAACTCAATGGTATATAGGGTTCCCTCAGTCTCTTTTTAAATGTTTCTTTATTCCTTCGTAGGACATGAGCACATGAGCGTCACTGGCAAGGCCAGCATTGTTGCCCATCCCTAGTTACCCTCGAGAAGGTGGTGGTGAGCTGCCGCCTTGAACAGCTGCAGTCCGGGCGATGTAGGTACATCCACAGTGCTGTTAGGAAGGTAGTTCAAAGATTTTGATCCAGCGGCAGTGATGGAATAGTGATATATTTCCAAGTCGGGATGGTGTGTGGCTTGGAGGGGAATGTGCAGGTGGTGGTGTTCCCATGCATCTGCTGCCCTTGTCCTTCGAGGTGGTAGAGGTCATGGGTTTGGAAGGCACTGTCAAAGGAGGAGTGGTGAGTTGTTGCAGTGTATCTTGTAGTTGGTACACACTGCTGCCACCGGAGGGAGTGAATGTTGAATGTTCGTGGATGGGGTGCCAATCAAGTGGGCTGTTTGTCCTGGATGGTGTCGAGCTTCTTGAATGTTGTTGGAGCCATACTCATCCAGGCAAGTGGAGAGTATTCCATCACACACCTGACTTGTGCCTTGTAGATGGTGGACAGGTTTTGAGGAGTTGGGAGGCGAGTTACTCACCTCAGAATTCCCAGTCTCTGACTTTCTCTTGTAGCCACAGTTTTTATATGGCTGGTCCAGTTCAGTTTTTAGCACTCAGCTCTCTTACCATACAAGTTCAGAAGATGGTGGAAGAAGGGAAGATTTTTGAGGAGCCGGAGAGCGCAGAGATCTCAGTAGTGGAGAGGATCGTACAAACAGCAGCCAGTCACAAGACAGTGAATGGCAGTGGGACATACCAGACTGGAAAATAGGCAACAATGGGACAGATCTGACTGAGCAGTAGACAGAGAATGGCAGCGGGACAGACCAGATTTGGCAGTAGGTTATAGTGAGACTGACCAGACTGGGTAGTAGGGACAATGAATGGCAGTGGGACAGACCAAACTGGGCAGTAGAGGACAGTGCGTTGAGGTGGAGAGACTAGACCCGATTAGATGAGCAGCTGAGGCCTAGTTACAGAGGGCTGAATTTGTAGGCCTTGGTGGGGGCGGGCACAGAGACGAGCAGACCCAGAATTTCGTGCTGCTGGCCGGCGTGCCTGTTCCGCAGGACCATCCTGCCCTGGGCCATTTCCCTGGAGGCGGGATGGTGGGGGGGGGGCGGGAGGCAGGGAGGTGACGCCCTCTCCCTTACTTTCCTACAATGGCAGCCTGCTGCTGCTTCAGAGCTGGAGAGCCTCCTATTGGCCCTCCATCTTCGAGAGCCCATCTGCTGACCTTAATTGGATGGTGAGCCTGCTGTCTGGCCACTAATTAGCCAATTCGGGGAAAATCACAGATGAGTGACTGTTCCCCTCACAGTGTGGGATTCTCACCCCCATTTGAGTCTGATGGTCCTGAAGCCCGTGGGGAAAATCCCGCCCAGCGAGTGAGGAGCAGGCAACCAACTTTTTATGTATGAGAATTTGAATATTTTTCATTTCTAGTTATCAAATGCATCACCCAGTGGTCCTAAGCCATTATTACAATCAGTTTTACAGTTTTCAGATGGTACGTCTATTCACCTTTGAGTAGAAGAGGCTTTTGGTTTCTGTGCCATTCATGAGAATGTATATTTTTCTACATGAGATTGTATATTTTTCTCTTTGAGTGAAGTAAAGTACAACACACACTAAGTTGCCCACACTCAAGTCCTGTGATCTTTGGAAATATTTTGTTTAAGTATTAGAGTCACACGGGAAATGTGCAACTTAGGGTTCACACACAGCACACACACTGCCCATGTGACATGGATCTGGCTCCCTGCTCCAAAAGGCTGGGATCCCCGGTTATAGGGCCAGCTTATAACATCAGATTAGTTCCAGGGTAGCAGCATTTAAGCAGCAGGATGCTGGGAAAACATGTTTGGACAGTTATGCAGCCTCTCACACAACAATTATATGTTGGAACAAGTGAAGAATCCTGTTTCACACTCAGCCAAACATGGCCCCACATTGATGGAATCTCTTCATTTGCTTCTGACTTCCCTGCTCCAGCTCTCCTCATGACTCAGTGGGTAAGTGCACCATCCATTGTGGTACTAAGTCATACAGGCCAGGGGAGCCTCTGATATCATCTGTAGCTTGTGCTGAGTTAGCTGGGGTTGCAGTAGTGTGCTACAACTGGCTTCATATCTACAGAGTCTGACAGCAGGAATTCAGCCAAGGTTCAGGCTCCCTAGTAATGTACTGGAAAGAGCCTGGGTGAGAGGATCGCGTTGGGTCAGTTGTGATGACCTCCATGGGTGAGTTGATGGATGCACACAGATAGAAAACCCACTTTGGTAATGCCATATGATGGGAACCTTCCAGATGGTTGGGGAGCTGGGTTGCGGTGGGGGAAGAAAACTGATGGAGAGTGGAAGGAAGACTCAGAGTACTTGCTGCCTGGCCTCTGGAGGTGCAGGGCTGCTTGCTACACTAAACACATGAGGGACTAGGAGGGAAGAGTTTGCCTACATACCTCTTCTAGATCCATTTCGTCAGGGCTGTGCCAGGTGTTGATAAACTTGCCACGAGATTTTTTCCATGGAACCACGATAATGTAATACGCTCTGAAACACATAATGAAAGCATACACCTCACAACTCAAAAAACCAAGATGACAAATGGCACACAGCACAGGAAGGCAGCTTACAATCAGATTTATCTTGTTGCAAAAGACATTAAAACACAACATATTGGATTGAAGTGTACGTGCCTCAAGAGTATGAAAATCTCACCCTCCCCATGCTCTATGGTTTTTGTTGGAATACCACAAATAGATAATGTATGAAAGATAGGGCTGCTCAATGGCCCAATGATAAATGTACTGCAGTACCCAGCACTAAAGACCAGGAAAGTCCAGGTTTGATGGTGAAGCTGTATTCAGTTAGCTGATCTTAATTGGATAGCAACTGGGCTATTAAAATTAATCAGAGTCATTTACAGCACAAAAGGAGGCCATTCAGCCCGTCGAAACCATGCAGGCTCTCCACGGAGCTATCCAATTAGTCCCACTCCCCCGCTCAATCCCCGTAGCCCTGCAAGTTTATTCCTTTCAAGTGGGCATCCAATTTAGGAACATAGGAGCAGGAGTAGGCCATTCAGCCCATCGAGCCTGCTCAGCCATTCAGTACGATCATGGCTGATCATTCACTTCAATGCCCGTTTTCCACACTACCCCCATATCCCTTTATGTCACTGGTATTTAGAAATCTGTCAATCTCTACTTTAAACATAATCAATGACTGAGCTTCCACAGCCCTCTGGGGTAGAGAATTCCAAAGATTCACAACCCTCTGAGTAAAGAAATTTTTCCTCATCTCGGTCCTAAGTGGCTTCCCCCTTATTTTGAAATTGTTTCCCCTGTCCTAGACTTCCCAACTAGGGGAAACATCTTAGCTGCATCTACCCTGTCTATCCCTTTAAGTATTTTGTAGGTTTCAATTAGATCACCTCTCATTCTTTGAAACTCTAGAGAATACAAGCCCAGTTTCACCAATCTTTCTTCATAGGACAGTCCCGCCATCCTGGGAACAAGTCTGGTGAACCTTTGTTGCACTCCCTCAATGGCAATAATATCCTTCCTAAGGTAAGGGGACCAAAACTGCACACAGTACTCCAGGTGCGGTCTAACCAAGGTTCCAAACAATTGAAGCAAGACTTCACTACTCCTGTACTCAAATCTTCTTGTGATAAAGGCTAACATACCATTAGCCTTCCTAATTGCTTGCTGCACCTGCATGCTAGCTTTCAGTGACTTATTGACCAGGGCACCCAGGTCTCTTTGTATATCTACAGATTCTAATCTCTTAGCATTTAAGAAATACTCTGCACATCTGTGCCTCCTACCATAGTGGATAACCTCACATTTTTCCACATTATGTTCCATCTGCCACGCTCTTGCCCACTCACCAGTCTTTCCAAATCCCCTTGAAGCCGCTTTGCACCTTCCTCACAACACACATTCTCACCTAGTTTTGTTTCATTTGCGAACTTGGAAATATTACATTTGGTCCCCACATCCAAATCATTGATATATATTGTGAACAGCTGGGGCCCCAAGTACTGATCCTTGCAGCACCCCACTAGTCAGAGCCTGCCAACATGAGAATGACCCGTTTATTCCTACTCTGTTTTCTGCCTGTTAACCAATCCTTAATCCATGCCAGTATATTACCTCCTATCCTACGTGCTTTAATTTTGCTAACCAACCTTCCATCGGGCATTTTATCAAAAGCCTTCTGAAAATCCAAGTATACTATGTCCACCAACTCCCCTTTATCAATTCTGTTAGTAACATCCTCAAAAAACTCCAACATGTTTGTCAAAAATGAGTTCCCATTCATAAATCCACATTGACAATGCCCAATCAGATCATTATTATCTAAGAGTCCATTTATCACATCCTTTGTGGTTAGCACCGCAGCCTCACAGCTCCAGCGACCCGGGTTCAATTCTGGGTACCTGCCTGTGTGGAGTTTGCAAGTTCTCCCTGTGTCTGTGTGGGTTTCCTCCGGGTGACCCGGTTTCCTCCCACAGCCAAAAGACTTGCAGGTTGATAGGTGAATTGGCCATTATAAATTGCCACTAGTATAGGTAGGTGGTAGGGAAATATAGGGACAGGTGAGGATGTGGTAGGAATATGGGATTAGTGTAGGATTAGTATAAATGGGTGGTTAATGGTCAGCACAGACTCGGTGGGCCGAAGGGCCTGTTTCAGTGCTGTATCTCTAAATCTAAAATCTAAAAGAAATCTTTGGAATAGATTGTGACATTTTCCCTACTACTGATGTTAGGCTAACAGGTCTGTAGTTCCCTGTTTTCTCTCACCCTCCCTCTGAAATAGTGGGGTGGCATTTGCTACCATCCAATCTGCAGGAACCATTCCAGATTCTATAGAATTTTGGGAGATGATCACCAATGCATCCACTATTTCCATAGCTACCTGTCAACACTCTGGGATGTAGAATATTTGATCCTGGGGACTTAACAACCTACAGCCCATTAATTTCTCCAGTACAACCTTCTAATACTAATTTCCTCCAATTCTTCATTCTCCCTCGTCCCTTGGATTTCTAATTCTGGGAGATTTCTTGCATCTTCCTCAGTGAAGACAGACACAAAGTAATTATTTATGTTACGACCAGGTGAGAAAGGTGCCTAGGGATCTTTTACTGTCTTCACCTGGTCTTACTGTAGCAGGGTTTGATTTTTAAACACACAGTGTTTTGAGCTTCCCCTTGGTGAATCCTTGTTCACTGCTTTCCAATTACAAGGCAAAGAAATGAGCACACCAGGTTTTCTTAGGTTTAAAGAAGAAAAGTGAAATTTATTAAAACTTAAACTGTAATTCGCTTAACGCCTACGGATACACGCCGCCCCCCCCCCCCCCCCGCCACACACAGTGTGCGTACGCGATACACACATGCAAATCTGTGGACAGAAAAGAGAAGAAAAATAGAGAGGTTTGAGGCAATCTCTGAAGAGGGTTTTTTTTTTTTACTGTGCTTCGAGCTCACTGTAGTCCTTGATTGTAGGTAGTCTTGCTTTTTGTTGGGGCCCAGTATTCTTCTTAAACCTTGTTCACTGTCGGAGAATTTTCTCTTGGGGTTCATTTATCTTCAATGGATCTTCAGTTCCATGAGAAAGAGTTGACAGCAGATAGGAGGGAGGTCTTTTCAGTCCAGGAGCAAAGAGCTTTGAGTTTCAAACACCGTGGCAAGTTCAAATTCAAACAGCCAATTAGTCATGTGACAAAACTGTTCTGACCAGGTCTTCTGTGTATTGGAGAAGCAGAGATTGGGTCCTTTGTTCCAATATTCTATGCTAGCATGCAAAAAAGGTCTTTCCCGCTAGGGGCCTAGCAATTCCTTGTGATAGGTCCTCTTTTCTTCCCAGCAACATTTTAAAAGTTTTTAATGTTCATGTGGCAAAATAGTGTGTGCCTCAGTCTTGGCAGGTGGGGGCCTGCATGACACTTCCACACCCAGGGGAATGAAATGTGCATTTCTTTACAATGTTTGAGAGAGAAATATGATACAGAAAGACAAATCATGCATTTCTCTCATCCACTTCCATTCATTCATCAATCTTAATGCTTATTAAAAATTATCTTTTCTGGGTGCCAGTGCTGCTTTAATTTCCCTTTTTTTCCTCAGGAGAGTTCGTAGTAGGCGGGTCTATCCTGAACTCTCTGAGTCATGCAAAGACTTTGACTTCAGGGGAGGATTCTTTGTTAATGTCCCCTCTGTTCTCTAGGGCACTCCTACCTGCAGGTATTTATGCAGGATTGACTGCACTTTCCTGTGACACTTCAACTAGGTGAGGCATCACCCTCATGGTTTCTGTGCCCCCTAGAGGTCTCACTTTGTCTCTGCAGGTTCCTGCAAATGCTGTTAGCAACTCTGGTGTAGAGGTGTGCAAAGGAAACTTGACCCAAGTCCGAATGCTGGACCCGGAAGCCGGACTCGACCCGACCCATGCCGTCGGATCCCGTTGGGGTCCCCATGTACTGATGTAAAGGCCTGCCACCCAACCCGACCCCGATGGGTCCCGACATGTGTCGGGTTCGGTCGGGTGGGGTCGGACTTCCAGGTCCAGAATTCGGGCTCGCGTCAGGTTTCCTTTGCACACCTCTACTCTGGTGGGGTGCTTCTTGTGTCTGCATTTACATAGGAGGTTGTGGGGTCTAACTTTTCACATTTTTCGGGGTTGGTTGCCCGGACAGTAGGGGTTTTCATCCGGAATTCCTCCCGGACTTACTTTAACCTGCCCTCTTGGCCACTTTTTCCCCTCCTCTCTAAACTTTTGCCACCATGTGCCTGCCTGTCCCCTTTACCTCTCGGCGGGGGTCCCTTACAGTTCACCAGCCCTCTGCTGGAGGGTCCTCCAAACACCGGTACAGGACTTAGGGGTGCAGGTTTCACTGTAGGCTGGGGTTTCCCCTCAACCTGGCAAATGTGGCAACTCCTGCAGTACTCCACCACATCTTTGTGGAGTTTGGCCAAACTGTTGTCTTACGCGGGCTTTGGTATTTCGTATATCAGCATGTACAGCCATTGTAAGTCTCGTGGGCCATTCTTAATATTTCTCCCCGGTACCTCTGTGGCACCACTAATTGGTGAACTACTGTCCACTCCTTGCCCTCAGGTCTGTGAGGAGAACTCCATTTCCTCATCAGTACTTCATTCTTTAAACAGTAGCAGTCAGGGACTCCCTCTGCTTTACTTTCAGACTGGGCAGCCTGTCTCACAACTCTCACAATACTGGGTCGGCTCACTGAGCCTCAGCTAGGGAAAATCCATTTAATTGATTCCCTGGGTCTCCTAACATTCCAAGGAAAGTCTCGGACAGGCAGACCTCATGGTCATCTGCCTGCATTGCTAATTCATTCTCCTCTGGGGGAGCTGGTTTGATCATGGCCTGATCCATTACACATTCAGGGAAACTGCAGGGGATCATCTCCTGCCACTGCCCTGTCTCTTTGATCTCCTGCAGTCTTTCTTTCATTACTGGAGGCATCTACAACCTTTAACCCCACCAGAACATTACCTAGGAGCAGGTCAACCCGTCCATAGGCAAACTAGGGACAATCCCTAGAGTCATCGGTCTCGAAACTAGGTCGCACTCCAAGTGCACCTGGTGTACAGGCACAGGCATACACTGTCCTCCAATACCCTTCACCACCATTCTGGTGTTCACTGCACTCTCTGGGGGAAAGGTTAGGCCTTTTCCCAGTGAAAAGGATCAAGTGGCCCGTGTCCCTGAGAATCACTATGGGCTTGCTTGCCCCACTCGAGGGGTATGAGGTTACTTTCCCTGATAACCCTGATAACTTCAGGAATTCTATTAAATTTTCCTGCACTGACCGTAGTAAGCTTCCTGGGTTGCACTGTTACTGTAGTTAAAGTCACAGCTTGTTCTGCTGTGCATTCCATCAGGGTCCCGTCTTCACTGAGCGAATGTGCCCTGATTAAGTTTACTGGTTTCCCCTTTAGTTTCCAGCAGTCAGCTTTTAAATGCCCTGTTTTATTACAATGGAAGCGCACAGGTCTCCAGGTCTCACTCTTGCTCACAGCACCTTCCTTTTTGGCTGGAGGCGGACCCCTCTGTCTCCTGCTTTCCTTTCTCTTCCAGGACTGCTTGGAGGGAGATCACCTTCCCACCCTTTGTCCTTTTTGGATTTGTGGGGGTGATTAGGAAAAATTCTCCCCAGGAAACCGACCTATAAATCGGCCAAAATGGACACTTGCTGGGCTCTCTGAACCTGCCGCTCCTCTACATGGGTCTGTATTGAGAGTGGGAAAGAGTTTTTAAATTCCTTTAACAGAATTACTTCTCCGAGAGTCTCATAACTGATCTGTATTTTAAGAACTCTCAGCCACTGATCAAAAGCCAGCTGCTTACTTCGTTCAAACTCCAGATGTTTGATTGGCTTGTTTTTTGAGGATTCTAAACTTTTGGCGATAGGCTTCGGGTACTAATTCATATGCCCCGAGGATAGCATTTTTGGTCAGTACATAATTTGATGAACTCTCATCTGGCAACAAGGAATAAACGTTATGGGCTTTTCCAGTTAGTGTGCTTTGCAATGAGTGAGACCAGGTCTCAGCTGGCCATTTTAGCTGCCTTGCCAGTTTCTCAAAAGACACAAAAAAACACTTCTACTCTTCCCTCATTGAATTTTGGAATTAATTGAGCTAGTTTTAGCAATTTTGTACCCAGCCCCGAATTCTGCTCTTCCATATGGCTATGCTGTCACTGGGGTTATTCTGTCGTCCCCTAGTTATCTCAAGCTGCTTCAACTCTCTTTCTGCTCATTCTTTCCGGAATATTCTTTCTCTCTCTCTCTCATTCCTTCTCCTGTCTTTCTCTCTCTCTCTCTCTTCTGCCGTTCTTTCTCTTCCTGTTCCTTATGGAAGGATCTGTCTTTCTCCCTCTCTCTTTCCTCAAATTCATGTTTCCTTTGTTCCAATTGTATCTTTGCCAACAATACCCTGTTGGACTCTGCTTCTCACACTGCTTCCGCTTCTTCAGATTCAAGGGAAAAATGGTTGGCCACTTCCTAGCCTTGCCACGTACAGTATTCCCACAGTGCTCAGCCATTTTTCTCAACTCCTCCATAGACAGTGCTTTTAACTTATCCCAAGTTACTTCACCCTGGCTTGGAGAGCGACTCGCTTCAGTTGCAGACATGTTAGTATTCAATCACACACAAGCACAAGAAAACCTGTATTAATCTTGTTTTTTTTAAAATTGATTGGGAACAATTTGGCTTCCCACTTCCAATTTCTCTCATTTGTCTGTGGGTAAAATTCCAGACACTAGCAGCCAAATTTCTGTTACGACCAGTTGAGAAAGGTGTCTAGGGTTCTTTTACTGTCTTCACCTGGTCTTATTGTAATAGGGTTTGATTTTAAACACACTGTGTTTTGAGCTCCCCCTTGGTGAATCCTTGTTCACTGCTTTCCAATTATAAGGCATAGAAATGAGCAGACCAGGTTTTCTTAGGTTTAAAGAGGAAAAGTGAAATTTATTAAAACTTAAACTGTAATTCGCTTAACACCTACGAATACACGCCATGCCCCCCACTAGCATGCATTTGCGATACACACATGCAAATAGGGACAGAAAAGAGAAGAAAAATACAGCAGTTTGAGGCAATATCTGAAGAGGGGTTTTTACTGTGCTTCGAGCTCGCTGTAGTCCTTGATTGTACAAAGAACAAAGAACAGTACAGCACAGGAACAGGCCATTCGGCCCTCCAAGCCTGCGCTGATCTTGATGCCTGTCTAAACTAAAACCTTCTGCGCTTCCGGGTTCCGTATCCCTCTATTCCCATCCTATTCATGTATTTGTCAAGATGCCTCTTAAACGTCGCTAACGTACCTGCTTCCACCACATCCCCTGGCAGCAAGTTCCAGGCACTCACCACCCTCTATGCAAAGAACTTGCCTCGCACATCCCCTCTAAACTTTGCCCCTCGCACCTTAAACCGATGTCCCCTAGTACTGACTCTTCCACCCTGGGAAAAAGCTTCTGACTATCCACTCTGTCCATGCCGCTTATAACTTTATAAACCTCTATCATGTCGCCCTTCCACCTCCGTCGTTCAGTGAAAACAATCCGAGTTTATCCAGCCTCTCCTCATAGCCAATACCCTCCAGACCAGGCAACATCCTGGTAAACCTCTTCTGTACCCTCTCCAAAGCCTCCACGTCCTTCTGGTAGTGTGGCGACCAGAATTGCACGCAATATTCTAAGTGTGGCCGAACTAAGATTCTTTACAGCTGCAGCATGACTTGCCAATTTTTATATTCTATGCCCCGACCGATGAAGGCAAGCATGCCGTATGCCTTCTTGACTACCTTATCCACCTGCGTTGCCACTTTCAGTGACCTGTGGACCTGTACGACCAGATCTCTCTGCCTGTCAATACTCCTAAGGGTTCTGCCATTTACTGTATACTTCCCACCTGCATTAGATCTTCCAAAATACATTACCTCACATTTGTCCGGATTAAACTCCATCTGCCATTTCTCTGCCCAAGTCTCCGACCGATCTATATCCTGCTGTACCGTCTGACAATCCTCATCACTTTCTGCAACTCCACCAACCTTTGTGTCGTCCGCAAACTTACTAATCAGACCAGCTACATTTTCCTCCAAATCATTTATATATACTACAAATAGCAAACGTCCCAGCACTGATCCCTGCGGAACACCACTAGTCACAGCCCTCCATTCAGAAAAGCACCCTTCCACTGCTACCCTCTGTCTTCTATGACCGAGCCAGTTCTGTATCCATCTTGCCAGCTCACCTCTGATCCCGTGTGACTTCAACTTTTGTACCAGTCTGCCATGAGGGATCTTGTCAAAGGCTTTACTAAAGTCCATATAGATAACATCCACTGCCCTTCCTTCATCAATCATCTTCATCACTTCCTCAAAAAACTCAATCAAATTAGAGACACGACCTCCCCTTCACAAAACCATGCTGCCTCTCGCTAATAAGTTCACTTGTTTTCAAATGGGAGTAAATCCTGTCCCGAAGAATCCTCTCTAATAACTTCCCTACCACTGACGTAAGGCTCACCGACCTATAATTTCCTGGATTATCCTTGCTACCCTTCTTAAACAAGGGAACAACATTGGCTATTCTCTAGTCCTCTGGGACCTCACCTGTAGCCAATGAGGATACAAAGATTTCTGTCAAGGTCCCAGCAATTTCCTCCCTTGCCTCCCTCAGTATTCTGGGGTAGATCCCAACAGGCCCTGGGGACTTATCTACCTTAATGCTTTGCAAGACATCCAACACCTCCTCCTTTTTGATAGCGACATGACCCAGGCTATCTACACTCCCGTCCCTCGACTCATCATCCACCAAGTCCTTCTCTTTGGTGAATACTGATGCAAAGTACTCATTTAGTACCTCGCCCATTTCCTCTGGCTCCACGCATAGATTCCCTCCTCTGTCCTTGAGTGGGCCAACCCTTTCCCTGGCTACCCTCTTGCTCTTTATATACATATAAAAAGCCTTGGGATTCATGCTAATCCTGTTTGCCAATGACTTCTCGTGACCCCTTTTAGCCATCCTGACTCCTTGTTTAAGTTCCTTCCTACTTTCTTTATATTCCTCAAGGGCTTCGTCTGTTCCCAGCCTTCTCGCCCTTACGAATGCTTCCTTTTTCTTTTTGACGAGGCTCACAATATCCCTCGTTATCCAAGGTTCCCGAAACTTGCCAAACTTATCCTTCTCCCTCACAGGAAGATGCCGGTCCTGGATTCTAATCAACAGACGTTTGAAGGACTCCCACATGTCAGATGTTGATTTACCCTCAAACAGCCACCCCCAATCTAAATTCTTCAGTTCCTGCCTAATATTGTTATAATTAGCCTTCCCCTAATTTAGCACATTCACTCGAGGATTACTCTTATCCTTATCCACAAGTACCTTAAAACTTATGGAATTATGGTCACTGTTCCCGAAATGCTCCCCTACTGAGACTTTGACCACCTGGTCGGGCTCATTCCCCAATACCAGGTCTAGTACAGCCCCTTCCCTTGCTGGACTATCTACATATTGTTTCAAGAAGCCTTCCTGGATGCTCCTTACAAATTCTGCCCCATCCAAGCCCCTATCACTAAGTGAGTCCCAGTCAATAGAGGGGAAGTTAAAATCACCCACCACTACAACCCTGTTGCTTTCACATCTTCCCAAAATCTGTCCACATATCTGCTTCCTACCTCTCGCTGGCTGTTGAGAGGCCTGTAGTAAACCCCCAACATCGTGACTGCACCCTTCCTATTCTTGAGCTCTACCCATATTGCCTCGCTGCATGACCCCTCCGACGTGTCCTCCCGCAGTACAGATGTGATATTTTCCTTATCCAGTAATGCAACTCCCCCACCCCTTTTACATCCCCCTCTATCCCACCTGAAGCTTCTAAATCCCGGAACATTTAGCTGCCAATCCTGTCATTCCCTCAACCAAGTCTCTGTAATAGCAACAACATCATAGTTCCAAGTACTAATCCAAGCTCTAAGTTCATCTGCCTTACCTGTTATACTTCTCGCATTGAAACAAATGCACTTCAGACCACCAGTCCCGCTGTGCACAGCAACATCTCCCCGCCTGCTCTTCCTCTTAGTCTTACTGGCCTTATTTACTGGTCCTTTGTTCCAATACTCTCTGCTAGCAAGCAAAAAAGGTCTTTCTGGCGAGGGGTCTGGCAATTCCTTGTGATAGGCCCTCTTTTCTTCCCAGCAACATTTTAAAGTTTTTAATGTTCATGTGGCAAAATAATGTGTGCCTCATTCTTGGTAGGTGGGGGGCCTTTATGACATTTAGCTTCTCTGCCATTTTTCTATTCCCCATTATAAATTCACCTGACTCTGCCTGTAATGGACCCACATTTGTCTTCGCCAAACATTTCCTTTTCAAGTACCTGTAGAAGCTTTAACAGTCTGTTTTTATGTTTTTTGCTAGTTTACATTCAGATTCTATTCTCCCTTTCATTATCAGTTTCTTGGTCCTCCTTTACTGTATTCTAAATCTTCCCAATCTTCAGGTTTACTACTATTTCTGGCAACTTTACAGGCCTTTTCTTTTAATCTTATACAATCTTTAGCTTCCTTTGTTACCCACGGTTGACTGCCTTTACTTTTGGGGTTTTTGTGCCTTGAAGGAATGTATAGTTGCTGTGAACTATGTAATATTTCTTTAAAGACTATCCATTGTCTATGCACTGTCAACCTTTTAATGTATTTTCCCAATCCACCTCAGTCTATTTGCCCCTCATACCTTCATAATTTCCTTTGTTCACTTAACACCCTGGCTTCAGATTGACTACCTCACTTTCAAAGATAATGTAAAATTCTATCATATTATGGTCACTCATCCCGAAAGGTTATTTTACAACAAGATTAGTAGCCTTTCTCATTACATAATATTAGATCTAAAATAGCCTGTTCTCTAGTCGGTTCCTCAGCATACTGCTCTGGAAAACCATCCCTAACACAGTCCAGAAACTCATTTTCCACAACATTAGTGCTCATTAGGTTTACCCAGTCTACATGCAGATTGATGTCACGCATAATTACTGTATTACCCATCCTACATGCTTCTCTAATCTCCTAATACCATGCCCCACACTACCACTACTGTTTGGTGGCCTATAAACAACTTCCACCAATGTTTGCTGCCCCTTGCTGTTTGAGCTCCACCCAAACAGATTCCATATTTTGTTCTTCCGATCTAAGATCCTCCCTTACTAATGTACTGATCTCATCCCTTATTATCCGCGCAACACCCCCACCTCTTTTTCCTTTTTTCCTGTCCTTCTTAAATGTCGAATTTTCTTTTGAAGTCATTGATTGTCTCTGCTTCCACCATCCTTGTGGGAAGTGTTACCACCACCGCGTAAAAAAGTTCTTCCTCATATTCCCCCTGCATCGTTTGCCCAAAACCTTCAATCTGTGTCCCTTAGTCATGGTAATGGGAAACGTTTTTCCTTGTCTAACTTATCTGAGCCTATCATAATCCCATACATCTCTATTAAATCTCCTCTCAATCTCTTTTGTCCTATCACAGAATAATACAGTGCAGAAGAGGCCCTTCGGCCCATTGAGTCTGCACCGATACATTAAAGATACCCAACCTGTCTACCTAATCCCATTTGCCAGCACTTGACCCATAGCCTTGAATGTTATGACGTGCCACGTGCTCATCCAGGTACTTTTTAAAGGACGTGAGGCAACCCGCCTCTACCACCCTCCCAGGCAGTGCATTCCAGCCCGTCACCATCCTCTGGGTAAAAAGGTTCTTCCTCAAATCCCCCTTAAACCTCCTGCCCCTCACCTTAAACTTGTGTCCCCTCGTAACTGACCCTTCAACTAAGGGGAACAGCTGCTCCCTATCCACCCTGTCCATGCCCCTCATAATTTTGTACACCTCGATCAGTCTTCTCTGCTCCAGCGAAAACAACCCAAGCCTATCCAACCTCTCTTCATAGCTTAAATGTTCCATCCCATCACATCACATCCGTCCTATAATGTGGCGACCAGAATTGAACACAGTACTCCAGCTGTGGCCTTACCAAAGTTCTGTACAACTCCAACATGATCTCCCTGCTTTTGTAATCTATGCCTCGATTGAAAAAGGCAAGTGTCCCAAGTGCCTTTTTCACCACCCTATTAACCTGCCCTTCTGCCTTCAGAGATCTATGGACAAACACGCCAAGGTCCCTTTGTTCCTCGGAACTTCCCAGTGTCAGGCCATTCATTGAATACTTCCATGTCACATTACCCCTTCCAAAGTGCATCACCTCACATTTTTCAGGGTTAAATTCCATCTGCCACTTTTCTGCCCATTTGACCATCACGTCTATATCTTCCTGTAACCCAAGACACTCAACCTCACTGTTAACCACTCGGCCAATCTTTGTGTCATCCGCGAACTTACTGATCCTACCCCCCACATAGTCTTCTATGTCGTTTATACAAATGACAAACACCACCAAATGTTAACACCACCAATTTTTTCAACTTAACCTTCTAACTAGAATTCCTCATCCCTGGAACCATTCTGGTAAATCTCCTCTGCACCCTCTCAAGGACCCTCACATCCTTCCTGAAGTATGGTGACCAGAACTGGAGGCAATACTCCAGTTAGGTCCTAACCAGAGCTTTATAATGGTTCAGCATAACTTCCCTGCTTTTGTACTCAATGTCTCTATTTATGAAGCCTAAGATCCCAAATGCTTTACTAACCACTCTCTCAATATGTCCTGCCACCTTCAAAGATGCACATGCACCCCTAGGTCCCTCTGTTCCTGCACACTCTTTAGAACTGTGGCATTAAGTATGTATCACCTCTCCCTATTCCTCTGCCAAAATGCATCACCTCACACTTGTCAGTATTAAATTCTATCTGCCACCTGTCTTGGCCTTGGCTCCCCTGGTGGTAGGTGGTGTGTGGACGGACTATGAACCAGCAAGTTTCTGCTCCTGATTGCTATCCAATGGCTGCAAAGTGCACTTGCATAGTTGGCCGAGGACAGGGTTTGGATGGGATGTGAGGTGTCCAAGCAGAGACAAAGAGAGGGACAGCAAACAAAAATACACTAAGGCTGTATAAAATTAAAACTATTTAATTAAGCCTTGCAAGAGAGCCCTTAATCCCAAGCCCTCTGGCAAAACAGATGAGAGTGACATAGTTTGAACATTTTACGTTAGATGGTGTCTTACATGACTTGGGTCAACGTTGCCACCTCAGGCATCCGGACAATCAGGGTCCCATCGGGTTCCACCTTCTTGATGAGATATGGTTTGCTGCCCAGGATGGCAGGGGCTGTGCGAGCTGACACCGTTTGTTGCAGGCCTCCCACCGTGTTGCCACGGTTTGTCAGCACGAAAGAGTATTCCTTGTCCGGTTCCAGGTTGGTGATCAGTTTCTTGGTGGCTCGCCCATCCACCTCGACAACGAACTGACCATTTTTATACTGGATCTAAACACAGAGATGGGAACAAGGAGGAAAAACAAGAGCTGAGAAGGTGGTGCTTTTAAAACCCAAAATACTGGACAGGGAGTATGGTGTAGACCTGTACCCACACCAAATCCTTACAAAAGGAGTGAAATTGCGAGAAGTAATTAATCAAAGGAAAATGCCATAGCCTTTAAACTCACTCCCAAACATCTGATTTACACACTTACTACAATTTGAGTGTGTTTGCAGTGATGTCAGTTGCCACTTTTGGAATTACGCTACAGTTGGTAGCACTCACCTGAGGTTCAAGCCCCACTCTAGAAACTTAAGTACATAATCCAAGCTGACACTCCAGTGCAGCACTGAGGGAGTGCTGCACTGTCAGAGCTGCCGAATTTGTATGTGATGCTGAAAGTCCCATGGTTCAGACAGATTTTAACAGGATAATGTTCTGATTTTTCACTCTGCACAGGGAACCTCATCCACAGAGAGTGCTCATCAGAGCTTCAGGTGTGTGTTGCCCACGATTTATTACTTAAATGGTCAGGAAACAGTAGGCAGTGTCTGCCCCTATTTCAAACATGTGTTCTTGCTGGGTGAGACTCCATGTTGTTAAAGTGAAGCTGAAAATTTACCCCCAATAGAGCCTGTGGCATTATGGAAAGAAGAACATCGAGCTTCTCCCACTTAAGCTAGCCGATACTTCTACCTCAAACCAACAGCACCAAAAACAAATTAACTGGTCATTCAGCTCATTAGTAGTCATGTACAAAATGGTTACTTCCTTTTCCTGCATAACAGCAGGCACTACGTTTCATTGTACGTAGTATTTCTGAGACATGCTTGAATGCTATATAAATGCAAGTACTTTTTTTTTAATGGGATACGAGGCACCATCCCAAGCTGTTGCTTGCTGCTGGGGATAAACGGATAATTTTTGGAATAGCAGGTTGTACCCAGTGGGATGGCGCAAGGATCAGTGTAATGTAATGTAATCAGTGGGAATGCAAGCTGTGAGGAGGACACAAAGAGGCTGCAAATGGATATAGACAGTTTTTTTTGAGAGGGCAAGAAGGTGGCAGATGGAGTTTAGTGTAGGAAAATGTGAAATTATCCACTTTGATACGAAGATTGTAAAAGCCGAATATTTTTTAAAAGGTGAGAGACTAACAAATATTGGGATTCAGAGAGATTTGGGTGTCGTTGCCCAGGAATCACAGAAAGTCAACATGCAGATACAGTGAGCAATTAGGAAGAATAATGGTATGTTAGTCCTTATTGCAAGGGGGTTGGAGTATAATGGTAAGGAAATACTATTGCTGCAATTATACAGGGCTTTGGTGAGACCGCACCGGGAGTACTGTGTACAGGTAACCTATCTTCAACTTCCTCATTGCTTGATGTACCTGTATGTTAACATCCTGTGATTCATGGACAAAACACCCAAATCCCTCTGAATACCAATATTTACGAGTCTCCAACCTTTTAAAAATATTCTGCTTTTCCATTATCAAAGGAAGGATATACTTGCCTTAGCGGGGTGCCACCAAAGTTCACTATATTGATTCCTGGTATGAGAGGGCTGCCTACGAAGAGAGATTCAATGGAATGGGTCTATATTCTCTGGACTTTAGAAAAATGAGGAGTGACCTCATTGAAATTTATAAATATTTCTAGAGGACTTGACAGTGTCGATGCTGAGAGGCCTTTTCCCTGGCTGGAAAGTCTAGAACTAGGGTTTATGGTCTCAGGATAAGGGACTGGTTATTTAGGACTGAGGTGAGATTTTTGTTTACTCAGAGGGTTGTGAATCGGGCATTCTCTGCCTCACAGAGCTGTGGAAGTTCAGTCAATGAGTTAATTCAAATATGAGATCATTAGTTTTTTGGACCCTAAGGGAATCAAGGGAGACAGGATAGAGCAGGAAAGTGGATTCGAGATAGAAGATTGCCATGATCCCATTGAATAGCCTTGCAGGCTCGAGGGGCAGCATGACCTACTCCTGCTCTATTTCTTGTATTCAACATCACATGACTGACAGAAGGACATTACAAGATTGTATTTGAAAGCAGATGACAGTTACTCAGTGGACGTAAGTACAAGGGTCCCATTCAGTCAGATGGATTCTCTTCGTAAAATAGTGAAGGTTTCTCCTCTGAAGGAGAGTTTTCAAAACTGTAAAGAGATCAAATCAAGATATACAGATCCCCACAGTCAACTTCATACATTTTAGACTTGCTTTCTGCAATAAAATATGTCGGAGGGATGTCTGCGCTGGCAAAAATGCCTTCGTTTTAACGCTGTAATTTATGCTCAGTTTTCCACCATGCTCCCAGCTCATCCAAGGTGCATTTGCATAAGCGCCAACATCCTTAAAGTACATCGCTAAACAGTCCATTCTCAAGTGAGTACAGATAGCGTGTGACAGTGGCATCACCATCATGTCCATCCTGTCTCCACCCACTATCCATGAGTGTGCATGTTGCAGCATAGGTGGTATCATCATCAGGAACAGGAACCACAATCAGTATTAGTGACTCCTTAATTTATCTTTCCTAAGCTCAGTAGCATTGAGGCTAATTGCAGATGTTGTCCTGGCTGAAACCAGCTGACTTGGAACAGTTAGAGAATTGAAAGTGAGATATGTTGGAATGAAATTAGAACTAAATTTGGAGCCTGTTGGGTGTGAACCAAGAATCTGCTGGGATTGAATCTTAGTACCTGCTGGAACTGAAACAGTTGTTTAATTGCTTAGGCCAACATTTTTGATACAGATCCAACAGCACTGAGCCCAAGAATGGGCCAACCTGCAAAATATCCCACCCTTCAAGAGAAAGTTGTGAAATTGATTCAAAAAGCACGCAAATCATCATAAGGAAGTACAATGATGGGGTTGCAGAGCAACAGGGGCTCAATTTAAGAAACAGCAGTTCAGTCAAGTGTCAGCTCACCTCTGAATCAGAAGCTTGTGGGTTCAAGCCCCTCTCCAGGGCTCGAGCACCTAATCCAAGCTGACACTTTATTGCAACACTAAGGAGTGCTGCACTTCACAGGTGCTGCTCTCAGTTGAAATATTAAACAGGCTCTATTTGCTTGTTGCAGTGGATTAGAGCATGACTATCCGACCCGAACCCGATGGGACCCGACGACATGTGTCGGGTCAGGTCGCACTCGGACATACTCTATCACCACCTCTGGTAAGTGGCTTCAATGTTAATGTACTTTTTGGACTTGAAAGGTTGCTTAGTTACAGTTTTTTTAAGCTTGTGCAAGTAAGCAACAAAGTGAAAAACGGAAGCTAGGTTAACTGATGGTCGGGTCCGGCATGGGAAAAAATGAAAGGACTTGGACCGGGTTGGGCTCGGGTTGGATGTGGTTCTGTCGGGGTCAGGTTTCATTTGCAGACCTGAGCCGGCCTTTACAGTGGATATTAAGGATCCTATAGCAGCATTTCAAAGAAGAACAGGGAGCTCTCCTGTTGTCCTGGCCAACGATCCAGCCTTGACGAACACCACCAAAAACAGAATAACCAATTATTCATCTTGTGGGTGGAGATGGCTATTGTGAAAAACAGGAACAGGAGTAGGCCATTCAGCTCTTTGAGCCTCATCCGCCACTCAATTAGATCATGGCGGCTCTGTATTTAACTCCACTTCCTTGTCCTTGATACACTTGCTGGACAAAAATTGATCTCAGCCATGAAAATTTTAATTGATCCTGAATCCATGGCCATCTTACAATTAGTGGGAACTTCAAAGTAATTCTGTTTCTGAGCAGTGATGCAGTATAAATTCAAGATTTTCTTGTCTTATTTGAATATTATTTTTCACAATTTTTTTGTTACTGTTAATTGGAAAAGCAATTGGTCTTTTTGGTATTTTGCTTCTTACAGGACCTGACAGTAAACTAATGTTAAAAACCACTTCCACTGATTGATAAATTCAGTGTGTAGCTAGATCACACATGCCAGGACAGTCCGGAGCTCAATCTGGCCTGTGCTGAATTAGCTGGTCTCAGCCAGAGTTCTCAATCCTGTGCCATAAGCCAGCAATCCCAGACGAAAAGTAGGACACCGTAAAAGGATGAGGGCAGGTTTGGGCTTGGTGGCGATGCTCCTGTAGTTGAATAGCGTGCTGTTGTCCAATTTCTAAACTCACACATAAAGAATGACAAATAGGATTCATACTGGAGGATGCTGGTGCCCTCAGGGTTAAGCTGGACCTCAGCGTGAGTCAACGCCGTCAGTGAGGGAGCTGTCAGATTTTTGAAATGCTTCATCGTCACTTTTTTAAAGACATGACTTAGCACCATAGAAAAATTACAGCACAGAAGGAGGCCATTCAGCCCTTTGTGTCTGCACCGGCTGAAAAATCTAGCCGCCCAATCTAATCCTACCTTCCAGCAGATGGTCCGTAGCCTTGCAGGTTATAGCACTTCAGGTGCATGTCCAGGTCCCTTGTAAATGAGTTGGGGGTCTCTGCCTCCACCACCGTTCCTGGCAGTGAATTCCAGACCCCCACCATCCTCTGGGTGAAAAGGTTTTTCCTCATGTCCGCTCTAATCCTTCTACCAATCACCTTAACTCTGTTCCCCCCGGTAACTGACCTCTCCGCCAGGGGAAACAGATCCTTTCTGTCTACTCTATCTAGGCCCCTCATAATTTTGTACACCTCAATTAAGTCACCCCTCAGCCTCCTCTGTTCCAAGGAAAACAACCCTTGCCGATCCAATCTTGAGAGCAATCATGTTTCCCTGAGCTTGCAGATGATAACAACTGTTTGGAAACAAGCTGCTCCAGGCTGGGGAATAGATCCCCAGGCACAAAACAATTTTCAAATTTCAGGTGTATGTGTAACCACGAACCAAGACAAAACAAGTGCTGATTTTACCAGTGTCCCTAAAGCAGACGACAACTTCACAGCTTTATAATAATCCTACACTGTGATGTTTCTCATCTGCAGCATTAATGGAATATTACTTATGTTGCCCTTGATATTTTGACCGAGTCTGCTGATATCCCTCCAACTGTCTCCACAGACTATCGTCTATCAGGACATCTATTTTCTGACATCTATAGTCGCTTTCTGGTGGTTATCTTATTTCATGGCTAATTACTCAAACTAATTTGGTGTCCCTTGTTCTGTACTCTTCTCTCAAGTCATATGTCTCCATCCTGAGACATTTCACATACAGGTTCAACCACCAACCTCCTTAGACTTCTCTCCTCTCCTGAGGGTTCCAACTCCCTGCTGGGGTACTGTTCCAGGTACAGTCATCAGTCACCCACTGGCACCTCATCTGGGCAGCTGTTGTTCATGTGTGAGCCTTTAGAGTGAGCAATGGTAGGCTATTTGGGGCATAGCTGACTCCAATCCCTTGACACTACAGAGGACTGATATCAAGAGCTTCCCAGCTGAAGAATTGTGGAAGTGATCTTGTATGCCAACATTGCACTCATCCCACAATACTGTCTGCTCCATATACTAAGAAAATGCCAGCGTTGATAACTGCATTAGTTCCTGCATTTTGCCAAGTCTGGTTATTCCCTCCCCCCACCACCCCTCTCTTTCATCTCTACTGAAACATCCATTGCTTTGGATTGTACCAATCCTTAACCTCAATGAAAATTCTGTCAGATTTTTTGCATTAACTAAATGTTTGAAATCCAGTCTTAATTTAAAACAGGAGTGAATGTCGCTGGAAATGGAAAGGTTTTGTAGATATTTGTAAGTTGCTTTAAAAGAATTACTGAATCTGGAAATTTCAATGAGTCCCCTAGCCCATATCAACATAAAGTATTCACATTAAAATTAAACATATAGCTGAACTGAGGTACAGGGACAATTTTACTAACTAAACTAGGGAGTTATAAGAGTCAAGGTCTATGTAACAATACCCAATAAGAGTCAGGGACAATGGAACCGTACCCGTTAAGCGTCGGGGTTAATGTAAACATACTCATTGAGAGGCAAGGCTAATAGAAATGTACCCATTAAGAGTCAAGGCCAATGGAGCTGTACCCATTTACAGTCAGGACCAATGGAACCATTCCCACTAAGAGTTAGGGTAGGGCTTAAAGAGCTAGACTTTGGTGTGATTCTGCTTCCACCATTTAGGCACAGGCTCACCTCCCATCACTGTGCAGAGCACTATGCCTGGGAGTGATCCTTGAGCAAGGTGCTCCTTGGGATTATGTTGTTGAGAGAAAAGCTGATGTCAACAGAATACGGATAACTTGTTACAAATACAGATTTACCTTATACGGAATTGGAGAGTTGTAATGTTCTGGAATCTCCCAACTAAGCAGCACTGAGGTCTTCATTGCAAGTTTTACTCGGAAATTTTTAGGGAAAACTGCTGAAAAAAAAGGCAAATTAAAAGAAAAATGTCCTACAACAATGTAAATAGGCATTGGCTTTCTGTAAGGGTGCCCTTAAACATGGTAGACTGTGAACACACAAGTACTGAAACAGGGCACTTTAAAGAATTTCTCAACCTCTCAGAAATTTTGATCTTTTTTTGTACATATTCAATGTAATATTCCATTTGTTATGTTGTGCCTCATTTCATGACACCATAACTTGGGCTACAGAAGTGCCACCATATACCCAACATCCAATAGGTTGCAATTTTGTGGTCACCAACATTTTCCTGCCCCAACCAACACTGTACTGCTAGTCTGCTGGATCTGCTCAGCTGGTCAATGCTTCATCTGGTAAATTGGGCACTGAAGCAATACCAGATGTCCACGTGACCACCAGGCCTCCTTGGCCAGTGGCCTATCTGTCTGCTACCATATCTGAACTAACTGCTTCTTGTTACAAGTCAGAAATACATAACAGCAGTCATTCCTACCTGTGTGTTTATGTTTGTAGCATGGAGCGTACAGCCCATTGAGGACCATCTCTACTGGGTATGACCTGCTGTCCCCAAATGATGACCTTACCTGCATGAGCAATGAAGCATTCTGAAGCTACCAATAGCTTGCTCTCAGCAGACCTGACATATTTTACCTTGGGATTTGACGCAGTTGACTGCAAGTAGAAGAGAGTGTACCAAGCCCAAAACTGCCCCACCGCCACCCGGGATGACAACATAATAGATAACCCCTACCTTGATCCAATGGCATGGTCCGATACTGAACAGCAGGACTGTAAGGACCAGGGCCTTTACTGGTCTGTGCCCTGATTTTAATGTCATAACTGGTGTCCGGTTTAAGGTTGTTCAATGTGAGGCTAGTCTGGGAGGATGTGGTGGACACTTCAATGGGATTGCTCTGAGCACCTGCCTGTCTACAGGACACAGTGTACGTTGTGATGATGCCATTTCTTTCTGCTAAGACAGGGGGCAGCCAGCCAAACTGAACAGATGAGGTGGTGATATTCGCCAAGTCAAGGATCTGCGGGTAGCCTTTTGGCACATCTTCAGGTAGAGTAAGCTGCGTGACAGCCTCTTCCCCGATGCCAGCACTGTTTCGGGCTGCCAGTTTGAACATGTATGTGGCACCTTTGTGCATGCTGTGGGCCACATACTGATATTCGTGGTCAGAGAACTCCAGCGTTGACAGGGGCCGGACATCTGTACGCCCAAACTGAAGTCGATAACCTAGGAGTTGACCAAATGTTGCAGAGGGAGGCTGCCATTGTATCACGACCGTGCTCTCCTGAGTCAGACGGGCCGACAGAGTGGGTCTGTCAGGAACTGAAATAGAAAACACATGGAGTATCCGTGAGTAATTTATCCAAATGCCATGAGATTAATAAAGCATTAACATTTAATTTCCAGCAAATCAGAATGGAGATTCTAGACAAACATTTTATCCTTTTTTAAATGTTATTTTATCCTTTTTTACAGTTATTTTATTCTCCGGAAGGCAATAACTTAGGTTGGTATTCTACCTGAGATGGGAGCTATAGTGCTCCATCTGCAAAGTGATTGCAGATGTGCATTAAAGTGACAAGGCTGCTGAGAGCATGATAGTTCCAAGGACTTGAGGCTCACCCCCTCACCAAAAGCCCTCTTTACATTAGTAAAGAGTGTGGTGTTAGTGTGACTAAAGAGAAAAGATTAACAAAAGAAATTGGAACAGCACTGGCAAACCTACATCCATGGGGAGAGGGGAGAGACAGGAGGGAGAGAGCGAGAGAAGGAACAGAGAGACTGGGAAATTGAGAGACAGAGAACTACATAAGCAGATACAGTAAAAGGGAGACTGAAGAGGGATAGAAACAGAGGGAGATACACAACAGAGGACATGGGGAAGATAAACACAAACAAAGAGGGACATGAATGCAACTTTGCTTCCAATTTCCACCTTTCTCTCACTTTTACATAGTCCATCTCTGACCCTTCCTCAACCTCTCTGTCTCCATCTCTGGGGATAGGCTGTCTACGATTATTCATTATAAGCCCACCGACTCCCACAGTTACCTCGACTACACTTCTTCACACCCTGCCTCCTGTAAGGACTCCATTCCATTCTCCCAGTTTCTCCGTCTCATCTGCTCTGATGATGCAACCTTCCACAACAGTGCTGAGGATACGTCTTCCTTTTTCCTGAACTGAGGATTCCCCCCCCACTGTGGCTGACATGGCCCTCAACCATGTCCGGCCCATTTCCCACACCTCTGCTCCAACCCATTCCACTCCCTCCCAGAACCATGACAGGGTTCCCCTTGTCCTCACTTTTCAGTCCACCAGTCTCCACATCCAAAGGATCATCCTCCGCCATGTCCAGCATGATGCCACTACCAAACGCATCTTCCCCTCCCGTCAGCATTCCAAAGGGATCATTCCCTCCGCGACACCCTGGTCCATTCCTCCATTACCCCCGACACCTCGTCCCCTTCCCACGGCAATCGCAGGAGGTGTAATACCTGCCCTTTTACCTCCTCTCTCCTCACTATCCAAGGCCCCAAACACTCCTTTCAGGTGAAGCAGAGATTTGCTTGTACTTCGTTCAATTTAGTATCCTGTATTATCTGCTCACAATGCGGTCCCCTCTACACTGGGAAGACCAAATACAGATTGGGTGACCGCTTTGCGGAACACCTCCGCTCAGTCTGAAAACATGACCCCGAGCTTCCTGTTGCTTGCCATTTCAACATACTCCCCTGCTCTCATGCCCACATCTCTGTCCTAGGATTGCTGCAGTGTTCCAGTGAACATCAACGTGAGGAACAGCACCTCATTTAGTGATCAGGCATGCTACAGCCTACTGGACTGAACATTTTATTTTATTTCGTCATTGCGCCTTTTTTTAACCATGTGCCTACCCAATTTATTTTTCATGTTTTGCTTTTGGCAAGGGATTTCATTATTTTTCTGTCATTTAACACTCTCTCTGCACTAACGCTTTGTATTTCACCACTTTGTATTCGCTGTGACCCTCTGTCCTATCAACACCTTCCCATTTGTTCTCTTTTGCCCCATCCCCACTTTATTTGCTTAAAACCTATCAAATTTATAACCTTTTCCAGTTCTGATGAAAAGTTGACCTGAAAAGTTAACTTTGCTTCTCCCTCCACAGATGCTGCCAGACCTGCTGTATTTATTTTATTTTTTTAGAGATACAGCACTGAAACAGGCCCTTCGGCCCACTGAGTCTGTGCCGACCATCAACCACCTATTTATACTAATCCTACATTAATCCCATATTCCTATCACATCCCACCTTCCCTCAATTCCCCTACCACCTACCTATACTAGTGGAAATTTACAATGGCCAATTTACCCATCAACCTGCAAGTCTTTGGCTGTGGGAAGAAACCGGAGCACCCGGTGAAAACCCACGCAGTCACAGGGAGAACTTGCAAACTCCGCACAGGCAGTACCCAGAACTGAACCCGGGTCGCTGGAGCTGTGAGGCTGCGGTGCTAACCACTGCGCCGCCCTTACATCACTTTTTGGTTTTATTTCAGATTTCCAGCATCTGCAGTATTTTACTTTTATATTAGGGACATGAATGCCACAGTTATACTGTTCTAATGGGTCAATACTGCCTTGATATTCACTGCAAGGAGAAGCCACGCTTGCCCACATCGGGTGCAGTTGAGCTTTACAGCTGTATTCAAACAAACCCATGCTGCAGCACGCATGGCAATGCAAATTTTAATGATTTGAAAGCAAAGGAGATAGTCAACTTTTCCTAAGAAATTTTTGTTCCAAACTAATTTTAGGGTGATGGGAAAAGAGCAGGGGAGTGGTACTAATTAGACAGCACATTCAAACATCTGGCGCAGGCACAATAGGCTGAATGATCTCTTTCTGTGCAGTATGATTCTATGTGTTTTTTAAGTGGATATTACATTATTTTTGTCCTGTAATTAGCCTCCATTCTAATGGAGTTGGATGGCCATCCCTTTCAGATGGCTTCTCACTAATGTGGCTGTGCAAACTGTGTGGCACTCCTCGGCTGGGATCTTATCTGGATGACAGGGGTCTCGACATCTGGCAAAAACAACACCAAGAACCCCGCGTTGCCTCTTTGTGGGAGGCCTGCCAAACCAAATGACAATTAGGCACTTAACTGGACAGTGGCGGGCCTTCCATAGGATCAAGGACCCTGGTGACAGCAGTCCCGCCCTCTGAGCTGTCAGCCAATGAAAGGCTGACAGCTCTTTAATTGAGCAGTGCCATTGCAAGGCGGTGGCTGCTGCCAGTGGAGTATCCACCAAGGCTCCGAAACGGCGCTGGACCCAGGCCACAGGTAGATCAGGGCGGGAGGGGTCTTGTAGGATAGGGGTCACGGGCATGGGGGTGTGGCTCTCAGTGGGCTCCCCTTCCCAATGCCGGGTCCCTGGTTCAGGCACCGTGCCTTTTAACAAGGGACCCCCCCCACCCCTGACCCAGCAAGTAGCCCACACGGTTATTCCTGCCATGCTCCCCACATGGTGGCAGGCCCAGCCACCACATGGCTAATTGCGGTGGGATGAGGCCCTTAATTGGGTATTAATTGCTCACTTAAGGGCCTCAATTGGCAGCCAGGAGGAAGGCTGTTCACAGGCCTTCCTGCTCTGGACTTAATTTTGGCAGAGGCAGGAAGATGGCGGGGAGGGGAGGGGAGGGGAGGGGAAGGGGAGGGGGAGGGGAAGGGGAGGGGAAGGGGAGGGGGGCCACTCAATTATATGCTCTCCCCGCCTCCAAACCCATCGCGTGTAGAGCATAAAATTCTCTCCCTCGTGTTTGGTCCGTGCCAAACAGAGACCCAAAGCTGCAAAATTCAGATCACTTATAAAAGCTACAGGTCAAAAAGTGAGTTGCTTTGCTCCACAGATGGTCCAGTTAAAGGGGTTCAGGTGGTGTAAGCAGTAGTTGAAGTGCCTAATTTTGGTCCATTTCCCCCTGTTTTTTTTTGACCATGCTCCTGATAGCCTTGAGGGATAACTCTCTGCCTCAGCTCAGAAATAAGATCATTTTGGCTTGTCTCTGAAGGCCACCATTATCAAAAAGTCTGGAAGCCCTCACTGGCTAGGCTCAGACTTGAAGAATGGCCACTTGAGTGAAGTTATTAATGCCACTGGCATTAGCACCCCATCCTCGGGGGAGGTGAGGAAAGCACATTTCCTTTTAAGGAAAGTTTTTACCTTTCACCGGTGGCGGAAAATGGGCGATTGCAGAATGGGCGGCCATTCTACGCCCCGATCAGTTTTCCTTTCTAATCTTCAATCCGGCGGGGTACATAACTGACATTCATTCCACTACCACCAGTTTTCCACCTCTGCAGAAAGTTAACATCTACTGCATGAGTCAGCACCGGATGGAGGAGGTCTGTCACTGAGATCTCACAGGTTTCTTTGTAATAGCTTTTTCCAGTTAAGCAAATTGAGTTTTGAGGTAATGGCAGTTGCCAGCAGACTGCTGTCCTGATTAACAATGCAGTTCTGTATGTAAATGAACAGCAAGGGTTTTTTCATTTGATTTAATGCGGTACTAGGCTCAATTTGCCTGCCATAGTTCTCGCAACTCCCTTCGCATCGCTTTCCTTAATCACAATGGACCAGCTAAATAGAGATTTATCAAAATGGCAAAATCAAAATTAAGTTGCCAGTGGGTAAGAGTCATTAGACTGAGAAGTGAATGGCTTTCTCCAGCTTTGTAATTTAAAATCCTTCCCAATCAATTTAACCCATAGGAGGCATTGAATCTTAACATAGCTTCAGTTCGCCACTCCATTGCCATGGCAACCCGACATAGCGTGTGCTTGGGTCAGGTAGCTGCTGCTTATAAAGTTTCACCAGAAACTCTCCACAGTGCTGCATTCTTTTTTCCAAATCAAATAGTTGAGTAAATAGCCAAAGCACAGAATGCAGAACACTGCCAGCACTGAAAAGGAGAGTAAAGACAAGATACAGCATGTAATGATCAGGTGACACCAAGATTTGGTTTTAAAAGCCCACAGATTGAAGCAGGAAGGAGAGACTGAGGAAGGTAAGACGTTCTGCAGTTTTCTGGTTCTGGGAGAAATGAATTAAAGAATGCCCTCTAAATGCCAGACGCGACAGATCTGTATCCAGGAGATCCCTTGACCTGTACAATGCATCATACACATTCTGCGTGATTTAGTCTTTTGGGAATTTACACTTAGATCGGTCGAGTGTTGCTCAGTTGGCCTCTTAAATGACAGAAATGTATGAGGTGCAAAGACCCATAATTGAGTAGCGAAGGAAATACTTAAAAGACAGTCTCACCTGCACGTATGAGAAATATTCCTGAGAGGGGCTTGTGATCTGTAAGATTTTCCTTTGCTATGACTACTGCAAGTGTTATTGAGATTTACCACATTGTAATGCAACATTTACTACAGATAAACAACTCGTAGCCCTGAATAGATTCCATCCTGTAACTCATGGGTACTATCCATTATTCTATTAATAAGCCATCTGAACTCCTAAATTAAATTCCTATTTGCATGTAATTCGCTCTCAGGTATCCGCCTTTCTTTATCAACCATCTGAGTCCCTCATTTCAACCCCAGCCTACAGTTCCCTCCTGGGCATCCTCTATTTTATGTGTAAACCATCTGAACCCCTCAGTTAGTTTCCCGTCTGCCACCCACTCCCCAATATCCATTATTCTTTACATAAATCAGGAAAATCCCTGAGGGATTCCAACCTGTAATTTATCCTGTGTTTTCCACTCTTTATAAAAATAATTTGAACCTCTTGATTGGATCCCAGCCTATAACTCGCTCCCAGGTACCTATTACTTTCTGTACAAATCATCTGATTCTTAAAATTTAGGTTCTAGTCTGTAATGCCTCCCAGATCTCCATAATTCTCAGTTTATTTCAGCCCACCAGAAAAATATGTTAAGCAAAGTAAAATATTAGATTCTGTGCAAAACAAAGTTAGTGGCTTTGGGCATCTTTGTAATGTGTCTCTGCTTCAGTTTGTTCGTAGCATTCAAAGGAGGTTCATCACAATCAAGTACATTGGTTGTTTATTTCACTGAAGCTCATATTCAGGCATCATCCAGAACCACGCAGAATATGTCTTAATAAAGCAGGATGTTCCTGTGTGAGTTGAATAGTGCCAGGATCAGTCAGTCATTAGGACTGAATCCAGCAGCATTGCCTTGGTGTAAGCATGGTGTCTGTCAGCTACCTCCTGTCTTTGGATTGTTCTGTCATAGAATTTCCACTTCTATCTGAAATCAATTAACTCCACCAAAGAACACCGTTACAGTTGTCATTTTATTTAAACACACAGAAAAGCCAGCTTAAATCAACAATGATCTCTCAAGGTGCTGCTTCCTCACAGTTCTCCTCTGCACTCTATCACAAGCTTCTGAGCGACATGCTGCCTTTCCTCTGATAACTATCATGGCTCTGACCTTGGGTGGTTGTTGACCTGGAGGTCACTTCCTATGCTTTGACTTCATGGTGCCTTGAAAGACTTTTACCATTAGCTGGCCCCATGAGTTAAACCAGGTCAGTTGGTGCTGAATTGGACTTGATATCCAGTTGGGCTCTTTTCTGAATTCTGGACTGTAAGTGCAAGTTCAGGACTGTTCATCCATTTAGTCCAAGTCAAAATGGGCTTATTTTTCTAACTTAACTTTTTGTTGGTCTTCCCACTCTACATCCCCACTGCCCCTTGCCCCCCTCACTGATTCAGGGGGCTGAGGCCTAATGTAGCCTTCCTCTCACAAGCCTGGCTGAATTTTGTGCCATACTTAACACCTTTTCTGCTCCGCTTGGCTGACTTCCATACTTAATACTGAATTTGTCAACTGGGCTTTTGGGTCATTCTTCAACTTGCAAACTGCTGAGGACCATTGAACTGGAGGATATTTGACTGCACAGAATGAAGTTGGGCTGTGACATTGAGGGAATGTGCAGTAAACAACCACAAGAGCTCTGTTACATTAAGATCCTTTGTATAACTGCAGCTCCAATCTGTTCTTGTCACAACCATTTGTTGGCAAAGCACCAACAAGCCAAGAGCCAGCCAGCTTCTGACTGCAGTCATTACCTGGTCGTGTTTACCATTTCCCCACCATGATGTGCGAGTCAGCAACAAACCCACAAGAGCGCAATCCAGTGGGCACCTCTAAATCAACACTTTCCAGATGCAATATGGGTTACAGCTCCAAGCAGACAATATGCTGGCAAGATACTAAGGCCAGTCAATTCCAATCTCGCTATAGTGAACAAATCAATGACAAGGCCAATGACTTGTAGCAGGATTCTGTGCAAGGGTAGGACACTACCCTTGAGAATGTAACTAGTAGGGTAGATAAATGGGAACCGGTAGATGTAGTATACCTGGATTTCCAAAAGGCATTCGATAAGGTGCTACACAAAAGGTAAATAGGCAAGATAAGGACTCATGGTGTTGGGGGTAATATATTTAGCATGGATAGATGATTAGTTAACAGACAGGAAGCAACGAGTGGGCATAGATGGGGCATTTTCAAGTTGACAGACAGTAAATAGTGGGTTGCCGCAAGGATCAGTGCTATTTACAATCTATATTAATGATTTAGATGAAGAGAACAGAGGGCAAACAGCAATGTATCTAAGTTTGCTGATGATACAAAGCTAGATGAAAAGGTAAGCTGTGGGAGGACACAGAAAGGTTGCAAAGAGAAATAGACAGGTTAAGTGAGTGGGCAACAAGATGGAGTACAATGTAGGGAAATGTGAGGTTGTGCACTTTGGTTGTAAGAATAGTAAAGCAGAATTTTTTTTAAAGGGTGTGAAACTTGTAAGTGTCGATATTCAAGGAGACTTTGGTGTGCTTGTACAAGGAATGCAGAAAGTTAGCATGTAGGTACAGCAAGCAATTAGGAAGGCAAATGGCATGCTGGCTTTATTGCAAGGGGATTGGAGTACAGGAATAAGGAAGTATTGCTACAATTGTACAGGGCTTTGGTGAGACCACATCTAGAATACTGTGTGCAGTTTTGGTCTCCACATTTAAGAAAGGATATACTTGCATTGGAGGCAGTGCAGCGAATGTTCACTAGATTGGTTCCCGGGATGAGGGGGTTGTCCTACGATGTGAGGTTAAGTAAATTGGGCCTGTACTGTCTGGAGTTTAGAAGAATGAGAGGTGATCTCATTGAAACATATAAGATTCTAAAGGGGCTGGATAGAGTCGACACTGAAAGATTATTTCCGCTGGTCGGGGAAATCTATAACACGGGGGCAATCATTCAGGACTGAGATGAGGAGAAATTACTTCACTCAAAGGGTCGTGAAATTTTGGATTTCTCTACCCCAGAAGGTTGTGGATGCTCCATATTTGAATACATTTAAGGTTGGGATAGATAGAATTTTGGTCTCTCAGGGAATCAATGGGTATGGTGAGCAGGCGGGAATGTGGAGTTGAATCCTAAGATCAGCCATGATTATTCTGAATGGCGGAGCAGGCTCGATGGGCCCTACGGTCTACTCTTGCTCCTATTTCTTGTGTACTTTGTTGAAAGGGAGGGGAAAGAAAGTGATGAAGAAAATGGCTATTTTGTATCTTTTGTTTTATTCCTTTTATTTTGTCAACTAATTTTCTCTCCACCTCCCCTGAATGCACTGACTGGGGTCCATAGGTGCTCAATGACTGGGGACCAGAGTGCGAAAATTTAATTGGTCTCCAATTTAAAGTCATTCCTGCTGCCCTCATTTTTGTCTCTCCGTTATAAATTCCTCTCAATATTAATGATTGAAACTGCTGGAGTAAGCTTGTCAAGCTGTAATTACACACTCCTGCCAGTTGTGGCATGTAATATCACAGCAGCGAGCAGGTTGAGGGTATAATTACAGCGCGACAAGTTAAACATCGACAGTTTCCATTTTACTGTCACAGAAATTCATAATGGAAAATGTTGACAAGAAGTGCAAACAGATGCAAGAATATATATTATTTTTGAATTAAGCTTTTTATTGACAATAAATCACCTGCATTGTAACTTCACAGCATTTAATGCCTTCTACATGCTTCTTTTGGTATTTGCCCATGTCACACTGCCTATATTTTGCTCAAATAACAGTACAAACACCCAGTTACATTGCAGAACCGCTAGCAGTAGCCAGTGATCAGAATCCATCTTGTTAGTAACGTGGGGCAGCTAAAGAGACTTGCAGCAATACAGCAACTTCTACACAAGTTGCTTTATATTCCTATCTGTGACATTACTAGTGTGCCCTTGAATTGTGGCTGGTGTCGGTGGTTGGGGGTGGGGGGGGGGGGGGGCGGGGGGAGGGGGGGGGGGGAGAGGTGCGTGCAGGTTCTACAGGGTTTCTCTCTGTAGTCTGAAAATTACTGTTGGTAATGTGTGTATCAATTCCTTACTCCACCAATTTAATTGAGGTATGAAGCCTATTTAAAATAAACAGGTGTACATCTCCACTGAAATGGCAGATAGCAGAGTTTAATGTTCATGTTCATACAATATCATACTTTAAATTTTACTCATGTTCCATCTCTACTCTGAAGTTTGGTGGCCAGTTTCTGCATGGCTGCTGTGTACCACCCCCTAATGTTCCATTTACCCATTCCATTATATCCAGCCATTTTCTTCCTCTTGATCTATTTAGTAATTTTCCAAACAGAAACAATCCCCTAAAGCATTCCACGTGACTCCTGAATAATGTTCTCTTTCTTTTCTTGCAAACCAGCTGAAGTAGGATGGGAGGAGACTCCTGTGAGCATAAACGCTGGCAGAGAGCAGTTGGGCCGAAAGGTCTGTTTCTGTGCTCTACATTCTATGTAATTCCATGCAGGAAGTGCTTTGGCTCCAGAGGAAGGGAACAATCCTATTAGCAACACACGGTATCCCCTCTGGTGGTGCCACAATACAAATGGAGACAGGGATTAAAGGCCCATCTTTAACACAGGCTGCATGATGTAAACAGCAACAGGTGCCCCTGCTAATATTTGTGCAGCAGTTTGCCAAGTTTTGCTCTGACAGTTTGTTATTAGACCTGCCTGATCTCACCTGCTGCCTGTGTTTCCCTACGATTATTATTTGGAGATACTCTTGCATGTGTGAAATCCACACGTCAGTACTTGCCAAATGCTGCAGAAAATGTCTTCTTTTTTGTTAAATTAGTCTGTAGCATACAGAAATGGTGACAATTTGATCTACCTAGCTACCTGAGATCTCAGTGATACACTATAGACTACATGCATCCTGAAGTGGTGGGAGAGGTGGTTATGGATGAAAAGATCAGCAAATTGTGAAGAAAAGTATTTCTGCTACTTGCTGGAGGGCTGATGGCTTGAATGGTCGAGTTATTTGGCTCCATGCCAGTTAGTAACCAACAGTTCTCACAGCAAGTGGGATAAGGTCTGTCAACAAGAAATTTCTGTTGACAGTACTAACTGATGACTGTTTAACGTGTTGGTATGACATTCTTCTGTCTGCTATTTTAATGCAGGCATTAATCTGTTTATTTTAACTGGGTTAGCACCTCCATTAAAATAACTGCCAGATGAATGTCATATGAACGCAGTCGGCATTCATCACCTATTATCACCGACAGTAATTTCTAGGATAATGTTCCTTTAATTAACACCTAACAAAGATCTCCAAAGCATCAAGTCCGCACACTGTGCCTGCAACCTCCCATATCTGTTCTCTCCCACTGCACCAAGGAGAGCATCCTGCTCTCCAGGAAATGGGACAGATGGTCTCTGTGGAATATTCGCAGGCTGTGACGTAGAATCTCTCTTTCATAGATCTATAAAACATGAGGATCCATTGCTCACTTGCCTCCTGCACATGTGCAGCAGCTGCCCAGCTGTCAGTCCTATGGTACTGCTGATTCCACCGGCAGCAAGCAAAACATAAAACTATCTCCCCTCCCCACTAAACACACACACACACACATCACAGTTTAACCACTGTGGATGAATGCCTAGTTGCCTCCTCTAACATTAATAATAAGACAATAGCCCTCCTTCCAGAAATAGAAACATGGCAATATTTCCCACCTGAATCCAGAAACATAACAATAACACCCCATCGCCACCCAGGGCAATACATTCCCCCAAGAAATATTAACAAGAGAACAGATCACTGCTCTAGAAACAATAACAGGGCAATTGTCCCCACCTGAGAATAGTAACAAGGAAATAGCTCCTGCCATGACACAGTGATAAGACACTTTCTTCAGTGCTAGAAACAAATACAGAAATCAATCCAAAGTAGAGTGAAGTTCAGTAATATTCACCCATCTGTCTACTGGGCTCAAGACCTCTGCGAGATATCTCTCTCCCTCCCCTGGATTCAAAGCCTCAGTGATATCCCTCCCTCCCCCACCTGGACTGAAGGCCTTATCCTGTTCATCCCTCCCCTAACTTGAGGCCTCAGTGATATCCACCCCCACCTTCTCTTGGACTCAACGCCATGACTTCAACTAGTTAAGGCAGTAAGTGGTTGAAACACACAGAGCAAGAACCCAAGTTTAAATGCAGACAGTGTTGAGTTAGCTGCTGCCTGGGATGATGTTAGGAATACTATGATCGGCCTCAAAGCCCCTTGGATAGGGTGGGTAAAATCCGTTTCTGCTCCTGAATGCTATCTAGTGACCCCTCTTACAAGTGTGCATCTATAGGCAGCTTGTGATGGCAAAATTTCTCTCTGTGGGAGAAGAGAATAGCTTGATGACACTAGCAGATGAGGTTCATTGCCTCGTTCACTTGATCAAGGAAAGGGAAAAAGGCTGGAAAAGAAAATGAGAAATGGAGGAGGAACGAGGCCATATTGCCCTCTACGGCTTCATTTGGGTCAAAGAGAGAATTACTCTGGCAGGTGACTGACCTGAACCTTTGGTGACCACGAGCTTCGACTTGCTGCGTACACCATCACCCTTTGTTGTGTAGGCTGCCACAGTGATGGAATACATTGTTTCTGGCTGCAGTCCAGAGATGACCATCTCCTACCATTAAAAACACATCATATTTTAAACGAGCAGATAATTAGCAATCTAAATTGGTGAAATTCAAAAGAATTTAAACTGTTTCACGTACAAAATGAACACTTTCAAACTAAGGGCCATAAAACATGCAAAAAAAAAACTCCGAGCAGAATCCTTTTGCACAGACACTACTCCAGAAGTCACTGCAGGACACATCCTATTATTGATCCTTGGATTCCGCTGAAATTATTTCACACTTCAGGTGCTAGCTTTGACTGACATTCGGGTTTCAGCTCCTTTCCCCAGAGACTCATCTTGGCAGGTCACTGGGCACAGCGCCAGTTGGAGACATGATACCAGGCCTGCATGGTTAGGTGATCCACCTTTGGTGGCACATCTGTACATGGATTACAGAGTGACACTGGTGGGAGGAAGGGGAGAGAACCCTCGACCGGAGATATTAAATGTTGAAATTATCGTGATTAAACATGATCAACGAAAAGCAAATGGGAAACAAAACATGGCAAACAGGGTAGCATGCTTTGCAAATTCAGAAAACAAATATTTGTAGCTTTTCTGAACATCAAGAAATGGCATTGTGCAAGAACAGAAGAACACAAGAAAGCAGAGAGAATCAGGCAATTTACTCACATATTCTGCAGTGTCATCAGTCTCCCACTGAGCAACAGGAGGAAGGCAAGAGAAAGAGAGACAAAACAAAAAGAATCGAAGATGAAGAGTTTCAAGGTATCTGTGATGGCTTTGCTTGGAACAGGTTCAAAAGACAAAAAGCCTCTCAAGATGCACAACAGAAAACAGGCACCACGTTAGGGAAGCTGAATCCCAACATTCACAATCAAAAGGTGGAGCAGTGGAAGGAATGTTTACTTATCTGACCCACAGGGAGCAGGTCGATCAGATAGTTGCAGCGAACCCACAATTCGGGATTCCCCACACACTTTGGAGTTTTAAGATTTATTGGGGGGCGCAGGGTTGTGGCGGGATTTGATTGGGTGGGCTGCTGATTCTCCAGGGAGGGGTGGGTCAGGGGCCTCGGGGTTGGGGGGGTGCGGTGGGGTGATCGGAGTCTGGAAAGGGATCAGATGGAGACTGGGGTGGTGGGTTGGGATACCTTGAGTGGGGGTGAAATTGCATTCTGGAGGCCTTGTGGTGGAAGTGGAAAATCGAGGGCTGGTGCTGATGGGGACTGAAGGGCATATGCTGTGATTCGAGGACTCTGGGGGAAGGCCATTGGGAGGCTCACAGCCTCATCATCACATTTAAAGTTCCAATCTGCTTCCTTGGAGCAGGTTGGCAACCCACCAACCTTCCAGCCTCAGTTAAAACCAGAAATGGGCGGGTTGGAGGCAGGTTTGGGTCAGGTAACAAATTTTTATGACTTTAACCTCCCCACCACCCAACCCAAACCCACCCATTTTTTTCAGTCTAGTGTGTAAGAACATGCTGGTCATGCCTGGGGCTCAGACTGGAATCCAGCACAGACAGGCAAACTTAAGGTCTTCCTTCTCCAAAACCTTTGAGGGTGAAATCAGTCTTCTACAACAGAGCAAAATGGGCAACAGCAAATCGGTGACCTGTCTTGCATCCTACCCAATCATCGGCCTATTTCTCAAGAGAAAATCGGGAAGAGTAAAACAGGAGCCAATTGGCTATCGCCCTTTCTGTGCCACAGAGAATTTCACCCCTTATGTCTAAAAATTCCCCAAGGGAAATGAGCTCGTATGTAAGGGCTCTCCAAATAGGCAAAAATTTATCAATTGGTTTTAAGATTTCCCTCGTTTTCTCCCCTGCTCTCCAGGAAGTATGGATTTGCTGAGGTAGTTTCATGGGTTTTAGCTATACCCCAGTGACTAACTTTCAGGTATCAGCCTAGACAGGGTTGAAAGACTGTATGTTCAGGTTGGTATGGTGGGGGAGAAGGGGATGATGGGCAAGGAGATAAAGTTGAGCCCGATTCTGTCCTACTCTGGCATCCACGAACACGCAATCTCACACTCAGATACACACGCACACACATTCAGACACATATTCACACGGATACACGCATGCACTTGGATGCAGACGCAAGCAGACCCACACGCAAACACACGATCATGTGTGTACATACACACTCCCAGCTGAAGCCAGTGGATAGTGATGGGGTGTGGCTAATGTTCCCTCTAAGCTGCGTGGCCGAGCAGTGATCTGAAAGTCCCCGCACAGGCTGCGCACAAGTTGGCCCCTTCGCATTACTGCATGTGCACGGCTGAACAAAAAAAATTGAAAGGGGCCTCAACATCGCCTGCGTACTCTTAAGAAAAACTGAAGTGAACGTTGGTATGGACAAGGTCCCTGAGGCCAAATGTAGCAGCCTCCCCTATCACTCGTGCTGAGACTAGTGAAGGCAACCTGGACTAGTGATCAAAGCCTGATCTTCCTGGTCTCTATGGTTCAGTTCCACAGCTAATGATGTCTGCCCTGAGGCATCAGGGGTGGCTCCATATTCAATGATCTAACTCACACAGAGTGTGCTGAAGGGCTGGTGAGTTTGGGCGAGGAGGTGCAGAGTGCCATGAATCTGACCTGTACTATCACCAAATCGAAAATTCAATGGATTGCTATAGATTTTACTGACATATGCACCCTAAATGGAGCATTGTGCACCAAGTGCACTTGGTGATGTCAGCAGGCCTTACAGTACTTTCCGTCCATCACTTTTAATGGCTGGAAAATCCCCTGGAAACTGCTCATCTCATTGCCTGGAGTAGCTGATTTCCTTTCCTGGTCCACAAAACCCTGGGCCGAAAACAGGAACATTTAAAATTTAAAGGGCAGCACAGTGGCGCAGTGGTTAGCACCGCAGCCTCACAGCTCCAGCGACCCGGGTTCAATCCTGGGTATTGCCTGTGTGGAGTTTGCAAGTTCTCCCTGTGTCTGCGTGGGTTTTCTCCGGGTGCTCCGGTTTCCTCCCACAAGCCAAAAAGACTTGCAGGTTGGTAGGTAAATTGGCCATTATAAATTGCCACTAGTATAGGTAGGTGGTAGGGAAGTATAGGGACAGGTGGGGATGTGGTACGAATATGGGATTAGTGTAGGATTAGTATATGGGTGGTTGATGGTCAGCACAGACTCGGTGGGCCGAAGGGCCTGTTTCAGTGCTGTATCTCTAATCTATTTAAAATTTACTTTTATCAGTACTGTAGCAAACTGCATTTACAAGGAGGTTACCAAGAATTGAGAGGATGCAACTATTGGGCAAGATTGAGCAAGCTGGGACTTTTTTCTCCAGAAATGAGAAAATTCAGAGGACAGTGATCTTTAACATTATGAAGGGGTTTGAAAGAACAAGGGGGCATAAACGTAAGACAGTCAATAACAGATCAAATAAAGGAATTAGGAGGAATTTCCTTATACAGAGAGTGGTGAAATTGTGGAACTCGCTACCACATAGAGTGTTTGAAGCAGATAGTACTAACACATTTAAAGGGAGGCTTGATGCATACATGAAGGTGAAGGTAACGGAGGGATACAGGGGAGCAGGGTGGGAAAAGGTAAATGGAGTGGGAGGAGGTTGTTGTGGAATATAAGTACTTGCATAGACCAGTTAGGCCTAATGACCTGTTTCTATACTGTAGATCTATGTCATTCTATGGAATTCAATGGGCACATATGATATAGCTTTGATGAAAACAAACAACTGAGTTTGATAGAAGGTGTATGTCTAACAAATGTAAATCTAAATTGCTTAAGCACTTATTCCCCACATCAGGACTTTGAAAAGCCGGAGATAGAAATAAGCAATTTGCAAAAGCAGTGGCACAGCCCATTTAATCATTCATTTAGTGATTAAATCTAACCCAAACAACAAAAGACACTGCACACAAACAGTATTACACACAAATGATTAGATTGTGTCTGTAGTTGGATTTTCAGTCGATTGATTGGAAGTTAGCGTGCTGACCATTTAACAATACGCACGGAACAAGATTCCATACTAAAGTGCTGCCCTTACAACAAGAATTTTACATAACGGGGTGACAGAAAAGGGGTTCAGCTCACAGCAATTTTGCATAAATGGGGCAAAAGGGGTTTTGTCCATTGAAATTCCATGGAATAGAAGTGAATGGAAAAGGGTTTGGTCCACTGGAATTCCAAACAATGAAAGGGAGTTGAAAGGGATTTGGTCCACTGGAATTCTATATTATAGGGATGAACGGGAAGCGGCTTAGCTCATTAAAAATTCTATTCAGTGGAAGTAAATGGGAAGGCATTTGGTCCACTGGAATTCTATATAATAGGAGTGAATTGGAAGGATTTTGACCCATTGGAGTTTCAAGTTAAATCAAGTAGTGCTGAAAATAGAGACATGTTGCCAAAGCTTTTCGTCTTGCACTCATCAGGACAATCTGAACAGATACCAATGTAAGGGAAAACAACAACTTTATACTGTATGAGACGAGAGTGCTGATTGGTTGGCAAGTGAACTCTGATTGGTAGAGGCGTTGCCATGGAGAATGCACAAGTTTATGGTGACTGACAGTTAACTGCCAAGCTTTGAAATTTAAACCAGGCAGCTTGACTCTGATTGGTCAAGGCATTGCCCTGAGGAATGAACCAATTGTCACTTATTTTGTTTAGCTGAAACAGGCACAATGTTTGCACGTGTTTTTCTGTCTGCAAAGAACAGGCTGCTGTGTATTAATATATGTAGCTTCCAGTACGCGCAAATGCACCACATTGCAAGCCCTACTGACAATCTTAAATTGGTTGTCACCCTAATTCTTAGCACACTGAGGATTATTCAGCAAATGTCGTCCAATCGCGGAATCACATCTAATGTTGGACACTGTGTTTTGAGTTTTGCAAGCACGGGCTGGTTGGGTACGGCCTGTACCTTGCTTGTTGCGAACAGCGGAAAGGACATGTTGTTTGATATGATCCGCCAGTCTTTGGGATGTATGGCCTACATACCTAGCTCACACTGGCATTGAAATTCATATATCACATTACTCAGGTTGTTGTTTTCCCTTATATTGGTATTCTTGCGGATTGTCCTGATGAGTGCAGGACGAAAAGCTATGACTACATGTCTCTATTTTCAGCAATTCTCAAGTTTTCTGTACTACCAAACGACTATTAAATCAAGTAGTACATTATCAGGAATTGACTATACTACTGTTATGCTATTTATTACGCTTGAAAAAACTGAACTAACCACAACAGCAAAAACTTAAAATTTACATAGTTCCTTTAATGTCAAAAAGAGAGGGTGGGGCTGATTTCATAGAATCATAGAAGGGTTACAACACAGAAGGAGGCCATTAGGCCCTTCATAGCTGTGCCTGCTCTCTCTGAGAGCAACTTAGCTAAACCCACTCCCCTGCCCTTTCCCCATGGCCCTGCAATTTTTTTTCTCTTCACGTATTTATCCAATTCCTTTTAGAAAGCCACAACTGAATTGGCCTCCACCACACTCTCAGGCAGTGCATTCCAGATCCTAACCACTCGCTATGTAAAATAGTTTTTCCTCATGTTGCCGTTGGTACTTTTGCCAATCACCAAAATTGGTGTCTTCTGGTTCTCGACCCTTCCGCCAATGAGACAGTTTCTCCCTATCTACTGTGTCCAGACCCCTCATGATTTTAACCCAAATCACCTCTATCAAATTTTCTCTCAACCTTCTCTTTTCTAAGGAGAACAACTCCAGCTTCCCCAATCTATCCACGTAACTGAAGTCCCTCATCCCTGGAACCATTCTTGTAAAGCTTTTCTGCACCCTCTCTAAAGGCTTCACATCCTTCCTAAAGCTCGGTGCCCAGAACTGGATACAACATTCCAGTTGAGGCCGAACTAGTGTTTTATAAATGTTCATCATAACGTCCTTGCTTTTGTACTCTATGCTTTTATTTATAAACCCCAGGATCCAATATGCCTTTTTAACGACTTTCTAAAACTGTCTTGCCACCTTCAACGATTTGTGCACATATACTCCCAGGTCTCTCTGTTCTCATTTATTTAATGAAAAATATCCATGTGCATCTGCTGGGGGAGGGAACATTCCATTTTGCATGCCAGAATATGCACCAAAACCATATAACTTTACTAGAGTTTGCACATTTTCACAAGCTTGTGTGTCATGTAACACTACCTGCTGGACTCAGAGCAATGTATGTCAAAGAGGTCAACATGACCAATATTAAAGAACGACAGACTTATATTTAGAAAGTATTTAATCATATCTCTCAAAAACTTCTAAAAGCACTTTACATACAATAAATTACTTTGATGGGCAATAATTATTGTTTTGTAGTTCAATACAGCAGCCATTTTGTACAGAGGATGAGCCATTCAAAAGCAATGAAATAAATTAGCAGTTAACCTATTTATACTGGTTTTGGTTGAGAGAAGAGTTGACCAGGTCACCTGGAGAACTCCCTCTTCTTTGAACAGTGCCATGGGATCTTGTACACCCAACTGAACAGGCACAGAGGATCTCGGTTAAATGTCTCATCTGAAGAACAGCACCTCTGGCAATGCAGCCATGGGCGGCACAGTGGTTAGCACCGCAGCCTCACAGCTCCAGGGACCCGGGTTCAATTCTGGGTACTGCCTGTGCGGAGTTTGCAAGTTCTCCCTGTGACCGCGTGGGTTTTCGCCGGGTGCTCCGGTTTCCTGCCACCGCCAAAGACTTGCAGGTGATAGGTAAATTGGCTATTGTAAATTGCCCCTAGTGTAGGTAGGTGGTAGGGAATATGGGATTACTGTAGGGTTAGTGTAAATGGGTGGTTGTTGGTCGGCACAGACTCGGTGGGCCGAAGGGCCTGTTTCAATGCTGTATCTCTAAATATATAAAAATAAAATAAAATACTGGCCCAAGCTCAGGAATGGGCCTTGATTGTACAACTTTCTGATCCAGAGACCACTGAGTCATAATCACTGAAATCTATACAAGCATCAGGAAGGAAAGAGGGATTTCCCCTGCCTACACAAGGCCAGAATACACTGGATCATTGAGTGGCGGAAGGCAGAGGGAGTTGGGGGAGGTCCCTGTTATCCATGATTTGAGATTTGTTGCATACCAAAGTGATCCTGGAGTCATGGTACATGACATCCAGGAGCTCAATACAAGCATTTTGCATCAGGGAGCTGCTGATTGGGATTAACTGTGTTGCTGGAGTTTTTCTTTAGGATATTAGTTTGGATGGACCATATATTTGGATTTGTGGTATATTCTGCCCTGTGGATGCTTGTGATGGCACTGGGCTTTGTCTGATCCCACCAATTACTAGTCTGTACATCCTTCACCTCCAGAATTGCAAATTCACCCCAACAAAAGCATACAGCACAGAAGGAGGCCATTCGTCCCACGGTGCCACCTCTCTGAAAGAGCTACCCAATTAATTTTACCCCTCCTGCTCTTCCTCCATTGCCCTGCAATTTTTCCATTTTAAGTATATATTCAATTTCCTTTTGAAAGTTATTGAATCTGCTTCCATCACCTTTCAGGCAATGCATTTCAGATCATAACGTGCTCAGTAAACAAATTTCCCTTCATCTCACTTCGCTTTTTTACCATGGGTTTTAGGTAGTAAATCACAATGAAGAGGTTTCACAAACACACTGGACTATTTCCCCAGTTCTTTCTGCATTATGTACATGGTCAACTTTTCAGTCATCTCTGACTCTATCAGCAACCACTACCATCACCCTACAATTGTTACTGGGATAGTAGTTCCAACCACTGCCATGTTTTAGTTTATCTTTCTAACCTGTGCGTCGGCCAGCATGACGTCCTTTATCAGCGGCTGTCCCCTGGCTTCTCCGTCCTCCACTTCCACGTAGTGCACCTGATAGCCTCGGATCTGGCCATGTTGTTTGTTCGGGACAGGAGAGCGCCACATTACCTTCAAAGCAGTGGAATTTAATGCTGCAACCTCCACTTTACGAGGCGGAGCACTGGGCACTGCAAGAATAATGCGTAGGGCATCAGAAAGGAAAAATGATGTCTCCGTTTAAATAAAATGACCGTAGAGAATTTTGGAGTCAGTTGCCACCTTAACAAAAGGTCAAAGGTCACTCTGACTCCAAAATAAATCAGGAATAAGAGACAGTTCTTGAGAAAGACCCTTGTGAATTTGTCCCTTACATGATTTTGCTGTTATACAATAATTTCTATACTCCAGTTCCCAATCAAGTGAACAGATTTATCAAGGGAGAAGCATCAGGGCAGGACCAGCAGAACTAATTCTGACTATGGAACAGAACCAGGTCTGATCTCTCCAGGTGATTTCTACACCAAACCTTAGAACGGAACCATATCTGATCTCCACAGGTGGGCTTCTATAGCTGACCATAGAGCAAACCCAGATCTGACCTCTAATGGTTCGACCCCATGCCAGAGTATTGAAGAAGACCAGATCTAACCTCAACAGATAGATCTTTTCAACTGACCTGGAAATGGGTCAAGGACCACATTCAGATTTTGTCAGCTGAACATAAAACTGTAACTATGGAAGCCATTAGGAAGCTGGCAGCCAGGCAACACTTCCGTCCTGGTGGGGGAGGAGACAACACAGCAGCAAGAAGTGGAAATATAAAAAAGTAATTGGAATAAAGATGTACAACTTTCTAACAATACTAATTCTGTATCATGGCTTTCCAGAAGTTCTTGATCTGTATTAAGTAAATGTATATATGGAATTAGATTGGGGATAATCATATTACTTTTAACAAATAGTTTTGACAGAGTCACAACTGGTACTAGATCCTGTTTATGACTGGGTATGATTACTTCTTTGCCTGCTTTTATTTTTATTAGATATTCTTTATTTTGCCCTCTCCAATTTTCCTATAGTGAAGACGTCGACTAGGGTTGGGCTCCATGGTCATCGGCCACTCTCTGGTACTTGGTCCAATCGACTATTTGTTACATACTAATTGAATGCTTGTGGGCCTTCAAAACCAAATCTGATTCTCCTCATGACATTCATGCACTAGTTAGCAATCAGTAGGAGGACCTTAATGATCTTTCCATCTTCCCAATCCAATACCTGCTGAGAACAGCTAAGTACCTAGTACCTTTCTGGCCCATATGAGCTAGTTCCATCCTTGGATTTCAGTTTCCCTCTGGTACACAGAACCTATGTGGTCAGCTGAACACCAAACAGCAATAACAGACCACCAGGAAGCTGATAGCCAGGTAGCACTCCTCTCCCTGAGAGAAGGTACAGTAGCAAAAAGTGGAAATGTGGAAAAGAAATTAGGAATAAAAATAAGGTCATTAGGAGAAGCCATCCATTTGTTCTATATGCTCTTTACTTTGGTCTATATTAATAATAGTAAAAAGCTGGCAAAATCCATTCAATTACGAAACACTTTGTAATTGTTGCTATTGAACTTTAATGGGATGTAACCTTCAGCAAGCCCTGGAAAATCTGTGAATCTCAGTAACTGCAGAGTGAACATTTTAGGTGAACCAATTTCAAAGCAAAACTTTTTGTCAATGGCATCTTGGGAACGACTTATTGGAATGTGACCTTCACAAAGAGCCCCTTAGTATTGCATCCACCTTCTATAATTGAACCTTTATCAATACTATCTCCGTCACGAGGCACTGAGTAATGCCATTTGATGACCTCAGAGGGAGATCTTTAGTGATGCCATTATCAAGGTGAAGACTTTCCTGTTCTTTGGAGCACATTTCTGAGTGTTCTTGCAAAGAACAGCAACAGATCCGCAAATTTGAGAGGGTTTTTTGAAGAAGTCAGTTCCAGAAAAAGGAAGAAGTTTATGTAGCTACAAGAAGATTTGAAATTGCTTATTTCCTTTCTCATCCATTTTAAGTGGAAATTCCACAGGCAACAATTTGAACTGGTCGACACAGTTTGTCTGCTGCTCTGACAAAACGAGGTTTGTGTTTGTTTAAATGGAATATAATCATTCAATAACAGTGTTCTAAATGTCAACGAGTCTCTTGCTATTATTCTGGTTTATAATTTCCCCCTCAAGTTTTTATTTCAATCTGTTCTCTGATTATTCTCTCTTTGTAATTACATACTGTGATAATTGAGCTGGCATTATCCCAAAATGGCTTTTGTTAAGTTTACTGCTACCTGTTGGGCTAAACCACAGTTTCACTTTTGTCTGGTTAAGCACAGTGTCACAGGTTGTACAGTGGTTCGTTTCCATTTTTTTTCGTTGCTGCACATACATGATTTGGCAACAGCAAAACTATTTCAATTTATCTCACTTTCACTGCTATTCTTTAAGATTGCAAAGTCCAGAGGGAGAAATGGCCATCAAAGCACTCCATCAGAACCATAAAATTTACAAACAGGAGGAGAGAATTTGGCCAACCTTGCCTACACTGACTCTCTGCTAGAGCAATCCAAAACTAATTCCACTGCTTCATGCTCCCCCATAGCCCTGTACCTTTCTCCAATTCAAATGTTTACCTACTCTTCCATTAAACGATAAAATGGTTTCTACCTCACCTGTGACAAACTTTCTGCATAAAGAGATTTCTCCTAACCTCTCTCCTCACTATCTCAGTGAGTTCATGCTTGATTATTCTATTTTTGGTTCCATCCCATCCTACTTTACTGATTCCTTATCTCCCCTGAAAACAATTCCATAAACAGAACTGATTGGGGGTGGGGGGGCAGGCATGGGTGTTAAATATCACCTGTTTCAAATGTAACGTGGACAAAGAAGACATTTTGAAGCACTGTAAGACCATTCCATTAATTACAACAGCAACAATAAGAACTTGTGTTATATAGAGCCACTTAAAGTGATACAAGGACAGATGACAAAAAATTTGGTCAAAGAGGTAGTTTTAAGGAGTAATCACTCCCCTGGATTGTTCTACTCTTCCAGGCAGATGAGCCAAATGTTCACCCCATTTAGGCCATTTTTCTCCTGATCAGGAATGTATGTAAGTTGTCAAGGAAGTGTAGTTTATTTTGCTTTTCTTTCTCTGTTTAAAACAGTGTGCCTTTAAGACTCTGTTTAAAAAAAAGTATACCTTTAATACCTTCGAAACTCTAAGAAGTTTCTGCGTCAGGAGTGATTCTCTGTTGCTGTTTTTGTGTTTGCTGGAATTCTAAGTAAAGTTTCTACAGAAAGACTGCCAATTTTAAAATCCAATTAGACCTGTTGCTATCCTCCTTGGTAAAAGAAATGTGTGACGCCTCCTGCAACCGAAGTGCTTTGAATGCCTATCCATTATAGACTGTCAAGTTTGAGTGGCATCTGATTATTCTACTCTGGGACACCTCACCAACCGGGACCATAAATCACCAGGACTTATAACCCAGTCACTTATTTACTCCTAAGAAACATCATTTTTAAACCAGTTAACCATTGGTTTTTGAATGTATGTGTGTGTGCATTATTGTTAAGAGAAATGAGAAGTTATAAGGTCTTTAGACATAAATTTATCTCAAATAGTGTTTAAGATTTAGTTTATTAATAAATAGTTAATTTGTTGTGTTGTTATTTAAAGATACCTGGTTTGGTCTGTTTCATTCTGGCAGTGGTGGGGGGGGGGTTACTAAAGTGTTTAATTTAGCTACTTGTTGGTAGGTGGGAAAACTTTAATAGTATGCTGTGACCTGTGGAGTATTGGGACTGAATTGACTGTGCATTACTCCTGCCTCAGTTGTAACAAAGTAAAAGGTTGCATGTGTGAAACTCACTTTCTGGGGTAGCTTCACCATGTAATTAAAAATATTCTCACCAGGAAAACTGTACAGAAATTCGGAAACAGGTCTCTGTGCAAGCCAGGACTGAGTGAGCAGAGTCCTCTGCTCAGAGGACCAAGACATTATTGAGAATCATTCACAGTAATTATAGGGAAGATAAATGAGCAACAGGATTGATTTTCTCTAATGTGCAACATCAGTAGAAAAGTCCAAACTTTGCCATTTCTACGGAAATCACTTGCAAATTGTGGGATTTGAATAGCAATTCCATGCAAGGTACATCTTAGAAGCAGACCGAGTGACCTCTCAAAATGTCTTATCAAATATTAAAATGTAGACAGAATGGTTGACAAAACTTACCATCTTCATCTGTGCGAATGAATATGGGTGCGCTCTCTGGGCCTGGTCCAACCATCGTGTGTGCGACTACCGCCACCCGGTACTCCGTCCATTTCGCCAAGCTCTCCAGTCGCATCTGCGTGGTCGTTGGTGGAATGTCGTTCACCTCATGGCGCTGCTTGTCCTCTCCCTGCACCGTTTGGTACCTGATACTGTACTTTGCCAGGTCACCATTTTGACTCTCTGGCGGCGGCGGCCACCAACTTACCAGAATGCTGGTGGAACTGGGGCTGGTGCACTTTACGTTTTGAGGAGGGGATGATGGTTCTATTGCAGGTGGGTGCGGTAGAGGAAGGAGTTAAAAACAATGGGAGGGAAGAGGGTAAAAAACAATAAAACAAAAAGAAAAATGATAAAAAAGGAAAAGGTCCCCAAAAAATTGAGACGAAACAGAAAAAACAACAGAAGACTCTAAAGTAATAAAAAACCTGGTATGATGTTTAAACGAAAGCAATCCTGTCTTAAGAAGGATTCTGGTCTTTTGAACAATCAAAACAAATGTTAAAAGAATCTTATTCGGGTAGGGAATTGAGGTAAAAGTGCTACTGGATTGATTTTAGATTCTTTAAGAACAGAGATTAAATGTAATTTAAACCCTGCCTGGAACACAGTCAGTCAGTTGCTTCTACACAACCTCACTCTAACAGGAGGACAGGACAGTCTGGACTTTTGGCATCTTTGTAGAATTACCTCTACTCGATTTTATCCTTGGCCAACAGAGGACAAGCAAATAACCAACACTGTTTCATTTCCCCCTCTTCTCTTCTTCCCATACCCAGTTCTAATACGTTGCTGCCACAAGGTGCTCCCACTAGTAATGCAGCAGAAAACGAATAGTGGGGGCAGTGGAGGCTGGAAGATTGAATTGCCAGGCAGCTCTGAGGTGAACTGTTGACCTTCGGTCTTAGGAAGTAACCATTTTCTATCTCCATGTCACTGAATTGCTGAGCTCATTTACTTATAAAGTAGAAAATATGAATATTCATTGACATCTAGTACTGCATGGCTGATGTACAATCGCATTACCTGCAAAGGTGATGTAAACGGTTTTTCTTCGACTAATACAGGGAGATTGATATTTGAGAGCTGGGCAGGCTATGTCACTATGGAAGGATCCAAAAGGGGAGATTTTCCTGGGTCGGCACCCAGGTGCCTTGGCTGACTTGACTGCAGTAAATATTGAATGATCAAGCAGGCATGAGCACACACTTGTTAAGGAATTTGTCTTATTTTCCTGCATTTGAAGTAATTATAGAAAATTCGACATTTTGTTTTTATATAGGCATGTGCTCCAACCCATCTGATCCTTTCATACTTGCTCCAGCTGGACCATCCAGTGCAACTGCACGCAGAGCCAAAATAAATAGTCGCCTACACCCCCTAATATTTGTTTGTCTGCTATTCCAAAAGAGGCACATGCATCCCTTACTGTAATGATGGAAGTTGGTGTCACTTGTTGGTTTTTGTCAAAGGGGCCATTAGAGAGCAGTAACTGGGCAGATGGGCAGAAGCTGGCTGCTTACTCAACAGAATGAAGGAGGCGGGTGGGGGGGTGGTCTAATCCAATGGTAGTTCTATTAAAACTAAAGTCTTTTCACAGTTCCCTTTCAGTTGTTTGAAGTGGGAAGAGACAACCCCTACCTGTTAACTGGATTCCTTTTGCAGGGAGCAGGTGGATCCTAATCCTTCGACAAACTATCGACAGGTAGGTCATGACCCTGAGACACAAGTTGGCCAAGGGGCACTGGTGAAAGCAACTAGGACACAAGTCACTCCCGATCATGCAATGAGTGCCAATGGTGCCGGACTTTCTGCACAACCAACATATCAAGCTCTGATTTAGTAATTTAATTGGTGCCAGTTTTTGTATGGTATTCACTACGATCGTGTACCAGGGACCAATGACTGAAAAATAAACCACTGAGTAATACAGGGACACTCAACTGAAATTTACACCTAAGGTATCTGCTTCACAAGGTTGAGCAGGTCTGTCAAAAATAACTTAGAATGTTGAGTTTCCATTCTCAGAGATGCTTAAGTACAGTATAGTTGTAATAGCAAAAGTCCTCAGACAAGATAATAATAAAAAAAGAACTTTAAAGGGCTGTTTGTCTATGAATGATTTTCTGTCTTATAGCCCCAGGGGACAATAACCCTTCAATCGAGACCAGCCTCCACTGTGGTGCAATTCACTAGTTTTCGATGAGGTTGATCAGACTAACAATGAAAAAAACTTAGCACTTTTCCCCTCAGGGAGATGAATCAATTAACCTCTTGCCTCGTTGCAATTTCATCTTTCTGTTGTCCAATGGCACCACAGCCACCTTTTGCAGACACTGCTGAGTCCCACAGGGATCTTTTAGCCTCCTCATAAGCTTGTCAGGCTCTATTTTTACTCCCCGCCTTTCCTCCTATTTACACCTTCTGTCTCAATCATTTCTCTTATTAAATGTACAGGACTTAACAGCCAAACTATTACCGGTTAATTTATCTTATTCTTACCATCGAATGTTTTTAAACCTTGGTAGTGCCCAGGCTTAGACCCTTCACTTAGAGGAAAAAAAAGTCAGAATGAGCAGTGGTCTTTATCTCTCCCCCCTCCCTGGTAACTCTGCCACATATCTATGTTGGTTATCAAATTCAGACAGGACTTGCTAATGTTTTTAGACAGAGTGTTTTTGTCGCCTGACCTCTGTCTGAAATTAAAAACTGCCAACTCAGGATAGCTTGTGAGACCAGCTGAGTGTCAGGAGATGAGTCTAAGATGGGTTCTGCTGTAAATGTTCCAATGTGAACACTCTGTTCATTTTTGCAGCAACAATAGGTTCACTGGATCATTAAATACCACTTGCTACACAGACTAAGTTGGAAGTCAGCAGCTAGTGTTCACCCCATTGGGCCAAACTGGGCCACAAGTACTATCAGAGGTCAAATGGAAAGCTTGCATTCAGTGATAGAGTAGCCTAGGCCAGACATGCCTTGTCCTATCCTTGAGGGTGTAGAGAGAAGAGACCAAATGCACTGAAAATCAAATTAATTCTAGAACAATCCAGGAGTATCTCACAATTGGCCTAGTAATCCACACAGTTTATTTTCATGTGTTGAAACCAAGTGCAAAGATGTCTTGAAATACAATTCTTAGTGGTGAATGTTTGGACTGAGAATGAGTCTGAGACATTTTGTAAAGAGGACATATAAAGTGGGGAGAACTGGATGATGTATTCACTCCCAGAACAAAAAAAATAAACAAAACAAGAAAAATACGCAGAATACTCCAGGACCTCCTGGATCCATGCATAGAAAAAAAAAACTTAACACAAAGAGAAATTAAAAACCAATCCAAATTAAAGTATTTTCCATGGTACGTACCTGACATTCCTTCAAGCTCTTACACTAAAGACTTTCTTTGCATGCTACGATTGCCTTTTTAACCTACCCTTTCTCTCCCAGCATAAAATTGGCCAAAGGTTAGTAAACAGACCAAGACTTCTAGACCTCAGGGATCAGCAGCTTCCACAAAGCCCACATGGAATATTCCAGAATCTGTTCCTTTTGGAAAGTACAGGCAAAGTGTTCCATCTTGGAACTATCAAAATTTAATCGGGTTAGTTTTGAGAGATTTAAGATCCTCTGAAACTTAAATTTGCTTTGTTCAAAGTCATGGATTTTGAATGTTTGCCCAGTATTGGTGAGGTATTTTCTCAAAGTCACTCCTGGCCACCTAGTGAATATCTGGTGGCAAGCTAAAGAACAGCAGTGGCTAATATCTTGGAGCTGCCAATAATGGCCTACCCCTGGAAGAGACTTAAGAAAGGCTTAACTGAACAATAATTGGAATAAATATTTACAGCTTGTAGACACAGATGTGAAAATTTACAACCAAGATGGAGCGGGGGCAAGTACAATTAATATAATTTCAATTCATTAAGTATCATTGGCTTAGCACCTCCTGGAGACTACTAAGTTTGAAGTGATTTCCAATTATATCAGAGAGAATCTCAGCATTTTACAACCCATCCAAAATTCCTAAATAAATACGCTCATTTGAGGAACAAAGTGTGGTCTAATGATGTGGCATTCTTTTATCTATTGTGACTGTTGATGATTATTGCAATATATTTTGATCAGAAAAAAAAGGGCAAAGGAATTGTGGGTTTTCACCACTGCAATCTGAGAGTATCAATATATTGGATCTGATGGATATATTGTGGCATCACTAGTTACACAATGCAAGGAGTACCTGATTGGATAGAATTCGTCAATTTCACATACTTGACAGGTGCGGCAGTTTAGACAGGATTTTCACTTTGCTGTGGTGGAGCAGGCCATGTGGGAGCAGAATGCCAACCCCTGTGATTTACTCATTCATTCATCAGCATCAGGAGAAACTCAACAGGGCCTGGTGAAGCTCTTACTGATTGTAACCATCTCTGAATGAGAAAATAGCCTGAAGATACAGACTAGCCCACAGTAGAGGATGCCTGTTTTTAGTAGACTTACAATTGTAGTCTAGCTTATTGAGTAAAGTGGACAATTTGGAGCAACTTCACTTTGCTTTGCTTAGATGAAGCTCTTGCTGCATCAGTTACCTACTGGCATGACGTTTTGATCATTGATATCTAATCATTTAACCTAATGAAACAGATCTACAGGTGACAATCAGATGGGAACCCTTGGCCACATAAGGAAGTTTCATTTATTTGAAGGGGCTAACAATGGAGAATATAGGAAATCTAGTTGGCTGGAGGAGAAAACCTTGGTTGTCTAGACAACAAAAAACTTGAGATTATTTCAAATATACTGCCTACGTTCTCAGCAGCAAGTAATAAACTTCATTTCAGGGTGGAGAAGAAGAAGAGTAGGGATGAAGAGTTGGCAGTGATGCTAGCTAGCCATGGAGAATTATTTGGCCAGATTTCTCCCACTTCTTGCTCGAGGGAGGGCAAAATGGAGGAAAACAGGCAGCTGATTTGGAAATTTGAATATGTGTAGACTCTTTTGATTCGGAGAATCCATTCTTCATCAAGTAGCTCTAGGTAACCTTACAGAAATGTGGGTATTTGGTTAGAAACTGACTAGAGACAGCCTGCATTATAGTGATGTCACCTGTAAGTCTGCTTCAAACAGGACAGTTATCGGAGGATGATTTTGTCAGGCAACCACCACCGTCAGGCTGGTCTGCATCAGTCTGTACTCACCTGGTACTACTGATTAAGGGTGTGTGAAAGTCCAAAACCTTCCTGTGACCTCTGGTGAAACTAGCTAAACCTCTTCCCAGATCAAAACAGTAAAGCCCTTTCAGTATGTAGATTGCTTTTCAAAGTCCAATTACCAATTTCTGTATGATTGATCAAGGACAGGAAGGTCCCCTGAATGCATCTTTAAATTTCAGCAATATTTCACTACTGAAAGGGGTACAGTTAAAAAATACTCTTTTCAGTTTAATGGATTCCATACACTAGTTCAATGTTTCAGGAGGGCCCTTTTGTGCGCAATCCTCATTTTGGATTATCTTTTCTCGTTCAATGTGACCATGTGCATGTTTATGCAAGTACAATTCTACAAGTCTCTGCATGTCTAGGTGTTCAGATATCCATACTTTCTCACATGTTCTGCACCAAGTGCACCTATTGTGTTAATCTGAGCAATGGAGAGTTTTAATTGTCCCAACTATCAGGTTGATCGATGTCACAGGGAGTGGATGCACTTAGCTTAATCAGTGTGAGGCAACATTCTGAACACCTAGAAAATCAAAGTATCCACTCCTCTCCCTTGACAAAATGTAAATTCTTCCTAGGTTAGGTTCTAAGCACACTTTCAATCTGAAAAGTCTTATAATAAAAAGAAACACAAATATCCTTTGTTTCCCAGTTCATTATAGAATGTATAGCAACACAATCAGATTTACTTTAATATTTAAAAAAAAAATCAGTTTAAAAAGAAATCAAAAGTTCAATGACAATGGGTACGAGTAGTTACTTGGGGCAGTGAGTGCAGGTTTTGAACCAGCTCTCAATAACATTTATAAGAAACCAGTATAAAAATAATATTCAGCCAAAGAAACTAAGGTACACCGGAATCAATTTGAAAGTGACACAGATGGGATGGCGGTATTTAGGTTTAACATTCAGCCCGTGTAGCAATGTACTTCTTCTGCAATGTGATGCATTAAGTAAAAATAGAGTGTGAGCTTGAGTGTGTCTGCAGCTATACACACCCTGCAGTTTTTTCTGAATGCATTTCTGTTGGATACCAAAGGCTTATAGAAATATAAAAAATGTGCTGTAGAGTGAGACCCAGTGCTTTTCTTTATTTTCCTCAGTTTACTTAAGAGGGAAATGGGGGAAAGAGAAATGCTTGGTAACGTGGTTTGAACCAGTGTGTAACAGGAAACATATTTTCTCATTCTATGGCCGGGATGTTCTTGGAGTTGAGTGCAGTCACATGAATCCAACATCTGGATCAGCATTTAATCAAAGTCTGGAATTCTTAAACAAAATGATTTTTTTGTCAGTTCAGCTCATTACTCCTGTTACAATGTCTGTTGGTACACTTACCTGACATGGTCAAAGCTAGCATCTGAACTCCAAGTTGATCCACACCAGGAGAATTTGGGGAAAATTTATGGGAAGCTTAAATCTTAAACAATGACTTTTGTTCTTGAACTAGTCAAGGGTCTGTAGTGGAATGAAATGATTGGGAAGACGGGGAAAAGGGAGATGCATGCTGTTATGTGAACTGGCAGATGATATAGATTTAGAAGACTTTGTCAAGGCTGCGATCAAATGATCATACAAAATATCTCACTTACATTGGAATCCATTAAACTAAAAATGAATATTGGTTAAATCTCAATTAGTGTGCCTTTTTTCTACTTTCGTCCAGTCCAGTCTAGTCCATTAGAAAGCTTATATTGGTGATCCACCAACTAGCAGATGCCAGCCTATTAAGAGCCCTACCAGAAAATGGTTAGTAATGTATTGCAAGCTGCATTGTTAATGTCGGTCAACTATTAGTGCCTCACACATCTCACTCACTCCAACATAACCCAACCCTACTTAAGTGGTGCACCTGTCACATCTTCCTCCTTAAACCACATCTCTCTGTCCCTCACAAATGGAGGTGCCTGCTTCTTCCCTTTGAACCCAATAAAGGGTTTCATTCACCCTAGCAAAATGAACCTGGAGAAACTTTCACATCTCCCTCTTCTCCCAAACAAGGATTCCCTTGATATTTCCCTAACCCAACTGAGGCACCTCTCATATCTCAATCTCCTCAGCCCAACTCTGAGCTGCTTCCATACCATCCTCCCCCAAACCCAATCTTAAGCTGTTTTCTGACTCATTCTTAGTACCAGTCAAATGAAGGACCACTTCTGCATCTCTCTCCAACCCAACAAAGGGTACTACACATCGTGTCCCTCCCCTGAAACATAATCCACACCATTTCTCACATGCTCATCCACCCCAAACACAAGAAATGACACTGATATATTCTCCTTCACCAGTTACAATCAGAGATCCAATTCAAAACTCATCCCCTCGCACTGTATTAATTCAACTTTAATGTCTGATGTGTGTAGTCAAGTCCCCTAAGGAACCTAGGAAGATACTACCCCAAACTGATGCTCTTAAATAATTATACTGCTTGATCTAGAACCCAGTATGCATTGTAAGCTGCTCAGCACTAACACCAAGCAACACATACCAAAAATGGGTTTCCATAAACTGACAGAGCAGAGGCTGCTGGGACTGCACACTGTGGAACAAAGAACATTCTTTCAGGGAGTGCTTTCAGAGATCAAACTTACCCTTGAAACTTAATTTGAATTATCTGCCACATAATTATGAATGGGTTAAATGAGCATGTGGCTAAAAGGGAGGGTTGTGATACTGCCAAGTGCATAAAGTATTAAGAAATTTGCAGCGTTTATTTCACTATTCATTGACAGAGCAAACTAAATGACACACAGTGCATTGCAATAAAGGGTGTTCAGGAAAACATACAGTGTTACCATGTTTGAATCACTGGCCTTAGCCACCTTGTTTGCACAGCCACTATATCTGCAGCTTTAGCAAGTCAACCCTGCTCAGGGGCATTAAAGGTAAACAACTGGAATCTTCAGTCCATTGCCATTACTGATAATGGAAGATGTAAAGGGGCTCCAGAGGGTGATATACCCAGATTCTGTAAATCAATTTCTAGAAACTGCCAGGTTTACCCACCCTAGGCGTCCATTTTGCCTCAAACAATTCAGTTATACCCAGAAACGAAATTGGACAAGGCCAGGGGGCCAGTGGCAGGGGTGGGGGGGGGGGGGGGGCACAGAATGGATTCTTCTGCCGATGGAGGTAAGGGACGTCAGTTGGCAGCATCCAACTTTGATCGAATTCAATGTGAAGATTCTGCACCATGCTAACAGCACTGCCCAATAACAACACTCCAGTTCCAAATATTGTGGGCTATTTGGATGAGGTTATCAGAACAGTACCAAAGTATGGGCAGTTGTGTTATATGGACCAGTGCCCACTGTAAATTGGTTTGAGCATCTAAATCCATTTTGCTAAAGGATTCTCAATTTTAAGCCATCAGAAAAGAGGAGACACTGGTCCCATCTGTCTAGGTTAGATTCGAAGGCAATGGTTCACCCAGATTTTCTTGGTTTGAAATAGGGATGGACAGATGGATAATTTAAAGTAATTGCCCTGTGAGTAAGTCCATTTTTCACAGGGATGTTTGGCTTGTAGTTTACACAGAATCCCAACATCCTTTACTCTGATAGTATTTGAAAGATGAACGTGGAATGAAACCTACTGGCCTGGAGGGTCCGCGCAGAGATCTGGGAGGTGAAGACGCCAAGGCCATGCTCAGAGCGTGCGGCCAACCGGAAGTAGTACAGAGTGTTCGGACGTAGCCCGGTCACACTGTACCTCATGCTAGGCTGAAAGGTTATCACTTCCTGTGGAAAAAACATCCAGATGCCATTGATGTTATATTGAGACCAATTTACACAACATATCAAACCTAAACATTAGTGGATATCCTGTGGCATTGTTCACAGTAGCATTATACCAAGTGATGCACAATGTATTATTCGCCTGCTGAAACATAGCTGTGTACCCCTTTAAGATTGGGTGAATTGCAACTGGCTTTCTTTATCTTGAAAACATATGATTGTTGAGGTCAATTTTGAGTTACAGACATTCTGAGTCTTGTGTCAGCAAGATATTCTCAGTTGCTATAGGACGTTTTCTGTAGTTTCTCAGTAAACTACAAATAAGTGGCTTTCATTCTTTTCTCAAATAAAAAACTGCTGCAATGGACAAAACACATTTTGGCATAACACTATTTGTAGATTTCCTGTGGAATTGCTCATGATAAATCAGACATTTTATAAGGACAAAAATGTTCTACAGTATAACTCTGCTGCTAAAGTAAATCCGAGTTCTCTTGAGACTCTTAAGTGAGCACAGAGAGATGTCAACAGAATTAAACTCTGAGGGAAGTTTGCAGATTTGAGGCTGCAACTCAGAACTCAGGATGAAATGCCTGGCTTTCTTTGTCCTTTTTTTGTGATGGTCAAGCACAGGACACAGACATTTTGACAATAGAAACATAGAAAATAGGAGCAGGAGTAGGCCATTCGGCCCTTCAAGCCTGCTCCGCCATTCATTATGATCATGGCTGATCATCCAACTCAGTAGCCTGTTCCCGCTTTCGCCCCATACCCTTTGATCCCTTTCGGCCCAAGAGCTATATCTAACTCCTTTTTGAAAACATACAATGTTTTGGCCTCAACTGCTTTCTGTGGTAGCGAATTCCACAGGCTCACCACTGTCTGGGTGAAGACATTTCTCCTCATCTCAGTCCTGGAAGGTTTACCCCGTATTCTTAGACTATGACCCCTGATTCCGGACTCCCTCACCATCAGGAACATCTTTCCTGCATCTATCCTATCAAGTCCTGTTAGAATTTTATAGGTTTCTTTGAGATCCCCCCTCACTCTTCTGAACCCCAGCGAATATAATCCTACCCGACTCAGTGCCAATTATGTATTTCCTGTTGTGAAGGAGTTTCTCTGCACATTGTAAATGATAGGCAAGATAGAGGTTTTTTAAGATTATGAAGTAGTTTGATAGGGGCAACGTAGAGACGATGTTTTCTCGACCAAAACTAGGGGCCATAAATACAACATAGTCACAAACAAATCCACTGGGGAATGCAGAGGAAACTGATTTACTCAGATAGTGATTAGAATGTGGAACTTGCTGTCACAAGAAGTAGTTGAGGGAAGTAGCATAAATGCATTTAAGGGGAATTAGATGAACAAATAAAGGAGAAAGGAATAGATCGTTATGTTGATCGGGTTAGATGAAGTAGGATAGCGGGAGGCTCATGTGGAGCATAAGCATCAGCACAGATCTTTGGGCTAAATGTCCTGTTTCTGAGCTGTAACTTCCATATAATAAGCTGCACAGAGAGGTTGGGGGACAGAGGTTAGTATCAGAATTACTATGATCCAGTAAGAGCATAAAGAATAGGAACAGGGGTAGACTATACTGCCCCTTGAGCCTACTCCGCCATTTAACAAGAACATGGTTGATCCTTGACCTCAACTCCACTTTCCCACATGATTCGCATATTCCTTGATTTCCTTAGAGTCCAAAAATCTAACGATTACAGTCTTGAATATATTCAATGATTGAGCACCTCTGAGGTACAGAATTACAAAGATTCATAATCCTTTGAGTGAAAAAATTTCTCCTAATTTCAGTCCGAAATGGTTTACCTCTAATTCTGAGACTGTGAGCCCTAGTTCTGGACTCTCCAGCCAGGGGAAACATCCTCCCAGTATCTACCCGGTCGAGCCTTCTCAGAATCTTATATGTTTCAATGAAATCACCTGTCATTCTTCTAAATTCCCAAAAGTATAGCCCCAGTCTAGTCAACCTCTTCTCATAGGACAAGGCTCTCATTGCAGGAAATAATCCAGTGAAGTTTTGTTGCACCCCCTCTAAGGTAAGTATATCCTTCCTTAAGTATGGAGGCCGAAACTGTACACAATACTCCAGGTGTGTTCTCACCAAAGCAACAAGACTTCCTTACTCCTGTACTTCAACCCTCTTGCAATAAAGGCTAACATACCATTTGCCTTCCTAATTGCTTTCTGTACCTGCATATTAACTTTGTGTTTTGTCTGGAAGGACAACCAAATCCCCCTGAACACCAATATTTAATAGTCTGTCATCATTTAAAAGATATTCTGCATTTCCATTCTTTCTACCAAAGTGAATGACCTCATATTTCCCACATGACACGCCATCTGCCACCTTCTTGCCCATTCACTTAAGCTGGTTACATCTTTTTGGGCTGAATTTTCGATGGGATGTGGAGGCAGGACCGGAGGTGAATGAGTCAGCAATTACCCGCTACTGGTCGGCATGCTGGTCTGCCGTTATGGTCCTGCTTCCGGGCAATTTTCATTGAGGCTGAATCAGGAATGGGGTTGAGGGGAGGTGTCAGCTACCTGCCCGCTGCTGGCGGGTAGCCAATTAAAGTCCCCTTTGAGAGCATTTGTCAGAAGTTGTCTGGAATTTTGTAGATGGCAGGCCTATCCCTGAGGCCAAAGCCTCATTCAATTTAAAACATGTGCCCCTCCCCCCAATCCCAACCACAATTGCTAGAGGGCCACAACTGCAGCCACTGGCCTTCCTATGGAGGAGCTCCCCCTCCACAGTGATGGTCTGGCAGCTGCGGCCACTTTTTATTTCAAATGGGAGTGGGCCTGCACCTTGAGGTGTCCTCTTGTCCTCCTTCCCACATCGGCAGGTCCCATCTATTACAGCGGGGCTGTCGATCTTTCAGTGCTGGAGGCCTTCTGTTGGACAGGGCACCCTGAGGCGGTCACTTAATTGGTTGCCTTCTTGGAAATTGCCCTCTGTGACCAGGCGTGGTATTTGTGGGGTCCCATCCCCATTTCCTCCATACTATGGGATTGGGACCCTGGAATGAAAATGCACCCCTTTGTGTTCTCCTCACAGCCTACTTTCCCACCTAGCTTTGCATCATTAGAAAACTCAGTTGCTTCATCGAGGTCATTAACATTATTTGTAAATAGCTGAGGCCCCAGCACTGATTTTTGCAGCACTCCGACAGCCTGCCAACTTGAAAATGACCCATTTATTTCTGTCTGTTTTTTGTCCTGTAGCTAATCCCCTATCCATGTTAATATATTACCTCCAATCCTACGAACCCTTATTTTGTGCAACAACCTTTCATATAGCACCTTATTGAATGCAATCTAACTACAGATAGTTAAAACCGTGTATCAGATCAAACAAGTTCTTCACCCTGTCACTGAATTGGATAATTTTCTCACCTCCTTCCCCAGCTCTTCATCACGATAGTACAGCTCATAACTGATGATTTTTTCCTGTCTGGGTGCAGTCCACAGCAACTCAATACTAGTCTCAGATTTAGGGATGGCTTTGAAGTTAATTGGTTGCCCAGGAACTGAAAGAAGAGACCAAAATATTGAATTCAGCCAACATTAAAGGCAGGTTATTCTAGACCTTCTGGCTCTATGTCAGTTGCACACAAGCAAAATATTCACTTTGGTTTTTAGACCTGGGCTGCCATTTTCAAATCCCAAACTGCAGCTAGTGAGTCCATCACATCACAATCCTTTTTTGAAGCTTGAAAGAGAAACAGATTCATCTGAACTGTCAGAAGAATGTTAGAAAGCAGAATCTATACACTTGTGCTTGTCTCTGAGCTCTTCCTTGATCTTGTGTTTATCATAGCTGGTCAGAAACTACCTAGGAGCAGACATTTTATATAGGAAATACTCACCACAAATGAGGCCTGTGGGCACAATAGGCATCTATCGCTACATCCAATTTGTTACAAAAATAAAAAGCAATCCTATATTTACACCTATTTCATCTGCAGTGGTGCAGGGATTAATGGAATGGTACAATGTTCTGGGCTTCCAGGTCATATTTTTATATACACATATTTAAACTTTAAATCACATGTAACCAAACTAATGAGAAAAAACAGACAGTGATTCAGCGTGATAATAGATGCTGAGAGGCATGTGTATTGAGGTGTTTAATTTTCCTTTGATTGTCTCGGTCTTCCATTTCATCTCATACCAGGTCAATCGATGGTGTGATTAAATCCCAGATTTAAATACACCTTCTTAATTCCTTAATATTCTCTCCTAATGGTAGCACCCCACTAGCATCTCACCCAACTCACCATGCAAGATCCCAGTGAGCCTGCAGGCTATTAGATCATGGATGGCATCACAGTGTTCTCACCCAAGGAGCACATTTTCCAGTGGGAGTTAACAGATAGCGATTCGGAGGGGGAAAAAATGGTGATATTTCTGCTTCCCCAGCCCAGGAATTTTGCATCAACTTTTGCACCCCAACCATCGTCATGCCTCCAATCACCTACCTCCTCCTGGTTTGAAGGGTCTTGAATACCATTGTGGGTAGTGCATTTTTCCACAGAGCCACCAGCATGATCTAACTGCCAGTCTGAAACACCACCATCCACATTAGCAGCAATTGACAAAGCTTACTCTACAGCAAAAGCTTTCTCTTTGAAATAATGTAGATTAAATTTTTATTCTCTCTGCAATACAAAGCGCTACTATTACTCCTGCTATTGCTGCCTTTGTGATGAGGCAGTGATTTGTAACAGCAGTTTGTTGCCGTATTGATTGCTTCTCAAGAAATGGCTGGCAGATAACAGGCAGCACCCTAAGCTGACTGTCAGACTTAATGCACCACAATGCAAGTCAGATCCAGTTCACATTATACGCCCCACCAGACCTAATAGTCCAAATCTAATCTAATGTTAAGTACTTCAAGGCGGAAGGGCATTTTTTCAAGATACCACTGTGTACACAGCGTAATGTAATCTCCTACAGTCACAACCCTACATTGTGCGCCTGTTTTTTTTTTAAAAACACTGAAAACCATGCCTTGAGTATTATGTGAAAGGTCATCCAGGGCCATTAAGAGGATCTCATCGTTATATCTGTTCATGATAAAGTGTCTCCATAGACACTGTCCTTTTGCTCACTACGAAGGCAATAGCATTTATTGGTCACAAGCTTCACCATATTCGGCTTCTCGTGTGGCATTTTATCTTTCTCTGTCAACTAGAAAAGTAACGTGAGAAGACAGGAGTCTGCCACCTATGATGGATGGTGCTATAGTAGAAGACGTCATAAATGTTGCTGACATGGGAGAAACTGGTCACTCCAAAATGGTACTGCTTATAGTTCCAGATACATTAGAGCCGGCAGATTGCAATTCTTCCAATTTCTACTGCAATTACACATCCCAAGGAATTTACATCTGAATTTATTTCAACAAATTAAAATTTTTGTTTTGATATTTCCTCCTACCCCTGTCCTCCTGAAGGCATGAAATCTTGGCTGTGGTATACAGTTTCATGGGGCTGCTGGGAGCCCTGACCAATTTTATACTCCCTTACCCAGGGCTACCGAGGTCCATTATAGTGTCACAATCAGTGCTTCAGCTGAGATCAATTAACTCAGCACAGACCAGGGATGGAATCTGGAATCTTCATGATCTATATTGTGCAGCTCCTGACTGTATAAATTTAATAAGCCATGGGTGAGTTCTGAGCAACTTAGCACTTGTTTCTGCTGGAGTTACAAGCCTGTAAAAAAAAAATCCCACAAATACTCTGGGGAAATCTGGGTCTCCTGGTTGAAGTCTGCCATTGGGTGCTTTCCATGTGTTTCAGCTCTGGGTATCGCAGCTTGGAACTTGATGGAATGATCAAGGATTCTGAGTAGCATCTCCTCCAATGTTCTGGCATAATGAAGACATTACTGAGCTGGGTCAGAGAACAATCTCTCTCCCTTGCCCCCTATAAACACAATGCTATTAGTCACGAATATGTCAACACATTCTTTACTACTGTCACTGTGTGATTTCTACCTGACGTGTTGTACAAAATTATTTGTTTATTGCTCCTACTTGTTGCCTCTTCCCGCCCCAAAAATGAGAAATACTCTTGCACAGCAGGGTAGCTCCCATGTCAGCAATATCATCTGACCCATTAGGGCCCTGGAAGACCTCATGTGGTAGATTCCCTGTGCAAAGACTGCAATCACACTTGTCCGAAATAAGGAAGAACAAAACCTGCTTCTTTTTAAAAATTTATTCTTGGGATGTGTGTACTGCTGGTGAGGCCGGCATTATTTGCCCATCCCCAGTTGCCTTCAGAAGGTGGTGGTGCGCCTTCTTCTAAAACTAAGTGGTTTGCTAGACCGCATCAGAGGGCAGTAAAGAGTCAATCACGCCAGACCGGGTAAGTGTCTTTTGTTCTTACTTAATTTGAAGAAGTGTGATTGCAGACTCTGTACAGAGAATCTACCACATGAGGACTTCCAGGACTCGAATGGGTCAGAAGATGTTGCTGACATGGGAGTCACCCTACAGTGCAAGGGTGTTTCTCATTTTTGAGGCGGGGAGAGGAAACAAGTAGGAGCAATAAACAAATAACTTGCGAACACATCAGGGAGAAATCATACAGTGAGATTAGTAAAGAGTGCGTTGACATATTCATTACTAATAACATTGTAGGGAGAGAGATTGACACATTCATTACTAATAACATTGTGTTTATAGGGGGCAAGAGAGAGATATTGTTCTCTGACCGAGGTTTTTTCCCTTATAGAATCATCACTGCACAGTACTAACTGCCAAATGGGATCAATCAATTTGCACTCTATTGCTCCGTGTCTCAGCTGACTCCTTCCCAAACCCGTCTTTGCCACTTGGGTCCCAATCTCTTATGGGAATCTACACATCTTCCCAGCTCAGCTGGCAAGTGCTGAAGGATAGCAATGACTGCTGTCAGGAAGTAGAAAACATTTGCTTTGAATTTGGTGTAGATGTGTGGACTAGTACAAATTGTGCTGGGGACTGGAAAGAAATGTCTTAGACCTGGGGTTTCCTCTTTCATGAACCATCAGTCTTACCGTGAAAGATGTATAACAACCTCAGGCTATTGTGCAACTAATCACCAAATAGACTCACCTCCCTGCTGAGTTTTGACCTGAATCTCAGGTGACAGTGGCCCATCTCCAACAGAGGTGAAAGCCAAGACCTTGACACTGTACGTCGTCTGTGGTATCAAGTTAGCAACGGTTGTTAGGAGGCTGTCGTCCAGATTGTGCTTCTGCCAATTGCTCACAGGCTGCTGTGGCTCCATTGTATAATAGACCCGATATCCGCGGATTTGGCCGTTTGGCTCTTCGGGCTCCTCCCACTGAATCAGCATGGTGGTCGCACTCAACATTCGTGCCTGGACGCTCCGAGGAGAGCTTGAGGGCACCTGCTCACCAGTCCTTGTCTCTACTGTTTCACTAGGTGAACCCTGACCAATGGAGTTGACGGCAGAGATTCTAAACTCATAATCGGAGTAGGGGCTCAATCCACCGATGCTGTAGCGTAGGGTTTGGATGCCATCTATGGTCTGGTAGAGAACATCTGTGTTCTTGGGCCTGTACTCAATGATGTAGTAGTTGATGTGGTCAGGATTGCCAGAATCCCATGTTAAAGTCACACTGGTGGCAGTGGTCTCCACCACTATCGGAGTACCAGGGGGCTTTGGGAGTGCTGAAAAATCAATATTTACACATGGTTATTTAAAACATACATGAAAAGAGGTTTCAAACCTATTTCATGCTCTGACCCTTATCTGCCCATAATAATACCATTTGCATGACCGTTGAACCAATGGAATTAAAAAAAACAAGGTGGCTTTATTGCTGGTTACCAGGATACTGAAACCACACAGCTGTGGCTCAGTTGGTAGTATTCTCACTTCAGTCCCACTCCAGAGACTTGAGCACATAATCTAGGCTGACACTCCAGTGCAGTAATAAGGGAGTGCTGTACTGTTGGAATTGACGTCCTTCACTTAGGACATTAAATCGAGGTCCGGTCAGATGGACATAAAAGATCCCATGGTGCTATTTCGAAGAACAGCAGGGCAGTTATCGCTGGTGTCCTAGTCAATATTTATCCTTTAACCAACATTACTAAACAGATTAGCACATTACTATTTGTGGCACCTTGTTGTGCACAAATTAGCTGCCATGTTTCCTACATTGCAACAATAACCATATTTCAAAAGTACTTAAAATGGCTGTAAAGTGCTTTCGGACATCCTGAAGTTATGAAAGGTGCTATATAAAACATTTTTGATTACCTTTAACAATAATCTGTGAGACTGTTTCGATCACCCCAAGACTAGACATCGCCACGCAGGTGTAATTAGCAGACTCCCGGATACTGTTAAGCTCCAGAACATTCCGGCCAACAGGCATGTCATCTTCTGGTGTCAAATCTTCAGTTCCCAACATCCACTTCACATAGGGCATGGGGGAGCCAACGGCAACACAGGTAATGTTCACGCTCCCACCGGGCACGATCTCTTGGCTGAGTGGAGGGCTGATGGAGAACCTAGGTGGAACGCGCCGAACTGAGGGCGGGACACAGAAAGGTAACAACAAGCAAGAAAATAAGAGTTGGCAGCATTTCAGAGGCACAGCACAGTAACAAAATGAGTCCACAGAAAGCACATTCGTAGCACAAGTGTTCAGTGACCAGTCTGAGACCCATCACAGCACATTGAGAGACACAAAAATTTATTAGTTAGTTTCTCATCTTAAATGTGTGTTGGTAAGGAGGCAGCGGGTGGACGACATTGTGAATTCCAGAAATATAGGCACATGCTGAGTTCTCAATCATGTGACATACCAGTCATTTTGTTTGAGTGGGGCATTCTGATCTGTGCCCAATGGCAGCGTTCAACAAAAGCAGAGATAGAGGAGGAGGAAGCTAAACTAGTTTCCTCTCTGTTCAGGAAATTCTCCATAGTAACTAAAAGAATTGGTCAAGTAGATTTTGCAATGAGTTTGTGGCTTCAATATAAAAATCTTTTCTTTTTACTATGTATATCCATAAAGGAAGACATTCATCTTCATTGAAAAAAGGCAATTAAAAAAAATTCCGCCTACATTTTTTCACTTAAGGGCAATATGGGAAGAACAGCATTATTCTTTTTGTTGCAACACATCACTGCTTCTAATGACCACCATCCCTTAAGGGTATGTGGTATAGCTTTTCACTATGCCAGCAATACATAACTTTGACCAATTTTGATGGTCTTTCCTCCATGTTGTAGTCTCACTTCAGCTCCAAATACAACTGCCTCCTTCTCTGGGCAGTTTCGGATGACATCATTTGGACAGCCAGGCCAACAGGGCTGGAGTGCTATTCCAGTATACGCATTAAATCCAGGTCGGCATTGATGAAGCGAGGATCTCTTCCTGCCCCAGGTGCCAGGCCTCTGACTCCCTTGTGACATCTCACTTCCCTCTGGTGAAGTGGAAGGCTTTGGTAGAAACTGCAGATCTCTTCCTCAGGACAACCTGCAGCCTCAGTGATGGCTGCTGTGGGAGTCTAAATGAGTCCCACACTTCATCTGACCCACCTCCATTCCCACCCCCACTGGCACTAAGTGGACAGGAAACACGTCTCCATATCAACTAATGGCTCACCCCCGTGAAAATCTTAACTTTAAATCAGTTTCCCACCGCAGGCGAGTCTCTGACCTGAAAACAAACCCGGCTCCTGTTTCCTGCCTCCATGGTGGAAATTCAATCCAAAGTCTTTCCTTCTGACTCAGAGGGATGGACCAGCTAGTACAAATATACTGTGGTATCCATGTACCAGTTATTTGCTACATCTCTGCTGGATGGGATCATTTAGGGCGGCACAGTGGCGCAGTGGTTAGCACCGCAGCCTCACAGCTCCAGGGACCCGGGTTCGATTCCGGGTACTGCCTGTGTGGAGTTTGCAAGTTCTCCCTGTGTCTGCGTGGGTTTTCTCCGGGTGCTCCGGTTTCCTCCCACAAGCCAAAAAGACTTGCAGGTTGATAGGTAAATTGGCCATTATAAATTGTCACTAGTATAGGTAGGTGGTAGGGAAATATAGGGACAGGTGGGGATGTTTGGTAGGAATATGGGATTAGTGTAGAATTAGTATAAAATGGGTGGTTGATGTTCGGCACAGACTCGGTGGGCCGAAGGGCCTGTTTCAGTGCTGTATCTCTAATCTAATCTAATCTAATTCTTAAACACCCTTAAAGGGTTTTCATGTAATCTGATAGTCAGCCCTTGTCAAAAAAACAATCTTGCCGAAGACGTGGCTTCATTTATTGATCAAATGTCATTTTTTAAGCAGTAAAGATATTTTTTGAAATTTTTGTGCCTGCCAGAGTGAATGGAAGGTTTGGGGAGACTCAAGTCAATGGTTTTGGCCGCCAGATTTCATTTAATCTCAACTCACTGAAAGGCGATAACAGAGTTCTGGTTTTAAAAAAAAAGCTCTTTATGAGTCTTGCTAATATTCCCAAGAGAGCTTTCTTCCTCTCTTTCTTACGATGAAATGCTGATCCGTTGCCCTATTGCCCACCCTCTCTATCCATAAAAAGTCCATTGGCTGCTTAATAACACTTACAAAGTGACAAGCAGCCATGACCAAGATGGCAGCCTTATTCAACCCAGTTCAGTGTAACTGTTGATGGAAAATGAAAACATTGGCCTCTAATTCCATTGAATAGGTGTAGCTGGCTGGCCAGCCATGGGAAAAGACTACAACTAAAGTGGGTCCATTGATTGTCATCTGTGATGTAGCAGAGGTGGCCAGAACAATAAAGATGAGAAACACTAATGAAATTTTTGTGGTGCAGGTATATCAACTGTACGAAGCCTTTTCAAGATATTACAAGGATCCATCAAATAGATGCATCTATCAGTTCACAGACACCATGCAGAAGGTAGAGAGATATATAAATATATATATGCACATAGGAATATATAACTGGAGGATCGCTAGCATGCCCAGACGGATTGGGGAGGGACCCACTTCAATGCTGCGTTACTTCCAGCCGATGTGACAGAATGTGGTGGCTCACATTGTCACATCGCAGCAGTCCTGGCAGAAAAAGAATAAAAATAATAAAAAAAAAATAAAAAATAAAAAAAAAGAAATGTTGACTACACCATAAGGTAGTGCATCTCCTTTGCTTGGAAGTGGATGCAGCCTCAAGACCTTACACAGTCGAACATGGATGCACATGGGACGAGACAGAGTTGCTGCATGGACAACATATGGGGGAGGGAAAGGTGGGAGGAAAAGGGACATTGAGGGTTTGCATGCGCACACAGGCAAGGGAATAGGTACAAAAGGACTTGCCGGAAGTGACAGCCAGAGAGAGACAGAGAGGGGGGGGGGGGGGGAAGAGGGGGGCAGGGGGAGATGGGGGTAGGGGGGTAACCGTTCAGGCACAGGTACTACACGCACCAATAATATGCCTGTGCCACACTCACATCCCCAACCCACAAGTACAGGCCCACTTTAAGAAATGCACAGAATCATAAACCTGGAGAGGTCCCACACTTTCTCTTAAATTGCTCTCAGGTTTTTCTTTTTTTTTTGCACACTTAAAATCATAATAGCATGCCACTTATCACCAGTTCCTAAATATTCACTCATAAAGTGCCACTAATATGGCATATTTTAGTTGTCCATGTTCCATCTACAACAGTCTCCAGAATTCTTTCAAGTTTCTTCCCCCCTCATCTCCCTGTGATAACTCCAAGCATAACAATTACCTGTGGAATGCTCAGAGGTCAGAACAGGGGGCCCTTTCTTCAAAGCCAGACTTTTAGTTTAGCAGCGATCATAGTTTCCTAAATAAAATGGCTGCCCAGAGTCCCAAATGAAAGGGGCTTGGGGCTATCAAAAGAGTACTAGGCAACAGACTGGCCTGCCAATGTGCTATTGGTAACAAATTACACAATTTTTCTGAAAACCCACCTGCTGACATTTGCCTCTACAGATGGGTGACTATTGACTTTCATGCAATCATTAACTATGGCCGCTCGATTATGATATTGGTCACACTGCTTGAAAATTATTAACAAATCATTGTAATTGGGCTAGCTGTCACCCCTAGCAACACATAACTGGACTCCATGGGATTGAATTTTGACTGCTGTCCAAAGTCAATGTACCTTAAGAGAAGGCTCTTACCACCTCTGTCCAGGCTATTATTTTGCACTATAGTACAGCTAAATGATTAGTATCTTTGGAGGTGGGAGAAACCAAGCTGGGATAACTCTTCCCCGTAATAACTCTCTTGCCTTCATTTATTGGCCAGCTTGGTCAAGATCCCATAATCAGTCAGGTCATGAATGGAGCCCAGAAACACAAAGGGGCAGGCTTACCAAGAGCCAGAAGTGAAGGGGAGGCAAGTCCCAGGTGGCCTCGGGACATGTTACAGGTAGCACTGCTGTTAGGAAAGTTACCGTGGGTCACTTCCAAATGATGTGCAGGCACTGTCAGGGTCATGGGAGATGTTCCCACTCTCTCAACCATGGAATGTATACGGCACAGCACAAACCAAATGAGAAAATAAAGAAAAAAGTAATTTTAAATAAAGGAGGATTTCTCATACCAAACAGAAAACAGTGTTCCAGTGATCTAATTTTTAATACCTTACATTTGGATTTAATAATTTGAGAAGTTAAAGCAAGGGGACAATATCAAAGCATGAGACACATTGGGATACATCCAGAAACAAATGACAGATCTCTGAATCTGGATTTTGGATTCATGCTTCCCCAATGCCATGGTCACTTTTATAAAATAATACACCCTCAGAGGTCCTGGACTATACTATAATGCTCAGAGTTGGTGCCAAGTCCTCAATTGATCAAAGCCGTCAAATTCAGATTCTCAAACCTATTTTGCTTCTTGTTTCTATCTATGGCTCCCTCATTAAAGGGCATTGCCAACCTAATGTCTCTGAATATGGCATCTACAGTGCCACATTAATTAAAAAGAAAGACAAGGTTTTCATGACTCACGACCTCCCAGGCTTCCTGCTGATGAGTTATAAGGTGGCGTTGAGTGGGACAAGATCTCCAAATCTATCTGGCGATATGAACTGCCCCCTCAGCCCTCCAACCCACTCCCATCCCAATCATCCTCTTGCAGATACAACATGGACATCAGAAAGTGGTTGACTTATCAGCAGTGGACAGTGTGGTAAGCAGACAGTCCTACAACAGATGTGTCACAGCAAAGCCACATGGTCCTTGCTTTCATATTGGACTATTACCACCAGCAAGCACCGGATGGGAGAGGCTCCAGGAACTTACACGTACGAGATACAATTTGCAAAGAGACGCAGAGGTCGAATGTGAGATGCATACACTGGGTTACCATGGTAATTGAGGTGGGGGAGGGGGGTACAGATCTGGCAGTAAATTAAAAAGAAGCACCATCAATCTCTTTGTGATTGAGACTACAGGGACATGTGGATCAAGGCTTGAGGGAAACAATTTACGAGCCTGAAGATTGAAAAGAGTGTCAAGAATGGCAGTAGGGGAAGGAAGGCAGGTGAAGGAGCTGAAAGAGTGACACTTGCAAAACATAACAGAAATTCATCTACCTGAAAAGGAACACTTCGGTAGTGGGCAATAAAGTAGAAGTAGTAGTCTTTTTGCAGACTGTTATGCAGCCAAACATGGGCAATTTAAAAATGAATTTCTACAAATGAGCAGCGCATTTTAATGAGGCAATGGAAGCACCGGAGAATATTTTAATCAATTTGTTTCCCCCACCACCCCCCCCACCCCCATCCCTCTCCCCGTCCTGGTCTAACAGGAAATAAAATCACAAAATATCTGGGGGAGCTTTTGTCGTTCAACTGTTTTAATATTTGTTCAAAATTTTAGGCACAGTATTTTATTTTAATTAATTTTGTGCCTTTGTGCATTCGTATGGGAGGGTGTGTTTATATAAATATGTTCATCCATGAAAATGTGTGTGCTTGTGCATACGCCTGTGATTATAGGTGAGTTTATTTGTGAAGATGTATGTCAGTACGTGTGTCCGTGTGAAGATAAGTGACTGTGTAGGAGTGGGACCTATTTTGGTTGCAGTCAGTACATGCCTGTGAAGGTCTGTGTGTCTGTGCATATTTGTGTGTGCAGATCAGTGTCTGTGTAGGCTTCTTTGTCACTGCATGAGTGAGTCTGTGCAGATTCCTGCCCTCGTGCCTGTTCAGGTGTGCGTAGAGAAAATCCTGTTCCATTTGTTCACACTCTTTGGGCTGCATTTTACAATGTTGCCGCTGATTTCGTAAACAACGTTACGGAACAACCGTGATATTCAGTACGGCGGCTCACTTAAATGGCCGAAGCAGACCTCCCACCCTGATGACGTGGAGGGGGCGGGCGGTCCGTCCCAGGTAATGGCGTCAGCAGCCTTTCTGCAGGCACTGACACCATTTTTAAAGGACTTCAAGCCCTTCCATTTAATTTCAATATTTAAAGAAATAGGTTTCAAAATTTTTAAAAAACATTTAAATTGCCCCTCTCCCAGCCCACCAGAATAACCATGCAATGCATTACTTGCCCTCTCCCCCACCAAAACACTTCCCCTGCCCACCTGACCTTTCCTCCTCTACAAGTACATAAACTTTAAACTCTAACCCTTCCCACCATCCCCTAAACCAATGAGATTAGTTTGACTCAGCTCCCCCACCAACCCACCCACTGAAAAACATACCAGCTCCCCCCTCCCCACCAGTGTTACGCCTTGGTTCCCCGGATGGGGATCCAGAGGCACAAGAGCGCCGGCCACCGGCACCAATATCGCCGTGGGATGGAAGGCGGAGGCAAGGAGGTAATTAATTCCTTTATTTAAATTTATTTACAGATGTAAATTTTGCTCCCATCGCCAAACGGCAGGGGGAGGAGGGAGGGGGAGGCGCTACGAGGCCTCAGCGCTGCCAGCAATATTGGGCTGGGCCTTCCCGGCGTTGAAGCCTCTGGCAACCCTCTGCCAGAGGCATTTTCCGACCCCCACCACGACCCCCAACTTCGGGGGGTCGGGTGCTGTAAAATTCAGCCCTTTGTGTAATCTGAAGTTGATAGACTGTTCACATTACAGGAGAGAACAGAGGCAGGGTGAGATTATCCCACAAAGAGAATAGTTCTGATATATCCAAGGGATGTAGGGATAAAAAGTGCTGATGAAACTGTCCAAGGGCAGCTCCTGGTTTTTTAGTCACATTTTTAACTAATTGTTTTGTTCAGTACCTTTAGGCAGATGTGCTAAAATCCTAAGGCAGAGAGGTTCCTCCTCTAACGAACCTCTCAATTTACAGAAGTATTTAGCACAACATACTGCCCGAGCCCATAAAAGCCTTTGGGTAACAGTCTGTCTCTGGTTCATTAAAAGCAAAATCAATGAGATACTGCCTGCGAATCTCTTTCAATAGGATCAACCTTTGCCACCATGACACACAGGCCACAGCACTTCACATATGTCCTTGTGCTCGTCATGGAGGCAAGAGGAGTCCCTCTATCTTTGGCTGACCTAGTAATATCCTGAATAACTAAGGCCCAAGTAGCAGCTGGATATCACAACTTTGGCTCAAGTGGTGCCAAACTCAATGGCAACCAGAAGTGAAGAGTAGAACACATGGTGTTCAAGCTACAATTCCTCAAGAAGTGGTAGACTTCAAAGCAAGTAAGCACAGGATTAGAGTAATGAGTTTTCAGAACAGCTTCAAAATAAATGTGGAGTGCATCAAAAATTATTTGCTTGAAGGCTTTTTTTCCCATTTTACCAAATTTCTCCCCGTCACCCATGTGGGCACTGACACATTCATCATGGCACATGGAGAATGACGTGCGGATGAAGTGAACTTTTTTGATTGTTGAGGGCATCACACCAAACTTCCTCCTGTCCTCAGCCAACAGCCATATGAGCGTACTGCCTTGCAGAGCCTCAAGAATTTTTCTGTGCTGAATTTTTCTCCTCTTTAACCTGGGGCCTTAGGCCAGTTGTAGCACTCCCTACATCTGACGCACCTTAATCAGCTCACTAAGTCTCAAACCTAAGGCCTTTCTGGGCTGTATGGCTTACTACAAAACTGAGCGGTGCACTGACCCACCAGGAGAAGCTGCTTTGAAGGCTACTTCATGGGTCCTTCGCCCTGTATTAGATAGGTTGATGGATGTCTCTCTTGCTATGGGCAACTGACTGACAGCACACACCTGTTGCAACATATTGGCACACAGACTAGACGTGCGGTGATGCAAACCATATTGTATGCGAGTATGGTCACACCACAATGGCAAAGAAGTTGTGGGAGTGAAGGGATGGGAATAGGTAAGGAGAATATTCACACTGCTGCTCATGGAGCCATTTTGTGCATTGCGTAGAGATTAGATTTTACTGGAATCTATTTTGTGCAGTAATTCAAATACAAACCAGTCCTGGGATTCCTAGAAATGTGTGAATGCTGGGTCCAAATCCTGATATACCTTAAGTGACACAGGAGGCCAGTTTATATGATTATTTTTTAGCTCAGATTCTAGGAAGGCAGCAATCTTGAACCAGCTCCCTACACTTACATTGGTAAATTTGATTCCCTTATCCCAGCAGTAGAATTGTAGTCCCCAAAACTTACCGGGGTTGTTTTAGCAGGGGGGGGGGGGGGGGGGGGGTTAGTGGCAGAGTTTCAGAATTCCAGTTTTCCCCGAATGTTGTGGAGCTTTAATTCCACAGTGTGCTAATTTTTATTTGACGGGATCCAGCCCCAGAAGTCAGTTTGCCTTCCAGTTGGCAGGAAGCACTCAGGAGCAGGCCGTAGTCACAGGTAAATGAGCCTTCAGTTGCTGGTGAGAATGTGGGGCCAGGGGGTGGGATGTTGTTCTGATCCCATGTTCTGAACCCAGGGTTCTTAGTATGAAAAGAAGTGGTGGCCAATGCCAGGGAAGGTGGGAAGCTTGGGATGCCAGAGGGAAGTACTCCTGCTCCTCCTGGCCCACAAGCAGTGCTGTAAAGGCATTTATCTTCTCCTGGAAGTTGTCCTAATCTCCCTTGAGCTGCTGGGTTTCCTGAGGGCTGGGAAATGTGGCCGGTCAGGGTTAAATTTGCTAACTGGGTTAAATCAGAGGCTAGCAGCCTCATTCAAATCCTTAAATTACCTAGCTGCTTCCTGGGACTGGGTTGTCTGCCCGACCGTGCCCCCTCCCACCCAAATCCCACCTCTGCTAAACCCGGAATTGGGCAGGTTGCAGGTTTGTTGGGGTTGGGTTTGAGATTTTTTAAAATTGTAATTTCAGCTGACCCCAACCCACCCATTTCTGGGGGTTAAAATTCAGCTTGTAAACCCAGAAGCCTGTCTCGAGTTACTCTACAACTAACAACACTCCTTGTTTGCTTCTCGATAACCCAATTTCAGACAAATCTGGAATTTGTTTCATTCATTCACAAAGTGTGGACATCTCTTGCAAGGCCAGCATCCGTTGCTGATCCCTAATTGCTTGAAGAAGGTAGTGAAAGAACCAACCTCACTTCAGCCTACAGGATACAGAGCACATATGCTGAGCTAAGTATAATGACAGATGTTCAAAGATCCCTAAATCAGATAAAAGTGCAAACAGGGAGGGGGAAAGAGCTGGAGGAAAGTAAGTTTTTGTCCTGGTTTGATCAGGCATTACAGGGCTTATATTCAGCCAGACGTGAGAAGCAGTCTAGCCGCAGATGCCACATGAGCTCATCATGGCATTAACTCTTCCACGATTCATCCTACATCTCAATCTGCATAATAATGCAAACAGTCTGGATTTTACTTCAAAATTAAGGATCTGTCCTGGTACCACATAAGTCCATGTGCAATCTGGCTCCACTCCAGATACCAGCCGAGATAAAATAAAGGTTTTCTAAGGAGCGAGAAAAAATGTTTTCTTCCTATTTTGCATGACTACAATATTTTTCAACAAAAATGTTTCATTAATTATGGAGTGCAAGGCCTGCAAGGGACATCCTGACCAATGGATGTTTGATCACCTTTAACCTTCAACCCTGTTCCAAACCAGAAATTTCTGATCATTTAGTTCAATCCCATCCACTGTAGTGTCAGCTGATGCTCCTCCCACCTTTGTGGGTTCAAGCAGCACTTGAATAGATAATCTAGGCTCACTCTTCAACGCAGGAGTGAAGGAATGCTGCATGTTTGGAGTTGCTGTCTGTCAGATAAGGTGTTAAACGGTTGTCTCATCTACTTGTTTGGATGGATGTTAAAAAATTTCATTATTCTATTTCGAAGAAAGGAAGGAGTTCTCCTGGTATCCTGTTCAATCTTCCTCCCTTGCAAACACCAGCAAATTTAAAGTACGTCATTGCTGCTTCTGGGATCTTGAGAAATGTCTGCTATATTTGACTGTATAAAATCACTGCACATTAAAATATGTGAAGCGCTTTGGGATGTTTTTGGGATGTTTTTGAGAGATGTTACAAGGTGCTCCATGAATTCAAGTTTTTGTTTCTGTCCAGGAGGCAGGCTATGTTATAGAGACATGCAAGGTCGATTCTCACTGTGAACAGCATTATGGTAGTAATTTGATCAGTCAGCACTCATTATCATTGCAACAATGTGACAATGCGTGGCTGTTCCTGAGACTTGCTGTTATGACCTATATATCCAATCCCTTTTAAAACAAAGTTACAGAAATAATTGTGACAAGGCTCAAGGGAAGGGTTTAATTATTGATTCAGGAGCTTCAAGAACTTAAGGCACTGAAAGAAAGCAACTGACTTCAGTTTCAGTTGCGTTTTGCAAGTGTTCACCTTTCAAAAGACTAAAACAGAATTCATTTTGATTTGAATTGGAAGGGGAAGGGAATAGTGTGTTCTAGAGTATTCCTTTGAAAGCGTAGCACCATAGATGATTCCGAGCCCTGATTCACAGAAGAATGTGACAGTGAGTACATTCAGGGAGGGACGGGTGGTGACAGGGAAGGGGAGAGGAAAGTGAAGAACTTCATCACCAAATAACCTCCACAAGGCAAGCTATACTGCATCAGACAACAAAGCACCAATGAGCAAGAAGGCACAGATTATCTGCCATTTTGGCAAGAGCCATATTCTGTGCCAAAATGTTGAAAAGCCACAATAATTTGCATCTTCCAGTTCATTATGACAATTAGATTACACCAACCCACTGAGAAGGGGAGCTCTGTTTTTAAATAGACATATAAAATTCCAGTTGCCTGATTTACAGGTGCTAAAAGCGAGAATGTATATTAGAAACATGAACCAGGCTCTTTTAAGATGGGTTTGGGATAGCCTCCCAATAGAGTACACGTTCAAAGTGACCTCAAACACAGAATGCGTCATAATGCTGAACCCCATAGCATAAGGAGACCGGAGCTGCTCTAAAAAGATTTTCAAGTCTAAGTTGACTGCTGACATAGATTGATTCTTGTTCGTGACTTCCAGATGGCACTGGGCTATTATGCTGAATTGGACAGCCCAATACCATTAGTTGGGGGATAGATGTGGAAGGTGTTGGATAAGGCTAGCCTCTTAGTTTGTTCGGAAAGCTTCATTATTACAGCTTAACTAAAACAAAGACGGCCGGCCATCGTATCCCTTCTAGTGTGATAGCTAACTGGTTTGAATGGGGCCATGGACTTTAGAAGGTGTAATCTAATCAATTGGAAGACAGAGAAGAACAGAGCAGAATTGCAAGATCAAAGACAGGCAGACAAAGGAAGAGTTCAACATACCAGACAGTCAATGTTTCCACTGCACAAAGTGTGTTCTAATGCATGATGATAACCACCTGATACAGAGTCCTTTGGTGTCGATTTTCTGACATTCAAAACTTGTTTAATCCACAAAGAATGATTTACACACACACTTAATGCTAGATTTGTAACAGAAACCCCATTTATACCATGTTAGCAACACTTAAATCTAATATCTCCATATCTCACCACCATAAGACTCCTCTCTGATGTTCTAACAGTCATGTGATATCATAAAGAACCTTAAATTATTCAAAAATGAGGATGGAGATATAAATTTGTCTCTGAATACAACTAATTTAAAGGCGATCACCAGCTTCATTGCAATCATGAATGACACCCTCACAATTCACTCCTGAAACAATCACTGGTAGTTTGCAGGGTGGCATTTTTACTCATAGACTCAAACTGAGAGTTCTACTGTTCCTTGGCCATGTACCCTCCATGTAGCCAAAGTCAATCATCAGGCCTGTCCATTCAACGCAGGTCGAATGGACCTTGCCATGCCATGCAGTAATCTTTTTTTTTTACTTTGCCTTGCCTCCCATCTGAGCTTTGGCTCTAACTTTACTATGGGGGAGTCTGGTCATCTGAGCTAGAAAGGAACAGCGTTGTGATAAAACACCCTACTCTACCAGATGCCATGTGAGAGGCCATGTTGGCTAGATTATAGTTAGTGGATGTTCTCTCGTCCCTTCTGCCTCCAGTTCTGCACACACATGTTGTGGATTCCCGATTCCTTCAAGATTTAAGGTGACTCCAAATTGTGATGGATTCTATTGTAAAGACATGACCAACTGTTGTCCAGGCAACAGGCTTATTGCAGGCCTACTCTTTAAAGCTGCAATATGTTGCCTCAAATCAGTCTTCTTTATCCATGACAGACTGCCACCAGTCAGTCAGATCAAACAGCTAGTGTCATTTTTTAAAACAAACGCATCTAATTAATGCACTAAAGAGCCATCTGTGTGTTTTCCTGCCAAGCGGAGGACATAATGCAGGAAAACTACAGAATGCAGCCAAGGTCAATTCTCTGGCCTGTCCTTAATTTGGCAAAACCATTAACTCATTTTTGTATACGGCATCTTAATCTTGGAATTTAATTTTGTATTGCTTTATAGTTTTTTTTAATGGTGCAGGTTATTGTCCCTCCTATGAGCCATGGCTGAATTTAATATGACACCATTAAATCATCATCAAGGCCTGCCCAATCAAGCTGAACTAATCGCAATCACATGCAAGAAACATCTCTGATCTATCAGTTTTTGGTATGGAAGATGGAGATGGAGATGTGTGATTGTGGGAGCAGGGGGAAAGTTCAGCTATTTTTGAATCTAACTGGATGGTTGGCAAAATAGGCAACAGGAGCCAAAAACTAGATGCACACACCCATGCCTTTCAAAATAATTAAATTCTCCCCATTGTTCAACCTGTGAACTCAGCCTTATTGTGGGCAGGTGGCCTAGGTGTTTCCTCATAGGGCAAAGGGAAACAAATCCAATGGAAAACCACACGCTGAGCCACTTCCCCACGCAGAATGGCCTATGTGTAGGCCTTGAATCAAGTTGCCTACCCACTAACTCAGCCATAGGCTGTGCATAACCTGAAAGATAAGAGATGGGAAGAGGAGAGTTTGTATCCTCCCAAACATAATGATGGCTTCTACTCCTCCAAATTAAGCTTGCTATCGGTGCATTCATTCAGCTGATCATAGGCTCCCATTAAAAATAACTGCAATGAAACATTAAACTTTAGCCTCTGTCTTCACCACAGACTTTCAACACATTCAGCTGCTCTGGGAGCTTGGCCTAATCAAGCATGACCCTTCGAGGCAAGCAGACTATCTGACTGCTGACTCAGAATAATACTGATGTGGGAAGGTTGACTATAAAGCGGGCTTGGCACCAGAAATGCAAAACTGAACTTGAAAACCATTACCAGTCGATGTAGTATCAGCAGTTTTGTTGTCAGTATTTCATGTGTCTCATTGAGACTTATCTTCACGAACCAAGGAAGTTGGATTGTGTAGATTTACTCCAGTTTGATCTATCTTACAGTCAAGGTATAATATCAACATGACAGCAACATCTATATGTAGAGTACTGCAATTAAGCTTCTGCAATCAGCATTAGTTCAGTTATTAACAGCAATAAGCAGAAGCCACAGCCATAAGTGAATCATCTCAAGTTTCCTGGGTCCATTGCACAAGTCTTTCTCAAGACCCAGATGCTGTGTGCAGCCTGCAGCTGATTAGAGATAGTGATGGGTCATGTACCCGCCTGCAGTTTTCTCACCTCCTCTGGAGATACTGATTGTTGCTACGGTGCAGAACTTTGGGTGCCAGCTGTTATCTTTCTACCTCACTCCAAGGGTCCATTTTTCATGTGTGAACTAACTACATGACAACAGACAGCCAAGCTTGCTCCTGCCCTTATCTGACAACAACACATGCTTTCCATCCTGGATTAACGAATGGCGGTCATGAATGAGAATCCATCGATGTGTTATAATCCGCGCTGAATCTGTTCAATTCTACTGCCCACTACATTTGTGAGTCCAACCAATTACTAAGCAGATAAAAGGCAGCAACTAATAAACTGGGAACATTGGTAGATTACAGCAGTATCATTCCCGTCTTTTTTTCATGGTTGCATCCCTAGCGGAATGGTAAACTGCAAACACATCACAGACCTACAATTGACAAGTTCTTCCAACATTTAGGAAGGATGTCAAGCCTGAAGAAGGTACAGAATAGATACGTTAAAATGATACCAGGAATGATGTACTTTAGTTACAAAGGACTTAGAAACTGGGGTTCTTTTAATTTGAGCAGAGACAGTTAATGGGAGATCTGATAGAGGTGTTCAAAATTATGAGGGATTTTGATAAGACAAATAGTGAAAACCTATTTCCACTAGTGAGTGAATCAGTAAATACAGGATATAAATTTAAGATTACTAAAAGATTGAAATGAGAGGTGAGAATTTTTTTTAAACGCAGAAGGTTATTTGCATATGGAATATTCTTAGAGAATCCATAATAGCTTTTAAAAGAAAAGTGGATAAATATCTGAAAAATAAAGATTTACAAGGGAGTGAGGAAGGAACAGGGGAAAAGCATTAAGTAAACAGCTCTTCCAGAGATTGCACAGGAGCGATGGTTAAATTACCTCCTTCTATGCTGTAAACTCCATGAGGTAGATAGTTAACTTGCTGCCCAGGTGTAAAACTGGCCTTGTGGATCAGTCGCTTGTTGTAAAAACTACTCAATTCTCATTTGCAATGATTCCAATGAAAGTGAAAGTCAGGCAGACTCCATAACCAGCAGGTGATCCGCAACGCCTGTTTTATGTTCAAGCACTAAGTTAAACATGTACCCCACGACTCTGTTTTCATTCACTGAAAAACAGCATGGAGGGCATGCTGACCTGCTTGGCAGTCTTAAAAGGCCACTTTGTCAAAATGTACCATAAGTTGAGAGCTGCTGATTCAGAATACTGCTGTGTTCATTCTATACCAGTGTTCTGTCAGGGTGTTTAGTGCACCGTGACTTACATTAGACTGTGCAAGCAGTAAAGTGGTATCTGACATTCCAATTGGACAGCCTGTCAATATAATAATAAAGATTGGTGCAGCGTTGATATACTGCCACTGCATGTCACTTGGACAAGTAGTAAATAAGATTGGATATTTTTTTTTAATCTCTTCTTTTCTTCACTAGGCTCTGATGCAACTTGTGCTGAGGTAATGGTTCCACTGGTAGTGAAGGCTTTCTGGCAGTTTATCCAATTGGGCTTTCTTTACATGTGAGCCTTCACAATAAGTGTCAGTAAGATATAGGCAGCCTGCACAGTCGAGCCTGATGCTCTTGGGCTTCACATGTGTGTGGGATGGCGACCAGGAGTAGAAATGTGAAACAATGTTTTTCCTACTGCTGCCACAGCTTAGATCAGAGTAGATCAGGGATTGCGTCTGAACTTTCTTGGTCTACATTACAGTTGAATGTTCCCTTTACCCACTGGGGAGGTCCTGGATAAGATTGTTCAAGCCTGGGTTAACAACCTTTAGCAGAACATCACCACTGCAACGTCTTTGAGCCCAGTAATAGACTTGAAAATTTGATTTGGAAGTCTGAATGGTTCTCAAATGTCAGGAATGGACAAAAGGATGCTGTAAGATGATATTCCACAACACCATTGATTATTGGATCACGACGGGCTGAATTTTTAATCAGCTCCAGAGGCGGGACTGGAAGTGGGCAGGCCGGTTTGCCAGCATGGTCCCACCTCTGGGCCATTTTCCAGGAGGTTGGGTTGGGGGCTACAAGTGGCGGGTAGCCACTGAGCCAATTAAGGGGCCTATATTAAGACCCTTCTCCCGCATTGACTGGAATTTTCCTGTCAGCAGGCAAGGGTGGGGGAAGGGGTGGGAAAGAAACACTCGATTTCACTATTTAAGCTCTCCCCACCCTCCGCAGCCAACTTACAAACGGCCGCAGGCCGCCCCATTGAGGAGCTCCCCCTCCACGAGGGCAGTCTGGAAGCTGTGGCCATTTTTAAGTTGCAAGATTATAAAAGTCCTGAGAGGGCACCTCTATTTTGAGGCACCCTCTCTCTCCATGACCTGCATCAGCAGGCTGCAGCTCCTTCGGTGCTGGAGGGCCTCCTATGTGTCTTCTGGGCATTAATTGGTCTTTTAATTAAAAATCGGGGCGTGCATGTCATGCCCACACCATGTGGGGTTGGAACCCACAAATTATCTCAAAGTTGGGGCCCCAATCCAAATTCAGCCCAATATCTATCAGTTAAAGATACCGGATTCAGCAGAGATTCACATTCAATGAGTTGCTTTAAAGCAAATCTCAAAACCTAATTTAATGGAGAGCTACACTTTAATATTTTAATTGCAACCACAATCATTTCCCTGGATTAGATCCCACATTTTGGAAAAATCTAACTGATGTAACTGTCCCATATGTGGGCTAGTTACCATCAAAATGGCTCCCTGGTTTGGGCAATCGAAAAGGTGGAAACACAGAGGTAGATAGATTCTTAATAAGCAAGGGAGTGAAGGGTGATCGGGGGTAGGTGGTAATGTGGAGAAATCAGTTCAGCCATGAACTTATTGAATGGTGGAGGAAGCTCGAGGGGCCGAGTGGCCTACTCCTAATTCGTATGTTCGTATGAACATATGTTCCTACATTGGCACCCATGTGGTGAGGCAAAATAAAATTGGAAATTTCACAAAGGTGGACATCTCCACAACATGTAGCTACACTGCATTTGTGTAGCAGCAAGATGGTCAGGCTTCTGGGGTCAACACTGAGACAGCAAACTACTTAAATATATAATATATTAATGAGGTGACTTCCCTTGTGAGAGATATGGGCTGTACTTTGGTAAATAAATGATTTTCTTTCACCCTTGCTTACTTCTATGTATCTACAGGGCTGGAATCTTTTTCTCTTAATGACTTACATTTCTTCAAAGAGAGTCTGAGCAGAGAGGAGCGGCAAACATGAAGACTTGCAGTCAGTAAATCCTCATTAAATTAAGACAAAAAAGGCCAAATTCAAACCTTTTGCCTACTTCCAGTCTTAATTACTGTCTAAATACAGCATAAAGGCAGTTGAGCCAGGCTTTATTGAGCAAACTGTTGTCAGAAATCATCAGGGAGTTCTTTCTTTTTCTATCTTTTCTCCTCCTGTATGAAGAATTATGGGACTGAGCAGGAACTGCACCAAGAGCAGTAATATCTGCGCAGAACATTTAGAATGGCAGATTTTTTTTTTCTTCTCGGCACTTCTGTTTTCTCTCTTTTGCATTGAAACTCTTTAATGCTTTCGGATGCATCCCTGCTGAGATTTCAGTTCCAAATCCTGCTTCCTCTGTATATTTGATATTCAATCTAAATGTCACTATTATAACCCAACAATGCTGCACACACACAAGGTGTCTGGTATCTGTGTATGTTTATGGGGGGTAGGTGGTGGGGGGGGGGGGCGGGGGGCGTGGAGAAGATGAGGTGAAGCTGATTATCAAACAGATTGTTCAGTTTTTCTCCCTATGGTGCCATGTTGCCACAGGGCATGTTCAATGAATATGGTGCAGCGTGCACTGGTGTGCCAATGTGCTGCAGCACTGAGTAGAAGGATGTTATTTGACACCAATTCCTGACGCGTTAGGCTTCCTGCCTTACTTTTGCCATTGGCAAGGAGAATACTGGAGGGTCCGTCAACTCTGTACATGTTCATACATCTTCGAGGAGGTTTGACTCCAGACGACAATTGGTGGAACTAGATAAGCCTGCCCTTATCTAGCTTGGGAATGGAAGTCAGGGAATCTAAAGAGATGAATTAAATTCCGATAGCTCAATAGGTAAAGGCAGTGACTTTTTGAACCATACAGAGCAGAACCCATAGCTTCAATCCCTGACCTGTGCTCATCTACCTCAGCATGAGAGCTGGTCTAATTGTTAAGTGCCCTGAACTAGGGAGGGGGTAAAAAAAAAAATCAGCCCATTTCCTGCTGCTGATATATATCCAATTATCTCTTTTGGAAGGACCTTAGGCGAAGACAGAATTAGGCTTGGCTGTGTTGTTCTCCTTGCTTATATAGGATGCTGACGCCACCTAAGATTGCACATAAAAATCACAGACTTCAACAAAACACCAGTTTTTGTCTTTGATAACTTTCCTCCAGCTGGTAACGTGGCAAAGATTTCTCTATAATCATCTTTGTTTCTGGTCTGAGATTCCCTCAAAGACCTCTTTTAAATCATTCCTACCCTTTGCTTCCTGTTCTCTACCAGAAATGGAATACTGCGGTTCCACTTAGGACTCCACCTGATGCCCCAAGCTCAGGATGAACTGGAAAAAAAATCAGCAGACAAGCAGACACTCTGCTCTGTGACCTCGAAGGCCCATTCTTCTGCTGGGTCAAAGGCTCAAGCACTCCCTGTACTGGGGAATCCTCTTGTGGCATTTTGTAGCATAACTTACCAAACTGTTTGCATCATGAGCAGTGAGAAGCAAGAGACCACAACGAGGCAGCATTTTTCTTATTCCCTCTTCTTTATGCCACACACACTTGCCCAGTGGAGATAACAAGTAGCAGACCCACTCCTCAGCCCTGCCAATGCTGCTCTCAAGTTGACTGCTTGCAGATGTGCAACATAGTTGTGGGGATATCACACTTTTTACCTTTCATGATTAGGAACTCATCACATCGGGAAACACAGGCTCTGAAGCTAAGCTACCAACAGTCACATCTACAGGGGATCCATGGGCTGTGCTAACATTCAAAATGTGACACACAGGGAGTGGTAATGCACAGCAGACACTCCACATCAGCTGAGCTCGAAGTTTATGAACTTGTCTGCTCTATTCTTCATGTTGTAAAAATGGAAGAGAAGCTGAATCATCAATTTTCTGCTCCTGCCTACAGTAGGCCTCTTTCAAGGATGTTCTCTCTCTCTTTCGCACACACATCTGTGCAACTGATTTGGATTCCAGGTACTCTCCCAGTGAGTCATCCAAGGGAAAGAAGCTAGACAAATTAGTGAGAGTGGGGAGGAGTGTGCTAGCTCAAATGGTGAGGAATCCATAACTTCTCTATCTAAAAATAAAATAGAGATCATCAAAAGGAGCTGAATGATGTGGTTGGGATAGATTGGTGAAGCCACCATCATAGTGCACGACAGCAAATGGGATCATGGGCCTGTATAGCAAGAAGAGAAAACATGAATCTCAGGAAGTGATTTTGAGTTTGTAATGAGCTTTGGTCCAGCCCCACCTGGAATACTGTGTACAATTCTGGTCACCATGTTGTGAAAAAGACATCCAGAAACTGCAGCAGGTACAGCAAAGAGCAACTAAACTGGGTTTAGGCATCTGAGTTATGTGGAGAATTCTGAAAAAGCTGGGAATGTTTACACTGGAGAAGAGGAAGCTCCCAGGTAATCTTACCGAAGTATTCAAGATCTTCAAAGATATAGACAAGATAAAGATCAATATGTTCTGCAAGAGAACACAGCCTCAATCTTGGAAGAGAGAGAATGAAAAGACAATTTAGTTTTAACTACTTGGCACAGAGGGTGGTGAATGTATGGAATGGTGGTCTGCCAAAGAAGCTAGTGGGGGATGATTAATTTATATAAGAGAGATGGATAATTATCTGGGGAAAGGTTTGCTGGAGGGGTATGTGAGATAGGGTGGTACGAGAGATAATAATATTCCTTAGACACTGGAACTTCCCAGATGGACTGTCGTGGTGTTTTCTGGTCCTGCACATCACTCCTATGTATCAATAACAATATTAATTAGGCCACATCCTAAAGACAGCATCATGTGCTGAACCACAAAGCTGTTCAATTTCCAACCCAGACCACACCCCACCGCCCACACCTCCACAATCAATTTTTGAAAATCAGGAACAATTCTAAGATGACCTCAATATCTGCAAGTTGCAATATAATAACTTTATTGTTCCAATCTCAGGGGAAACTTGGAAGATAACACAGCACCTTTTAAAAAGACGGCCATTTTGGCACCATACCTCCCATTTCACTTTTTGACACCATGTTCACTTCAGTCCCACAATCTACATTGGAAAATATACCCAGAAAACCTTCCATATGGCAAAATCTAGTTTTAATGTCTCCTGCCTGACCCTCCCCACACACAAAGTAGTCTCATCAGGTAGTTATTATTCAGTGTAGTCCGAGTGTAAATAGTATAATTAGGTGCCTGGCAGGCTCCAAGTCCATCTTTAAACCTTGAACCCTCATTAAAATGCAGCAGGAACACTGTCTTGTCATAGCATGTTTTAGCGTGACACAGCAGCATGCAGCATGTTATTACATTCTCCCATCATGCACCAGGCAACAGTGTACAAGCGCCAAGGTATCATCATCACAAGGCACAGCACATTACCAAAACGAGTGGGGAAAAATTTTGGGATGCAAAAATGGGGACCCACAGACTAGTGCAAATTATCTGAACTGTGCTGTGGGGTTTAGTTTTTTTTTTAACAAAAAGATTATTCATATGTAATGTGGGTTAAAAAAAGTAAAAAAGAAAAACACACCAACCTTCTCGTAGCTCTGAGGGATGTAGGGGGTTTGATGCGGAACACAATGACATGGGGAGAAGAGAAATAGGGGAAACACAGAGAGAGTAAAAAGGCCTCTTCAAGGCTTTTAGCTGCAACATCTACTCTCACTAACGACCTTTGACCTTTCCGCCAGACCTTCAAGAATCAATTTATTTTTGTGTCGCCTCAATAATTAGTCCTTCTGAGGGAACTGCTTTTTAACTCAAACAATTCCATTGATAAATCAAATCAAAAAATAAATAAAAACTAACGCAAGGCTGTTATATCATCTTAAAACACATAACCTAAACATTTCTTTTATTCCCTTTCATCTCTTTCACTTCTTTCTGGCAGCTTCAGAATTTTGACAGAAATTTCCTCCATAACAAAACTGCCATTTTATTGTTCTTCCTGGAGTCCCGGCACTTAGGTCCCATCTCTCCTCACTACATCAGCCTTCTTAAGGAGTGAAAGAGAAGCGGCTGTGTTGCTCCCATCGCTGGGCAGGAACAACCGACTTCAGCTCTCAACCTCTGCGTCGAGCACGCGTCAGCCTGCAGCTCTCTGGACAAGGCCTCGTGCTACAAACTCACTGCATGCTTGTCGCTTATGGAGAGGAGTCCGCTGTTCCTACACCGTGGCCACATATCCTTTTTAAACACAGTCGAACCTTGTATGTCAGAGACCTGGGAGGAAAGCTCCAAGAGGGACCAAATATCCATCCCCCTAACATTTTTATAATCAAAATTAAAATTGCAGGAAAAAATCATTTGCATTATCTTCAATACTTCACCAATGATCTTTCATCTCTTCATCCAATTGGTAATTATTTCCTTCCCAATATCATAACTTGTCTAACGGCACTAGTTCAAATTATAATTTTTCAAATGACATATTACTTTTCCTTCTAATAAACATCATCCATTACCTTCAAACCCTCAGAGGTCAAATCTTCAGGAGCATGAAGTGACCATCAAGCAACTGTCCAAATGTAGGAGTCAAACTGTTGCCTTGGTAACCACTTTATCCTCTGAAGAGGGAGCCCGGGGCATTGATCATTTATAGGCACCAGGAAAAAAACAATTTTAACATAACAAACAACTTTCTTATGCTGTGAGTGGTACTTTACACATAAGTCATGCAAGGAGGATAATATTTTTTTTTAACAATTTGTATTCTGGTAAATTGTCTGCAGAGTGAATTCATAACTCTCAGCTGGGAATGCTGATCTACTTACAGTATAGCCATTATGTTAATATACTGCATTAATATTTCCCCTTTGTGTTGTCATTTCATCATTTTCAAATTATTAGTTGTTACAACATAAGGAGAGGAAGGCCTGAAGCAGTTTTGTACTGTTTGAACAAGAGCAATCAAGAATACATTAGAAATATATGCACGGGATTGAAAAACCTCAGAGGCCATATAGCCTCAGCCATGCTAGTCAGGAGGCAGGGGTAGAGGAAAATGATCCTTTTGTGGACAAAAGATTTGTCTTCTGCTTCTAGGTATCATTAGGGGATTTATTAATGAACCCCACTCCCAGTGTGGAGGCCTCATCTTCTGGAAGCACAAATCAGAAACGCAGGCAACGCGCACCAGAAATTTCAAATATGCGCATTCAGGGGTCAAGCATGGATTCAAAACATTACCCTTCGTGTACCAACTCCTCTTTTACCAACGATCACTCTAACCTCCTTCTCTACGGCCATGCCTCCATCAGTCTTCCTGTCTCCCTAAAACAGGCTTTCGTTACCTATCCATCTAAAGCTTCATTTTCCTCGTTTTCTCTCCTGCCAATTTTGGCTGTATGAGCTTTGGCCTTCACGTAGGTTTCCCCAGTTAAAGCAAAATAGAAAAAAATATGGAAAAGGGCTAGGGAATGGAACTAAGTGAATAGCTCGTTAAGAGTGAGGCCTGGCACAGGTTTGAATGGCCTCTATTGCACTGTAAAATTCTATGATTCTACCATATGTTTTTCTCCCTCTGCCATTGGACATCAAGACATAGATTTACTAAATGGTGTTACTTTAATGTGTGTGTGCCTTAAACAAGATTTTCTAATAACACCTAGGTGGACTGGTGCTCAGAAAATCTAGGCTCTGTGGTGTTAAATCCGTTTGATAATCTTGCTTCAGGGGAGATTGTCTCGGAGCATTCTCACTTTCAAAATACTTGCTTCTGTTCTATTGATATGGATCTCTGTCAGTTTCCTGCCTGTCTGGAACTAAATGTTGGCAGAATGAGTTAGAATGTAGACTTGAAAAGAGTCACTAATGCTTGAGAGTGACCAGGCCTCATTTCAGGCGAAGCTGTACGCAGCAATACTACAACGTACAGCCACCACCTTTGGAATCAAGCACCTGCTTTATTGCAAAGAATTTGTCTTTTGGTACACCTTAAGCACCAAAAAAGTCTTGAATTATCTATTTATTTTGTTACCAAAGATTTGGCTCCAATATGCACTTCGATATTGGAAAATATCATATTCTTACAAAAAGCAAAAAGAGGGCTGATCGCCATCCTCTCATCTCCCGGGCTGCAGTTGGAGTTGAGCCCAGATGGATGGGATGAAAGTCTTCTTTCCGTCAGCTGTTAAAAACCCAAAATTAAATGAGTCAACCTCCAGCTCAGCTCCCAACGGACCTGAATTCACAGCACAAAACTGCTCATAATTCAGTATCAATTCACTCTGACTGGAAAATTTTACTCAGCAAGGTTACAAAGAATGCAGGTTTTAATTAAAATGATGCAGCGCTCCACTCAGGAGTCTTCTCGAGTTGAGGCTGAAGGCCTGGATTGTCCACTCTGTGGAGGGACAGGCAAAAACCTAGCAACAACATTTATATGTTTCTGGGAGGTAACCATTATTAATGACATGCAAATGAGCCAGTTACACTGGTTAAGTGTCTATAGTAACTCCACAAAAAAAAAATTGGCATTATAGTTCTTTACTCTTGTTTTCAAAGAGGAAAAAGTGGAATTGGATTGTGGGGCACAGAAGCCTTCTGTGGCAAGACAGTGGCTAGATTATGGTTTTTATTGGCATAATAAGGTAGGGAATGTTAGACTACTCAACAAAGGCACTCCTCATCTTGGTGAAGACTAAATTCTCTCCCCTCCTGTAAAGATTGAAAAGAAGATAATTCCATCAGAAAGTTTCAAGAATTCACCTGGATAACCTCACACTAATGCATAACAGCATGAAGTGTTGAAGCATGGACTTCCACTTGAAATCTACCAGAGGTGCAGTGACTGAGTTCCTCAGGTGTGTCCCTATGGAGATGCAGCAAGTGGAAGAGAGGAATTTCTCCACAACAAGCAGGAGAGTCAAAGGGAGAGGTACCTTTGATCATTTTTGAGTGTTATGTAGACTTTCCCACATGAGCAGAGATATCCTGCACAATAATACAAGTTCTATCATGGTTGCAGCTTTGGTTTTGGGATCTGTACGCCAGTTATTTATAGCCTGAGACTTTGATCTTGCAGTTTAATATATTGACTACATTGCTTCATGATCGTTCCCATGTATCCATTATTCTACAGTTGAACCCATCAAATAATCTACCACCTGGCCTCTGTCATCCATTCCCAGACTAAGATATTTTTGGATGCCTTGTCTGTTTTAGTTATTAGAGTAAAAGCTTCCTGAGGCTACAAAGAAACCAACAGGTTGCATTTATTTCACCTGGATTTGCCTCCATTGGGACTAATATGCGACATGCAGGTTCCCTGCTGTGGGTAAGCCCATCTGATACCAACGAGAGAAATCACTATTGGGTCTCAATCCCTTCCAGTCTGTCCCTGGAGATGCTTACTGTTTGAGTCACACAGTACAAAGTTGCTGCTTGCCTGCCTCTCTGTCAACATGTCCTTCTCTGGCTATCAGAAAACACAGAATAAGTATGTGTCATTTAGTCTCATTTAAAATGACAACACAAGTTAGGGGGAAATAACATACATGTCCAAGCAGCTTACTTTACTTAACATAGTTCTTAAGTTCTTACAATAGTTGCGATGGGTTACATTGCATATCTCAGCTGCGATGACCAGAAAGGATTTGGAAATAGTTCAGAAAAACTTCATTTTTGTTGCAACTTTACAACAGTCTCATTTGGAATCAGCTGAACTGGGCCGAGATAAAACCTGATGTTGTGACATGGTAGGGATTTCTCTGTCCTTCATGAACATTGTCTGATTTTTAGAAGTCAAGAGATTTCTATAAACTGCACGCTGTTTTCTATGCATGAAAAAGATGCTAGATTTTGCCATCAGCCCTTTTCAGGATCTAGGCCTAGTTATAGGCTTTGATAGTAGACTGATCAGTAGACAATTCCCAGTTGATAGTTATGCTGTCATTTCTGGAAGGATCTGGGTCAACAACTGATAGTTTAGAGTTTGACAGAAAGGTTAAAGCTAATTTACACAATTTTGTGAAAAGTTACTCAAGGCACAATATTTAATCCTGTTCCATTCCTCCAGAATCAATAATCACTCGGTTAAAGACCAAATGGTGTAAAAATATCTGAAATAATAATTTTAAAGATTTGAGAACAATATTTTTAGATGGTTTGGAAAACCCACTGGCCTTTTTTTTTCATTCCAGCTATGGAAGCAAGAGTTTGTCATCCATTTTGTGGTTTGACATAATAAATCAGTTTTTTCTGATCTATTAATTGAGAATTTTTTAAATATTAATTTTCTGTAAAATATAATACTAAATATTTAAATAGCTATTAAGTTTGAAGTCACATCATTCTGTACACTGAAAGAATGAATGGCCTTAACAGAGACGTAACTATTAATGGTCTTCAGCAAGAGGAGTCATTATTCCCAGGGCTAAATTTTAGATACGATAGAAGCAGGCTGAGGTTATTGCAGTCACGGGTAAAATAAATGGGAATGAATTATTTCAAACTAATGCATATTTTATACATTTAAATGCCCTCTTTGGACAAATCTGGCCAAGGCTGGAATGAATGACGATCCAGTGAGGTCTGGGACCTTTTAATTCCTGTCTTTATAGATCAACTTTCCTAAACTGAGCTCAAACACATTCCACTAACACAAGTTACATAAAAGGCTGAATTAGTTCCTTCCCTCACTACCTACAGTTTATCTACAGATCGAACAGGGGCGTATATTACCATCTTTGAAGGGGTTTGAAAAATCTTGGCCAGGAGACTGGGTAACCAGCAGTATTCTAACTCTAAAGAATGGTCCAAGTTGCAATTGGTTTAGGTGCAACAGTACTCCAATTGGCCCTCCTGTTGAGTGCATCAAGTGGGCCCCAACACATGTGTCGCTAAATTAGACACGGTCATGATGAAACAACACGTTTTTTGTTTAATATCTCTTTTTGTTATTAGATTTCACAATCAGTACCTACAGGACTGTTCCCAAAATAAATGATAGCACTTGGATGTGTTTGTTGAGGATCTTAGCACACATCTTATGAACATCTGTCGTCAGTGCAGATAAAGGGAATGTCACATGACCATTTCTATCCCATCTCATGTGTTAGTTCCATTCTTTAATCAAACAGAACTGACATAGTGACATCCCATGGTTATGACATCACCTAAGTAAGTTTCAACTATATCGTTCAGAAGACTGAAAATGACCAAGGTCACCTATCCTGCCATGTCTGATCAAATAGCTCCTCAATTTGATTCACTCGAGTTTAGTCTTTTCCTATGAGTTTAGATGATTTTGTTTGGAATATCTCTTGCTATTAGGGTAGATTATTCCATACTGCTCAGAGCAACTCACTACAGTAACTTTCAGAATGAGAGGCTCTCGTTGTTCTGTCATATTGTACAGTGTGCTGATATAAAGAATATCAAGAAACTATTTAATGGGATAATTGCACATCTGCTAAAAAGTGCAAAATGTGGGTACCACCTTGAAATGAGAACAGAAAGAGCTGGAAATACTCAGCAGGTCTGGCAGCAGAGAAACAGATGCTGCCAGACCTGCTGAGCTATTCTGGCACTTTCTGTTCACCTGCCTTTTCAGATAAAAAATCTGGAGTAAACAGGAGAGGCGTGGGATAAAGTTTTAACAAAGCCCTTTTCAGAGAGACAGTGGGGTCAAGCAGATAGTGGGGCCTTTTGTAAATAATTTGTTTCAATATGGGTTTACAGACTGCAAATTCTGGAGGTCCATAGGAGCTCAGTCAGCACCTGAATGAGAAAAGACAGGTTAATGTGGTGGGTGGGGTCCCTCGATCAGAGTTCTGTTGGGGTTCTGATGAAGGCCACTGACCCGGAAATGTTGGTGAGAGGGTAAGGGCGACTCTGGCAGATGCTGGGTGACCTGCTGTGGGGTTCCAGTAATCCGAGTTGCTCCTTCTGTGTTACAATTTGCTCTCGGGCTTGAACTGTTTAGTTTTCCTGGGTACATTTTGCAAGGAGGATGCTTGCCATTGCAGAGCTCAGCTGGACTTGTGGTGTCTTCCGGTGATTAAGATCAGGAGTTGGTGGGGGGTCTCTGGGGTTGGTGCGCCCGAGTCATGAAGTGACATCATTCAGGCGTGCCGATACCTGTGCCTGAATCTCCAACCCCTTCACTACAGCTTTGTGTTAGGAGAGCAACCTTGTAAAATATACTGCAGTGCACAGAGCTGCTTGATATTTTTTATAATTGAAGAGAAAATTAAAAATAGAAAATGATTTCTTTTGATCCTTATGGCAAGGCTCTTCTGGGACAAATATAACCTGTCATTTATTCCCAGGAAATCTCATGGGTTTTCCCATGAATTTTAATATAAGAATTCAACCTATCAGGAATATACGCCCCTGTGCTGAACTGCTTTAATGGAAAACAAACTTTCAGAAACTAGAAGTTCATAGAAGTCGTTCTAGAGGCCCAGCACCCTTTAGTGAGAGGGTGTTGAGTAATCAGCCGCTCCCTACCTCTCACGTAAAGATTAGCGGGAGGAGAATACCGCACCCCGGCGTTGTTTGAAGCCACACACTCATATTTCCCCTGGTCAGTTTCTTCGCTGTTCTCGATCTGCAGAGCACCTGTCAGGAGACAAACGGCAGCAGGAGGAATTAAAATCCCAGGACTTCTCACGCACAGCATGCAGAAATGGCTGCAATTTCCTACTGACCTTCCCTCAATACCCTGTTCACATCGCCAATACTGACCCGTCACAAGCCATGAAACCGGCTCACCCAAGTACAGAATACTGTTCACAAGTTAAGCAGCAGGACAAAGGGCAAGTTTGGGGCTAGGTGTCTACTTGCATGAGGAGAGAGTAGTTTCTTAATCCGGGATCGCTTCAGAAATGCCACGGGACCTCTTTTCAGCTGTGATGTTTCATAGGGAGCGCCTCGTCCCCACCCCAGGACACTCTGGAAGAGTGTGCCTACCTGTCCGAAACAGTGCATGCCAATCGCCAATGCTACAAACTCAATCCCCAGACTTGCTTTATGCTCCAACTGAAACACACAGATCAAATGCTCCAAAATGAACCTGCCCTGGTCAGCTCTAATGCTGCAGAGAAAAGGGTGGGAAATGATTCTGTTTAAAATTAATGCAGTTTAACCTAATTCTGACTCCTGATTCCAAGCCAACAGTTAGCAATTATTGACAGTTTGTAAAAGGAGATGCAGGCCTGGGTTCTTATAGCTCCTGTGAACTGAGATCAGCATCACAAGTACAAAACTGGTCCCTGAACAATCTGCTATGGCAGTCTCAACAGGGCACAGACAGGAATGAAAACAGCGCACGCCTTTTAAAATGGATCAGTCCATTTAATGGGGGACTACCTCAGATTATAATCCCCAGACTTGCTTTATGCTCCAACTGAAACAGAAAACACCGTGACCGCACTCGCATTTATAGATCTCAAGATGGATAAGCAGTGTGGGAATCTTAGAGTATCCAGTTCAGACCTTGGAGGGGCCTGCTCTCAAAGCTGCAGTGACTCTAGTTATATTGGCCTTCACTTCTTACTTTGTGACAGAGGGCAATCCTTTAACAGGAGGTATTGTCTACTAAACTAGCTTGGTACATTCACAGTACCCATTGGCCACTATTCAGATTATAATCCTAATCCTAAAATGGAAAAGAAGTAGACACAAGATTTTTTAAAAACATCTTTGTGAGGAACTTCAAAGATTTTCCCTCCAGTTTTCATCCCTTCTCTTCCCAAAGTGATGCTTGTTGCTGGATTATGATTCGTCGGATCTTGTCGTTTTTCCGATACTTTTTCCAAATGGCCATTCTTCATGTGAGCCCAGACAATTAGGTGCCAGATAACTAGACTATTTAATCATTCATGGACTTCACAGGTGAGCCCAGTTGGGCGGCACAGTGGTGCAGTGGTTAGCACCGCAGCCTCACAGCTCCAGCGACCCGGGTTCAATTCTGTGCGGAGTTTGCAAGTTCTCCCTGTGACTGTGTGGGCTTCCGCCGGGTGCTCCGGTTTCCTCCCACAGCCAAAGACTTGCAGGTTGATAGGTAAATTGGCCATTATAAACTGCCCCTAGTGTAGGTGTGGGGATGTGAGAGGGTAATGGGATTAATGTAAGATTAGTATAAATGGGTGGTTGATGGTTGGCACAGACTTGGTGGGCTGAAGGACCTGTTTCAGTGCTGTATCTCTAAATAAATAAATAAATAATGATCACAGCAAATTCAGCCAACCTGCAGGCAGCGGGGGATTGGGGGTGCGGGGGGGTGGTGGTGGTGTTGCGGTGGGAAATATAATCCTGAACAGACAAGTTACTAGAAAGAGGAATATGGGCAATGAACGAGGATTGTATGGAAGACACATGTTCATTTGTATCTCGCACACTCAAATTAGATGGGAAACATGGGATCTGCGTTTAACATAAATCACCCTAAGCAGAAGACTGAAACGGGGAAAAAAAAACAAATACTCATGAGCATTTACAAAGCTAACCAAATATATTTTTTCTACAATCGGGCTGAAGTATTAGTTCTCTGCTCTTAGTAACAAGGTCCTGTCACTTCTGATTGAAAGTCCAGCCCTTCACATGGTCACCCTGTCATGTGGCCCACTGTGGCCTTGGCACCAGCAGCTTCGAACACTGGCCCCTTGCACACAGACATATTTCTTGTCAAGCTGGTTTATTGCCTTGGGCTCCTCTCAAATGATTTATTTATACAAATACAAGTTTTTTCAAACTTCTTTGTGAGGAACTTCAAGGATTTTCCCTCCAGTTTTTAATCCCTTCTCTTCCCAAAGCAACGCTTGTTATTGGATTATGAATCGTCAGGTCTCGTCGCTTTTCCGATAATTTATCCAAATGGCCATTCTTCATGTGAGCCCAGACAATTAAGTGCAAGATGACTTGACTATTCAATCATTTATGGACTTCACAGCCGAGCCCATCCTGTCCTCACTCAGCGCCCATCTATGCACAGCTCCTGGACAGCGTTCTGGAGTGGAACCCAAATTGACTATTCCCTTCCCCGCTTTATCCCAAAGGGACACTGCGGTTAATTATAATGCCCCAGCCTGCCAATAGCAGAAACCAGGGAACAATCCCTATCTGGACCTTGCTTGGTCTTTGTGGATCAGAAGCACTCGGCCTGAAGTTCCAGGATACCCTCTTTGCTAATGGGTTGATCAGAACTTCCCAATCTCCCATGTTTCCCCCCTACCCCACACCCAGCAACCCTGGAGCCCATCATTGTGGGGATGGGGGTCATTAATGCACATGGGGCAGGCCCTTGGCACCTGTATGGCACATCAGTGGCACCCATCCTGACAGAGGCCTGGAAATTTGGGGTTGGTGTTATGTCGTTATGTTGCAGCACAAGGGCCAGATGAAAACTTGCCACTCTTTCCTGCATTTTGGAGTGTTTCAAAGGCTTGCTCGGAGTACACATAGATTTCAACAGAACCTATCAGGAAACAGAAGTGATTCATGACATCACAAGAGCATCTGCACAAAATGTCCACATCCAACGTGCCCTCCAACTACTGCACTGAAGCTTAAAACAATGGTTGACTGAGCACAAACCCTTTGCATACACTGAAACCGTGAGTGAACGAAGGAACTACACTCACTACCTGCTCACCAAGGAAGTGCAAAGAAACCAGCAAAAGACCATCTGGAACAAGGAAACAGTCACCTTTGTGAAAAAAGCCAACCAACAGAGATAGGAGAGAGAGAAATAGAAAGAGAATTAGGGAGGGAGAATCGAGGTAGCGAGAGCCCACTTGTTTGATGACAAGATCTGCAACAACAATCATTTTCTCTTGACATTTTGATTTAATAGAATTGAAGCATTCACAGAAAGAGTTTAAAATCCTCTCAACACAGCTATCTAAACTATCAAAACTATCAAAGGCCCTGAAAGTACAACCGTATAATATTCCTTGTTTATTTCTCTCAATTAACAATCGATAAAGTGTGCTTATGAAAATGGCAATAAACCGTTGGGAAGAGAAAGTAACCCATTGCTTTAGTAACCATTACAAACCCCCCTCCCCCACTAAATATCCCTTCCTCATTCATTCCTCCAAATTTCTTTCCCTTGTTCCCTTTCTCAGATGAGGTAGACAAAACTGGGACCTCCCCAAATGCACGGTAAACCTTGGGTGCAAACCATAGTCCCACCACTCTGTGCCTCAGTGTTGGGGCTGCATCTGTAAGATTGCACCAGCAGCCAAGTCAAGGTTATGACCCTCTCGTTCTCGAGTCCCAGAGGCCAGGAGGGGGACAACTCGTTGCATCTGCATAACCTGCATGCATGAGAAATTTACATCAGTAAATAGCTGATGAAGAAGAAATTTAAGAAACTGGCATCAGTGCATTTCAATCAGCTTCTGACTAAGCAGCAACACAGAGAACACTTTCCTGTAGAAGGACTGCCCAGTGTTATCCACACTGAATGATATTGAGAACACAGTAAAATGCATTACACTGACTGAATTATGCGGACTTTTGAATGGAAGCACAGTGGATCCTGCTAAACTTGTTCCCCACAGGAATGAGTTACACTCTCATTAAACAGAGATGGTGTACAACCTCGAGTTCTAACTTAAGGTGATTCCGTTGCGTTGGAGGTTGATATGTCTCTTCCAAAATGATGGCAGAGGTCATGAATGAAGAAGCCTGCAGGAGCCAGAGAGAAATAGAAACTCCAGACTCGCCAGATTCCAGTGAATTTTATTAATCCTAGAAAATGCAAGTTCAGTCCCACCTCTAATACATTTATTTGTTCTTTCTCTGTGGCCCCCAAACCTCCCCACCCCAAAGATGCTGACTGTACTGGTGTAATGTTCTAGCGGTGCAGCTGCTCTCTGCTGCCTCATCATTTGTGAGCTTTTTGACCATGGGGAACATCACAGCTGAGCTTGATCCTGCCCTTGCCCAACTTTCGCAAGCCAGTTCACCTTGCAGCAGTGTTACTGGCTAGCAAACCGGGGATGAGTGGCCAGGCAGAAGTTTCCCATTCCCCAGCCCAGAAGCACGGAGGTTAATTGCAGTATCTCAATTGTAGCAGCCCTGGCTGAATTCAGAACAAAGCTTGGGGCCTAGGCTGTGCAATTGATGCATGGGAAGGGAAAAGATAGGGAGCCTCCAAATGCCCATTTACATTGGACGTGTTTGAAAATCGGGCATTGAAAGAGCTGGGAGAACGGGGTGATTTTATAATCAGCTTTCTTTTGAATAATACAACAGTGAAAGATATGCTAAAGTGCAAGGCTGGATATGCAGACATTAACACAGTAACATACATAACTAACATGGAAATAATCTACAGGATGTGGGCTATTGACATTATAGATAAAGATACTTTGTTAATATACAGAGCAAAGACCTCCACATCACTGGTTTTCGTAAAAATCATTAAAAAAACATACCAAATACACAATTTTTTTACCACATAGTTGTCAGTTACACAAATCATTTTGTCAAAGGCACTCTTCAGTTATGTTTGAGTGCCCTGTCTTGATGCAAAGGCACACAGAGCCATGAAGCATTTCCGTTGGAGCACGGGTCATCTCGTCTTCCATTATGGGCTGTCTACAGTTTTAATCATTAAAATGCCTGCCAAAAATATTCCTCGAGCTGGTTTTGCGGAGGCCAAGGCCACCTTGGAGAGGGCCCTCAATGTAATTGTAATCACACAGCATGGTCCTCCAAAATAAATAAATTAATTAAATAAATGACACGGCTTAAAAATTAAAAGGAGAGAGAAGCTTTCGGGGGATGGTGGGCAGACACTGAGAGACAAATATGGAGCTGTGACTGGCTTTATGACACACAAAGCTATGATATGCTTTCAGTTAAAGCATATCGAATAGAGAGAAATCTTGCTCAATTTAATATAAGTTTTAAAGAAACACAAAGAACGGACTGCGACAAAATACCAGACACAAATTAAAAAAACCTTTTTTTTGCTTAAACAGAAAATGAAAAGATCTTAAAGAAAATGAAAAGGATAAGTAATTAAAACGAAAAAGAAACTAAAAAAAAAGGTGAAAGTTCACCGACTTCCATCATTCTTACCTCGTATTGGAGTACCACCTGCGAGGATAATATGAATGCAAATAAGATTAAAAAGAAGAGCCGTTAGTTGAAGAAGACAGGCCGCGGGCTTTTGCAGCAGAAGCAGATTTTAGAAGATAAGATTTCAGACGTATAAACACTTCACTCTTTTTAAACTGCTGGTGGACCTCCAGTTAAAGGAAGACTGCCCTATTAGGGCAGGTGCCACATTTGAGGGGAATGCAGAGCTTCCCATTTCCATAGCAACATGGCCTCCAAAGCTCGGACCGCAGTCGGATGGTTGCCCACGAGATGTTCATGGTAAGGTAACTGTCGCCTGGGTGATCCATATAACTGGGCAGAAGTGTAGGGTGTGACACCAGTGGCTGGTTTGAGACACTTCACCTGGTTTGTACCAGAAGGAGCGCAGAGCAGTCCAAAGATTTGGAATCAGATCAAACACTGAAAATACTGCAACTCTCTTCTCCCTGTTTACTTGAGCATTTTCCCTCATCTCTCCTAAAGGCTCACTCATTTTGGGATTAGGTTCTGTACAGCCATTATGTGCACCAAATACCCTCTGGCACTTTGTCAGTGTGGCGAAGGGCTTTGGGGTGGGGAGGAGGTGTCATTGCAGCTGAGCTGTTTGGGCTCATTGAGAATGGGACAGAATTACAAGGAGATGCAGTTGTGATGAAAGGTTACAGACCTGAAACGTTAACTCTGTTCCTCTCTCCACAGATGCTGCCAGACCTGCTGAGTACTTCCAGCACTTGCTGTTTTATTTCAGATTTCCAACATCTGCAGTATTTTGCAGATGATTGCCTCTGGTCCTAGGTTACCACCAATGCCATTCAAAAACTAGCCACTAGAGGATGGATGAGGCAACCCAGGGCATAATTTCCCTCCGAGAATGTGGAGAAAGTGTGGGGTGTCCACTCCGGGGGCTGAATTTTATGTTCTCCCCGCTTTGAAGGCGGGGAGAGCATTTAATCGGGTGGGATGATGGTGGGTGGGGACCCCACCACCTTCCAATCTCCACCCCAATTAAGTCTGTGGCAGGAGGGCCCGTGAATGGCCTCCCGCTGCCAATTTAAGTGCTTAAATGGGCAATTAATGCCCAATTAAGGGTCTCATCCTGCCTCCGCTGGTATTAGCCCAGTGATGGGTGGGCCTGTCGCCACACAGGAAACACAACAAGCAAACCTGTGCAGGTTGCTTGCCATCTCCCAGGGGTGGGATGGCGTGGGGTGGGGTGGGGTGGTCCCTCGTTTAAAGGCCTGATCGACGGACCTGGCAGCGGGAAGGGGTAGACCCACTGCAAGCCATCCCCTGCCCTTGCTGCCTGCAGGCCCCCTCCTCAGTGACCCCCAGCCCGTGAAACCCCTCCCACCATGACTCACCTGTGGCCGGGGTCCCTCAATGATCCTGGGCCTCAGGTAGGTGCATTACTGACAGCAGCCACTGCCTTTGCGGTGGCGCTGCTGAGTAAAAGAGCCGTCATCCTCTGATTGGCCAGCAGCTCTCGGCGGGCGGGACCTCCGTCACCAGGATCCTTTATCCCAGAAAAGGCCCGCTGCTGCCCAGTTAAGTGCCTAATCGGCAAATGATGCAGCGTGCCTTCCCAAAAAGAGGCGACACTGGGTTCTCGTCAGCTCTTCAACTGGTGGCCGAGACTCCCATCGCCTAAATAAAATACCACCCCAGATCAATAAGGGCAGACCTATGTCTTTCTGCCACTGAGCTATTTAGATTCATGGCGCACCTTGTCATGAGCCTCAATTTTTAACACAGGTTTGATCTATTTGAACTCTTTTGGTTGACAGTCACCACATTTCTGGCACAAGTGAAACAGTTTCTTGACTGTTGCTCTCAACCTGGTGGAGCTCAAGTAGGCTTGCCAATCCTCCAGGATTGGATTGGCCTGGAGTTTCCAGAAATTGAACGTTAGTCCCCAGGATGCTCTTGCGAGTAACCCTGAAGAAAATCATAGAGGTATATAAAAAAACTGTGATTATTAGTTATAAAAATATTGGAGATGGGAAGAAAAAAAGTTGTTTGATTCACAGTCAAGAATCAGCTGATTGGGTAATAAAGATTTTATTTTGTTTCGAATTGGCATTGGAAAGCCGAGAGAATGGCTGTCTTGGGCGATCAATGGAGATAGTGTGGAGGCGGGGGTCTTGGAACCAGGAGGTCATGTGATGAAACCTCCAGGATCACATTTCACCAGAGTTGTCAACCCTAAGCTCAAATCAGGTTTCGATGTTCTTTAGGACTTGGATCCCTCTGATTTTGAGAGGTCTTTCGATTCCTAAACACTTCACTCCTGAACTGGGAGCTTATACTCCAGGGGCAGAAGAACTGTCAATCAGCAAGACATTGACTTTGCAATCCCAGTTACTGCATCTGTGATTAACAGAGCACGTGTTCTACTTGTAAAGTCTCAAAAAACATATCACTGAATTTTTGGCTGTGGGCAGAACAAAATACACCGTGAGCCAGCAGATTCATTCTTGGATAAATCTGGATCATGTGTGTATCCCAAGGTCCAGATTCCTCCTGGATCATCCTCCTACAATGCATTGTATGTCTCACGGACAGAGGACATTTCAGCTCGAACTGCAACATTGCTCAACCAAGTGTACCTCAGAATCTGGCAAAAGGTCAGGGGTCGAAAAGTATGTGAGCTAAATTCCAGGATTAGCAAGTCTATGGGAAAAGAGCAGGGTAGTAGGACTAATTGGACATCTTTTTAAAAGAGCTGGTATATACGATTAAGATTTCGGCAATGTGGGCACTTCATCCACATTAATCCCAGAAGTTCAGGTTCCAGGGGTCATCTGGATACATACTCAAATTATGTAACCATGGGGTCAGAGTCGACCCTCTTCACCACTGCTCCCAGCACCCAAGGGTCAGGATCAAATACCATGCAAAACTATTCGATTAGGCAAATCCGAAATTGCTCCGCTTGGATATTTAAAACATTTTCAGAAGTCACAACATTTTATTTGACTCCTCTTTGAGAGTGTGGCACAATCTTCCTTTAAAAGGTGGCAGGTCCTCTGGCTACCAGCAAAGTGGCACAATTTCAGGCAACATTTTACCACATTCCTAAAATCCGGCACATCCAAATGTTTGGTGTCTTGGATACTAAGTTCCAATGGATCACGGAATTTGATTGTTCAGCAGCCATTTTGGAAGGAAGATGGATCCGTGCCTACACACTGGGGTACGTTCCATATACCGACAGCCCCCTATCCGTTCAACAGCTTCCCTTTCCTTCTCAGATGGGACGGCGGGACTCTGGGTCTCCGTAGACCAAGATCAACAGTGATCCGTGGTCACCTGATTGACAATACTGGGGAAGGCGTGGAGAGGGTTTCACAACACTCTTTCTTGAAAACGAGTACCTCCCACTTTGCAGGAAAATTCTGGAACTTACTCCTAAAAAAACAACAGCTAGGCCATGAGTCAATGGCCAACTGAGGATTCCAAGGTATAGACCTCAGTTAGGAGGCAGGTGTACTACACCACTGGATTTCCCAAAGCAGAGTTTTCCTGTAGCAGATTTATAGGTTCCCCCCCATCCCCCCACCTCCTAACCCACCCCAATAAGAGTCTTTAAACTACATGGCTACTATTTCTCTCTGAAAAATGACAGGGAATTCTAATCTGAGTTAAAGGGTGTTTAAAGCAATATTTCCAAACACAACATATTCTCTCTTTACAAGGACAACTAGTAACACATGTCTCGGTTCAAAATGCAGCCAAAAGAAATATGTAGAGTATTTTTTTAAAAATAACTCTCGTGCTCATCATGATGAGGGATGTCAGCACTGGGAAAAAGATCTGCACCAAGCAATCCCTGCAGCACAGTCGGATGCAGAGTAAACCTCCCTCTCCCCTGCCCTCAGCAGTATGCCACAGCCCCAACCTCAAAAAAGCATCCCTTATTGAAATGACGTGTTCCTTGCCTTTTTAAAGTAATTTCCCCCTTTTCAGAAGGTATTGACTCCTTGCTGGGGTATGGTGTTGTGGCTCCAGTAGTTCACCTTAAACAGCCATTATTGATGTGTGAATCTGGATAATGATGGCTGACAGGCCATTTGACCACAAAAGGAATCACCGCAGATCCTGATCCTATCCTCACCAAACATCCATACGTATTTTCCAGTTCTGAAGTCAGCTATTTTATCGCTCCTCTGAGCAAGAATGCCAACTTATTGCCAAAATAAGAACTAGATTAAGGCATTTGGTTCTATTTTAAGTTAACTAAAAACATCTGATAAGCAATGTGGAATGTTACCACTAGATTAGCACAAGGGGAGACCAACTACAGGAGGCCTGTCTGGGCAACAGTCAAATACGAGATGTTATACTCTACACTGACATCACTTCCTGCCAGTTCAAGAAAAGAAACACAACAACACCCGACTTCAACATCAAAATAAAATAAAGTAAAATAAAATATATAAAGGGGAAACCATCCCTTTCCAAAAGTGTTGGATTTAGGTTGTTACCAATTTCAGAATGTGCCAAACTGCAGCCTGAAACTGTGTTGAGCTTCTAAAGGGAGTGGGGGTGTTAATCTGTTAGGGTTATTAGGTAACAGTTACAGTTAATAAAGCAGGTTGTTAGCTATTAGGATAGCACCTATATGTGATGGTGTGGGCACTGGGAGCTATGATTAATTAAAAAGGAGACAGGGGGTGGGGAGAAAAGGGCAGTCAGAATATAACTTTAAGAGTGTTCCATGGTTCATGATCTAACTGAAGCTTTGCATAGGGAAGGAGTTTCACATCCAATGCAACAAGTGGGTCAACAATGTAAATAACTGGCTGCTGTGCCTCTGACTCCAGGATCAACCAGGTCGACATGTTTCTTTGTGAAGGGGTACTGAACATTTCTGTCACCCTCAGTTCTGACAGTTCCCACAAAAAAATCCTGCCTCTTCCCCCATACAATGCTTTCCTGAATGGGTTTAGGGATAGGAAGGCAATTGAATGGGAGAAAGAGGGGGGGGGGGGAAAAAGGGCAATAGAAGGGTAATTGAATGGGCGAAGGGGGAGGCACAGGGCAACAGGAAGGAGAGCAATGGGTGAGGAGTGGGCAACCAGAGTGGTAGGAGAGAGATTGAGCGGCGAGTGGTGAATACTCAGGGCTGTAGGAGGGAGATGGAAAATGTGAAGGGCAGGAAGAGGAGAGAGGGAAAATAAAATTCCCCTCCATGCTGCAGATTTGAGGAAGGCCGTATTATTTAAACATTTGTAATTCAAACAGGGGCTTCCTCTGTGGGTGATGCCTCAAAGGGAATGTTTCAGTTCATTAGCTGAGACCTGCGTTAAAAATAAATTAAACAGCATTCCTGCTGGTGAATGCACCCTGTTTGTGCTTCAATTGTCAGTTCCTGGCCTTCATAGGGATGCAGGAGGGGGCGGAATGCCTTAAAGAGTTTCCTGTCCTCACAATATTGGGGAAGGCCCTGTAATTTAAAACTCCAGATGCATTAAAGAAACGCAGAATCCCACCCTCTCTCATTGGAGAAGGCCAAGAACAGGCTTTTAAGATAAGGGTGACCATACATCCCCGTTTTCCAGGGACAGTTCCCAGATGAGATACTGTGCCCCTGGGCAAACGATTTCCCCAGAAGAGTCCTTGGTTTACAAAATATGCCTTGAGTGATTGCCCTATTAACGGCCGTCAGTTCAAATCAAGAGCCACGTGACCCCGAGCTGCCCTGCGGTCAGCTAATATAGTGGGCGGGATTGAGAGGCAGGACGGGTTCTGATTGGTGAGAGGGATGTCAATTTCCTGTTTTCAACCAGCAGGAAGGGTGGACTCACTGAGGGACTTTCATTTATAAAAAAAAATTATGCAGAAATCACTCTGTGGTTGGTGGGCATGCGCCGTCCCAATCCCACACCAAATCCCCGATAGTCCCCAGATGGTGAGCAGTTTTCCTGTGAAATTCAGTGGAAGAGAAAATGGCTGGGGGGGGGGCGGGGGCGGTTGGGGGATAGGGGTGGTGGTGGTGGTGGTAATGCTGGCAATTGGACTAATGAGTAGTGGCTGGAGCTGGGCTGTGTAGAATGTTCTGGGAGCCAGATCAGGCACGTTCCGTGGCCTCGGATGGTTTTTTAGTTTTAGAGATACAGCACTGAAACAGGCCCTTCGGCCCACCGAGTCTGTGCCGACCATCAACCACCCATTTATACTAATCCTACACTAATTCCATACCCCTACCACATCCCCACCTGTCCCTATATTTCCCTACCACCTACCTATACTAGGGGCAATTTATAATGGCCAATTAACCTATCAACCTGCAAGTCTTTTGGCATGTGGGAGGAAACCGGAGCACCCGGAGGAAACCCACGCAGACACAGGGAGAACTTGCAAACTCCACACAGGCAGTACCCAGAATTGAACCCGGGTCGCTGGAGCTGTGAGGCTGCAGTGCTAACCACTGCACCGCCCAGTGTGTGGGTGGGTATCGGGCTGCATCACACCCTCTGGGTTCAGTTTAGAAAATTCGGTCACCCTGGTTAAGGTGCAGTCTGGGTGGCGTGTGAGGCCACTGAGCCAGGGAAGAACCCAGGGACAGCAGAGATCAGACTAGGTAGAAAAGGTGCAGGCCCTGAGAATGTTTTGTTTTAGAGATGATATACGTACCTAAAAATAAATTTAAGAAAAATACAATCAAAATGGTGGGTAGTTGGGGGCACGGTGGGGGGGGGGGGGGGGGCGTTGGGTTGGGTTGGGTTGGGTGACTTGTGCCACACTGCCACCAGTGGTGGGAGGACTGCAGCTGCGCACTGGAGACTCAAAGCATTTCCAGTCATTTGTTACAGGGTGCGTCACGGCTCGGTGATCAGATTAACATTGGAAATCCTATTAGTGCGCCTCCTCCTGGTGATACAGGGAGCATCACCACTACTGTAGACTTGTGAACACAAGAATCTCCTTACCAACACTGACATAGAATTTTTCAATGGAACACATGACCCAATTTTAATCTACTGTAGTTGTTAAAAATATTGATGGATAGATTTCACTAAAAATAAATGCTCATCCCTCTGGCTGATAAGTGATTAACGAGAACTGTAAAGTATGGAGTTCTTACTGATGAATACCTGGTATAGTCTCTTGACTCACTGTAGCACAATATATTATGTCACAACTGTGACTACACTTCAAAGGGGCTTCATTGGCTGTAAAGTGTATATATAAGTAGTTCATAGAAATATCAAAAAGCAGCTTGTAAGGTTTGGACAGTATAGCCCTTGAAGAACTCACAGGAATCATTCAGTTAACGTCTTTGCTGCTATTAATGAGCTTATAATATGGAAGGCCCTTTCATTCACCTCTAACTACTCAAACTCCATCCCTGTTCCCTTCAATTTAGTACCCTCCTCTGCTGAAGGTAGCACTTGATTACATAGGCTCAGGCCTCCTTCTGATAACCAAGAGGCTGTTCGTCAAATCTGAACCTCGACACTGCAGCCCAATCTCTGAACTCAATATCATTTAACATGCAATAACCACTTTAAAATAATGGCGATTGCAAAGCTCAAGCTTGAATTTCATTAGGTTATCGTGTCATGTGGGGAACCACAGTTAAGCCTGATCACACGATGAACAGATGTGGAAGGAGGAGAGAATATTGTTCAATCAGTTTCTTGTGTGATTCAATTTGCCCTAGTGCCTGGCTATCTAGTTTTCCACTTTCCAACGGAAGTCACTGGATAACAATCAAGAGTATGCATGTTTTTTCCCTTCCAGGGCTCAGGGGTGCTAAGGCCAACTGTACCATCCTAACTGTAGGACCCCCAACTGTAGCAACATTGACTGTAGCTACATCGACTGTACCACCAACTGTAGGACCCCCAACTGTATCAACATCAACTGTACCATCCCAACTGTAGGACCTCAGCTGCACTGCCCAAATGTTGTGCCCTAACTTCACCATCCCAACTGTAAATCTCAATTGAAGCTAGCTCATTTATCACACTAAATCAAACCTGGGCCCATTCTGCTCTCTATGGCTCAATGTGCATTTATCCAACAAGCATTGTGGGCATTGCTTACAATTTGATAAACAATTTAAAACCCTGTCTTAATGGCAACTTCAATAACCAAGTGGTGCTGAGATGACTACAGCAATTTATAGAAGTTGTTAAAATAGAGCATGGTTGATCCTAAGCCAAGACATGACCACATTAAGAAGAGGTATCTGTATGGGTTAGATGTGGAACTCCAAAAGACTAGAATGGATGCAGAAAACTGATTTGGTTCAGAGGGTGGAGCATGAAGAATTCCTCAGGGATTCTGGGTAAAATCTGTTGCTAGGTTATGGGCAGGGTTGTCTGATGGGGTTTAAAGCAACAACAGTCTTGAGTAGGTCAGTTGGGTAGGACCAGCGGGGTTTTTTTAATAGTTAGTAAAATGCAAGCATGCATTTTAAGCTTGTTGTGACATTAGTCTGGAGAGGGTTTTGTGAATTAGGCTTTGAAGCCAAATACTTACCAAAGGATTCTTTAAGATTAAGAAACAGAAAGAAAGAAAACATTATAGAAGACATTATTCAGCTACATAGTCATTGTTAGTAACATTAAAAAACTTTAAACTTAAAAGTTTTACTTAGGTTCAAACACATTAGAAAAAAAGTTAATTCAATTCACTGTTATCTTGTTTAAATGATTGTTAAGTTTTTTTGTTGTTAATATAATGAGCAACATGCATTCACAAAATAGCAAGGATAGAGTGGTTGCTAAAGTCAAGTTCAAAACCATGGCAATAGAGGCCCTTGAACTTTTTGGGGAGGTCAATCATGTGAAGGATTAAGTGTAGCTCACTGCAGGATGTGAGGTTTAGATTAAACATTTTTACATTAGTTCCTTTTTTAAAATATGTTTTATTTTAAACTTATGATACAAGTTAAAGAAATTGACCGGTCAGTTTTTTTTTGTACCACGTTCACTGAAGTTCTTGATACAACTTGTTCACTTTGCCAATGGTTCCACTGGGTTAAAATGGCTGCTGCCTCCTCACCTACACATACCACAACCAGCAAGGAAAGCAAAAAAGCTTCATAAGAGTTTCCCAATCCCAGCGATTACTTTCAATTTGACACATTGGTCACAGAATGGAATCCCAAATGGAAAAAAATGAGAGAGAAAAGAAAAACAAGAAGAAAAATAAACAAAAATAAAATAAGTGGAGGTTACAGTAGGCCCAGGAGTAAGAGCCACTTCAAGAAATATTATAAAAGGAACTGGAGATACAGTCACAGCAGTGTAGCGTGAATCAAAGAAAGCTCTATGCACAGGACAGACAGACAGAATGACAAGCTATGAGGACGTCACAAACATCAACAGCAATAACAGCTAAACAAAGGTCTTTTGGTTCCATGTTCTCTTTTAAAGAAGCAGATTAATCATTCTTAGATCTGTTAGTAATATTTGTTCTTTTCCGGCCCCTACCTGACCGCAACTGTTTGATGCGTGTACTGGAGCTCGGGTCGACTGGCAGGAAGTCTTTGAACCAGGTGATCTCGGGATCTGGGTTTCCACTGGCTGCGCACAGCATGGTAGCTGTGCGGGTGCGCTCCACCACCTTCAGCTGGGGGCCCATGTCGATGTTGGGGAAGCCAGAAGGCAGCTGGTCCTCTGCGAAGAGAAAGTGGAGAGGGAAGATCATTAAAAAAAAATCTCAAATCTAGTTCACATTAGGTCTGAGAAATAAAGCCCAAAACTCTCCATCCATTTTACTTTTGCATGGGGACCAGAAAGACAGAAAGTATTAACTAATGGACTCATTGTAAATTGGTTTATAACCCAACCTCTTGTCTGCCCCACTTAAATAGCCCTGACACTAAACAGCACCTCACAGGATGGCGGCAGTGGGTCAACAGACTGCAAAATCCAGTAAAATTGGCCATGTTGACAGAAAACAGTACTCGTTTTTCAAGAGCCAACTCCAAATTCCACCCTTCCTATATAAAATGGGTGAAGACTTTAGAGAAATCTTCTGAGCATATTCTATACATTATATGATGGATAAGAGAAGCAGGGTACAGTATAACCATCACAATTTACGCTCTAAAATTCTGCACATATACACTAATCTTGGCTAGAATTGTAGAGTCCAATAGAATGCTCATTCAGAGATGGAAAAAGACAGTGTTTTTGAGGGAGAGTTTTCTTTCTTTCCCCATATATTTTAAGTATTCTCCCTTCCACTGTTACCCCTCCCTGTCCATTGTCTTCCTTTCTGGTTCCACAGGTGCTGCTTAACCTTTCATACCTTCTTCAAGTGGCCATTATTGATGCCTGAACCTAGACAGAATGTGTCGGGAGGCTATTCAACTGTGGGGCCAGCATAGCTGAGCCCGATTCTGTCCTTGCATGACTTCCACACAATCACATCAACCAACAGCAGGCATTCTTTGTACTAAGGCCAATTACAGTGCTCATTCAGGGATGGAAAAAGGCAGCGTTTTTAAGGGAGAGTTATTTTTTAAATTCGTTCATGGGATGTGGGTAATGTGGGCAAGGCCAGCATTTATTGGTCATCCCTAATTGCCCTCGAGAAGGTGGTGATGAGCCACCTTCTTGAACCGCTGTAGTCCATGTAGTTTAGGTACACCTACAGTGCTGTTAGGGAGCGAATTCCAGGATTTTGGCCCAGCGACAGTGAAGGAATGCCGATATATTTCCAAGTCAGGATGATGAGTGATCTGGAGGGGAACTTGCAGGTGGTGGTGTCCCCATGTGTCCCTTGTTCTTCAAGTTGGTTGAGGTTGTGGGCAGTAGATGTTGCATTTGTGGATAAATCCAAAAACAGAACCTCAAGTATCAGCAATGAGTGATATATGCAAATTAATGGAAAGCTGGATTTAAAATGTTTTATCCATGAGGCACCTCAGAGCCCCACAAAGACAAAATGCTAGGAGATTCAACTTGTTTCCAGGAATCTGGAACTCAACAATCTGATTAGATCCTGAGCCCAAATGACATTCTTTCCTTCCTTCTTACTGCATCTTCAAACAGCTGCTCTCGTTCTCCTTTTTAGTCACAAAGCAGCATTCCACAATGTGCAAAGCCACCAGCAATCTTGAGGTACAAGAGTTATTTGATACATGGTTACTTATGAACCAGTTTTATCCTTTCCCTCCCACCCCTGTGCCAAATAGAAGTGGACAGTCTCTGCTCAGTCACCTCCTCCCACAGGGCAATCTGGACAGCAGTAGGTTAGTAATTTTTCCACTTCTTGCTGGGAACTGGCGCTTTTTTTGGATTCGACGTGTCCATTTAAAGCAGTTTCATTTGCATATAAAAAGAATAAACGTCTTGAATAAAGCTCATCCCAATGAAGCAGGTAAATCTTTCAAAGAGTTGCCTGACATGCCATCAATTAGAGCAGATCGTAGCAACACACATTCCTCTCTGCAAAAACCTACTTAACTTCATAATCCTCTCCTCTGTCACAATGTAGAAATTAGTGCCTGCATGAGGGTATGCAAATGCCTGATTTGAAATCATTCAGGATGGAAGTAGGACTGATTCCCAGAAGCAGTTTCAAATCCACGTATTTAATTAATGGCCAGTTCCCAGAATGAAAAATCTACATGAAAATAAGATTATCATTTTTCTGTTTAATTCGAAAAGAACTAAGAAGGCAGTAGTACTGGAGAGAAAGCTGTAGAGACAGAGAGAAATAAATAAATAGACAGAGAGAAAAACAGGAAAAGTAATATAGAGAAAGAAATAGGAAGGGCAATAAATAGAGAAAAAGATAGAAAGGCAGAAAAATAGAGACTGAAAAGACCGTCCAAGAGGAACAAGCTCAGGCATATACAGACAATTTGAGAAAACAGAGCCAGGCAAAGAGACAGACAGATTCTCCACCCCCACCCCCCAACCCATACACACACACACACACACACACACACACACACACACACACACACACACACACACACACACACACACATGGACAGATAGACAAAGACAGATTGGGAAAACACTGATAGAAGCATGCAGATAGAGAGACACACACACTCACACAGATAAATGGAGAGAATAGGGTATTACGACCAAGGCGGGAGTAATGCACTGTTAATTCAGTCCCACTACTCCACAGGTCACAGCATATTCGTAAATTTTCCCACCTATCGGAAAATAGCCAAATTAAATATTCTACTTGTCCCCCAGAATAAAGCACATCAAACTAGGTTTCTTTAAACAACAACAAAATTAACTATTTATTGATCAACTAAATCTTAAACAATAATGAGATAAATCCATATATGAAAAGATTTTACAACTCATTATTCCTAACCCTCATGCACATACACACATACGTTCAAAAACCGATTAACCAGGAAAAAAGGATTTTCTCTTTACAACTGTTTCTTGGGAATAATAAAATAACTGGGTTGTAATGTTCTGGTAGGATATTTCTGGGCTGATGAAGTGTCCCAGAGTCGAATAGTCAGATGGCACTCAAAGTCTCTCCAGGCGAGGTTGATGAACAGTCTGTGATGGGTAGGCATTCATGGCACTTCATTTGCAGCAGGTGTCACAAAGACATTTCAGCAAAGGCTGTAGCAACAGGTTTGCTTGGGTTTTGAAATAGCAGTCTAGCATTAGAAGCTTTTTTGAGCTTTCAGGATCTTCCAAAACATAAGAGGCAACAGGAATCATTCCAGAGGCAGAGATTTTCCAGAGACTGGAGGCAATAGGAAACTGCTACCTTTAAAAATGCAGAGCTTCCTCTCAACAAAGAAGCCTTTCTCCACAGAGAGCAGCAACTCCTCTTTCTCTGGGTCTTTTCCTATACAGGTCTTTTTTCTCTCCAGGCAGTCCACAGGCATCACCTCAAATGTAGAATTTCTTTTCACAAAAGAGGCAAGCCTTCTTACAGAGAGTAAGTCTTTTCTGGTCTGCAAGCAAGTCCCAGCCAGTTTTTCTGCCTCCTGCCTGTCCCGCTTACTGGTCTTCTACAATGCAGAAGTGAAACTGAAACTCTAACAATCAAGTCATGTGACCTGTCATTTCCCTTGCTGTTGTTTGGAACAGGTGTCTTGCAGTTTGTCCCACTCAGTTTAAACACCAAGTTTCAGCATTCAATGTTCAGAGAATTCTTTTTCTCAGTCTGTTAAAACACACAAAATTATTAGTTTTCAAATAAAAAAACAAAACTCTTATGATAAGGGGAAGATAGATACAGAAAACAGAGGGAGAGGAAAAGCACGTGAAGGAGAAAGCCTCAAAATTTCTGTCGGTGATATCAGCAAATACTGCCCAATATTTTAGTGAAGCACAAACCTGTGGACACATTAATGGCATTCAGCATGTTAATATTTACCAACAATGATTGCTAAGTATCATAGAAAGGACAGAAAAGAATACACAGGGAGAGAGAGAGAGAGAAGCGATAGATCTCTAGCCGGCCCTACAGAACGAGAAGGGAAGAATAAAGAAAAGAATTTCCTAGCAGCCTGATGCAGCAGGACTCTAATTCACGAAGCACACCCACTAGAAGAGTACCAGGTGTCAGAAGGTCATGCAAGAAACATAAATACTGTCCATCTAGCTGATATGTGGTGAGCCAGCCCTCCTCTTCGAACACAGCTCCTCATTTTGACAGAGGCAGTTGTATAGTCACAGATCTGTTACAAATCCATTCTCATCAATTCAGTGTTTACGAATTCAATACGTTGAGTACAGGTGTGGTGAAACAGCATAATGGGCGACTGGTTGATTGTGATAGAGTAACACACACAGCAAGCCCTTTTCAAAGCTCTCCTGCCCTGCACATGGTTCTCTATTGTCTTTCACTTTCTCACTTTAACTATATGTTTGGCGAGAGAAGTAGCAGTTTGTGTCTAGATTGGAATCTCTGGAATTCTCTCCCTAAACCTCTCCTCCTCTCCACCTTCGTTAAGTCGTACCTTAAAACCTACCTGTTTGACCAAGCTTTCGGTCACACCTCCTAATATCTCCTTTGTCTTGGTGTCCATTTTTGGTGGGTAATGCTCCTGTGAAATGCCTTGGATGGTTTTACTACATTAAGGGTGCTATATAAATGCAAGTGGTTGCGAACATGGTGATGCTATGAACTATGTGTAGCCCAACAGTAAAATAGGAGATAGTGGAAGCCACACTTTGGTCAGGCACCTGCTTGAGTACTCTGTCCATTTTGGGCACCAAGACAAAAGGCAGACATTCAACATTGAAGGTGTTGCAGAGAAGGACCAAAAGGCTGATCCTTGTGTCACAGATTGAACTGTTAGAAAAGACAGGAGAAACTCAGGATTTTCATCCTCAAAATAAGGTGAGAGAAACCTCACTAAGGTAGATTATAGTAAACTTGCATTTAACATAGCACTCACCACATTTCTCAGCAATGTCTCAAGGCACATTGCATACATGAATTACTTTGAAGCATTCTGGCCTTTGTTATTTGAATATACAAAAGAATGTAAAAAGGTCTCAACCCACCAAGCCCATGCCCTCAAAATACAGTGCAACCACGTATACTATTTACCCATTCTTTAAACAATCTTCTGGGCAGGCAGAAGCAATCTGTGGTCAATTCAAGGTAAAACATAGGGAATTTCCTCTCGAAGCTCCTAAGGTAATCAAGCGAAACTCCAGGAATCCATATTCAGCTAACTAGCAATTTACTCTCGAGAGAGGAAATGTTCTCTTGATCCAGGAACCTGCCAGGTTCCCTTTTAAAGGGCTGCAGCTATTCATTCCCACCATAAGTCCCTGCATTCATTAATAGAGGCAGATGATTATCTGTGAAAAGAAATACTTTCTGGAATCTGGTCTGACTCTTTGCCTCAGGATTTTACATCATTCCTTCCTGTTTCACCATCCTTATTGAGCTCAAATAAACCGGACTGAATCTGTAACCTTTGCTAGTTTAAGAATCTAAATCATCTCTCTCCACACCAGTGTTTCTTTAAATAGCCCCGACTCATAGAACGTATCCTTATAACTAAGAGCCCAGTTTGGTCATTTGCTTCTGCATCTTCTCCCAGAGCCCCAATATTCGTTGTTGCGTTTGGAGGCCAAAACTGAACAAAATTTTTTAAACCAGTGAGATAAGTAACAAATGAGTGTGTTTTTTTTGGTACTGTTAATTAAGAGGAACATTGGAGATAAGAACAGTACATGCTCAGCTGACCATGCTGTATAAGAGCTTTTATTAAATTCTTTCTTACAATGGGGGCATCACTGGCAAGGCCAGAATTTATTGCCCATCGCTAGTTGCCTTGAGAAGGTGGTAGTGAGCCTTCTCCTTGAACCCAGATAGTCCATGGTGAAGGTGCTCCCACAATACTATTGGGTAGGGAGTTCCAGAATTTTGACCCAGCGACACTGAAGGAATGGCAAAATATGTCAGGGTGGTGCATGCAGGAATTTCTGCAGTGTGTCCTGTAGATAGTACAAGCTGCAGCCGCAAGTATGCCAATGCTGGATGTTTAGCTCTACCGCTAAAATATGTGACTATGCTTTGGCTCAGAGATGGATTCACATCCTCTGTGACATCCTCACTATCTAACAGTTAAGCAACACTCACTGTCTAGACTCATTGACAGAAATATATAAAAGTTACAACACAGAACAGGCCATATTTCGTGCTTCGTCGGTCCATATTTGCATTTGCCTTGCAAATGAGTGAAGAATTACAATCACATCCTCTTCCCATATTCTTTCATCTTCTTTTCCTTCATCCACCTACCCAATCTAATCTTGAATGTTGCCATGGTTTCTGCTTCAATCACTAATCCTGGAAGGGAATTTCACAACCTACTTCCTTCTCTAACACTTCAATGTCCTTACTATTTGTGGATAGCCCAATCCTGCACACAATACACTAACTGAGCTCTTACTAAAGTTTCATTAGCTGTTGGCTTTAATATTCTATACTCCTCGTGATAAAACCTAGAATTCCATAAGTTTGTTTTTTCTTCGCAGCCTTAGAAAGCGAGAGGCTGCCCTTAATGTTCCTCTTCCCTTTCGTGTATAGTGTGGCCAGTTGTGCGAGGTAGCACCAAGTGCTCCTTTCAGTGGGGATGGCCCACTACCCTAGGAGAGATCTGGTTGGAAACAGGAACATGGTCTGTGAGTAGATGGGGTGAATTTGGTGATGCTTCATTATAAAAAGGTGGAAATCCATCAAGGATTGTCATCTAACTCCTAGTCAAGTACAGTATGGTCATGGGAACATACTAGAGGTACCAGAAGGTGGCTTTACCCCGATTCAACATGTTCAGGAGATATGTGGAGATATTAGGTCCTACAAGCTCCACTTTAATTATTTACAGCTCCCGCAATCAATCTCCAAAACACTTTCAGTAGCAGACTGTTGCACCCTTTTGGGTATAATCTCCATCTTAAAGAGATATACCGTCTTGACAAAACGTATGGCAACTATGTTTTTTTTTTAAAATGTGAAGGTAGAAAAGACTTCAGTTCAGGGTTTGTCATCTAGAGTACTCAACAATTTATATTGCCCAACTTGTATCATTGCATTCAGTGGGCTGATAAGTAGCAAGTAACATTTGCGCCACACAAGTGCCAGGCAAAGACCATCTCAAACAAGAGAGAATCTAACCATCTGCCCTTGACATTCAATGGCAATACCATCGCTGAATCCCCCCACTATCAACATCCTGGTGGTTAACATTGACCAGAAACTGAACTGGACCAGCCACATAAATACTGTGGCTACAAGAGCAGGTCAGAGGCTGGGAATTCTGTGGTGAGTAACTCACCTCTTGACTCCCCAACGCCTGTCCACCATCTACAAGGCACTAGTCAGGAGAGTGATGGAATACCCTCCACTTGCCTGGATGGGTGCAGCTCCAACAAGACTCAACAAACTGAATACCATCCAGGACAAAGCAGCCCACTTGATTGGCACCCCATCCACCAGCTTCAACATTCACTCCCGTCACCACTGACGCACTGTGACAAGCAGTGTGTGCCATCTACAAGATGCACTGCAGCAACTCACCAAGGCTCAGTCAACAGCACCTCCCAAACCCGCGACCTCTGCCACCTAGATGGACAAGGGCAGCAGATGCATCGGAACACCAACACCTGAAAGTTCCCCTCCAAGCTACACACCATCCTGACTTGGAACTATATCACTGTTCCTTCGCTGTCGCTGGGTCAAAAGCCTGGAACTCCCTTCCTAACAGCACTGTGGGTGTACCTACACCCCAAGGACTGCAGCGGTTCAAGAAGGCAGCTCACCAACATCTTCTCAAGGGCAATTAGGGATGGGTAATAAATGCTGGCCTAGCCAGAAATGCCCGCATCCCATGAACGAATTCAAAAAAAAGAAAAAGATTCAAGTGAAATAAAGCTTGTCCTTTCTTGAAGGTGACGTCGCGTCTTTAACGAGTTGTCTAGGTTTTTTTATTCGTTCATTGGATGTGGATATCGCTGGCAAGGTCAACATTTATTGTGCTTTCCTAATTGCCCTTGAGAAATTGGTGTTGAGTCGCCTGCTTGAATGGCTGCAGTCGGTGTGGTGTAGGCACACCCGCAATGCTATTAGGGAGGAAATTCCAGGATTTTGAACCAGCAATGATGAAGGAACAGAGCTATAGTTCCAATTCAGGATGGTGTGTGACTTATAGGAGAACTTTCAGGTGGTGGTGTTCCCATGCACCTGCCGCCCTTGTTCTCTAGACAGTAGAGGTAACTGGTTTGGAAGGTGCTGTAGAAGGAGCCTTGGTGAGTTGCTGCAGTGATTCTTACAGATAGTGTACACTGCAGCCACGGTGTGCCGGTGGTGGAGAGAGTGAATGTTCAGCATGGTGATGGGATGCTAATCAAGCAGGCTGTTTTGTCCTGGATGGTATCAAGCTTTTTGAGAGTTGTTGGAGTCCATTTATCCTTGCAAGTGGACAGTATTCCATCACACTTCTGACTTGAACCTCATAGTACAGCCATAAACTATGCTGTTCCAGAAATATGCCCTTGTGTAAAATTCTGGTTACCATCCAAAGGCCAATCAGGGGCTACACTTGATATAAGCTCCGGTCAGGTTGGCCTCCATTCCTACACAGACCTTATATGCAACACCCGAGTTACAAGGAAAGCCGGCAGAAGCCAGGCTTGTTCACAACGGGAAGGGAAAGCTTGGTGATCTTGTTTAAATATTAAGGCTCTGAAAGGCAGGATAATCAATAAATTTAAAATATTCCTAATTTATACAAGAAAGCATAACCTCAAACTGAGAAGAGGAAGGTTTAACAGTTTAACTGCTTTACATAGTAGGTGATGTATGTTCGGGTTGATCTGCCAAGGGAACAAATTCAAGAGAGATAAAAACAGAAAATGCTGGAAAAATTTAGTAGGTCAGGCAGCATTTCAAAACCATAGAGCCATTATGGCACTGCAGGAGGCCATTTGGCCCATCAAGTCCATGCCAGTTCCCTGTATAGTGTCATGAAGGTGCTTCCATTATTAATTTTTTTTGAGGACTTGTTTTTAAAAGACTATGGAAAATACCTGCGAAGATGCCTGGACTTTTTTTTTAAAAAGGGTCACTGGAAGGACACTTGGGATTTTGTTTAGAAAAAAGACACTGGAAGTCACATTTCTTAAGCTAAATAAACAGCTTGAGGCTTACATACATACGAACATATGAATTAGGGGCAGGAGTAGGCCACTCGGCCCCTCGAGCCTGCTCCACCATTCAATAAGTTCATGGCTGAACTGATTTCTCCACATTACCACCTACCCCCAATAACGTTTCACCCCCTTGCTTATCAAGAATCTATTTACCTCTGCCTTCAAAATATTCCAAGACTCTGCTTCCTTTTGAGGAAGAGAGTTCCAAAGACGCACGAAGCTCAGAGAAAAAATTTCTCCTCATTTCTGTCTTAAATGGGCAACCCCTTATTTTTAAACAGTGACCCCTAGTTCTAGATTCTCCCACAGGGGGAAACATCCTTTCCACATCCACCCCGTCAAAACCCCTCAGGATCTTATGTTTCAATCGAGTCACCTCTTACTCTTCTAAATTCCAAGGGGATACAAGCCTAGCCTGTCCAACTTTTCCTCATAAGACAACCCATCCATCCCAGGTGTGAGTCTACTAAACCTTCTCTGAACTGTTTCTAATGCATTTACATCCTTCCTTAAATATGGAAACCAATACAGAACACAGTATTGCAGATGTGGTCTCACCAATGCCCTATACAGCTGAAGCATAACCTCCCTATTTTTGTATTCAATTCCCCTCACAATAAACAATAACATTCTATTAGCTATCCTAATTACTTGCTGAACCTGCACACTAACCTTTTGTAATTCATGTACTAGGACACTCAGACCCCTCTGCATCTCAGAGGTCTGTAATCCCTCACCATTTGGATAATATGTTTCTTTTTTATTCTTCCTGCCAAAATGGACAATTTCACATTTTCCCACATTATACTCCATTTGCCAGATCTTTGCCCACTCACTTAACCTATCTATATCCCTTTGTAGCCTCCTTATGTCCTCTGCACAGCTTACTTTCCTACCTATTTTTGTGTCATCAGCAAATTTAGCAACCATACCTTCGGTCCCTTCATCCAAGTCATTTATATAAACTGTAAAAAGTTGAGGCTCCAGAACTGATCCCTGTGGGACACCACTCATTACATCTTGCCAACTAGAAAATTACCCATTTATGCCTACTCTCCGTTTCCTGGTAGCTAGCCAATCTTCTACCCACGTCAATATGTTACTCCCTGCACCATGAGCTTTTATTTTCCGCAATAACCTTTGATGTGGCACCTTATCAAATGCCTTCTGGAAATCTAAGTAGAGTACATCCACCAGTTTCCCTTTATCCACAGCACGTTACTTCTTCAAAGTACTCCAATAAATTGGTTAAACATGATTTTCCTTTTACAAAACCATGTTGGTGACGCAAAGCCAAAAGGAGTGGTAATGGGACAAATAAAGAAACAAAAAATGTGTCTAGAGGAGAACGGCAGAATGATGAACAGCTGTTGTCCAAAAGCAAAAACATGTGAAAATGAGAGTAAACCAAAACCTGCAAAGAAAAAGGAAACAACATAGGGGCAGAGGTTGCGGTCTGAAATTGTTGAGTCCAGAAGTCTGTGAAGTGCCTCCACAGATGCTGCCTTATCTGCTGAGTATTTCCAGCATGTCCTGCTTTATTTCAGATTTGGCAGCATCTGCAGTATTTTGCTTTTAAATTCAAGGGACAGTTGGACAAGTAACTGTGGAAAATTTCAGATCAATGTTAGAGAGATCTGCTGGGATATTATATTTCTTAGACAATAGGTCCAGATGAACCATAATGGGATTTCCCAGTCCAGTATATTCCCATAGCCCGACTGCATTTGGCTAGGAGATAGCTGGCAATCTTTGATGGATTTCCACCTTTTACAATGAAGCATCACCACATTCAACCTATCTACTTACAGGCCAGCCCTCTGTTTCCAGCCAGCTCTCCCCTGGGGTAGTGGGTCATCCCCGCTGAAAGAAACGCTAGGTTGCTGCCTGTGCTTTAATTAGTTTCTTGGCCCCAGTTCCAATACAGCGCCTGCTGGTGACGGCATAGTATGCACAGAACAGAGTTCACAGCACACAAAAGACACGCCTAATTTATCACTTTCAGACAGGGGAGCAGAGGCTGAAGACATGATGAATGAATGCTGTACAGCCTGCGAAAACAGTACTGTCAAAGGAAAGGACAAATGGTCTTTGGCATGGCCAGTCTTAAAATAGAGACACGTAGACATTCATGTCACAAAGAGAAGCAGGTGAGATTTACATTTTCTCATCCATTCATGTGTTTGTTTTTTGAACATTCAGGTCTGTCTTGCAAGGACATAATCCTCTTGTACCCCAGACTTGCAAACTCCAGTCCCTCTCTCCCACAATGATCCCATCTTCCTAGGCTGGCAGTGTTATTTACAATATATACCCATCTGCATTTCTCCATCCGTTGTTTCCACAGCAGGTACAGATTGACGTACTGTATAAACACATGGCATCATTTAGAACTCAAGGCCTTGGGAGGTCTGATGGCATTGCCAGTCACGCACACATCACGAAGCTCTGGCTCCTACTGGAAAAGCAGCTGATCTAAGAAACAGGCTCTGCATATACTGTATAGGGTACATTGCTCATACCCCCACTTACCCCCCTCACCCTTCTGCTCTCCAATTACACATCATCTATGATAGCCCATAGAAACAGGCATAACTGGAATAGTTCTGCCCTCAAGAACTCCTGATCATTATCCGGTGACCCCTGCTGGAAAGTGTATGTGTGTGGCAGGAGGGTGAAGATAGGGGCAGACTCAGCTGGGATGTCCTCGTGGCTTGGCAGCCTGCCAATACTCACTGTTTGAGCTCTGACGTAAAGAATAGGCAAGTTAAGCAAGGCACTGGAGAGTGAACGCGGAACTGTATCCCCACACAAATACTTTCCTTCTTTTTGGACTGTGCCAGTTCCTTCTAAGGCTTCCAACTACCTTGTTTTTCAGATGTTAGTTTTCTTGCTTTTATTTTGCTGGGAGCTGTTCTCACTCTCCAGCTCAGTGACAGCTCTCAAGCTGATCAGTGATCGCTCCTTCGATTCACTCCATTGAACCCAATCCACTGTTACATTACTCATTACAATCATGTTGAAGAATCTAAGCTTGCTGTAAACCTCCGTAACTTTCAGCAGTAACTGTTGGTTCATGCTGACCTGATATGTAAAGCAAACTCACAGCTTTATCTTGGAACATTTGCCTAGGCTGCACATATCTGTCACTGAACCAAATTTCATTTCATTCACAAGTGATACACTCGTACGCATGTTTATTTATTTATTTATTTTTTTATTTAGAGATACAGCACTGAAACAGGCCCTTCGGCCCACCGAGTCTGTGCCGACCATCAACCACCCATTTATACTAATCCTACACTAATCTCATATTCCTACCACATCCCCACCTGTCCCTATATTCTCCTACCACCTACCTATACTAGGGGCAATTTATAATGGCCAATTTACCTATCAACCTGCAAGTCTTTTGGTGGTGGGAGGAAACCGGAGCACCCGGCGAAAACCCACGCAGACACAGGGAGAACTTGCAAACTCCACACAGGCAGTACCCAGAATTGAACCCAGGTCGCTGGAGCTGTGAGGCTGCGGTGCTAACCACTGCGCCACTGTGCCTTCAAATTCCATCATCTGCCGTGGTGGGATTCGAACCCATGTCCCCAGAGCATAAGCCTGGGTCTCTGGGTTACTAGTCTAGTGACATTACCACTATGCCAGCACCTCCCCACGAATAGTAAGTTATGGGGTCAGAGTAAGGGAGAAAGTAATAAAGTGTAAATCAGGGTTAATATGTATGTATGTGAATGCACAAAGTGTGGTTAATAAGATTGGTGAGGTACAGGTGCAGATTCCCATGTGGAAATGTGATGTTGTGGCTATAACAGAGACCTGGCTCAAAGAAGGGCAGGACTGGGTGTTAAATATTCCTAGAGACAAGGTATTCAGGAAAGATAGGAAAGGGAAAAAATGGGGAGGGGTGGCGATATTAATTAAGGAGAGCATTGCAGTGGAGAAAAATTATGTCCCAGACAGTCTAAGGACAGAATCTATTTAGCGAGAGCTAAGGAACATAAAAGGTGCAGCTACATTGCTTTGTGTTGTCTATAAGATACCACCTAGTGGGAAGGATGTGGAGGAACACATTTGCAAGGAAATTACAGAGAGGTGCAAAAATTATAAGGTGGTAATAACGGGGGACTTTAATTATCCAAATGAAGATTGAGATAGGAGTAGTGTAAAGGGCAGATAAGGACAAGAGTTCCTAGAGGGTGTTCAGGAAAATTTTCTACAGCAGTATGTTTCTCGTCTAATGAGAAAGGAGGCACTGCTACACCTGGTTCTTGGGAATGAGATGCACCAAGTGGATCAAGTATCACTTGGAGAACATTTAGGGGACAGTGATCATTGTGTCATAAGGTTTAGGCTGACTATGGAAAAGGTAAAAAAAAAACAATTCTGAGTAAGAATAATTAACTTCAATGGGGTAAGAAAAGAGCTGGGGCAAATACATTGAAGTCAAAAGTTGGCAGGAAAATTGGTAACTGAACAATGGGCGACCTTCAAAGAGCTCATTTGCGCATATTCAATGTATGTTCTCTCGAAGGGAAAAGGTAGGGTAATCAAATCCAGCAATCCCTGGATGACAAAAGAGATAGAGATTAAGATAAAAAAGAAAAAGTGTGCTGATGACAGATGACAGATCAAAAATACTATTGACAACCAGGCTGAATATAGAAGGTCCAGAGGGGAAGTGAAAAAGCAAATAAGAGAAGCAAAGAGAGAGCATGAAAAGAGACTGGGAGCTAAAATTATAGGGAATCCCAAAGTTTTCTATGGACATATAAATAGGAAAAGGGTCGTAAAAGGAGGAGTGGGGCTGATTAGGGAACTGAAAGAGGATTTACGTATGGAGGCAGAGTGTATAGCTGAATACTTTGCATCTGTCTTTACCAAGGAAGAAGATGCAAACCAGGCAATGGTGAAATAGGAGGTAATTCTGACACTAGATAAGGAAGAGGTATTAGATAGGCTGTCTGTACTTAAAAGTGGATAAAGATCCAGGGCTGGATGAGATGCATCCAAGGATACTGAGGGAAGTGACGATGGAAATCGCAGAGGTATTGACCATATTTTTCAGTCTTCCTTAGATTCGGGGGTGATGCCAGAGGACATAAAAATTGCAAACGTTACACCCTTGTTCATGAAAGCCCAGCAACTACAGGCCAGTCAGTTTAACTTCAGTGGTGGGGAAACTTGCAGAAAGAATAATCCAGGACAAAATTAATAGTCATATGGAGAAATGCAGATTAATTAAAGAAAACCAGCAGGCATTTCTTAAGGGAAAGTCATGTTTAACTATCTGGAGTTTTTTGAGGAGGTAACAGAGAGTGTTGATGAGTGCAATGCAGTTGATGTGGTGTACATGGACTTTCAAAAGGTGTTTGATACAGTTCCACACAACAGCCGCGTAATCAAAGTTATAGCTCATGGATTAAAAGAAACGGTAGCAACAGTGATACAGAATTGGCTGAGTGACAGGAAACAAAGAGTAGTGATTAATGGATGTTTTTTGGGCTGAAGGAAGGTTTGTAGTTGAGGGGTCAGTGTTGGGACCCTTGCTTTTCCTGATATATATTAATGACCTCGACCTTGGTGTACGGGCATAATGCAAAGTTTGCAAATGATACAAAACTTGGAAGCATTGTGAACTGTGAGAACGATAGTGTAGAACTTCAAAAGTGCAATGCAGTTGATGTGGTGTACATTTTGGTAGGAAGAACATGGAGAGACAATATAAAATAAAGGTTACAATTCTAAAGGGATTGCAGGAGCAGAGGGACCTGGGTGTATATATGCATAAGTCATTGAAGGTGGCAGGATAGGTTGAGAGAACAGTTAATAAAGCATACAGTATCCTGGATATCATTAATAGGGGCATAGAGTACAAGAGTAAGGAAGTAATGTTGAACTTATATAAGGCACTTGTTCAGCTTCAGCTGGAGTATTGCCTTCAGTTCTGGGCGCTGCACTTTAGGAAAGACCTGAGGACATTGGAGAGAGTACAGAAAAGATTCACAAGAATGGTTCTGAAGATAGATTGGAGACGTTAGGACTGTTTTCCTTGGAGAAGAGAAGGCTGAGAGGTGATTTGACAGAGGTATTCAAAATCATGAGGGGCTGGACAGAGTAGATAGAGAGAAACTGTTCCCACTCATGAAAGGATCAAGAATGAGAGGGCACAGATTTAAAGTAATTAGTAAGAGAAGAAAAGTGAGATGAGGAAAAACCGTTTCATGCAGCAAGTTGTTAAGGTCTGGAGTGCACTGCCTGAGGGTGTGGTGTTGGCAGGTTCAACTGAAGCATTCAAAATGGAATTAGACTGTCACATGACAAGGAAGAATGCGCAGGGCCACGGGGAGAAGTCAGGGGACACACAGTGGGCCGAATGGCCTCCCTCTGCACTGCAACAACTCTGTGACTCTGTGAGTTTTTGAGCTTTGGAGACAATTGTGGAGAGAGAGTGGATCCATTGGAGGGGCAGCTGTGTCAGTGGCAGTGCTGGTGGAGATTATCGAGTGGAATCAGAGGGCAGAGAAGAAGAGCTGAGAATTAATGTAAGAATATTGATAGGTTTTTACATTGTTCTAACATAAAACAGCCAATAAAATAGAATTGCTTTAAACTCTGCTGGCAAATGCAACAAATGCTGTCTTATCAGGGATGCCCATGTCCCATGGAATGAGCAAAAGAAAATTTTGTCACAGTTTGAAACGAATAAAATGAAGTTGCTCTCGAAATCAGAAAGGTGGGCTCGACTATTCCGTCCCCACCCCTACAAGTGATTGACTGGTAAATGGTTTGGAGAAACGGTGTGCAGCACAAGACTTTGAGGGAAAATTAGGAAAAATGACTGAAAGCTTTGTCAATGAGATGCGGTTTGAGAAGATTTTTTAAAGTGGGAGAGAGGTAGGGGGAGGAGGGGTTTAGAGAGAGAGGTTCAGACAGTAGGGCGTCATTAAAAGTGGAGGTGTGGTCAAAGCACAGGAGGTCAGAGTTAAAGAGCTCTCGGGTATGTGAAGAAGGTTGCAGAGGCAGGGTGCAGGATGATCCTCTTTTGTAGATAAGGATGAGGATTTTAAATTTGATCTGTTGGGGATTGGCGAGCCATTGTGGGTCAGCACAGAACAGCAAGATCCCAGGTTCCATCCCATTCTGTACTGAGTTAACTGATCTTACTTGGCCTCAGCCCCCTGGATCAAGCAGCCACAATTGGTCGGCACTATTAGATCATGCCACAAAAATAGAAAGGAAGGCTTGTGCTCCTAATCATTACCCAGTGGTTCCTCTTGGAAATGGATGAACATAGATGTCAGGGCAGCAGGATTGGGCTCAAAAACAAGGCCCCAATTCTGAATCATATCCAGACTCACAGAGGCCAAATTATACCAGAGAGTAGCCAATCCTTATGCTGCTGGTCAATGCGAGTGCCACTGCACCCTAGCATGGGCTTGTGCCTGTGTCAGTGTAACGCAGCATGGATAAATTTCCCTGGCATCTTACTGTAGATTCATGCATCACTGTATCCTCACATGGAAATATGCCCTGGTTGCCATATTCAAACTTGTGTCAAAGCCTGTATCAATCTACCCTAGCTAGGGTATCTTGCGGGGACTGACAGAAACAAATGCTAAAAAAAATATACATTACTATGTATTATATAACTCTAAACGACATATGACAGTAGCTGCAGACTATGGTGACCTAAGGCAGTTATACATTGCATTACTGAATGGTATATCAAAGGTTTATGCCCAGATTGCCAACACGGTCAACTTCTGATGACAAAGACATAGAATATACAGCACAGATACAGGCCATTCGGCTCACTGGGTCCATATCTGCATTTATGCTTCACTTGAGACTCCTCCCATCCTTCCTCATCTAACTCGATCAGCATCCTATTTTTCTGTCCAAAAGCACTTTACAATGAACAGTGAAGTACAGTGAGGTCCAAAAAACAAAACATGAATAACAAGATAATCTCTCGTGGTGGTATTGGCCAAGGAAGGGATATTGGAAAGGGTGACAGTAGAACTCCCTGTTCCTTCTCAAAATGGGATCTCATTTCAATATCCTACCCGTCTATGCAGCTCTCACTCAGTACTGTGCTGAAGTGTTAGCCTAGATTTTGTGATCAAGTCAGGTAATCTTTGGTGCAGCATTGCAGATCTGCCAATGAGCGAAACCCAAGCATTGCACGGAGGGAAGGAGAAGAAAATAAGACCGAATGTCATTTCAAGACAGACCTACACAGTTAAACTGGTAGAGACCGAGGAGGACTCCAACTTGTCAACTCAGCCAAGACAATGTAAGAGTGGAGAGCATGACAGCAGAGGAAAGCAGTGACTGGAGTGCTGTGTGGTATAAGTTCCACAGCTTCTGTGTACAACTTGTACTCCACATATGAAATAAACTTTATGCTGTATATTACAGAAGTCATAAAAACAAATAGAAAAGAGCTGGCTTAACTATTATTTGTTTATGTCCATCCTGTTCAAATATTACTGCAGGCAGAATGTTTGGTTGCGCCTTACGACGTACCTTTGCAAGCAGGTGAGTGAGAGGCAAGTCAGAAAATCTATCATGACCTCTCTCCCCAATAGTTATTGTTATCCAAATGCAATTTGTTTAATTACCTCTCTGATATTGTGAGTAGATATTTCCCCCTTTCTGCGAATGCATCCAATTACTGGGCTTCCATCCCAAAAATTACATTTATACTCGCAGTCAGAAACGGAGGAATTGCACGGCTCATCCTATAACTCTGAGTCACCACCTGTAAACGTTAGCTCTACGCTGTTGAAAATTGGTTAGCTAAACTATATTGGCGTGACAGTACAGTAGGTGGGCGATGAAGGCCAGCGAGGTACGGCAGCAGAATGGTTATGTTACTGGACTAGTAATCCAGAGGACTGGACGAATGATGTGGAGACATGAGCTCAAATCCCACCAATTTAAATTCAATTCATTAAACAAACCTGGAATAAAAAGGTAATATCAGTAAGGTGACCACAAAACTACCAGTTTGTCAAAAAAACTCATCTGGTTCACTAATATCCTTTAGGGAAGGGAATCTGCTGTCCTTACCAAGTCTGGTCTGTATGTGACTCCAGAATCAGCTAAAGTAGTTTGGCAGGGGGATGGGGACCTGAGGGTAGACTCAGTTGGGACAAAAATCAGAAATAAAAATGGAAGGCAGAAAATTAATGAATGAATCTGGAAGGCAGAGAAAACAAAGGTTAGAAAATAAAAAAATGAGTTTGGCAGTGCTCAAGGAATCTACTTCAATGCCAGAAGTAACGCAAATAAAGCAGATGAGCTGAGGGCACAGATAGACATGTGGCAGTATGATATCATAGCTATTACAGAAACATGGCTTAAAGGGGAGACAGAAATGGCAGCTTAACATTCCTGGTTACAGGGATTTCAGACGCGATGGGGAGGGGATAAGAAAGGAGGGGGAGTGGTAATTTTGATCAAAGAAACTATTACAGCTCTGAGGAGGATGTTATGTTGGGAGGTTCATCAAATGAGGCAATATGGATCGAGCAAAGGAACAAACAAAGGGCAAACACACTGCTGGGACTACAGACTTCCAAACAGTCAGGGAGATAGAAGAGCAGGTATGTAGGCAAATCCTTAGACAGCACCGTCCAAACCCGTGACCTCTACCACTTCGAAGGACAGGAGCAGCAGATGCATGGGAACATCACCACTTGCAGGGTCCCCTCCAAGTCACACACCATCCTGACTTGGAACTATATTGCAGTTCCTTCACTGTCGCTGGGTCAAAATCCTGGAACTCCCTTCCTAACAGCACTGTGGGTGTACCTACCCCACGTGGACTGCAGCGGTTCAAGAAAGCAGCTTACCACCACCTTCTCAAGGGCAATTAGGGATGGGCAATATATGCTGGCCGAGCCAGTGACACCCACATCCCACAAACGAATAAAAAATATCTAAGAAGGGCAAAAATAATAGGGCAGTTATAGTAGGGGATTTTAACTACCCCAATGTTAACTGGGATAGTTTTAGTGTCAAAGGAATTGAGGGAGCAGAATTCTTGAGGTGCATTCAGGAGAATTCTTTTGCCCAGTATGTAGCAAGTCCAACAAGAGAGGGCACAGTTTTAGACTTAGTTTTAGGAAATGAAGATGGGCAGGTGGAAGGAGTGGCACTGGGAGAGCATTTTGGTGGTAGAGATCATAATTCAGTCAGTTTCAACATAATTATGGAAAAGGACAAGGATAGAACAGGTGTTAGAGTTCTCAATTGGGGCAAGGCCAATTTTACTAAGCTGAGGAGTGATTTAGCAAAAGTGGACTGGAAACAGCTACTTGAAGGTAAATCAGTGTCAGAGCAGTGGGAGGCATTCAAACGGGAGATTCAAGAGGTTCAGAGTAAACATGTTCCCACAAAGAAAAAGGGTGAGATCGCCAAATCTAAAGCCCCATGGGTGTTAAGGAGCTTACAGGGTAAGATAAAAGAGAAAAGGAAAGCTTATGGCTGACATTGAGAACTCAATGCTATAGAAAACCAAGAGGAGTATAGAAAGTGGAGGGGTGAAATCAAAAAGGAAATTAGGAAATCTAAGTGAGGGCATGAAAAAATATTGGCAAGCAAAATCAGGGTGAACCCAAAGATATCTTATCAATACATTAAGAGCAAGAGGATAACTAAGGAAAGAGTAGGGCTCATAAGAGACCAAAAAGGTAACCTATGTGTAGGGGCAGAACATGTTGGTATTGTTCTTAATGAATACTTTGCATCTGTCTTCACAAAAGAGTGGGCGATGCAGATATTGTTGTTAAGGAAGAGGGGTGTGAAGTAATGGAAGTGATAAACTTGGGGAGAGAAGAAGTATTAATGGGATTAGCATCCTTGAAAGTTGATAAGTCACCAGGGCCAGATGAAATGTACCTCACGCTATTAAACGAAGCAAGAGAGGAAATAGCGGAAGGTCTGACCATCATTTTCCAGTCCTCACTGGAAACAGGTGTGGTGCCAGAGGATTGGAGGACTGCTAACATTGTACGTTTGTTTAAAAAGGGAAGCAAGGGATAGAACAAATAATTACAGGCCAGTCAGTCTTACCTCAGTAGTGGGAAAATTATTGGAATCAATTCTGAAAGACTGGAAAAACTGTCACTTAGAAGGGCACAGATTAATCAAGGATAGTCAGCATGGATTTAAGGGGAGATCATGTCTGACCAAATTGATCGAATTTTTTTGAAGTAGTAACAAGGAAGATAGATGAAGGTAGTGCAGTTGATGTGGTCTACATGGATTTTAGCAAAGCTTTTGACAAGGGCCCACATGGCAGACTGGTTAAAAAAAAAGGCCTATGGGATCCAGGGAAATGTAGCAAGATGGATGCAAAATTAGCTCAGTGGCAGGAATCAAAAAGTAATTGCTGACGGATGTTTTAGCAACTGGAGGGCTGTTTCCAGTGGCATTCCGCAGGGCTCAGTGCTGGTCTATATTAAGAATTTGGACATAAATGTTGGGGCCATGATCAAGAAATTTTCAGACGACACAAAGATTGACCTTGTGATAGATAGTGAGGATGATAGCTGTAGGCTGCAGGAAGATATCAATGGACTGGTCAGCTGGGCAGAAAAATGGCAAATGGAATTCAACCCGAAGAAGTGTGTGAGGTGAGCATTTAGGGAGGCCAAACAAGGCAAAGGAATACACAATTAATGGGAAAATACTGAGAGGTGTGCAGGAAGTGAGGGACCTTGGAGTGAATGTCCACAGATCCCTGAAGGTAGCAGGACAGGTTGATAAGGTGATTAAGAAGGCATATGGAATCCTTTCCTTTATTAGCCAAGGTATAGAATATAAGGGCAGGGAGGTTATCCTGGAACTGTATAAATCATTGGTTAGGCTGCAACTTGAGTACTGTGTGTAGTTCTGGTCACCTCATTACAGAAAGGATGTAATTGCACTAGATAGGGTACAGAGGAGATTTACGAGGACATTGCTGGGACTGGAAAAATGCAGCTATGAGGAACGATGGGATAGGCTGGGGTTATTTTCCTTGGAATGGAGAAGACTGAGGGGAGATCTGATTGAAGTGTACAAAATTTTGAGGGGCCTGGAGAGAGTGGAGGTGAAGGGTCTATTCACCTTAGCAGAGAGGTCAGTGACAAAGGGGCATAGATTTAAAGTGATTGGTAGAAAGATTAGAGGGGAGATGAGGAAAAACATTTTCACCCAGAGGGTGGTAGGGGTCTGAACTCACTGCCTGAAAGGGTAGTAGAGACAGAAACCCTCAACTCATTTAAATGGTGTCTGGATATGCACCTTAAGAGCCGTAACCCACAGGACTACGAACCAAATGCTGGAAGATGGATTAGACTGGGTGGCTCGTTTTTCTGCCAGTGCAGACACGAAGGGCCAAGTGGCCTCTTTCTGTGCCATAAACTTTCTACGATTCTATGAATCACAGCAATGCAGCTGACTCTTAAATGCTCTCTGAAATGGCCCAGCAAGCCACTCATGCATTCAAGAAGTCAGCTCATCACCACTTTCTCAAGGGGAATTAGGGATGGGCAATAAATGCTGGCTTTACCAGCGACACCCACATCCTGTGAATGAATAAAGAAAAAAGAGCCTCCACTGTGCTTGCCGGAGCCAGAGTCTGAAGTTGCCAGCTCTTCCTCTGGTAAGTAGTTGTGCAAAACCATCGACTTGTTTCGCAACTCCTCTATGAGTCAGTGCTGTCAGCACAGTGCTGGAGCAATAAGCTGTGCAACTTCAAAGGGATGAACTGTCTCTGAGCAGAGAGCTTTACCCTGAAATCTGCCTGGCTTTGTTTGTGCTACTCAAACCCTTCCCCTTAGGACTTTGAACAGGCTACGAGCTCATTTTACACAGATTGGTGCATCTATACTTAATTTTTTTTGTAAAGGTGGCTACATACCTCACCAGACATACACTGCTTATTGGCTCAATACCTCCTGACACACACAATACAATGTACATCCTCCATTCTGTGCTTTTTCTGGGTTTTATTTGGTGTAGTGGGACTAATATATTATATTAGTTGTCAAGTCAATATCCAATAAAATTACTCGTCAGTTGGTAGCACTCATGCTGCAGGCAGAAGGTTCAAGCCTCACTCAAAGACTTGAGCACATAATTTAGGCTGACAATTCAGACGTCCTTCAGATGAGGCATTCAATCCATCTGCCTGCGCAGGTGCATGGTTAAAATTCCATGGTCCTATTTGAGGATGACCAGAGAGCAACAGCACCCAATACATTAACATCTCCTTCCTGTTTGTGGGCACTTTCTGTCTGAAAAATTGCTGCCCACATAAATGCTTGCACTTGTAACAACAGACTACTGAAGGTGGGACCTTCTCCACTTTAAAAATTTTCAGGCGTCGGGACCACTTGTGGGTCCTGACACTGCTCGTGTTATTGGTGTACCCTGTGGTGCGATCTTACAGGAGGTGGCCAATTAACAAGGCAACTCCGCATTCACCGTTCAATGAAGGATGGCGGGCAGGACACAGACCTGGGAGGCCCAATGGGAGGGTGTGCCGACAGTAGCTGGCCAGAAACCCACTGGGAGAGGAGGGCTCTGCTAAGGCAGATGGAAAATGCTTTTTCTGAGAGAGCAGCAGCAATGTGTAAATCCTTTTCTATTTTTGTATTGCCAATATCCTTCTTGTGTGATAATTCAATACCTCAAACTGCTCCCAAAACCCATACTTTCCCCATGTACTGTGAAGCTCCTTATCGCTCTCAATTTGCAGACTTCTAAAACACATGTTTGGTGTTAACAGTACCTAACAACTAGTGCTTGGAATTCCTTCTTCTCTGCTCCTACTCTTTTGGAATGTTAACAATATCTGGCTAGCACCAGTGATAGATCTGTACCAAGAGCTCTTCACCCTCATGTAATACAGTTCAGAATTCTCCCTCCAGACACAAGCCAAATTTGTATTACTGGACGCATTCCATAGTTAAAGTGGACACAATACGACAACTTCACATACCTACCACTGCACTTTTCACAGATCACAAAGTACTTCAGATAGGTGTATGTGAAGAAGGCCCTTCAGCCCATTTTATCTCATGCTTCTAGAATACTGATAGGACCATCTCTTCATTACAGCATCTAGTGGTTTCTTTGAGTCATGACTTGTTCTCAACTGCTCCTACTCGCCACTCATTCCAACTTTTGAACACCCTCTGTGTGAAGAGTCACTGGTGTCTGGACCCAAACGTGCACTTCATAACCCTGAACCTGTGTCCTCTTATCCTGTTGCCCTGACATACCAGGAAGTTTCGCTTCTGTTTTACATTTTCAGTACTGTTAAATATCACATATTTCTATATTCCCAGGACATCTCTTTTTGAAGCTAAGGAGATATGGCTTATCGAGTCATTCCTTACAAATCTGGGATCAGTTTATTGCTTCATTCTGCACTACATCTAGGACCTGGATGGCTCCCTCAAATCACAGTGCTCTAGGCGTGGTCTGACCAGGGCTATATACACCTTCAGTGTAGCTTCTGGAGATTTGACTCAATTAATTTGGCAAAAAGAAGTCTGCATGCATCTGTTAACTCTTTTTATTGCTACTTTACACTAGTTATGTTAATGGAGGAGCCAACAAACACCCCTCGGTTTCCTTGTACTTGGTCCTTGGCAAATTCTATCCCACTATGGAGCACACTTGCCTCCTGGTTTCACCTTTAATGCTCATCCTGCATTTATCCATATCAAACACCAATTGTCACTGATCAGCCCAGATGCACATCTTGCCCATTGTGCCCTCCAGAGTGGGGTCATCAACAAACTGAACAATCTTGTGCCAGCACTCAGAATTCAGGCAATTTATGGATATCAGGAATCAGTGGGGTCCCAGCACAGGTACCACACTCAGTAACCTCCTCATTTCAACCAAGTTCCCCTTAGTGCTACCCTCTGCTTCCTTCCCTTTACCTGCCTAATCCATATTTTCTGAAATCCTGAAAATGTGAACAGGATCAAAGAGTGAAAATCTCACACACCCACTCCTAAACTTCTTTGAAATCCCAGTGAAAACACTGTGTATAATTTGCTGTTTCATACCTTTCATAAAGATTCAAGTCTTCAAATTCACATGCTTATTTTTTAAAGGTAGGAAGAGAATGCAGTGCATGTGTGGAGCACTGGGTCTCTGGAGAGGTAGCTAATCTTCTTCTTCTTCTTCTTCTTTGGCCTCCTTATCTCGAGAGACAATGGATACGTAGCTAATTCACTAAGACAAAGCTAAATGTGTTTCAGGGGAATACAGTCTCTTTCAGTGCCCCCCCCCCCCGCCCCTTCTCATTATCCATTGCAGACAGTGGTGTAGTGGTAATGTCACTGAGCTAGTAATCCAGAGGCCCAGGCTAATGCCCTCAGGACATGTGTTCAAATGCCACCGTGGCAGCTGGTGGAATCTAAATTCAATTAATCAATAAAAATCAGGAAGAGAAAGTTAGTCCCAGTAATGGTGCCATGAACACATCATTGATTGTTGTAAAAATCTATCTGGTTCACTAATGTCCTTTAGGGAAGGAAATCTGCTGTCCTTACCTGGTCACAGAGTCAGAGTTAGACAGCACAGAAACAGGTCCTTCGGCCCATCGTGTCTGTGCCGGCCATCAAGCACCTAACTATTCTAATTCCATTTTCCAGCACTTGGCCCGTAGCTTTGTATGCTATGACATTTCAAGTACTCATCTAAATACTTGCGAGGATTCCTGCCCCTTCAGGCAGTGGGTTCCAGATTCCAACCACCCTCAGGGTGAACATTTTTTTCCTCAAATCCCCTCTAAACCTCCTGCCCCTTACCTTAAATCTATGCCCCCTGGTTATTGACGCCTTCGCTAAGGGAAAAAGTTTCTTCCTATCTAACCTATCAACACCCCTCATATTTTTTATACCTCAATCATATACCCCCTCAGCCTTCTCTGCTCGAAGGAAAACAACCCTAGCCTGTTCAGTCTCTCTTCATAGCTGAAATGCTCCAGCCCAGGCAACATCCTGGTGAATCTCCTCTGCACCCTCCCAGTGTAATCACATCCTTCCTATAGTGTGGTGACCAGAACTGTACACAGTACTCCAGCTGTGGCCTAACTAGCATTTCATACAGCTCCATCATAACCTCCCTGCTCTTATATTCTATGCCTCGGCTAATAAAGGCAAGTATCCCATATGCCTTCCTAACCGCCTTATCTGCCTGTGCTGCTGCCTTCAGTGATCTATGGACAAGTGAACCAAGGTCCCTCTGACCCTCTGTACTTCCTAGGGTCCTACCATCCATTGTATGTTCCCTTGCCTTGTTAGTCCTACCAAAATGCATCACCTCACACTTCTCGGGATTAAATTCCATTTGTCACTGCTCCACCCATCTTACCAACCCATCGAAATCGTCCTGAAATCTAAGGCTTTCCTCCTCACGATTTACGACACAACCAATTCTCGTGTCATCTGCGAACTTACTGATCACACCTCCTATATTCACATCTAAATCATTAATGTACACTAGAAATAGCAAAGGCCCCTGTGGTACACCACTGGTCGCAGGCGGCCACTTTCATAAACAACCCTCGACCATCACCCTCTGCCTCCTGCCACTAAGCCAATTTTGGATCCAATTTGCCAAATTGCCCTGGATCCCCATGGGCTCTTACCTTCTTAACCAATCTCCCATGCGGGACCTTATCAAAAGCCTTACTGAAGTCCATGTAGACTACATCAACTGCTTTACCCTCATCTACACATCTAGTCACCTCCTCGAAAAATTCAATCAAGTTAGTTCAACACAATCTCCCCCTGACAAAGCCATGCTGACTGTCCCTGATTAATCACTGCCTCTCCAAGTGGAGATTAATCCTGTCCCTCAGAATTTTTTCCAATAGTTTCCCAACCACTGACATTAGACTCACCGGCCTGTAATTACCTGATCTATCCCTGCTACCCTTCTTGAATAATGGTACCACATTCACTGTCCTCCAGTCCTCTGGCACCTCTCCTGTGGCCAGAGAAGATCTGAAAATTTGTGTCAGAGCCCCTGCTATCTCCTCCCTTGCCTTACATAACAGCCTGGCATACATCTAATCTGGGCCTGGGGATTTATCCACTTTTAAGCCTGCTAAAACATCTAATACTTCCTCCCTTTCAACGCTAATAAGTTCAAGTATATCGCAATCCCCCTCCCTGATCTCTACACCTACATCGTCCTTCACCATAATGAACACAGATGAAAAGTAATCGTTTAAAACCTCACCTATGTCCTCCGGCTCCACACACAGATTGCCACTTTGGTCCCTAATGGGCCCTACTCTTTCCCTGGTTATCCTCTTGCCCTTAATATACTTATAAAACGCCTTAGGATTTTCCTTTATTGTGCCCGCTAATTTTGTTTCATGTCCCCTCTTCACTCTCCTAATTACTTTTTTTAAGTACCTCCCCATACTTTCTATACTCCTCTAGTGCCTCCGCTGTTTTCAGTGCTCCGAATCTGCCATAAGCCTCCTTTTTTTCCTGATCTAATACTCTATATCTCTTGACATCCAAGGTTCCCTCAACTTGTTGGTCCTACCCTTCACCTTAACGGGTACATGTTGGCTCTGAACCCTCACTATTTCCTCTTTGAATGACTCCCACTGGTCTGATGTAGACTTTCCTTTAACTAGCTGCTTCCAGTCCACTTTGGCCAGATCCTGTTTTATCAGATTGAAATCGGCCTTTCCCCAATTCAGTACCTTTATTACCGGTCCATCTTTGTCCTTTTCCATAACTACCTTAAATCTTAGAGTCATGGTCACTATCCCAGAAATGCTCCCCTACTGACACTTCTACCACTTGTTCAGCTTCATTCCCTGGGATTAGGTCTAGTACTGCCCCTTCTCTTGTCTGGCCTACATGTGACTCCAGACCCACAGCAATGTGGTTGACTCTTAACTGCCCTCTGAAATGGCCCAACAAGCTACTCGGTTGTCAAGGGCAATTAGGCATGGACAATAAATGCTGGCCTTGTCAGTGACATCCACTTCCTATGAAAGAATAAAAAAAAGTATCAGAAAACTATCAGCCATGAAGTAATGCATTCACAGGGTTAAATGTCTCTGAGGCCCAACTCACTCAAGATCAATAAGGAAGGTTTGTTGACTGGATTAAACCAGAGTAATGAAGTGCAGCAGTGAATCAGACATGTAGATGCTTCCGCATATTTACATGGGTCTGTTGACTGGTTTGTGTCATTAAAAAACCTGGCATTCTCAATCTCTTTTGCTGCTTTTTGCTCCATTCAATCTCCCAGAGTCTTTCTTTCGAGCCATACATATTATTTCACTAAGTAAGCCCACCATATCACACTGCAAGGCCCTGTGCTAATACTGCTGCTTTCCTGCAGATAAAACGTGCTGGAATTCACCACACATTGGCGCTGAGGTGGTGGTGGGGAGGAACAGAATGGATGAGGACCTCTTTTCTTCCCATCGGGCCTTCTTGGTAGTAGGCTTTAACAAATCCCAGCAGATTTCCCTGTGGGTTGTGGCTGGGCCCTAGAAGCTCATGCATTGAGAATGGGAGGTATGAAGCAATCGATAATTTACCTGTTTACACGTCGTTGATAATTTGCCTGCTGTCACCTCAATCAGAAAGTTAGACATTTAGAGGTACATATATGATTGGTGACCAGGATGCTGGTGTAGCACTGAAGTTCTTCCCACTTTTCTCCCGAAAGATAGACATAGAAACATGAGTAGGCCTTAAAGCTGTTCAACTAGATCATGGCTGATCTGTATCTTAACTCAATCCATCTGCCTCTGCTCTATATCATTTTATGCTCTTGTCTAGCACAAATTTATCAATTTCAGATCTAAGATTATTAATTGAGCTAGCATCTAGCATTTGCAGAGTTCCATACTTCCATCAGCCTTTGTGTGAAGTGTCTCCTAACTTCTCTCCCAAAAGCCCTGGCTCTAATGTTAAAGTTATGGCCCCTTGTCCTAGGCTTCCCCACCAGTAGAAAAAGTTTCTCTTTATCAATTCCTATCAAAACCCTAAAAACCTCAATCAAATCACTCCTTAACCTTATATATTCCTGGACTACAAGCACAGTGTGATCCCTCCTCATAATCTAAACTTGGAACATTCTGGTGAATCTGTGCCACACTCTTTCCAATGCTGATATCCTTTCTAACAGACCACTGGATATTCCCTGTTGCGTGAAGGCTGAACAAATATTTTGCAGTCTTGCTTTGCAAATTCCAATATAAAGGCGAGGAATGACATTGAGCCCATCCTACATAACAGTTAATGCATTTCACCATAATTCATATATGAGACGTGTGCAACTTGATCAAGTGCTATATAAATGTAAATCATTTTTTTGTTCAGCATTCAGCCCAAACCTAGTTAGTCCAAAAATACTCTGCACTCTTCCCCTTCACAGCAACCAACAGTTCCAGCAATTCCAGGGCTTTACTTCCCAACCCTACCCGGAAGTTCATTCTTTGTGTTATTGCTCAGTGTACAAAGATCTGCCTGACACCAGCCCTAAATATGCCTTTGGACAGTTGGAACCCATGGCTCCTTGTCATACTGTTGTGGTTCAATATGAATTAGTGTTCTTTTCATACAGTTCACTACCTCATAAACCACATAGAGTTCCCATCTGGGCTGCCTGCATTTAAGACCAAAATATCCAAGTTTTTCCTTCTTTTGCTCCAATATATGCCTTCCCCAGCCTTGTACTGTACTGATTTGGACACAGAGTACTCTGCTCAATTTGAATAATACGATAATTTCTAATTTGCTCTGCTATTTATATTGCTTCATTTGAATTATTGGATCATTTAAAACATTTTGCGCGAAAAATGACTAAAATATGAGAAGTAGGCTCTATAACATCTCAGCATTCTAGCTGCTTTGTTGATTGCTGCTCCACTATTACCAGATGTGCCTTTTGTGGGGATGAGAAGGCTACAGGACTAATCTGTATCGAGTATTCACCTGGATGATGCAGACCGTAGATAGTCTGTTAGATGCACTTTGATGCAACAGGTCAGGCCTTGCTTTCTTGCAATTGAGTTAATTCTGATTGAAATAACCAGCAACATTTATTCAATTTTCAAGCTTGCAGAATTACTTATCCTGCAATTTACAGGCTGTGAAAGATCAAACTTGGCATCACTTGATTTACCTCCTATTTTCCTCAACCTGGATGTCCTGCACAATGGGCCTCGGGCCCTAACTTAGGTTTCTGAATAAAAAATATCACTGCATTACAACATCTGTGTTACAATTCCAAAAGGAATCATAGCAGTTTCAGTGATGAGGCAACACAGCCTAGGGGAATATTCTCTTTTTACCTATAAACAACACATTTTGCCACACTCATACAGTAGCAGGCTGCCTCAGTACACAGTGCAGTTTGGACCGGTCCTGTGCAGGATATTTCTGCATGGTAAAATCACATAATGAGGGACCTAACAGAGTATTAAGAAACTTCAACAAAATACTACTCATCATTTGTTGGGATGCTAGCCTATAATTAGAATGTGTTTTTGTGGAGTCCTGGAAGGGTTGCGAGGGATGATAATTTTCATCTTAAACCATCTAAGTACTTCTTCAAAATCTGCCTCCCTGACTTTGTAGAGCTTAGGGGACAGTTCAGTAGGGTGAGGACTGCTCTCTATTTAAGGAATAGATAGCAGAAGCATGATTACATATCCAAATTCTTTAGAAAAGGGAATGGTGCCGGAGAACCGGCAGATAGCTAATTTGATTCCTATATGTAAAAAGGGAGATAGAACAAGGCCAGGGAACTATAAACCAATTAACTTAACGTTGGTGGTTGGAAAGATAATGGAATTCTTACTCAACGATGTAAGAAAAGTATCTAGAAAATGAAAATATAATTAAGAGTAATCACTAACGATTCCAAAAGGGAAGGTCATGCTTGACCTACCTTATTGAATTCTGTGAAGAAGTAATATAAAGGATAGATAAGGGAAATGCAGTATACATAATATACTTGGATTTCCAAAAAGTCTTTGATAAGGTATCACATAGTAGACTCCGGACTAAGCTGAGAACATGCGGAGTCAAAGGAGAAGTAGCAGAATGGATAGCAAGCTGGCTGCAAAACAGAAAACAGACAGTGGGGGTTAAAACTAGTTACTCAGATTGGCAAATGGTGGGAAGTGGTGTTCCGCAAGGATCAGTACTGGGCCACTACGGTTCACAATTTACGGTCATCAACAGTATAATTTCAAAATTTGCAAATTACTCCAAAATGGGTGCTGTAGTTAATACAGAGGAGGACTGTGACAAAATACAGGAAAACATTATTATACTTGCAGAATGGGTGCAGAATTAACAAATGCACTTCAATATAGGTAAGTGGGATATAGTACAATTTGGTAGGAGGAATAAGGAGGCCACATACAGCTTGGAAAATAAATGTCCATATGTGGTGGAGGAACAGAGGAATTTGGTGGTACTAAAAGCAGCAACACAGGTTAATAAGACCATAGAAAAGCAAACCTAGCACTGAGGTTCATTTCTAGAGAGATAGAACTGAAAAGCAGAGAGGTTATGTTAAACTTGTATAGACCCTTGGTTAGACAACAGACAACTGTGAACAGTTCTGGTCTCCATATTATAAAAAGGATATAAAGGCATGAGGTAGGTGCAAAAAAAGATTTACTGGAACTGACAGGTTATACCTATTGAATAGGCTGGGGCTATTTCTCTAGAAAAGAGAAGTCTGAGGGTGACCTTGTGTGAAGATACCAGAACTAGGCGCCATAAATATAAGATAGTCACTAATAAATCCAATAGGGAATTCGGGAGAAACTTCTTTACCCCGAGAGTGGTTAGAATGTGGAACTGCCTAACACAAGGAGTAGTTGAGATGAATAGCATAGATGGACTCAAGGGAAGCTCGATAAGTACATGAAGGAGAAAGGAAGTGTGTTAATGTGATTAGATAAAGAGGGATTGGAGGTGGCTTCGGTGGAGCATAAACACCAGCATGGACCTGTTGGGCCGAATGGCCTGCTTCTGTGCTGTAAGTACTTTTTAACTGTACAAAGCTCCTGTCTATTTCAGTTGAGTGAGGACCACTCTGTGTAATTGTACAGAGCTCCCGTCTATTCATCAGACTGCAAGTGATTAACTGCAATGTGCTTTTTTCCTATATATCCTGGGCCGGCTGCAGAATTGTTACCAACACCCCATAATTTAAAGCACGTCACAGAAAATGTTGAGATCACTGTGAAACTTAATGAAAAGCAATTTGCCTTGAAGCTGCTGCGTTGCATCCCTCTGCTCCCAAGTGCCACTGCAGACTTTGTAGATACATCTGGTTAGATTCACACCAAATGCTCTGAATAAGTGCTGGGTGATGTGTTGCTCAGAACTCACAGCATGTCTCTTAATAAAAAAAAACGTACTGGGTACATGATGGGACAATAAACACTCAGTACAGGCAATTTTTCCTTTAAATGTCAAGGATGCAATCCTTGACCCACAAGCCACCCTCTGGTAAGAATGACTGCTCCATAAATGGATGTTTCTTCATTTTGCAAGTAGTAACTCTCTCCCATTTAATTAAATGGACAGGCAGACTGGCAGAGCACAGAGGATTGATGTCAGCTGGGGTCCTCCCTCGCAACCCATGCACTCACTTCAATTATTAAGAAGCTGTCACATCTTGCTATCCTACCCCTTGCCAGTTAACCATTTCCACCACAGGGACCACTTTCTTGCTTCAATCAAGTATCGCCCAATAGCTGAGGTTGGGTTTGATAGCTATGGTAACTCTTGCCCCTCCCCCTCTCGACGTTCTTCTGCTTCTCTCCCCCTCCCACCCGAGTGACCATTCTTTAGGTCTGAGTGTCATGTGCTAGCTTAGTTAGTAGCTCCCTCACCTCTGAGTCAGAAGGTAATGGGTTCAGTTCCTTTTGGTGGCCTGAACACAAAATTCAGGCTGACATTTCAGTGCCTTACTGAGGAAGTGCTGCACTGTCAGAGGTGCTATTTTTCAGTTGAGATGTTAAACTCTGGCCCAGTCTACACTCTCTTGGATGAACGTAAAAGATCTCATGATACTATTTGAAGAGCTGGGGAGCTCTCCCTGGTGCCCTGGCCAACATTTACCTCTCAAACAATGAAAATTAAAACAGATTATCTAGCCGTTGCTTTATGTGGGGCCTTGCCATATGCAAATTACAAATACAACATTAAAACAGTGACTACACATCAAACATTTTCATTGGCTGTAAAGTGCTTTGGGTCATCCTGAGGTTGTGAAAGGTGCTATAGAAATGCAAGCCTGTCTTTCTTTTAATCAGTCATGGTTGTTACTGCAGCTATCTGAGACCATTTAACTTGGCACACACCAGGGATTGAACTAAGAATTTTTCTGGTCCATGAAGCTGAGCTCTAGTTTAGGTTGGGATCCATCAGAGAACAAGGAATTGTGGTTTGAATTATAATTGATTAAACCCGAAGTCCAGATCAATTTTGCAGCATCATTACAGAAAATTACTATCGTTTCAGAATGCCCATGGAAAGGCTTGAAATCTCCTTATTTGCTCAGTGGGTAGGTAACTGATCATTGGGTTACAAAGCCACAAATCCCTGGTTCAATCTTAGACACAGACCTGAATTTTTCGTTGGGTGGGAGACCCCGTCCACCGACTAAAAAGTCGGTGGCAGGCCTGCCTCCGCCGGGGAGCCAGACCAAGATTTTTCACTCCCCATGCCTTTAATTGGTCTTGGGCAGGACTTCTACCTCCTTGAGACAGGAAGTCCTGCCTAATTGAGCTGCTGGGCAATCAGCGGGCCAACAGCTCTTTGCCCCAGCAGCAGTACCGTGAGCAGTGGCCACTGCTGAGACTATACCCAGCCATCAGAGGAAGAGGAAGGGTGACCCGGAAAAGGAGGTAAGTTTTTAGGGCCTCGCCAGGGATAATTGGTCAGGCCCGGCGAGGCAAGGGGGCGGGGGAAGTGTTGTGCGTTGGGGGCAGCCCTCCATGGTGCACAGGATGGGCGAGCAGGAGGGCCCCCCATCAGCTCTCAAGAAGGCTGCCTGGTTTCACCAGGCAGGTTTTTTGAGGCCTCAGCCGCCCGTCAGACAAGGGTAAAACACCCCCGGCGGCGGACAGAGGCCTTTAAGTGCCAGTTAATTGGCCACTTAAGGACCTTGATTGGCCTGGGATGGGCGGGCTGTTTCTTGCTGCTGCTGCCCCGCGTAAAATTGTAGGGGGTCGGGAACGCTGCCCCTCCGCCTCCCACTCAATTTTACGCCCCCCCCGCCACCAGCCTGCTTGTTTAGGGGGTGTAAAATTCCGGCCATAGCGGCAGTTGGGAGTGCCATGATTGATCTTGTTGTCAGAGGTTGAGGGTTCAGATTAGCCAGAGCTCCCATTTCTAATCGCTATCCAGAAATTCCTGCAGAGAAATGTGAATATATATAAGCATATTCCCCCAACCCTGGCACTGCACAGCGAATCGGAGGATACACTGTTATATAACTCAGCTGGAATTATGCTAATTGGCGCACAACGTATTTTCAAGGTCACTGATTTTTCAATCTACTGTCATTGCTTTTGATTCGCACGCTCTCCACCTCTTCAGTTCTGGTTTGCTCCTGCTTTACATTGAACCAAAGAAGCGTGACAATTAAAGTGTGGTCAGACATAAATGGGACACTTACAGGACGAGTGCCATACGCAACTGTTTTGATAACGATTCTGAAGAGACGAATCAGTCAGTTGCCAATGAATAATTTGAAAAATAGCTTCGTTTAACAGCAGATGGGAACAGTGGGTGGGTGAGGATTATTTAGTCACCTTGATAGAAACACATCATGCTTAACATCCAATTGACCATGCTGTCCTTCATTCTCACCCTTGACCATGTAGTTTAACCTGTCAACTACTTGAGGGCATGGATCAGGTAGCACAGAGACTTTGAACAGCGTTGTTTCATTTCTGGGATCGTCGTTTGAGAAGGTAATAAGACAAATACCTTCCTGCAGCAGTTGCGTTGAGTGTCTTTGGTTAAATTAATCTCAATCTGATGACTGCACAATTCTAGACATGGACTCTCTTGAATCCAATGGGATTGAATGAGGTACTTTTAAAAATGACACGGATGGCCTTTCATGAAAAATAAATCAGCATGTGGGCAAGAGTAGAAAAGGAGCATTTGTTAAGATATAGCTTTCAATAAGATCAGCTGGCCTCCATTCACTCACGACTGCTCCTCTCCTTGTGCCAAGATGGTTTTCCAAAGGACCTGACAAAGTAGAAGTGGCGATTTTTATAACCTACCCGATCTCCCCATACAGCATGCCCATCATATCCTTCACACAGTATTTATTCAAATCCACACATCATCACATTGCAGAGCGAAGCCAAATCCACCAACCAGTGGTGCTCCTTAATTGACACAGTTGGTGGTAGTTACAATTATTGTGATTCAGTCAAGAAAGACATGTACACCTAATTTCTAAAAAGCGTTAAAATTTTCAAATTGAGCAGTAGAGCTAACTGTTCTACCAGGGCTGCTATTTTAAGCTTGGGCAGATTGGGCATCAGATAATCAGGGCTCCATAGGCTACACATGAAGGCTCCTGCTCCAGATGATCTGCAAGGATGTAGGGTTTGGGATACATTGCAGAAACTCAAGTGCTTCCTTTACAAAAAAAAATACTGATAGGCTGATAGGATTAGACGAAGTAGAATGGGAGGAGGCTTGTGTGGAACATAAACAGAGGCATAGAATGGCCTGTTTCTGTGCTGCAAATTCTGTGTAATTCTATGTAAAATTATTTCTCTCTTTTTCTGAAGTTCTTTTTAGAGGGATAAAGTAAAAAACAGTCTGTTCAAAAATTTATAATGGGAAGCTCCCCTGATGCTCAGTCAATGTGTAAGAGAACCAAACTACATGATTCAGAAAGGTCCAAGGCTCCATCCCCAGGTCTTTTCTTAGCTCGATCTCAGCTGGGTATTGATAGTAATAAAAACAAGAAGTGCTGGAAATACTCAGCAGGTCTGGCAATATCTGTGGAGAGAGAAACAGAGTTAACGTTTCAGGTCAGTGACCTTTCATCAGAACTGGCAAAGGTTAGAAATGTAATAGGTTTTAAGCAAATAAAGTGGGGGTGGGGCAAGAGATAACAAAAGGGAAGATGTTGATAGGACAGGATCACAGAGAATAACTGACCAGAAGGTCATAGAGCAAAGGCAAATGGTATGTTAATAGCGTGTTGAAAGACAAAGCGTTAGTGAATAGAGGGTGTTAACCGAATTAAAGTTTAAGTTTAAATTTAATAAATTTCACTTTTCTTCTTTAAACCTGAGAAAACCTGTTGTGCTAGTTTCTTTGCCTTATAATTGGCAAGTGGTGAAAAAGGATTCACCAAGGGGGGAGCTGAAAACACAGTGGGTTTAAAAATTAAAGCCTGTTACAGTAAGACCAGGTGAAGGCTGAAAGGAAACCCTAGACCTCTTTCTCACCTGGTTGTAACACTATGAAGAAGTTTGTGAGTTGTTGTAGCCACAATCCCAAAGCACCATAAACATCTCTCCCCAGTAGAGAGACACAATTGGTAACATATAGCTTGAGGGTCACCACTTCACAAAGGTGGGGCATGGCAAGGAGCCAGGCCTCCATGAAATACCACATGCTGTTGGCGTCTTCTCTATCACAGTCTAACCATCTAGCCAACTGAACTAACCGACCCCCAGTTTGTGAGTAAACAGTTCATATCCCTGCTAGACTGCAGTCTGCATAAGTTAGCCAGTTCCTTTGACTGCTTGGCTCACATAGGCATCCCAGCCCTTCTGGTGGTAAAAGTCAACTACCAGCTCATCGCTTTCGTTTATAATCTCACTGCCGAATATGACAATCCATAAAGCGCATTGACTTATTTGTAATGGCAAGTGCTTTGCAGTTTGTGGGCTCAAATACAAGCTTCCATGGTCAAGAACAGATCAGGACAGCAGAATCATGCTCCTCTGTGACGTCTGCCCAGGTCGGATTGTCCACCCACATTCAAACCAAGATTTCCTGACTGGCATTGTTTTACCGAATCTAGGCCTTCGCTGTCTTGACTACATGAGCAGAAGGTGAGGTAAGAGGGCTGCGAGCAAGCACAAAGCTTTCAGAGTGAAGAAAACTTCAAAGGGCAGAGTGGGGAATTTCTTTGAAACTTGTAAGTACATGGCTTCTTTGGGAAACTTTTAAAGATCAACAAAGGGTTACTAAAAAAGTAATAAAAAGAGCGAAGGTAAATTATGAAAGAAAACTAGCGCAAAACATAAAAACAGATAGCAAAAGCTTCTATAAGTATATAAAAGGGAAGAGAGCAGCTAAAGTGAATGTTGGTCCTTTGGAGGATGAGACTGGGGAGTTAATAGAAGGGAACACAGAAATGGCAGAGACACTAAATCAGTATTTTGCTTCAGTTTTCACGGTGGAGGACACTAGTACCATCTCAATAGTACCAGGTAATGTAGAGGTTATAGAAAGGGAGGAACTTAGAACAATCATCATCACTAGGGAAAAAGTACTGAGCAAACTTTCTGGTTGAAGGCAGTCAAGTCCCCAGGGCCTGATGGCCTATATCCTAGGGACTTAAAGGAAGTGGCAGCGGAGATAGTGGATCCATTGGTTATAATATTCCAAAATTCTCTGGATATGGGAAAGGTTCCAATGGATTGGAAAAAAGCTAATGTAATGCCCTTATTCAAAAAGGGAGAGAGGCAGAAAATAGGAAACTCTCGACCAGTTAGATTAACATCCGTCATTGGGAAATTGTTAGAATACATTATTAAGGGAAGTAATAACAGGACATTTCGAAAGTCAAACCGCAATCCATCAGAGTCAGCATGATTTTATGAAGGGTAAATCATATTTGACTAATTTGCTAGAATTCTCCGAAGTTGTAACAAGTAAAGTGGATAATGGGGATCCTGTAGATGTAGTTTATCTGGACTTCCAGAAGGCATTTGACAAGGTGCCGCACAAAAGGTTAATACACAAGGTAAGATCACATGGGGTTAGGGACAATTTATTAGCTTGGATAGAGGATTGGCTAACTAACAGAAAACAGAGAGTCGGGATAAATGGGTCTTTTTCTGGTTGGCAAGATGTAACTAGTGGGATGCCATAGGGTTCGGTCCTCGGGCCCCAACTATTTATAATCTATATAAATGACCTGGATGCAGGGATAGAAGGTACTATAGTCAAATTTGCAGATGACACTAAAAGAGGTGGAACAGTAAGTTGCAATAAAGAAATAAGAAATTTACAAATGGATATGAATAGATTAGATAAATGGGTCAAAACTTGGCAGATGGATTTTAACGTGGATAATTGTGAGGTTATCCATTTTGGTTGGAATAATAGAAAGGCAAATTATCGAAATGGAGAGAAACTTCAGAGTGCTTCGGTGCAGAGGGATCTGGGTATCCTCGTGCATGAATCGCAGAAAACTAGTTTGCAGGTACAGCAGGTAATAAGGAAGGTAAATGGAATAGAGTATAAAAAGAGGGAAGTGTTGTTGCAACTGTACAAGGCATTAGTGAGACCGCACATGGAGTACTGCGTACAGTTTTGGTCCCCTTACCTGAGAAAGGATGTAGTTGCATTGGAGGCAGTTCACAGGAGGTTCACTAGATTGATTCCAGAGATGGGGGGGGGCTTGTCTTATGAAGAGAGATTGAGCAGTTTAGGCCTTTACTCTCTGGGGTTTAGAAGAATGAGAAGAGATCTAATTGCGGTATATAATATGATTAAGGGGATTGACAAAGTAGACATAAAGAGGATGTTTCCTCTTGTGAGGCAATCTAGAACAAGAGGTCATAGTTTTAGGATAAGGGGTAGCAGATTTAAAACAGAGAGGAGGAGAAGTTACTTCTCGCAAAGGGTCGTGAATCTGTGGAATTCACAACCCCAGACTGCGGTGGATGCCGGGACATTGGGTAAATTTGAGGAGGAGATAGAGAGATTTTTAAATAGAAATAGGTTGAAGGAATAGGTCTATGGAGAACGGGCAGGAAAGTGGAGCTGAGGCCTGGATAATTGGGGCTCTTTCTGGGGTAGGTGGGACCTCTACAAACAGGATGGTCTTCACCTGAACCAGAGGGGTACCAATATCCTGGGGGGGGGGGGGGGGGGAGATTTGCTAGTGCTTTTCAGGGGGGTTTAAACTAATTCAGCAGGGGAATGGGAACCTAAATTGTAGTTCCAGTGTACAGGATGTTGAGAGTAGTGAGGTCAGGGATAAGGTTACAAGGACGCAAGAGGGCACTGGCAAGCAAGAACTTGGTTTAAAGTGTGTCTACTTCAACGCCAGGAGCATCCGGAATAAGGTGGGTGAGCTTGCAGCATGGGTTGGTACCTGGGATCTCGATGTTGTGGCCATTTCGGAGACATGGGTAGAGCAGGGGCAGGAATGGATGTTGCAGGTTCCGGGATTTAGATGTTTCAGTAAGAACAGAGAAGATGGTAAAAGAGGGGGGCGTGTGGCATTGTTAATCAAGGAGAGTATTACGGCGGCAGAAAGGACGTTTGAGGACTCGTCTACTGAGGTAGTATGAGCCGAGGTTAGAAACAGGAGAGGAGAGGTCACCCTGTTGGGAGTTTTCTACAGACCTCCGAATAGTTCCAGAGATGTAGAGGAAAGGATAGCGAAGATGATTCTCGACAGGAGCGAGAGTAACAGGGTAGTTGTTATGGGGGACTTTAACTTTCCAAATATTGACTGGAAATACTATAGTTCGAGTACTTTAGATGGGTCAGTTTTTATCCAGTGTGTGCAGGAGGGTTTTCTGACACAGTATGTAGACAGGCCAACCAGGGGCGATGCCACATTGGATTTGGTACTGGGTAATGAACCCGGCCAGGTGTTAGATTTAGATGTAGGTGAGCACTTTGGTGATAGTGATCACAATTCGGTTAGGTTTACCTTAGCAATGGGCAGGGATAGGTATATACCGCAGGGCAAGAATTATAGCTGGGGGAAAGGAAATTATGATGTGATTAGGCAAGATTTAGGATGCGTAGGATGGGGAAGGAAACTGCAGGGGATGGGCACAATCAAAATGTGGAGCTTATTCAAGGAGCAGCTACTGCGTGTCCTTGATAAGTATGTACCTGTCAGGCAGGGAGGAAGTTGTCGAGCGAGGGAGCCGTGGTTTACTAAAGAAGTTGAAGCGCTTGTCAAGAGGAAGAAGAAGGCTTATGTTAGGATGAGACGTGAAGGCTCAGTTAGGGCGCTTGAGAGTTACAAGCTAGCCAGGAAGGATCTAAAGGGAGAGCAAAGAAGAGCAAGGAGAGGACACGAGAAGTCATTGGCGGATAGGATCAAGGAAAACCCTAAGGCTTTCTATAGGTATATTAGGAATAAAAGAATGACGAGAGTTAGATTAGGGCCAATCAAGGATAGTAGTGGGAAGTTGTGTATGGAATCAGAGGAGATAGGGGAAGCGTTAAATGAATATTTTTCGTCAGTATTTACAGTAGAGAAAGAAAATGTTGTCGAGGAGAATACGGAGATTCAGACTACTAGGCTAGATGGGATTGAGGTTCACAAGGAGGAGGTATTAGCAATTTTGGAAAGTGTGAAAATAGATAAGTCCCCTGGGCCAGATGGGATTTATCCTAGGATTCTCTGGGAAGCCAGGGAGGAGATTGCAGAGCCTTTGTCCTTGATCATTTTGTCGTCATTGTCGACCGGAATAGTGCCGGAAGACTGGAGGATAGCAAATGTTGTCCCCTTGTTCAAGAAGGTGAGTAGAGACAACCCTGGTAATTATAGACCTGTGAGCCTTACTTCGGTTGTGGGTAAAATGTTGGAAAAGGTTATAAGAGACAGGATTTATAATCATCTTGAAAAGAATAAGTTAATTAGTGATAGTCAGCACGGTCTTGTGAAGGGTAGGTCGTGCCTCACAAACCTTATTGAGTTTTTCGAGAAGGTGACCAAACAGGTGAATGAGGGTAAAGCAGTGGATGTGGTGTATATGGATTTCAGTAAGGCGTTTAATAAGGTTCCCTACGGTAGGCTATTGCAGAAAATACGGAAGTATGGGATTGAAGGTGATTTAGAGCTTTGGATCAGAAATTGGCTAGCTGAAAGAAGACAGAGGGTGGTGGTTGATGGCAAATGTTCATCCTGGAGTTTAGTTACTAGTGGTGTACCGCAAGGATCTGTTTTAGGGCCACTGCTGTTTGTCATTTTTATAAATGACCTGGATGAGGGTGTAGAAGGGTGGGTTAGTAAATTTGCGGATGACACGAAGGTCGGTGGAGTTGTGGATAGTGCCGAAGGATGTTGTAGGGTACAGAGGGACATAGATAGGCTGCAGAGCTGGGCTGAGAGATGGCAAATGGAGTTTAATGCGGAAAAGTGTGAGGTGATTCACTTTGGAAGGAGTAACAGAAATGCAGAGTACTGGGCTAATGGGAAGATTCTTGGTAGTGTAGATGAGCAGAGAGATCTTGGTGTCCAGGTACATAAATCCCTGAAAGTTGCTACCCAGGTTAATAGGGCTGTTAAGAAGGCATATGGTGTGTTAGCTTTTATTAGTAAGGGGATCGAGTTTTGGAGCCACGAGGTCATGCTGCAGCTGTACAAAACTCTGGTGAGGCCGCACCTGGAGTATTGCGTGCAGTTCTGGTCACCGCATTATAGGAAGGATGTAGAAGCTTTGGAAAGGGTGCAGAGGAGATTTACTAGGATGTTGCCTGGTATGGAGGGAAGGTCTTACGAGGAAAGGCTGAGGGACTTGAGGTTGTTTTCGTTGGAGAGCAGGAGGAGGAGAGGTGACTTAATAGAGACATATAAGATAATCAGAGGGTTAGATAGGGTGGATAGTGAGAGTCTTTTTCCTCGGATGGTGATGGCAAACACGAGGGGACATAGCTTTAAGTTGAGGGGTGATAGATATAGGACAGATGTTAGAGGTAGTTTCTTTACTCAGAGAGTAGTAGGGGCGTGGAACGCCCTGCCTGCAACAGTAGTAGATTCGCCAACTTTAAGGGCATTTAAGTGGTCATTGGATAGACATATGGATGAAAATGGAATAGTGTAGGTCAGATGGTTTCACAGGTCGGCACAACATCGAGGGCCGAAGGGCCTGTACTGCGCTGTAATGTTCTAATGTTCTAATGAGATCAGCCACGATCGTATTGAATGGTGGAGCAGGCTCGAGGGGCTGAATTGCCTACTCCTGCTCCTAGTTCTTGTGTTCTTTGAAAAGTTGTTTTTTGTAGTGAGGTCATCTTCAGGCTACAGGCCAGGCAGTTAAAAACAACGCTGTCATTTCTCAACCATTCTTCAATTCAGTCAAGTGCCTAAATTGGACCTTCTTCCTCCAAGAGCTCAGGATCAATAGGAATCACTGTTCTCTCGCGGTTCTGGGTATTCCCCATTAGTTGATTTTCAAGTAGATTTCTTTTTGGATTTTGATCTAGCCATTCTGGCATTTTTTAATAAAGCGAATGACTAGCCTGCTAGCAACATGACCACGACCACTGCTTTTCGTGGTTGCTCGCCATACCCAGATAACCAAATTCTTAAATTAAAATGCCCAATGCCTGACACATGCTGATGGGCTGTTTTTATTGTTATACTCAGTAATGATGCTGTGTGCTTACGGTAGCCTCTCTGGGTCAATACAACAATCAGCCACAGATACAAACAAACAGAGAAACTCTCCAAGTGGCTCCATCTATAAATAGACCGTGTGGTGTGTGAGTCACACTGACCAAGAGGTCAGAATTCAATTCCTGGTCTCTGCTGAATTAGGTGGTATTAGCTGGGGCAGTAATTACCCTCTAGAGCTCCAGTTCATGCTTGCTATCCAGTGATCTAAAGAGGAATATAAAAGGGTATGGTGAAAAGGAAAGGAAATGGGATTAGATAGCTCCAGTTGAAGAGCTGGCACTGGAAAAGACCCAACAGGCCGAATGAACAAGTCTGTGCTGCAATTGCTATGTTTGTGGATGTTGGACAAGGCCATTCATTCTTCAGTCACAAATCTGGACAGTGAGTGTCTGGAGGCCAATTGATAGTAGAGAGTGTGGGACAGAGCTTGAATACAAGATAAGCCCCTCCTTTTAGTGCTACCATCTCTATCTATTTTTACAGTAAAATGTTCTATTTGCTGAGCTTCTACATCTCAGTCAGATGTTTAAGAGCAAGAAGAGAGGAAAGGTTCAGAACTGCAGTGATGCAATGACTGTAGCAGTACCAACAAAATGGGAAGTGTGGGGAGGAATTGTTGCTGTTTCGGATACATCTTGCGGTTTTAGATTAGGGTTAGTACGTACTTGAAGAGGATAAAGTTGGGCAGGGGCCACCCTTGTATGTTTCAAGACAAAGGAAAGGACTCAATTAATACAACAAAGCCTAATAGATTCAGCTGAAGTCAGCCTTCGTGCCCTGAAGCCACTGTGGAGTAATGGAGCCCTTCTGAATCATCATTAGTTTAGTCTGCAACTAATCTTATTAAAGGAGAAGTCATCCAAACTTACCTTTAATGTTAATTCAATTTGAACAAGGAACAAGAAATTGGCTCTGAAAATAAATAGCCACTTAAGTAAACTTTAGATGAGACAACTTAATTGAGAGTCCGGATCAATTCAATTCAGCCCATTATATCAATGAGGTCTAATGCACAGCAAGTCACGCAACCAGAGACCCTTCAATGGATTACTGAATTCATTAGAAAGTTTGTATGCTGTGCTTATATCACAGCACTGCTGATAGATGCATACCCATCTCCAGTGCAAATATAGCCACAACCTTAACTTTCCGCTAACCTATGTTCATCACCTTTTTTAAGATCATTTGTCTTCTGTGTTAACAGCCTCCATCCCCCTGCCGGTACCTTGGCTGAATCTCTTGTTATTTCCCATGTCCTTCAGTGGGGCAATGAAATCTTGTATCCTTCAACTGCAATTCAAGTCAAAATCCCTCTTCTGTGATAAATCTAAAGATATTGTGGCTCTTTTTCCAGACAGTGACCTACTTCCTACCTACAAGCTTCAGGCTTTTAAAAACCATGCTTAGCACCACCAATTGATTACTTCCTGATTAATCCCATCTTGTCCTAGAGGTTTCTCAGCCTTGGTCATTCCTTGCATTATGAGCCTTTGCATTTCACTTTGGTTTCTCAATGTAACAAAGAACAGCGGGCAGAGCAGCTCAGCCTGCCTGTACAGCTCAGCAGTGCAGTGTGCCACTTGCTGACAATCCTCATTCACTTGAGAAGTCATAGAGGTAGAAATTCGACTTGGTTGGAAGCAAACAATGGGCAGTACCGTATCTGCTGCCGTTACAACTGAATATCAGGTGTGGCATGTATGGACTTTGATGGAACTGAATATCAAGAATGGCATATCATGGGGGTTGATGGGATACTGCCCAAGACAAATTTCTACCAGGTACAAAGGCACAAATCAGTACTTTGGAGCAACTGCACATGTTTGTGATGCTCTGGAATCCTCTTTGTTGCATAAATCAGGCATCACCGACCTGAGGAAATATTACAGAGCCAATGCTCTAAGCATTGTGGACTCAACATCATACCACATGAGGAAAGTATGGAGACCTACCAGAACGGGGACCACACTTGGAGGCTCTGCTGCACCGACAGTGGGAGAACAGGTGGCAATTTTTATTTGCTTGCCCACGTCCTCACTCTTGACTTTCGCTCTTTAACTGGAAGTAGCCTTTTTTTTTTGAAGATTTCTCACATGCTCAGCTCATATGCACCCACATTTTGGGTGAGATTTAGCTCTCATGGCCTCTAATGTTGTGTCTTGGCTCCCGCTGCTATGAACTGCATAGTGCTTACAGTGCAGGCAGATAAACAGCAACTGCAACAACACACAAACAACTAAGCATGAACTATTATTTGAATGTCACATTAGTCTCACCACCCGTCTGCCCATGGAACGCCCCAGCAATGTGTACGGAGCACCAATATGAAAATGGCACTTCTGGCCAGTACAGGCTGACACAGAATTAGCAGAGTTTGACTGCTCCTGACTGTTCAAAGTCAACAGTTACTATTTATGTTTTCTGCCAGCATTGATCTCACAAGATGGCATTTCCACCAATTGGAAGCATCTTGGCTTTATTTTGAAGCTACCCAGAAGCCGTTTTCTCCTGGGCTTTGGGTAAGTCCACTGAAAGAAGGAAGGCCTGCACTTACATAGCACCCCATCAGATCTGTCCAAAAACATCTCAAAGTGATTAACTAAGGGCGGTGACTATTGTTATAGTCATCTTGCACAGCTAGATCCAACAAACAGCAAGAGATCAATTATCAGTTCATCTGTTCTTGCTGATTGTTGGTTAAGACATGGAATTTGTTCAGGACACAATGAGACCACCCTTCTCTTTAAAGAGTGCCATGAGATCTTTAAAGTACACTTCTAGCAGTGATACACTCCATTGTACTGCATTGGAGTGTTAGTCTAGATGGCATGCTTCAGTCCGTGCGAGGCCTTGAATCTGCAACTTGCTGATGCATTGCTGAGTAGAGGGAGCTTTAATCTGCTTTTGAGCCTCCTGTTAGTGGAATCGGAGGCCTGGGGTTGGGAGCAGAGGGCTGTGGGCTGCAGGGTCAGAGGCCTCGGGGGTTGGAGGTTGGGGGAGGGTCACTAAGCCATTTGACCTGGAAAGTTTCTGGATCAATCCTAACTATGTGCTGAGTTAAATGATCACCAATGAGGGGGAGGAGAGGGATTACAAACAGACTCGGGTAATGTTAAACAGACCCCTAAAAGAATAAGCTCTAATTTCTAAGGACCAAGCTGAGCCTTATTCAAGGTTTGTATTTTTTTTTCCTATCTCTTTCCCTTTACTTCATCTGAAGGCAGTATCATTTGCAGGGGTGGGCATTCTTCTTGTACCCTGCATAGCTCAGTTGACCATTCTGTGGGCATTGGCTTAGGCAGGAAAGCCTAGCTTTGTGAATCAGCTTTATTTTAACTCCAATTGTGTAACCCGGTTGCCATCAGGTTTAGAATATCGCTGATCACAAAATCTAGGCTTAACTGTTAGGAGGGCAGGTGTAAACTAAGTTCAGTCCTATCCTCTTCCAGCATCTCCTCACCAGCCCTGTACACATTCAAGCAGGAAAGAGGTCCCTGGTTAGTGATCAGGAATGGGAACCCCAGTTTATTTTTTCCCCTCTCAACTCAGGTGCTGAAGCCAACTGTAGTTTCCATGCACCTCCCTGGTGCAAGTCAGCGAACGTACCAGACCAGGTCCTTATGGATCAACATCACATCGAGCCTTTGATAGAGCTAAGAGTTAATTGCAGAGAGTTCATCCAGTGCCAGCTGCAGTCAAGCCTCTCCACTGAAGTGAAGAGTTCTCGATAAATCCACACTGTATTAATCTGAATCAAATTCACATTTCCATGTCATTCGGATGACAAGCTGTTCAGCCAGAGTTATGTTAAGCTGAGAGCTCATTAGCGGAGAATTAGCCAGCCTCTAAAACATTACTTTAGATTGTTAACAGGCTAAATACTTCACTGGATTTGAGCTGCCATGGAATTCATCCACCATTCCTCTCATTTTCTTCTGGTAGAAGTACAAGTGGAAGGGAGGAAGATAAACCTAACTTTCTTGCTCTCGATCCCTACAGCAATGTTTGGTCATTAGGTGAGGATGGGATCGGGTCTGGTTGTGATGTCCTCACAGCCCAATATCTGAGTGAGACATGAAAGTGTTGCCTTTACTCCAGGAAACTTTTCTCCAGTACAAGTCAGGTGCAAGAGTTGGGAGGACAAAGCTCCTTCTGCAGTGTTGCGTCAAACACTACAAGCACAGTTTGACTAAAGATAATCCTATGCCAATTTGCTTTGTTGAATGATAATTTTCTTTAATCTACCGACTGGCGATCTGAATTTATATTTTTTTAAAGAAACTTTAAAAAGAACAGATAAAAGATGACTGTTAGCAACTTAAGATGGCCACCTAATTTGCAACACTGTATGCTATATTGCAAGGCCTGGGAGGAGAGACAAAATGTCAGCCCATCCCAGCAAGAACCAAGACCCAGGAAGTTTAAGGAAACCGCTTACAACAAAAACAAGAAATGCTGGAATCACTCAGCAGGTCTGGCAGCATCTGTGGAAAGAGAAGCAGAATTAACGTTTCGGGTCAGTGACCCTTCTTCGGAACCTGTCGGGGTTCCGAAGAAGGGTCACTGACCCGAAACGTTAACTCTGCTTCTCTTTCCACAGATGCTGCCAGACCTGAGTGATTCCAGCATTTCTTGTTTTTGTTTCAGATTTCCAGCATCCGCAGTATTTTGCTTTTAAGGAAACCGCTTGCTCTTTTAGCAAGAAGAAATGCTGCTAACTACTATGCTTGAATCGTTGAGTGACTGTCTTGTGACAAGCCCGTCCCCATCTGTGGTTTTAATCATGCGCTTCTCTGCAGAAGCGAAGAGAAGCATCTGGACTGTGACACGTGCAGACCCAAGTTGGGGGTCTCGCTCTGTCTCTCCATTCCAGCTTGCAAGCTTCAAATCCTGCCTGTTGACTGACCACCTTTGTATACTCCGGCTACAATCAGCAACCCCTTTGGGGCAAAACATCCGCATCGCTATCACCAAGAGACCCATCGAACCCGTCATCTACCTCTTCAAACTAAAAGCTTCAGAAGCACTGAAAACAGCTAGAAGCCAGCCTAATCACCAAATCCCACAGACTGTATACCCCTTTTTTCTATGGACTCTAACTCAACCAATCTACCTTTCCCCAATCTGTAACCTATTTGTGTGTGTGTAAACCTCTGGAGTGAGTGTGTGTGCGCGCATATGTGTGAGAGAGAGTGTGAAAGTTGGCGCGTAGTTTATTATTTTGTTAGTTCGGTTCTTGTTATGATCATAGCAAGTAAGTAATCAAACACCTACTGAATTTGTCAGTACGTCCACTTTAAGAAAGAATTAAACCTGTTGTGGTCTAACAAGGAGGGAAAAGAAGGAAGCCCTTTGACCCCTCCTCACTTGACCATAACAATAACAATTTCTACAATGCTGACTCAAGCAGCCTTGTGGTCTGGAATAGATGCAGGGTAAACTTCCCTCTAGAGTGCCATTAATAGTGACCTGTTGACATATTTGTGTGAACCTTGCTGTTGAGTAAACGGAGTATTTCAGTGATTGGTTTGCTTGCCCATATGATGCAGTAGGAGTTTGTGTTGTCAGGTTTGAGCAGTTTATTGAACTGTTGAGAGCAAAGTTGGACGGTGAGTTGGTTAGATTTGATAATGAGAAGCATCTGCTTCTGTGTTTCTGTTGTAGTGTTGACAAATCCTGGAAGCTTGTCCTTGAGCCAATCAATAGGCCTTGATTGTGACAGGTTTAGTCATTAGGTCTTCCGGCCTTGTATATACACCAGATGTTGTAAAATTCCAGATTTAGCCAACATTCGAAGAATTGTTGACATGATTGGGCTGGAACAACAGATTCTTTCCATTTTAGTGATTAGATTAAAGTCAGTCAACATCCTAACTCTTGCAAGTTGTTTATTTATGAAAAAGACAGAAACCCAACACAATGGGAGGAATTTTAACTCCAAAAAGCAGGTGGGTTTTTGTTGGCTGGAAGGTTCAAGCATTAAAAATCTGAATCCCAATCCGCCTCTGACTCATCCCTAAACAGCTCTGTATGGCTCAGCGAACATGATCTGCAGCGAGTTAGCCGAGCTGAGCGGGGTCGGCAGTAGAGGTGCAACAAATAGTCTCAGCTCAACGTCTTACTGAATAAACTGAGCCAGCAGGGGAGTTCTGCTTGATGTGGGACGAGGTGGCTCAGCTGCACCCGCGTGTTCCTTTAATCATCTCTCTGATATTATTATATTTTCCTTCATTATAACCAGAACATTACATCTATTAGGAACACATATCAAGCAGCAGGGTTTCCCAGCCTCAGGGTGGGTGGAGAGGCTCAGTTGGTTGCAACTGACCAATTAAAACTATAATGATTGATATTCACTGATTTGCTGTGATTTGCCATCATCATTGGCTAAATTTCAAGGTGTATTTCAAAGTACTCTGCTTTATTTATATATGTATAGAAAAAATACATATATATGTTGCTCCTTTATTCTCAATTCAATAAGGATGAGGGCTAGGTTATCTCTGCGCCTGCTCTAAGTATAGAAAAGAGGGAAAACAAAACTAGGGGCTTTTTGGGGTAAATACGTTATAAAATTTAACCTCCAAGTGAACCCACTGTGATGCTAGGACAGGAGGTGAGCTTGAGTGTCTGGGAGGCAACTTCATTGAAAGCAGCAGAGCTTTCACTTCCAGACAGGAAGTGGTACCCCTAGGATTGAGGCTTTCAGCCTTACCTCAAGTTCCAGCTTACGTTGCTATCAATGGAGCTACTCAACAAGATCGGGGACCTGGGGTGGAGGGTGCTGCACAGAGCAGTCCCGTGCAATAGGCTTTTAAGTAGGTTCACGGACTCCCAGGCCACCTGTACTTTCTGCGGCCTGGACGAGTCCGTGTTCCACATTTATACGGAGTGTGCGAGGTTGCAGCCCCTATTTGAGTATCTGAAGGGGCTGCTCCTCAAATTCTGGCTGCACTTCAGTCCCACGCTCCTGATCTTTGGGCACCCGGTGCGGAGGGGCTTGGGCCGGGAGGAGGATCTCCTCGTCGGTCTGCTCCTGGGCCTGGCCAAGGTGGCAATTCACAGGTCCAGGTTGCGGGCCGTCGGGGGGTCCGTCCTCCCCGATTGCCTGCCCCTCTTCCGTGGTTACGTTCGCGCCCGGGTGTCCCTGGAAAAGGAGCATGCGGTGTCCACCGGTACGCTTGAGGTCTTCCGTGACCGGTGGGCACCGCAGGGACTGGAGTGCATTGTCGACGCCGAGAATGGCATTTTAATTTGAGTTTTTTGTTTATTTATCTGGTTTTAATAAAGTTATTTTAAAAATATAAGTGTGTATATAAAGGGGGCCTGAGGAATAAAGGCCCCCTCGACATAAAAAAATATATAAAAGGGGCCTGGGGTATAAAGGTCACAAAAAAAAAAAGAGTGGGGGTGGGGGCAGGTGTACCACGCCTACTGACGACACCAATGAGGAAAGCAAACCTGGTGGGTCTCCCTTGGAGATAGAAAACCGATACATTTTAAAAACGCCAGCAAATCTTTTTGCAACTGAAGATTTTACTATTTAAATAGAGCAGTAGTTTGAACCCACCCCCACCCTCAGCTTTCCTTCCTCTTTAAAGAGGACAGCAAAGGCAGTCTGTCGTTGGATGGGGAAAAACAAAGCAAACTTTTCTTTTACATTTGCTAAGAAATACAAGTGGACAGCATGTACTGACTTGTAACTGTGAAATATCAAGGGCGCATGTGGGCCGTGTAACTGTGAAAATCACATACGATATTTCAAGGTAGTCCCTGATAGCTAAACTAGGGGGACCAGGTTTAAACTAATGAAAGACAGATTTAGGACTGATTTCAGGAAGCTCTTCAGAAACAATACCCCACAGCAATCAATGCCCGGAATTAACTTCTGGGTAAGGTAATGGAGGCTAAATTTGGGAGCGTTATTGAAGATACTGATGGTATTTGATGGATGAATCATGAGATCTGTTGATGTAAACAGAGTGACCAACTTGTGAGGGAACACATTCCTTCAGAGACAATTACACCACCTGGACCCCTTTTGAATGTGCAACCAAAATGGCTATTAATTTAAAAGAATTTTTTTGGGGGCATTGCCTGGCAAGGTTGTCATTTATTGCCCATCCTTAGTTGCCCTAAGAAAATGGTAGGTCTTCTCTGTGAACTGCTGTGGTATGTGCTTACAGTGCAATTCACTCACCATAATTGAGTGGCTTGCAAGGTCACTTTTACTAAAGCCAGCTTTTCATTTCCAGATTTTTATTATTTTTTTAAAATTGAATTCAAATTCTCAAACTACAATGCTGGGATTTAAGCTTCTGTTCACTAGATTATTATTTCAGGCCTCTGGATTACTAGCACAGTAATATAACCACTACACTACCATACAGTACCATGCTCTTTTGTTTGCCTGCTTAGGCTGTTGATTTAAAAGAAAGTAATTTCTTGTTTAAAGAGGGAATGTTGCTGGCATCATCGACTGGGGCTGTCAGGTGAAGTTACTGAGCCAGACAGCTGAAAGGAGCTAAATTAACAAGCGTGCTTGAAAAGGCACAGATAACTAAAGCTCACCTAGCTAATGACTGTATCTCCATGGCTGATAAATCACACTGTTAACGTGTAGAGACAGATATGCTTGGTAAAGACAGTGATGTAATTCTCCCAAGCAGCCCCATTGCTAGCCCTTGTATTCTGTGTCAACAGTCCCAATTGGCACATGGTCCTTTAAAAAAAAAAATGATATAAATTTGCAGTTTCCATCAGGATGTCTGAGTCATAGCAAAGGAATGATGGATGGCTGAGACGCCTAATTAAGACGCGTGTGGTTTCGAGACTGCCTGGGGACACTGGTACTAATTCACATCCATCCAAAAGCACCAGAACAAGAGACCCCAGTGAACCTTAGTAATTCAACCCTCAACCAGAAGAAGCATTTCCTTCCAATTTATCCAGCACATTCACTTCTCCAAGTGAGAAATACTGATTAGGGTACAAACTGAGAGATTTCTTAGATGCATGTGTAGATTGAGTGGAAGGGTTTGATGTTCTGCAGTGCCAATAAGCTCACTGCAACCAACCCCAGATGAGCTCTGGAGAAAGCTTGCTGTATGTGTACTGGCCTGAGCGAGTCACAGTAGTTTTACATTCACCTTGTGCACCTTCTTCACAAAAAGGGTAGAGAGCAGCTGGAACTCTTTCCCCCAAAATGCTGTTCAGGCTGGGGGTCAACTGAAAGTTTCAAAATTGAGAGTGTTAGTTTTTTGTTAGGTAAATGGTATTATAGGGTTATTGAATCAAAGTGGCTAGATGAAGTTAATCAGCCATGATCTAAGTGAATGGGGGAACAGACTCGAGGGGCTGAATGGCCTACTCCTCTTCCTAAACTCCTAACCTGTTGCAGTGATGTGAGGTTTGTCAATGTAAAAGCAGCTGGAGAGTGCGAGTAGGGAGTGCCCTGCGATGTTAGCAAAGGAGATTCCTCTGCTGTTTGAGGATGTAGCTGAAGTTTATTGGGTGCTACATCAAGGATAGGTCATATTCCACCCAGGCAAGTTCTCCTGGTCAAGTACAGCATAGGTTTGATCCCAGTAAATAAAGCCAACAACACATGCGCAGTCTTCCCACCATCAGCTGCCTCTATAAATATAAATGACCTGGGCTACCTTCAGGAGGCAATGGAACCCCATCATTGATCGTAGAATCTGTCAGCTCCCACTGAATTCACTGGCTCTGATTCTGGCCCAATAAATGCATGAAGATAGCTTTAGCATGTCTAGACACTCTGGCGCCAGTGGTGTTAAAGCTGCCAAATGAAAGTTCTCCGATTGAAATGAAATTCCATAATCATCTCATTATGATGCGTCCATGTGCAAATACATTGAGTTTCTGTGATCTCAATCAATACTTTGCAGGCACAGGGAGATGCGTTGGGTGAGAAAGAATAAACAAGATAAAAAGGGACAGAATTGGTACCAGAACATAACGGCACGGTAAAAAAGCATCTTACAGTGTCCAGACTCAACAGGCCCCAGAATAATGGCTAAAAGCTAATTCACAAGCCAGTTATAGCGTGACGTCTGATTTAAGAACAGCAAAAAAAAAACTCGGCCCATCTGGTTCAGTGTTGGCCAGTAGGAATTGGAAACAAGTGTGGTTATGGTGACACTGTTTTAGACACACACACTAATTTTAGTAAAAAATGTCTTAATACTCATACAAGTAAATGTACACCACGTGTCTATTTACTTAACATCCACCACCATTCAGTAACCAAGGAAGTAAAGTAATGATTAAAAAACACTCAGTACTCTGCTTTTGGCTTATTATTTTACCAACAAATGCACAGAGATTAAAATTCATAGGCATACAAAGTGCACATCCACAAACATTCATTAACTTTGCAGACATTCAGTTGGCCATGCCCGGAATCACAATTAGCCACATGTGGCTAGTAGAGTCATGGAGAGATACAGCACTGAAACAGGCCCTTCGGCCCACTGAGTCTGTGCTGACCATCAACCACCCATTTATATTAATCCTACATTAATCCCATATTCCCTACCACATCGCCACCTTCCCTCAATTCTCCTACCACCTACCTACACTAGAGGCAATTTACAATGGCCAGTTTACCTATCAACCTGCAAGTCTTTGGCTGTGGGAGGAAACAGGAGCACCCGGCGGAAACCTATGCAGTCACAGGGAGAACTTGCAAACCCCGCACAGGCAGTACCCAGAACTGAACCCGGGTCGCTGAAGCTGTGAGGCTGTGGTGCTAACCACTGTGCTGTAATGTACTTGCAATCATTAAAGGTCAACCTTCCCTCAGTGGTAGCACTCTGGTTTCTGGCAGAAGATCATGGGTTCAAGTCCCATTCGAGAGACTTGAGCACCTAATCTAGGCTGCCACCTCAGTGTGGTACTGAGGGAGTGCTGCACTGTTAGAGATGCCATCTTCAGATGAGATGTTAAACTAAGGCCCCCAGTTCTCTCTTAGGTGGATGTAGAAGAACTCACGGTACTATTCGAATAAGAGCAGGGGAGTTCTCCCCGGTATACTGGCCAATATTTATCTCTCCATCAACATCACTAAATGTGTGAAACTTGTAAGTGTTGATGTTCAGACAGACTTGGGTGTGCTCGTACAAGGAATGCAAAAGGTTAACATGCAGGTACAGCAAGCAATTAGGAAGGCAAATGGCATGCTGGCCTTTATTGCAAGGGGATTGGAGTACAGGAATAAAGAAGACTTGCTACAATTACACAGGGTTTTGGTGAGACCACATCTGGAATACTGTGTGCAGTTTCGGTCTCCACATTTAAGAAAGGATATACTTGTACTGGTGGTGGTACAGCGAAGGTTCACTAAATTGGTCCCTGGTACGAGGCGCTTGTCCTATGATGAGAGGCTAAGTAAATTGGGAATATATTCTCTGGAGTTCAGAAGAATGAGAGGCGATCTAATTGAAGCATATACGGTTCAGAAGGGGCTGGATAGGGTAGATGCTGAGAAGTTGTTTCCACTGGTCAGGGATACTGAAACACGCGGGCAGTCTCAGGATAAGGGATCAATCATTCAGAACTGAGATGAGGAGAAATTACTTCACTCAAAGGGCTGTGAATCTTTGGAATTCTCTACCCCAGAGGGTTGTGTATACTCCATGATCGAGCACATTTAAGGCTGGGACTGACAGATGTTTGGTCTCTCTGCGAATCAATGAATATGGTGAGTGGGTGGGAAAGTCGAGTTGAAGCAGATGATCAGCCATTATCGTATTAAATGGTGGAGCAGGCTAGATGGGCCATATGGTCTATTCCTGCTCCTATTTCATGTGTTCTTGTGATCTACAACAGATTATTTGATCATTTATGTAATTTCCCTTTGTGGAATCATGTTGTGCATGATTGGCTCCATTGTTTCCTACATTACAACAATGACTATGCTTCAAAAGTACTTCATTGCCTGTAAAGGGCTTTGAGACACCCTGAGGTTGTGGCTCCACATAAATGCAAGTCTTTCTTTCACTGCTCTAGCACCATAATTCTCTCATAAAACCTCAGACCTTGGTTCCCAAACTCTCTCATTACAGTACTTAGCTGCATTCTGAACATCCCTGTTACTGACTTCATTACTCCATCGAGCAGATTAAACATTTATCTCTGAGTGATATTTGTTTTAATGTTCATTCTCTGACCCTACTTTTCAGGTTTAACAAAGTGATATTCTGGAATTACCTTATAGAATCAGAAATTTCTACACAAGAGACCATTCTGTCCATTGTATCTGCATCATGAAGCCCATTTCCTTGGTTTTTAATATCTTTCCTCTTCAACAGTTTATCTAATTCCCTCTTAAAAGCTGTGATTGAATCAGCATCAATAGCTGCCTGGTGCATTCCATATTCTAATAATGCCTTGTGGTAAAATGTGTTCTCATCTCTCCCTTCATATTTTTCATTACGAATACTTAGTTTATGCCCCCTTGTTACCTATTCACCAATCAGGGAAATAATTCATTAATTATTTATCTCACCATTTAATATAATTCAGTGATCACAATTTGAGGCTCCTCCACTCATGCCTCAGAGCTCAGACTCTTAATTCTTATAGCTTCACAGACTGTCCAATGCAACATCACTCAAAATGCCTCCAGGCTACATGATCAGGAAATGATTTCACATCCATTTGCTTCATGCTTGGTACAGTATAACTGAAGACTATTACCTATACTATAACTGCAGGTGTTCAGCTGTGGCTGACTGGATAACACTCATGTCTAAGTCAGAAGGTTGGAGGATCAGGTCCTACTTCAAGGACTTAAGCACTAAAACAAAAGCAAAATACTTAGATGCCAGAAATCCGAAACCAAAGCAGAAAAGGTCAATGACCTTTGACTCTGTTTATCTGTCAGTTGGTGCTGTCTGGCCTGCTGAACGTTTCTGGCATTTTCTGTCCAGGTTTTGTACTTAAGCACAAAATCTAGACTGACGCACCAGTGCAACACTGAGGGAGTGCTTCACCGTCAAAGGGACTGTCTTTCAGATGAGACGTTAAACCGAGGCCCCGTCTACCCTCTCGGGTGGATATAAAAGATCCTACGCTGCTATTTTAAAGACAAGCAATACAGTTCTCCCTGGTGCCCTGTCCAATATTTATCCCTCAATGAACATCACATAAAACAGATTATCTGGTCATTATCCTCCTATTTGTGAGACCTTGCTGCGCCTAAAAGTGGTTGTCACATTACAACACTTCATTGGTTGTAAAGCACTTTGGGACATCCTGAGATTGTGAAAGGGGCTATATAAATGCAAAATGCAGCTAACTCTAAGAAGCTCCTCCACTTGGTTTATTATATCATTGCAGCAAGGTGGCAATGCACATTTTTTAAATCCTCACTGGCTCAGGCAGCTGTCACTGGGTATCCACTGTGAGTGGCTCGTCACTTCACTAGACCATACATTTAAGAAAAATCACACACGAGGAGGCCACATTGAAAGAAAACAGAGGGAAAGACACTAGAGAAGCTGTGTCAAGATCAGGGCAGGCAGATGCGAGGGATCAGGCTGCCAAGTTACCCTCTCAGTCAGAGAATGATGCACACAGGAAGCATTAAAAAAATTATCAGCTTCAAAATAAGTTTGACAAAATAACAGAGTGCGCGACACTGAAATGGGTGACATTGTACTGGGGGTATCAGCACCACCTCTCTCAACTCTTCCACTGTTGCTAATTAGCTTCTCTGACGTCCAGTACTGAATGAGCAGAAACTTCCTCCAATTAATTATTTGGAAGATTGAGGCCATTGTTTTCGGTCCCCACTCCAAACTCCGTTCCCTAGCTATCGACTCCATCCCTGTCCCTGGCACAGTCTGAGATTAAACCAGTCTGCTTGCAACCTTGGTGTCATATCTGACCCCAACATGAGCGTCTGACCCCATATTTGCACCATCACTAAGACCACCTATTTCCACCTGCGTAACATCACCTGTCTTCGCCCTTGTCTCAGCTCATCTCCTTTTGAAACCCTCATTTCTGCCTTTGTTAACACTGGACTGACTATTCCAAAGCACTCCTGGCTGGTCTCCCACATTCTACCCTCCATAAATTTGACGTCATCCAAAACTCTTCTGCCCGTGTCTCAACTTTCACCTAGTCCCATTCACCTCACACCCCTGTACTCTCTGGCCTACAGTGGCTCCTGGTCAAGCAACATCTTGATTTTAAAATTCCCTCTGAGACATCTGCGCTCATATCATTCTGGCCTCTTGGGCATCCCCAATTTTAATCACTCCACCTTCAGTTGCTTAGGCCCCAGACTCTAGTATACTCTCCCATCACCTCTCTGCTTCTCTACCTCGCTTCCTCCTTTTAGACACTCCTTAAAACCTACCTACTTGATTAAGCTTTTGGCCATCTGACCTAATATCTTTTTATGTGGCTCGGTGTCTAACTTGTTTTATAATGCTCCTGTGAAGCACATTGTGACGTTTTATAATGTTAAAGGCACTATATAAATAAATTGTTATTGTTATTGTTTTCCAGAGGCTTTATTTGTATGATGATGAGCTTTGAGCTTGGTCAGACTATGAGGGCTGGCAGTAAACTGGAATCAGATTTTCTCCCCCAAGAGAGAAAGCAAAACAATGAGTCACCCCAGCCCACTCTTGGGCATAACAGTGCCAATGAGCAGGCTGCCTACTCATCCTGTTAATCTTGGAGTCAGAGAAAAGGTCACAGGTGGTGCAATGAGTTCATCTTTAGGACCGGTGTCTAAATCCAGCTTCGAAAGAGGAGGTGAAAGCCTCCTTTCTCAGCTGAAGGTGTCTTTGATGAATTTCATTGGGCCTGCAGTGCAATTCCGGGGTAAAGAGGATAGGAAATCTGGTGGGTCTCAGAAAGATCGGGTTTCTGTCTCGAAGACCAACACATGGGAACTCCTACTGGAGGATAAGAGTTCTGACTGCCCCCAAATTCCCTGATATGTATGAAGAGGCATGGCTGGTAGGGCGACGCCACCCATCAGATTTTCTGTGCCTCCTGAGCACCCATATTCATGGAAAGGCACAAGTCGGGCCCCAAAACGGTTTCCAGGCCTGGGTCTCAGCCAGGAAGGTCAAGACAGCAAACAGACACAATAAAATCAGTCCTCTCATGACATGTTGGTGCCTTTTTCAACCAGCCATGCTGGCTTGTTAGTTAGTTTAATCCTTAGTTAGCTTGCTTGTTAACCAGGAAGCTCGCCAATGCCACACTAACTCCTCCCTCTGGCTCCCCCTCCAAAGCAAGCATCCAAGATGCTCCCACAGTGCCCTGGGTGCTGGCTGAAACTATTCAATGACATGACTCCACCTGATAGTTTGGCGAGGTTGGGAGCAGAGGTCAGTGGCGCACTGGGATTCCCACTCATGCTGCACTTATGGTGGCAGTGTTTAATTGGTAAATTTTGCCTCCCCCAATCCCTACAAGTCATTCAACTACTCTATTCACTGGCACTGGCGTCATCACTTATAAATATAACAAAATGAACTATGTAAAATTAAATTTGCTTCCAAAGAACATATTGTGCCATTTCACAAAGATTTATTGAGAACCAATGTGTTTCAATGTCCCTCAGTGATATGTCAAGCTTCTGTCAGCTTCTTGACCCTCTCCAGATGGTACGGGAATGAAAGTCAACTTGCTTCTCATGCAGCAACTGACTAATTTGGCAGAAGCATGGAGAGGTCAGCCAACGCTCACTCGACATTGCTTCCCTACTCCCCGGCATTCATTCAATTCAGCAGTTGTGGTTTAGAGGCTAAACATACTTGCTGAGGTGGAGTTGTACGGGTCCAGGGAATCCGTGGTTCATTGGCTGATCAAAGCTGGGCTTGGTCACAACATTGCCTTCCGTTTTAGAAAGGGCATCAGAGTCAAGTCAGCTGTGTCAGATTCAGCAGCAGGAATCGTGTGGCTAATCTTTCTTCTCCGGTACTGGTGTTCCTAAAGCTTCCCTGAATGAGACTAGCTAACTCATGACACATTAGGAATTGAAGCTGGGGACAGCCTATGATAAGGGAAACCCTTATTATTCATCCAGGACTCTTTGTGATGGATTTATATGAAAGGAGTGCCACTTGTGGCAGACACCCCTGACACTGATTGAACTCACATTATCATGAGCTCCATGTGCTGCTTTTGCCATCCACTTGTCCCTTACCATCAAGTATAATTGGAGAGAGCAGAGCATAGAGGTTGAGGATCCCTGTTCAGAGGCCCCTTTCCTCAGATTACCTAGATATAAAAGCTAACTCCACAATGCTATACTCTGAGCTGGGAAGCTGCACTGGAAGGGAGCCTGGGTCAGAGATAGGGTGATAACATTGTAGCCCTGATTCTCTGACGCATGTCGGCTTTTGGCTCCCAATTGGGAACTTGAGATTACAGAATTAGCCCTTTAGTTTTTAAAGTCACAATAACTAAGAACTAGGAGCGGGGTGGCTGTTGGCTCTCTTGCTTGCCAGTAGTCCTTGCCAGACTGGCGATTCCGACTGGAAATGGGGCACCCCTGAGAGCAAGACTCTTTGCAGGTTTGCTGTTCTTCAAAACGGAAGCATTATAACGATTAGCTTCAATCTTGTTATTCTCCAGAGCAGACTCTGTGCCTGAGTGGAAGCAAATAGTTCCATCCTAGTCAAGAGAAAGAGCTTAAATCTGAATAAGATGAATGTTTGATATAAAAAAAAGCCACACTCTCAGTCCCCACAAGGTTTGGCTGTGTAAGTACTGCAAATTTAAATGAGCTAGAACATGGAAATCAGCCTGTTTATTTTCCTCAGAATGATACGTGAAAAGATATTTTTCAGGTGCCTGCACGGTATCCCGAAATGCACTTGCTCCATTTGACACTTTCAATTTATCAGGCAACTTTGTATTTTCACCTGCAGGGAGCTAAGCTTGTTATCATTTCTTTCCCTACTTCCATCTATTGCTCTGGCAAAGTACCCTGGATCAATTTTCTCTGCTCCTCTCTTGGAAGTACTGACCATTCCTGTTGGTTGGAGCACCATTTACCCTTTGGTACCTTGGCCAAGGAGCCGTTCCTCATTAGTGATCCTGGACTGTCACCAGGCTATTTGACAGCGGAAGCATTGCAGTCCTGCCCAATCCTGCCCTCATCTATGTACATACACTCTCCAGGGTGAGGGACTGGATAATGTTCAAGAGAAGGAATCTTAGTTGAGTTTTGCCTTTGTAACCCAAGAGAGATCAATTGTAGCAACCCACTTCTGATCAACTACCTCAGCAGTCAGGGGAGCTGGTGCCTTATTGGTCTGTTTGACTGAGGTACTCACTGCCTAAAAATATGGAGCACTCCTTGAATATTTAAATCACATCTATATCTGCTGAAGCAGAAACAGGACACTGGATAATTGGATTGAGCGGTTTAGCAGACTCAGGTCTCTCAACCAAAGTTGGGTTTGTTTATAACTATTGTTTGAACTTGGGGATTGCATTACAGCCTTGGACTCACTCCCTGGTAACAGGCATAATTTATAAAACTCACCGTTTCCATGTCTGTGCTGCTTTTAATTGATTTTTTAAGGTAAGTTTGGGGCTGTCAGTGAGCTTCTGAAAAGAAGAAGCCAGGGATTGATGTCGACAGCATTAATATTGCAGGCTCAACATTGCCAAATTATTTGTGGTTGAAAATAGGGATATTGAATGTTGAGTAAATTTAATCAAATCATAGTATCCTGGAGACTGGGGTCAAGATGACTAAAACAAAACTTTTTAATGGCACCGACATGCTGACAGTGTAATAAAAACTATTAAATAAACAGTAAAATAAAAGCAAAATACTGCGGATGCTGGAAATCTGAAATAAAAACAAAGTGCTGGAACCACTCAGCAGGTCTGGCAGCATCTGTGGAAAGAGAAGCAGAGTTAACGTTTCGGGTCAGTGACCCTTCTTTGGAACTGACAAATATTAAAAATGTCACAGGTTATAAGCAAGTGAGGTGGGGGTGGGGCAAGAGATAACAAAGGAGAAGGTGCAGATTGGACCAGGCCACATAGCTGACCAAAAGGTCACGGAGCAAAGGCAAACAATATGTTAATGGTGTGTTGAAAGACAAAGCATTAGTACAGAAAAGGTGTTAACAGACTGAATATTGAACAGCAGCAAGTGCAAACATGAAAAAAAACAGTGGGTAAGCAAACTGAACAAACTAAGATGAAATGAAATAAATGCAAAAAAAGGTTGCAAAAAATGTAAAAAAGAAAAAAGAACTAAAAGTGAAAATAAAATGGGGGGCTGTCATGCTCTGAAATTATTGAACTCAATGTTCAGTCCGGCAGGCTGTCCTCACTTTCCAACCCATCAGCCTCTATGTCCAAAGGATCATCCTCCGCCATTTCCGCCACCTCCAGCGTGATGCCACTACCAAACGCATCTTCCCCTCCCCTCCCCTCCCGTCAGCATTCCGAAGGGATCGTTCCCTCCACGACACCCTGGTCCACTCCTTCATTACCCCCACCACCTCGTCCCCGTCCCATGGCACCTTCCCCTGCAATCGCAGGAGGTGTAATACCTGCCCATTTACCTCCTCTCTCCTCACTATCCCAGGCCCCAAACACTCCTTTCAGGTGAAGCAGCGATTTACTTGTACTTCTTTCAATGTAGTATGCTGTATTATGAGCCCCCCATTTTACTTTCATTTTTAGTTGTTTTTTCTTTTTTCATTTTTTACAACCTTTTTTTGCATTTATTTCATTTGATCTTAGTTTGTTCAGTTTGCTTACCCACTGTTTTTTTTCATGTTTGCACTTGCTGCTGTTCAATATTCAGTCTGTTAATACCTTTTCTGTACTAATGCTTTGTCTTTCAACACACCATTAACATATTGTTTGCCTTTGCTTCATGACCTTTTGGTCAGCTATGTGGCCTTGTCCAATCTACACCTTCTCCTTTGCTATCTCTTGCCCCACCCCCACCTCACTTGCTTATAACCTGTGACATTTTTAATATTTGTCAGTTCCGAAGAAGGGTCACTGACCCGAAATGTTAACTCTGCTTCTCTTTCCACAGATGCTGCCAGACCTGCTGAGTGGTTCCAGCATTCCTTGTTTTTATATTAAATAAACAGTACCTGGGACTATACAAGACCGAGCAATAGAAGAAGTCTTACTCAGGACTATCTAAGGCCTACTGATTGGTGAACCACACCAATGGTATGTGAAACACAGCGAGGGGGGCCTGGGACATGCCATAAAAAAAGCACCTGTCTGATATAAAGTTACCAAGGGTTACTGGTGCACCATAGCAATAGATAAATCTGAATTTGGGCCATTACGAATTAGTACATACCGCTCAAGAACAGCAGCTTCTGATTCAACGTTACCCAGGGCCTAGTTACTGATGCACCATAGCAGCAATTGATGTCTGATTTAGAGGTACCCAAGGTCAAGTGGCACACGACCCGTCGGTCCTTGATCATTTGCCGTGGAACTCACTGGTTTTAGTTTATATTTCACTTTGAAAAGAAAGCACATCTCCATATGTTTAAACGTGTTTCCAATCTACCTTATTGTTTTTGGTTATAAATCTCACTGCTGGCATTTTCCTGAGGTAGACAAGTTTGCTAACCCACCATAGCAACAGCACTTCTGATTACTTAAGTCCTTGTGATAGACTGTAAAGATGGTCCACACCTAAATTAATCTTACTCAGGCACTTTAGCAACATGCATCAGATCAATCACTAAGTACCATCCAATTCTGCTCAAGAAATACTAATGGAAAAGAATGAAATATATCTAAACCTTTAGTGGAAAAGAACAAAAAGGAAAAATACATTAAAGGCAGGAAATTCTGAAAATATTCCAGCATGACCTAAAGATACCAAAAATAACTTATATTTAGACAATGCCTTTGATGCAGCAAAATGTTCCAAGGTACTTCATAGGAGTACAGTTCTAGGTAGTGCTCAACCCAGCGGTCCATTTGTTTGCGTTGGTCAGTGATTGTGACCCTGATTTAGATTTGCTCTCTTCATGCCATCATACATTCCTCTGATGTTTCCGGTGTCTGAGGCCAGCTGAATATGACTGCATAGGTGTTGCCAGTAGTTGTTTGCGCAGCGCCTGGCTGTTCTTTGTGCAGTGCTTCTGGCTGCTTTAAGTGCTACGGATGTTAACTCGCTGGGGGCTTTCTTGTAGTTCAACAGTGCAATGCGCTTAGCGGCTATGACAGGTTCCAGCTCTTCATTATGAGATTGAAACCAGTCTGCATTTCTCTTCGCACTTTTGCTGTAGGTGGTCAAAGCTGACTCATAGATGGCATCTCTGATGTGGGCCCACTTGGTCTCAGCATCCCCTGTGGGAGTGTTTTGAAGGGCTGTTGCAAGTAAATTTAGAAATTTTTGTAACAGCTGTGGGTGAGAAATTCTGCTCGTGTTGATGCGCGGGTGGCCCTTCTGCTTGGAATGATGCAACTTCTTTGGTCTGAGTCTAACCTTGCTGCACACCAGGGAGTGGTCGGTGTCGCAGTCCGCACTGTGGAAGCTGCGTGTGATTTGAACACTGTTTAAGGCGGCTCGCCTTGTGACAATGAGGTCTAGCTGGTGCCAACGACGTGACCTTGGGTGCCTCCATGAAACCTGGTGACAGGGTTTAGTGTGAAAGAACGAGTTGGTGATGCAGAGGTTATGATAGGTACACAACTCAAGCAGTCTCTGCCCGTTCTCATTCATCCTTCCAACGCCATAGCGTCCAAGGCAGGAGGGCCATGAGTCATGGTCGGCCCCTACCCTGGCATTAAAGTCCCCCAGCAGGAATAGGTGTTTGGTGTTGGGGATGCTGCTAATGATGTTATGGAGTTCCTCGTAGAACTGATCTTTAGCTTCAGGTGGGGAGCAGAGTGTTGGAGCATAGATGCTGAGTAGGTGTACTGGACCAGAGGTGGTGAGCAGTCGGATGGACAGTATGCGTTCCGAGCCGTTTGAGGGAGGCTCGATCATGCTGAGCAAGGAGTTTCTGATGGCGAAGCCCACTCCATGCTGTCTTGGTTCTTCAGGATCCCTGCCCTGCCAGAAGAAGGTGTAGTCTTGCTCTGCTAGAGATCCACTCGCGGGGAGGTGAGTCTCCTGAAGTGCTGCAATGTCCACATTGAATCTACTGAGCTCGTTGTTAATGATGGCGGTCTTCCGAGAGTCGTTGATTTGTGTAAGGTCTTCCGACAGGCCAGGACACATAGTTCTGACGTTTCAGCTTGCAAAGCGAAGAGCTGGTACCTCCCTTCCTTTTTTCATGTTGTTTGGTGCGGTGTATCAGTCCACCTTTCGGGCAATGACCCTGAGCTCCAAGCACCCATTGAAGCAGGTAGACTGTGGTGAGACAGAACCTTATTGACCGGGGGCTGCCCGGTTTGAGGAGGGCGGTAGCTGTCCAGTGAGGTGCAATGAGCTCTCCCACCGACAAAGGCAACCCATGGCGCCCAGTTTCTACGCCAATTTATCTGGACTTATAACCCGTAACTGCTGCCTTCCATGTTGTGTCAGTCGCTGTGAGGCAACTATGGAGTGACCTCTCCATGGCGCATGCCTGGGCAAGTTTATGGAGGTTGAGAGTTGCCTAGTCGTCAAAACCCCCCTCTCGGCCTTTCTGGTGGGGTCCAAAGGAGTGCAGGGCACGACGTTTGGCACCAGTATGGCTGCAGGAACTGCCGGAAACATGCCACAGGTGACACATGACCACCTACGGGGTTCCGCTCCGGATTATCTGTTAGGGTTTACTCCCTTAGCCTTGGTCTCTCCTGAGATGCCCACAAGGCAGTGGGGTTGTTGGGGCCCCTACACAGGTGTAGGATGGTGCCGGTGGGAGGAGGGGATGCGAGGGGGAGGGGTAGAGAGAGGGGGGTGCGAGGGGGAGCTGGGAAGGGGGCTGTAAGGGGGTGGGGGGGGGTGCAGGGGGAAGATGGTGCGAAGGGGGGCAGGCTGGGACGGGGTTGTGAGGGGGTGAGCTGAGAGGGTGGAGCAGGGAAGGGGACGGGGGGTGGAAGGGGGGGAAAGTGGGGGGGAGGGGGGGGAAAGCGGGTGCAGGTAATAAGCCATTTCCTCAGTGCTCACCATCGACGTCCGGAAAGCTCATCCACGTCCTTCGGGAGGTGAAGCATCTTTTGTACTCCAGGGAGAATGCTGTCACTGAGACTGCCCTCAATGCAGCCCAGTCTCTACCAGTCATGGATGAGCTGGACATACAGCCAACCAAATCGGAACTCAGTGATGCCATTGATTCTCTAGCCAGCGGAAAAGCCCCTGGGAAGGACAGCATTACCCCTGAAATAATCAAGAGTGCCAAGCCTGCTATACTCTCAGCACTACATGAACTGCTTTGCCTGTGCTGGGACAAGGGAGCAGTACCACAGAACATGCGCGATGACAATATCATCACCCTCTAGAAACAAAGGTGACCGCGGTGACTGCAACAACTACCGTGGAATCTCCCTGCTCAGCATAGTGGGGAAAGTTTTTGCTCGAGTCGCGCTGAACAGGCTCCAGAAACTGGCCGAGCGCGTCTACCCTGAGGCACAGTGTGGTTTTCGTGCAGAGAGATCGACCGTTGACATGCTGTTCTCCCTTCGTCAGATACAGGAGAAATGCCGTGAACAACAGATGCCCCTGTACGTTGCTTTCATTGATCTCACCAAAGCCTTTGAACTTGTCAGCAGACGTGGTCTCTTCAAACTACTAGAAAAGATCGGATGTCCACCAAAGCTACTAAGTATCATCACCTCATTCCATGACAATATGAAAGGCACAATTCAACATGGTGGCTCCTCATCAGAGCCCTTTCCTATCCTGAGTGGCGTGAAACAGGGCTGTGTTCTCGCACCCACACTTTTTGGGATTTTCTTCTCCCTGCTGCTTTCACATGCGTTCAAGTCCTCTGAAGAAGGAATTTTCCTCCACACAAGATCAGGGGGCAGGTTGTTCAGCCTTGCCCTTCTAAGAGCGAAGTCCAAAGTACGGAAAGTCCTCATCAGGGAACTCCTCTTTGCTGACGATGCTGCTTTAACATCTCACACTGAAGAGTGCCTGCAGAGTCTCATCGACAGGTTTGCGGCTGCCTGCAATGAATTTGGCCTAACCATCAGCCTCAAGAAAACGAACATCATGGGGCAGGACGTCAGAAATGCTCCATCCATCAATATTGGCGACCACGCTCTGGAAGTGGTTCAAGAGTTCACCTACCTAGGCTCAACTATCACCAGTAACCTGTCTCTCGATGCAGAAATCAACAAGCGCATGGGTAAGGCTTCCACTGCTATGTCCAGACTGGCCAAGAGAGTGTGGGAAAATGGCGCACTGACACGGAACACAAAAGTCCGAGTGTATCAGGCCTGTGTCCTCAGTACCTTGCTCTATGGCAGCGAGGCCTGGACAACGTATGTCAGCCAAGAGCGACGTCTCAATTCATTCCATCTTCGCTGCCTCTGGAGAATACTTGGCATCAGGTGGCAGGACCGTATCTCCAACACAGAAGTCCTCGAGGCGGCCAACATCCCCAGCTTGTACACACTACTGAGTCAGCGGCGCTTGAGATGGCTTGGCCATGTGAGCCGCATGGAAGATGGCAGGATCCCCAAAGACACATTGTACAGCGAGCTCGCCACTGGTATCAGACCCACCGGCCGTCCAAGTCTCCGCTTTAAAGAAGTCTGCAAACGCGACATGAAATCCTGTGACATTGATCACAAGTCGTGGGAGTCAGTTGCCAGCGTTCGCCAGAGCTGGCGGGCAGCCATAAAGACAGGGCTAAAATGTGGTGAGTCGAAGAGACTTAGTAGTTGGCAGGAAAAAAGACAGAGGTGCAAGGGGAGAGCCAACTGTGTAACAGCCCCGACAAACAAATTTCTCTGCAGCACCTGTGGAAGAGTCTGTCACTCTAGAATTGGCCTTTATAGCCACTCCAGGCGCTGCTTCACAAACCACTGACCACCTCCAGGTGCGTATCCATTGTCTCTCGAGATAAGGAGGCCCAAAAGAAAAAAAGAAAGAACTTCATAGGAGGGAAATCAGATGAAACTGACACCAAACCAAAGAAGGAGACACTAGGACAGGTGACCAACAGCTTAGTCAAAGAGGTAGGTTTTACGAACCATGTTAAAAGAGGAAAGGGAAGTAGAGAGGAGAGGTTTAGAGAGAGAATTCCAGAACTTAAGAACTAGAAGCTGAAGGCACGAACTTCAATGGTGCAGCGAAGGAAGTCAGGAATGCTCAAGATGCCAGAACAGGAACAGCGCAGAGTTCCTGAGGGTTGTAGGGCTGGGGGAAGTCATCGAAATAGCGAGGAGTGAGACAATGGAGGAATTTGAACACGGGGATGAAATATTAAATCTGAGGCATAAGTGAACTGGGAACCAATATAGGTCAGCGAACACGGGCTGATGGGCTAATGGAACTTGGTGCGAGTTAAGATACAGACAGCAGAGTTTTGGATGAGCTCAAGTTTATGGAGGGTAGAAGATGGGTGGCCAGGAGAGCATTGGACTAATTGGTAATAATTGGTAACAACAGCATGGATGATGGTTTCAGCAGATGAAGGGTTCAGACTGGGGCAGAGATGGGTGATGTTGTGGAGGTGGAAGCATGCAGTCTTAGTGATAGAGAGGACATGGGGTCAAACGTTCAACTCAGAAACAAACAGGCCACCCCACTCTCCACTCACAGCTTTGACCCTCATGAGTTAATGGACAGACTGATCCCTCATGTAGTGGGACTTCCATACATGCGATCCTGATTATATGATACAATACATGTAAAAGAACTTCCAGTTTTGTCTCTTTTCTCTCTCAACACGAGGAAGCAGGAGTATGCCAGTATGCACAAGGGCAGTGGGAGCACTCGCAGAAAGTCAGCACAGACATGGTGGGCCGAACAGCCTCCTTCTGTGTTGCAACTGTTCTATGATTCACTCCTTTAAATCTACTGACAGAAATAAAGAGAGAGAAAAAAAGCAGACACAGCAAAACACAGAAGGAAGATCAGAGCAAGGAGGAGAGAATACATTAATGTCACTTGGCCATTCTTTGTGCTTTGTGATGGATGCAGCCTGGCGTTTTAGTTCGGATGTGAGGAGACATCTCAAGCAGATGGTTCAAACCTCCCACCCAGGATTTGTCCAGAGTTGACAGCTCTGTTAATAGACTTAAGTGACCTTTACTGTGGTTCAAGGTTCACCAAAACTTGGCCATCATTGCATTTCTCCAAAAAGGCAGTGGAATTAAATTAAAGTTTCGATAATCCAAATGGAAGCCCAAAAAGTCTTTGTGGAAGCGCAGTGTGGAGAGAACTGCTGTGGTATCCATGTGCATTGCCATTAACAACTTATTCATAAAGAACATATTTATGTTGTTGCTACACATCACAACACCAGCAACTATCCCTCAAGTACCTGTATCTGGTATGGAAAACTGGAAAATCTCATCATCAGCCACAATACACAAACCATTAAACTGTATCAATAGATGTTTATTTTAATTCCAGTCAATGCTGTCAGTGCTTTCCTCTGTTCACTGTTAATAGTAATGTTATGTCAGTTTGGCTCAGTTAGTACAGCTCTTACCTCAGAAGGCTGTGAGTTCAAGCCCAAACCCTGAGAATTGAGCAGTTAATCTAGCGCTGACATATGAGCGCTAACACTGAGGGCATGTTGGAGATGTGGCCAAGTGTTTCTACATTGGGTGCAATTGGCAGTCCGAACAGAAAATGAGCAAGTTTTAAGTTTTTTTACTTAAGTTTCCACTCTAACATATTTGCATATCTCTGAACTTAAAATCTGCCATGAACCAATGCAATTAGACGTTTAGAATGTATTTTTTTAAAAATTGTATTAACAAATATTACTTGCTATATTTAAGAATAATAACCTGTTGCAGTTTTAATACAGCTGTAAACAGTTTATCATAAAAATATGCATTTTTAATCCGTGTCTAGTCCACCACCTGTAAGTTATCCAATTATTAATAACTAAAAATGACTTTAAAAAGCTATACCAAACCATTTGCTAATTATATTGGTGTATAGCAATCAATCAATCAGTCTCTTAGTAAATTAAAAAAGATATATTTAAACGTTTGTAAAACATGCCAATTACTGCCCTTGCAGCTAATAAAAAAAGCTTAACTTTAAGAGTTTCCTTGAAGGTGTGTGCGTGCATAAGACCAGTTTTGTAGGCGGGGCCAGCTTCTAGTGCAATGGTTTTTAAACTGGCGTAATAAATTTGGAAAATCAATTTGTGCTGGATGTAATTTGTACTGGAAATTCCACCATCTTTTGCACTGGTGTGGCAGATTTTGGGTGAATTGCGCTGAAAAAAAACACAGCACGACTCCTGCCTGCGGTCTTTCGATGAATTGTTAATCGGAGGCCCTGTCCGTTTAATCATGCGTCTAGAAATAAAAACCCATAGCTAGGGTTCCCAACTCTGGTGGATGTGCATTGGAGGATTCAGCAGATGAACCCCTGCCTCAAGCTACTCCGTCCCCACACTCCCGCCATTGGTCCGTCCTCCGGGCGCATTACCTTCCCGTGGCCAACTAGAAAGGGAACAGACTCTTCAAGGGCGAGATATCAACTCACTCAGAACTCATCCACTTATAGAGAGTTAAAATTGGGCCCTTTTGTTACCCGATTAATTGAATCTTAACTGTTGGTGGAACAGCCGCTTTCCCAGCTCCAATATTTTTATAACTAGCTAATGCAAGTGGTCAAAGAAAGTGTAATGACACAATTTTGTTTAATGCCTCTATGATTTTTCTCCATGGCTGCTCGCAGCTGTGCCCCGAAGATTAATTGTCAATTCCTGACGACTCCAGGGAAATCCCGGGAGGGTTGGCAACCCTATCCACAGCACTATTTGAAGAGCAGGGAGTTCCCCTGGTGCCCTGAAGCCAACATTCCTTTCTCAACCAACAGCACCAAAAGCAGATAACTGGTCGTTCATCTTGTTTGATGCCACATTTACCTACAAAACACTGACTGCACTTCTAAAGCAATTTATTGTTTGTGAGAAACTGTGGGATGCCCTGAGGATGTGATAAAGTGTCAGATAAATGGGTTCTTTCTAACTACAGCCACTAAAACTAGATGGATTGGAATGGGCTCACAGTGGTAATGAAGATGTAGAGTTAAGGTACACCCAAATATCGCTACCTCCTGGCTGCTGATAACAAAAGCTCACCACAGACAACATCCAAACTTTTTCCTGCTACATTTACAGAAAGATACTGCTCTTCCTCCATGTCAATGGTAAATGTTTTAGGGGAAAAAAGCATTTATGAATCACTCAGTTGCTAAGCGCACTCCCAGTGTGGCATTGAGCCAGATACCAGCACGGTCCCAGATTTGAAGCCTGGTCTTTGCTGAGTTAGCTGCTGCCAGACAGGACACCAATTAAGGTGCTATAATTAGCATTTTCTGTCTCTAGGCTTGAAGGGGAAGAATCCAAATCCGCGACCTCTACCACCAAGACGGACAAGGGCAGCAGACACATGGGAACACCATCACCTGCTAGTTCCCCTCCAAGCCAGACATCATCCTGACTGAAACTATAATCGCCATCTCTTCATTGTTGCTGGGTCAAAAAACCTGGAACTCCCTTCCTAACAGCAGATGGACTGCAGCAGTTCAAGAAGGTGGCTCACCACCACCTTTTCATGGGCAATTAGGGATTGGCAACAAATTCTGACCTTGCCAGCGACGCCCAGATCCCATGAAAGAATTAAAACAAATCAGCCAGGAACCTGTTCCTCTTGGAAGTGCAGATGTGTAGAAGATCACTGTGATGCTCTCCATGGAAAAATAGGCTGCCAGCACTCGCTGTCTGGGCTCACACAGAAAGAACAGCCAATTTGTGCGAGGTTGCAGGTGTTGCCCAGAGGCTGTGAACCTGAACCCCAGCAGGAACCAACCTCTTCATAAGAGGAAGGAGGGAGTGAGGAAACAGCCTGGCACATAATAACACACAGACAGTGTTCGGACGATTAATATCTGCAATCCCCTGCACACCAACTTTCAGGGAGGTTGCCCTAGTGGGTGGAGGGGCCCTGGGACAAGGGAAGTGTGAGGTGGCAAACTAACACTCTGCAGCATTGTGTCCCCTTCACACTGCCAACTTCATGAAAGGGGTTTAAGGGTAAGCTGTGGAGTGAATAACCTTGGAACCTTCTGCAAAAGACAACCTTGAAAATGCCCTTGCGTGAATCACTGGGTGCTGTCATCTATCGAACAGCACCACACAGAGTCATAACACCCATCTATAGACCAGACAACCCCGAAAATGTAGTTCAATGTGCCCTTAGGAAGCTGCGAGTTCACATCAAGAAACACATTTTTAATTAATATGCTGTTTAAAAAAAAATTAGAGGCACTATAACTAAGAGCTCTTAATACCTTCCCATAAAACACAAAATGTACTTCCAAAAGGGAAGCTAACTGGACAAATCACAATCTGCACATATCAATTTGTCATGGGCAGGTGCTACAATATGTGGAATTGAGTGGATTGGCCAGGTTGTAATCCAATCCATGAGCACACAGGAGATTTATCTGCTGCTTCAGTTACTTTCACAGTCGTGGATTATGTTTAACAGACAAGCATCAAAAATAGTCGCTGCAGTGAATTTATTCTTCCTTGGCAATATTCCTTCCTCCTCTTGTGGAAGCCTGAATCCTTGCTGGTGGATGGTTCTGTGGGCATGGCTTTATCCTCCTGTATCTCAATCAAGTCTGTCTCCCCAAACAGCAATTGTTTGCAGGCTATTCAGCTGTTGAAGGCATCACAGCCAGACCTGATCCTGTCCTCCGCTGATGTCCAAATGCACAAGTGCGCTTGTCTGGTAGAAGTCCCTGGAATGGGATTTGGGTGTGTACCCTGGCCAATATGTTTCGCTCCCTAAGTCAGGGTGCTGAGGCCAGTTTCAGTATCTGTACCATCTCTTCAGCATTTTCCTTTCAGAAATCAGCTCATAATGCATGATACCAGCATGTTTCCTATAAGTCATACATTTATAGGGAGAGAAATGGGCTGGGCAAGATTCAAAGACCCGAGAAAGCACAATTCAGAGAATGAGCCTGTATGTGTCTTCATTTTTAAAAAGTGATCACATTTTTCTCTCTCTCCTCTCTTCCTACCCACCCTTCCCTTGTGAGCCAGAGTCCAGGAAGGGTGGGTAGGAAGCTTTCATTTGCATTCTCTACTGAGTTGGCCAGTTTCAGCTGGGCAGTGGGAGAAGTGATGCAATTGGTTGCCTCTGTCTTCTTCCTCCCCTACTTACCAGCACCTGAACCAGGGCTGAGCGCATTGGATGTTGCCAGTCAGAAGTTCTTCCTTGTTCTCACATGTCCGCTGTGTTGAAATCAAACACTCCACTCATTACCTCCTACTCCAACTCACTCTTTCCCAAATCTCAACACTGGGGTACTCCTCCCCTCCTTTCAAACCTCCTTCCATCCCTAGTACAAGTGTTTACAAAGCTTGGCATTAACTAACCGCTGCTTGGTGGTTTACCTAGACTTCTTTTCTAAATTATTAGTGTCCAGATTTCAGGCCATGCCCCTTCATTTAGAGATCCCAGTGAAGCAAGTAAAGCTTTAGCAAGATGTCCCTGAAATAAACCGTTGAAAGAAGGGTTAACCACTGAAGATGAAGGCAACATTATGAGTCAGGCACCTTAAAGGAATTGATAGAGATATACATCACAGTTTTGATAGGGTCCAGGGTTGTTTTTTTTGAGGAAAGGGAGATGATGGCAAATTTGAAGGAGAGAGGGACAGTACCTGAGGAAAGAGAACCATTAATAATATCAGCTAACGTGGGAGCCAGGAAGGGAAGTTGGGTGGTCAGATCTGGTTGGATCACATTAAGGACGATTGAGTCTTGCTCTCACCTGTGAAAACTGCTCGCTATTCCAAGATCATCCTGGAATGCAAAGGTAACCCGTGGCTTCTTTTCTCTACTGCAAACCATTTTTGAAAACTCCTCTCCCCTGTCTCCTCCACCTTCACCTCCCCACCACAAACTCCATCCCTCTCAATGGCAACTGTGTGGGGTAGAACCAGACTGTTCACAACCTCAGTGTCATATTTGACCCCGAGATGAATTTTCAACCACATATCCACACCATCACTAAGACCGCCTATTTCCACCTCCATAACATTGCCTGACTCAGCTCATCTGCTGTTGAAACCCTCACCTATACCATTGTTACCTCCAGACTTGACTATTCTAATGCACTCCTGGCCAGCCTCCCACATCCTACCCTCTGTAAACTTGAGGTCATTCAAAACTCTGCTGCCCAAGTCCTAACTCGCACCAAATCCTGTTCCCCTATCACCTCTGTGCTCCCTGATCTACACTGGTTCCTAGTTAAGCAACAGCTCACAGAATCGTTACAGTGCAGAAGGACTGCTTAGACCCTAAGCTCCTCAGTTCTCTCCCTCGACCTCTCTGCTTCTTGACCTCGTTTTCCTCTTTTACAACACTCCTTAAAACCGACCTCATTGACCATCCTTTTGGTCAAATGCCCTAATATCTCCTTATGTGGCTCCGTGCCATATTTTGTTTTATAATGCCTCTGTGAAGTGAAGGAAAGGGAGGTTGGAGATGGGGATGTAGTTTTCAAGGGCGAAGGGGTTAAGGGTTTATTTTTGAGGAAAGGGGTGACGACGGTGGATTTGAAGGAGAGAGGAACAGAACCTGAGCAGAGAGAACCACTAACAGTATCAGTTAACATGGGGATCAGGAAGGGAAGTTGGGTGATCAGTAATTTAGTGGGAATAGGGTCAGGAGAGCAGGTAATATGTCTCATGGACAAGATGAGGGGGGATAGGAGAGAAACTAGAGAAAGATACAAGTTCAGGGCTGGGGCAGAGGGTACCCTTCGAGGAAGTTCGGCCTGGTGGGCTAGGGGAAGGGAGGGAAAGGTCAGAGGCAGCTGATCGGATGGCCTCAATCTTGGTGACAAAGAGATGCTCACACTTGCTGGAGGGGAGAGTGGAGAGACAGGGAGAGACTGTGCTGTCATCTCTGATGGGACTGTCCTGCCGATGGGACAGGACATACCCAGGTATGGTGATGGAAGAGTTTGGGTTATTGGTTGAGAAGTAGGATTCTGTGAGACAGCTCTCCCAATTTTGGCATGTTCCCAGATGTTAGTGAGGAGGACTTTGCAGGGCTGACTGGGCTGGTTATGCCTTTGTTGTGTCCAAATCCAGGTGGTTAGTGCAAATTTGTCATTATTATAGTTTGATGCAACTGAGTAGCTTGCTAGGCCATTTCAGTCACATAAAAACCAAATCGGGTATGGGCAGCAGATTTCCTTCCCTAAAGTGAACCAGATGGGTTTTTAATGACAATTCGACAGTTTCATGGCCACCATTACTGATATTAGCTTTTTATTCCAGATTAATTTAATTAATTGAATTTAAATTCTTCAGCTGCCATGGTGGGATTGAACTCATGTCTCTGAAGCATTAGTCCAGGCCTCTGAATTACTGGCCCAGTAACATGACCACTATGCTATGTACCCCTGTTATGTTTATGTATGAGAACATAAACTCAGTAATTCGATATCCACTACGACACATTATATCATAAAACTCCTCAGCCATGGGCAGGCAATATTAAACAGAAACAAAATCCTCCAGGCTGCATGAGGCCTGTTCCATTAAACAAAGCAGCATCACATCGATTAAATCAGATGCTCACTGACCCCGATCTGCTGGTGTCAGGATACAAGTGCAGATAATTGAGGACCATGAGCTTCGCCACTATTCTCAACACACAGGAGCCATGGCCAGTCAATGAACAGGGCTGCCAATCAATCAGGGCGTTTGGGCCTACCAGGTACGGTCTCTGGTATCTGAATGCACCCTGCAGAATCTCATCAGGCTGAGTTTGGTAGATTAGCTCAAGGTGCCATGAAGTGGGTATTCTCACCAAAGTTCAAGTATTTTGAAATGTGCCAAAGTGGGTAAAATATTGTACTATAAAATTGAGAGGGACATAGTGGAGCTGGTGTGTCACATGAATTTAAAAAGTTTGTTTGCTTCTATTCCACATTAGCAATATATGAAATCATCAAATTGTACCCTTATTAAAAAGTGCAATGCAAGTTCACATCATAAATTGCTCCAAATACCTCCTAATACATAATAAGTTCCCCGTTGTCTACTGTCACAGCGAGGTGCCACTCACAATGTTTATGAGGGTTGGGGAGGGTTGGTGGGAGTGGATAAAGTACCTTGGTCAACTTATATTAAATACCAGCTTTGATTTTTCTATGTGTTTGTAGTTCAGCAAAAGGCTGATGCCATGCAGATACTATTGCTATGGTAACAATTCAAACTGTTATTGTAATCAATTGAAATTTGCAAGACCGAGATCAATAAAGACTTTTGTTAGGTCAAGGTAGTAAAGGATATGGGACAAAAGTGGGTACATGGAGTTGAGATACAGTTCAGCTAATTAAATGGTGGAACAGGCTCAAGGGGTTGAATGGCCTACTCCTGTCCCTGCTGCACCGCTTGCAGTTGACCAACTGCTCACTGACATGCGATTGTTAACCTGCTCACAAATTGTCAGGCAGCTGTTGTGAATTCTGAGCTGTCTAATAGCTGTGCCACCTCCACCACCACCACCAAACCACCCCCCCACCCCCCGCCAACTTCCTTCGTCACAGTGGCAGTGAGATACTCTGCACTCAGGTAGGACATTATTAACAACGTCAACCACAGACATTCTCGTATTCAACTTGCTGCTTTGAGTGAAGGGAAGGAGGACCCCACTGTGGTGTCCAACTGTTTGCCTGACCCCATTTTACATAGTTTTATGTCTCAGTTAATGACTCCTGTTTCTGCTCAATCTGGTGCTGACTTTGAAATGCGTCAGGGATTGGAATGGGCAGGCAAGCACTTCAGATCAGGGTCAATCCAAACATTTCCAGTTGTTTTGAGTTTCCGCATCATAGCAATTTGACCTTGAAATGATCAATCCTTTCTTTCCAATTCCCGAAACTATGATTTTTTAAAAATCTGCTGTAACCCATTTATTTATGAATAAACTTCAATAAAAATAATACAATAAGCACTTACTACAAATGAGCTGTGAATTAATATTAACATATGGTGATTAAGTATATTTTTCACAGATTTAAATGCATGTCCAGTTGTCCTATAACATTCTTTGTTTACCTCAGCTATCTCCCATTTAATGTTTTACTGACAAATGATGTTGCTCACAGTAACTAACTGACTAACTTGCGAGGAGGAGAAACAAGTTTTACCTCTTAGTACGGTGAGTTTAGCCGTCGCAGTTACATCGTCAAGCGTGTTGGTCGCTTGGCACTCGTAAACCGCCTCATCCCGGGGTGTCCGCAAGGGCTGTATTCTCAGGACTGCTCCAGCACCATCATCAAACTCAATTACCTAAAAGAGGTAAAGAGGCCAAAGAAATTATGAGAGAGAAGGAGGCCAGTCATCCATTGCCCCTTCTCACTGGCCTACATTGGCTCGTGAGCTCTCAGTTCCTCTCCCTTATTGGAGGCTGCCTCTTACTCCAAGTGTGAAGCACCCTCAGATGGCTTCTATATGTTAAAGGCACTACATAAATGCAGTTTTGCTCCAGACAAAAAAGGGCTACATTTAATTATAACCACTGGAAGAGAAAGACTAAAAGTTGAGCTTGAGGCCGAACTAAAACCAAAATTAACATTATTCTCAAACTAATATACTGAAATCCACCAACACCTCAGTGAAATAGGACAACAAAACCAGTACAGTCCCACATTCCTTGATTCTCAAAATACATTTTGATGCTTTTCATTCCATAAATATGAAATGTTTCACCTCGAAGAAGGCTGGGCATTTCAAATCCCCTCCTCACTGTCTGATAATAAGGCCCCTCTGTTGTCGAGGAAGCCGTCCCAGAGCCTCCTCACCATGGAAGGACACAGTGCCGGGTCTCAGGCCATCCGAAGTGGAATTTCCTGGGTTTTTGAGGCACGTTGGACATTTACCAACTGGGCAATGCCACCGAACTATCGAGCAATAAGGAGACCTAGCACGGCAAGTAGGTGATGAGAAAAGTCAAAGAGACTTTTCAAAGAGACAGGGAACATTTTTGGATCTATCGGGCTGGATTTAATGGCCCCCTGATGGCAGGGTTGGAGGATGGGAGGCCCATAGAATTGGAATGGGTGGCAGGGGTGGAGGACGCGTTGTCGCCCCATTGCCAAGCAATTTTGCCGGACGCGGGTTAGGTCGACGACGACCTTCCTGCCCTGAAGCCCATTAACAGTTACTTAAGGGCCTCTTCCCGCTGCCACTCGGATCTAACCAGCAGTGGGGGGGGGGGGGGGGGCACCTCCGCCAAACGGGGAGGGCACCTTGTAAAACGAGGCACCCTCCCGCTGTGGGCTTCGGGGGTGGTGGGGGGGGGGGGGGGGGTGGGCGGTCCCTCCTTCGTGGGCAATCTATAGCCCATGGAGGACTCCTGCCAGCAAAACCACCATCACCATAGAACTACATCCCCCCCAAACTTCATGCTCACCCTCTCATCTCCGCCACCCATCCCACTTCGCCAGGGCATTTCCGGGCTGGCCCCCGCAACCCGGCCTCACTTAGTTGAGGTCCGGGGTTCCAAGGTTTTGAATGGTCTGTTGTAGGATGAGCTAAGTTCACTAATAACAACTTATATTTATATAGCACCTGTAAAACAAAATATGACACCGAGCTACATAAAGCGATATTAGGTCAGATGACCAAAACCTTAGTCAAAGAGGTAGGTTTTAAGGAGTGTCTTAAAGTAGGGAAGTGATGTAGAGAGGCGAGAGGTTTAGGGAGGGAATTCCAGAGCTTAGGGCCGAGGCAACTGAAGGCACAGCCACCAATGGTGGAGAGATTAAAATCAGGGATGCTCAAGAGGCCAGAACTGTTCAAGTCCAGCCATGCATCAGCTTGTGACTGTTTAACTAAATATACGGGACCAATAACTCCCTTCCCCCACTCCAAGTAGAATCAACCAAAACAATGCACTTCCACCACAGCAGAGCAGGCCCTACTCAATGGAGTTGACATTTCTGGCTCCATCCATCATTTAGGTCTTTGTATTGTTCTTGTCTGTGTTGGATTTCAACTTTAATCTAATGGATGATGGCTGGTGTTTTCTTTTGTCCTACCCCTCCCTCCAGGTTTCTACCCTCCTCTCAAGGTGCTGGTATATGTGGGGTACTGTAAGCAGTGGTCATTCTCCATGTTTCATCTGTGTGCCTCGATAGTGAGCCTTGGGGGTCTCACACATCTGAGTGAGAGTTTGCCCTCGACTCACATCCACACGAACACACCTTCATTAAGGGTTACTGCATAATGCTCATGAGAGAGCGCCTTAGCTCATTACTGCCCTCCACAGCCCAAGTTTAGTACTGCTACCACTCCCCTGGGTGATAACAGCCAGATTGTCAGTGTTGATCATTTCTGCGGGGATTTTCCCAATATTCCTCAGTAACTCTGACAGGAGATCAGCTGCAATCCTGAAGAAATGCAGTCAACAGAACAGGAGCAACAGCGACATGAGGAAAACCTTTTTCTAAGCAGCATGCGGTTAGGATCTGGAATGCACTGCCCGAAAGAGTGCTGGAGGCAGATTCAATCGAGGCTTTCAAAAGAGAAATGGATAATTATCTGAAGTGAAAATAATCTGCCGGGCTATGGTGAAAAGGTGGGGAAATGGGATTAGGTGAGTTGCTGGCATGGACACAACAGGCCGAATGGCCTCCCTTTGTGCTGTCACCATTCGGATTCTATAACAGATGATATGCCATTTCTATGGTGTTTCCACCAAAGTTACAGAGGGGAGGTGGGGAAATGTCAACACAGATTTTATCCTGGATATCAAGGGCTTAGCCACATCCTGGCACCATTATTAATTGCTTCATACCTATAAGTCCTAGAAATCAGCCAGCAGCCAGAACAGACAACATACCTCAAAACGCTGGGAGCTCACTCGCTTTCCTTTTTTGTTCCACGTAACTCGAGGTTTGGGGGATCCTGTTGCCTGACAGACAAATGACGCCACTCCTCCTGAAACGCCAATCTGGTCACTGGGAACTTTCATGAACTTTGGAGGAGCTGCAGGGAAAGAAAAGGGACATTTATCTGCAACAGGAAGGATTAGAACATGTCCAAAGTAAAACAAATCAGTCCAAAAATTGGTGATTTTAGTTTAGTTTAGTTTAGTTTAGAGATACAGCACTGAAACAGGCCCTTCGGCCCACCGAGTCTGTGCCGACCATCAACCACCCATTTATACTAATCCTACACTAATTCCATATTCCTACCACATCCCCACCTGTCCCTATATTCCCCTACCACCTACCTATACTAGGGGCAATTTTAGACCGACACTTCTCATGCTGCATTTAACTTGCATCATGACGAATATTGACAGCCCACAAAACAGCGCTGTTAAAACAGGCTAGATTATCCTGATGAAGCCATTTTCCGTGCCACCTCTGGAGGTAGTAGCCCCACAATGGCATTTTTTCAGGACATTAATGGCCCAGATTAGGCAAATGATGGGGGTTTCTCATACTGACTTTCTCCAGCCTGAGAAGGTGAGTGTGTTGCTGGGGGGAGAAGTGGGGTGAGGTGTTCCAGCAGAGGCGACCAGTGCCGCTGGGGCGCCAACTATGGGGTACAGGGTGCCTGATCAGGAGGGCCCCAGGCCGCAAGGAGGCTGCCAGGTATAACTGCGCAGCCTCCCCAGGTGAGTAAGCACCCATCCGTCACTGGCGGGAAGAGGCACTTAAAGGGCCACCAATTGGCCACAAAGGTCTCAACTGGCCTAAGTCTGGGCAGACCGCCTGCCACCTCCTCCACCACGGGTAAAATACCTGCAGGAGCAGGTAGGTGATGGTCACAGCATCCCCCGCCATCCCACCCGATTTCTCACACCCACCTCCCGGGGTGTGTGGGGGGAGTAAAATTCCAGCCAAAGTTTTCTGCATTATGGTGACTTTTACTAGTTCCCCTGGCCACAGGTCCCATAAACCTGTGTTAATCCGCCCCTGCTGCTGACACTCTCTCCAATAGGGTCCCCAAGCTGCCAAAATGGTCCTGGAACCTCTGGGAATTAAAGATTAATCTCCAGGACACTGCTGTGAGCCACCTTATAGGGTCATGAAAAAAAAATTCATTTTCTTTGCATGATTTAATTAATTAGTTATTAAAATATCAGCGATGTCTATTTGACAGACAGTCAAGAATCATTATCCGGCAAAGACAGTTCTCTTTCCAATTAGCGTGGGAAGGTGGGATGTCAGAAAGATGGACCCGTCAGGCAGAAGATTGGGGTTGGGCAGTTGGAGGCTGAAGGTCTTGCGATTCTTCTTCTTCTTTGGCCTCCTTGTCTCGAGAGACAATGGGTAAGCGCCTGGAGGTGGTCAGTGGTTTGTGAAGCAGCGCCTGGAGTGGCTATAAAGGCCAATACTAGAGTGACAGACTCTTCCACAGGCGCTGCAGATAACATTGGTTGTCGGGGCTGTTACACAGTTGGCTCTCCCCTTGCGCTTCTGTCTTTTTTAGAAAAAGGAAGCATACATAAGGTCTAGGCGGCTGAAGAAAGACGAAGCTTTGGAAGAATATCGGGAATGTAGGACCAATCTGAAACAAGGAATTAAGAGGGCTAAAAGGGGTCATGAAATATCTTTAGCAAACAGGGTTAAGGAAAATCCCAAAGCCTTTTATTCAGATATAAGGAGCAAGAGGGTAACTAGAGAAAGGATTGGCCCACTCAAGAACAAAGGAGGAAAGTTATGCTTGGACTCAGAGAAAATGGGTGAGATTCTAAACGAGTACTTTGCATCGGTATTCACCGAGGAGAGGGACATGACGGATGTTGAGGTTAGTGACAGATGTTTGATTACTCTAGGTCAAGTCGGCAAAAGGAGGGAGGAAGTGTTGGATATTCTAAAAGGCATTAAGGTGGACAAGTCCTCAGGTCCGGATGGGATCTATCCCAGGTTACTGAGGGAAGCGAGAGAGGAAATAGCTGGGGCCTTAACAGATATCTTTGCAGCATCCTTAAACACGGGTGAGGTCCCGGAGGACTGGAGAATTGCTAATGTTGTCCCCTTGTTTAAGAAGGGTAGCAGGGATAATCCAGGTAATTATAGACCGGTGAGCCTGACGTCAGTGGTAGGGAAGCTGCTGGAGAAGATACTGAGGGATAGGATCTATTCCCATTTGGAAGAAAATGGGCTTATCAGTGATAGGCAACATGGTTTTGTGCAGGGAAGGTCATGTCTTACCAACTTAATAGAATTCTTTGAGGAAGTGACAAAGTTGATTGATGAGGGAAGGGCTGTAGATGTCATATACATGGACTTCAGTAAGGCGTTTGATAAGGTTCCCCATGGTAGGCTGATGGAGAAAGTGAAGTCGCATGGGATCCAGGGTGTACTAGCTAGATGGATAAAGAACTGGCTGGGCAACAGGAGACAGAGAGTAGCAGTGGAAGGGAGTTTCTCAAAATGGAGACGAGTGACCAGTGGTGTTCCACAGGGATCCGTGCTGTGACCACTGTTGTTTGTGATATACATAAATGATTTGGAGGAAAGTATAGGTGGTCTGATTAGCAAGTTTGCAGATGACACTAAGATTGGTGGAGTAGCAGATACTGAAGGGGACTGTCAGAGAATACAGCAGAATATAGATAGATTGGAGAGTTGGGCAGAGAAATGGCAGATGGAGTTCAATCAGGGTAAATGCGAGGTGATGCATTTTGGAAGATCCAATTCAAGAGTGAACTATACAGTAAATGGAAAAGTCCTGGGGAAAATTGATGTACAGAGAGATTTGGGTGTTCAGGTCCATTGTTCCCTGAAGGTGGCAACGCAAGTCAATAGAGTGGTCAAGAAGGCATACGGCATGCTTTCCTTCATCGGACGGGGTATTGAGTACAAGGGTTGGCAGGTCATGTTACAGTTGTATAGGACTTTGGTTCGGCCACATTTGGAATACTGCGTGCAGTTCTGGTCGCCACATTACCAAAAGGATGTGGATGCTTTGGAGAGGGTGCAGAGGAGGTTCACCAGGATGTTGCCTGGTATGGAGGGCGCTAGCTATGAAGAGAGGTTGAGTAGATTAGGATTATTTTCATTAGAAAGGCGGAGGTTGAGGGGGGACCTGATTGAGGTGTACAAAATCATGAGAGGTATAGACAGGGTGGATAGCAAGAAGCTTTTTCCCCAGAGTGGGGGATTCAAATACTAGGGGTCACGAGTTCAAAGTGAGAGGGGAAAAGTTTAGGGGGGATATGCGTGGAAAGTTCTTTACGCAGAGGGTGGTGGGTGCCTGGAACGCGTTGCCAGCGGAGGTGGTAGATGCGAACACGATAGCGTCTTTTAAGATGTATCTAGACAGATACATGAATGGGCAGGAAGCAAAGAGATACAGACCCTTAGAAAATAGGCGACATGTTCAGGTAGAGGATCTGGATTGGCGCATGCTTGGAAGGCCGAAGGGCCTGTTCCTGTGCTGTAATTTTCTTTTGTTCTTTGTACTGCCAACTGCTAAGTCTCTTCGACTCGCCACACTTTAGCCCCGCCTTTATGGCTGCCAACCAGCTCTGGCGATCGCTTGCAACTGACTCCCACGACTTGTGATCAATGTCACAGGACTTCATGTCGCGTTTGCAGACGTCTTTAAAGCGGAGACATGGACGGCCGGTGGGTCTGATACCAGTGACAAGCTCGCTGTACAATGTGTCCTTGGGGTTCCTGCCATCTTCCATGCGGCTCACATGGCCAAGCCATCTCGAGCGCCGCTGGCTCAGTAGGGTGTATAAGCTGGGGATGTTGGCCGTCTCGAGGACTTCTGTGTTGGAGCTACGGTCCTGCCACCTGATGCCAAGGATTCTCCGGAGGCAGTGAAGATGGAATGAATTGAGACGTCGCTCTTGGCTGACGTACATTGTCCAGGCCTCACTGCCGTAGAGCAAGGTACTGAGGACACTCGATCTTTTGTGTTCCATGTCTCTTGGCCAGTTTGGACATAGCAGTGGAAGCCTTTCCCATGCGCTTGTTGATTTCTGCATTGGGAGACAGGTTACTGGTGATAGTTGAGCCTAGGTAGGTGAACTCTTGAACCACTTCCAGAGTGTGGTCGCCAATATTGATGAATGGAGCATTTCTGACGTCCTGTCCCATGATGTTCTTTTTCTTGAGGCTGATGATTAGGCCAAATTCGTTGCAGGCAGCCGCAATCCTGTCCATGAGTCTCTGCAGACACTCTTCAGTGTGAGATGTTAATGCAGCACCGTCAGCAAAGAGGAGTTCCCTGATGAGGACATTCCGTACTTTGGTCTTCGCTCTTAGACAGACAAGGTTGAACAACCTGCCACCAGGTCTTGTGTGGAGGAAAATTCCTTCTTCTGAAGACGGACGCATGTGAAAGCAGCCGGGAGAAGAAGATCCCAAACAGTGTAGGTGCGAGAACACAGCCCTGTTTCACGCCACTCAGGATAGGAAAGGGGTCTGATGAGGCGCCGCTATGCTGAATTGTGCCTTTCATATGGTCATGGAATGAGGTGATGATACTTAGTAGCTTTGGTGGACATCCGATCTTTTCTAGTAGTCTGAAGAGACCACGTCTGCTGACAAGATCAAAGGCTTTGGTGAGATCAATGAAAGCAACGTACGGGGCATCTGTTGTTCACGGCATTTCTCCTTTAGCTGGCGAAGGGAGAACAGCATGTCAATGGTGGATCTCTCTGCTCGAAAGCCACACTGTGCCTCAGGGTAGACGCGCTCAACCAGCTTCTGGAGCCTGTTTAAAGCGACTCGAGCGAAGACTTTCCCTACTATGCCGAGCAGGGAGATTCCACGGTGGTTGTTGCAGTCACCGCGGTGACCCTTGTTCTTATACAGGGTGATGATATTGGCATTGCGCATGTCCTGTGGTACTGCTCTCTCGTCCCAGCACAGGCAAAGCAGTTCGTAGAGTGCTGAAAGTATAGCAGGCTTGGCACTCTTGATTATTTCAGGGGTAATGCCGTCCTTCCCAGGAGCTTTTCCGCTGGCTAGAGAATCAATGGCATCACTGACTTCTGATTTTGTTGGCTGTCCGTCCAGCTCGTCCATGACTGGCAGAGGCTGGGCTGCATTGAGGGCGGTGTCAGTGTCAACATTTTCCCTGGAGTACAGTTCTAGGTAATGCTCCACCCAGCAGTCCATTTGCTTGCATGTCTCAGTGATTGTGTCCCCTGATTTAGATTTGAGGGGGGCGATCTTCTTGATGGTTGGCCCAAAAGCTCTCTCAATGCCATCATACATTCCTCTGATGTTTCCAGTGTCAGAAGCCAGCTGAATATGACTGCATAGGTGTTGCCAGTAGTCATTTGCGCAGCGCCTGGGTGTTCTTTGTCCAGCACTTCTGGCTGCTTTAAATGCTGCGGATGTTAACTCACTGGGGGCTTTCTTGTACTTCAACAGTGCAATGCGCTTAGCGGCTATGACAGGTTCCAGCTCTTCAAAGTGAGATTGAAACCAGTCTACATTCCGCTTCACATGTTTGCCATAGGCGGCCATTACTGAGTCATAGATGGTGTCTCTGATGTGGGCCCACTTGGTCTCTACATCCCCTGTAGGAGTGTTTTGAAGGGCTTTTTCAAGTGAATTTAGAAACCAATGTAACAGCTGTGGATGAGAGATTCTGCTAGTGTTGATGCGCGGGCGGCCCTTCTGCTTGGAGTGATACAGCTTCTTTGGTTTGAGTCTAACCTCGCTGCACACCAGGGAGTGGTCGGTGTCGCAGTCCACACTGTGGAAGCTGCACGTGATTAAACCTCTAGGAAGAGGTCCATCCAGAGTTGGCAACCCTATCCGCACATGAATTAAGGGCATTGAGTCAACACACGACTGATCTGTAAGCATCAGTGTGAAGGAGGACAATGACAGGATGTTGAACTTTCTCACATTGAGAAACACTTCCAGGTTAAGGTTAACTCTTTCTCTCCCCACAGATGCTACCTGACCTGTTGCGTATTCCCAGCATTTTCTGTTATCATTCCAGGTTAAGCATTAGCATGAGTCAGACATCGTGCCTGACAAGTTAAAAGAGTGCCTTCACCCATCCCCCATCCCAGTACAGATTACCTGTGCTGTCAGAAAAGCATCTCCTGAGATTTACTGAGCTTTCTGGCAGAGTTTGTTGAAGGTTGGCAATTTCAGCAATTTAAACAACAAGTTTTCAAGAGAAATCAATGAAGCCTGAAGAATTATTGGGAGCCTCAGGCTACCTGTTCTAAAACAAAAGCTAGCAGAGCAGACATTCCTAAGCTTACCATGCTCATAATTTACCCTCATTCGACATAACGCTGAAGGAGTCTCTCAGAACAGTCAACGTACTTTAGGTGGACCAAGGCAATAAGGTGGGAAGCATAACTTTAGCCAGGAGTGGCAACCTCTTTATATTTGTGCTACAACCGTAACCTTTCCTTTCTCAAGGGATTTGCCAAACCCAGAAGTTTCAGAGTCAGCATGAAATCAGGAACAAGAACAAAGAACAGTACAGCACAGGAACAGGCCATTCGGCCCTCCAAGCCTGCGCCGATTTTGATGCCTGCCTAAACTAACACCTTCTGCACTTCCGGGGCCCATATCCCTCTATTCCCTTCTTATTCATATATTTGTCAAGATGTCTCTTAAACGTCGCTATCGTATCTGCTTCCACCACCTCCCCTTGCAGCAAGTTCCAGGCACTCACCACCTCTGTGTAAAAGACTTGCCTCGCACATCCCCTCTAAACTTTGCCCCTCGCACCTTAAACCTATGTCCCCCAGTAACTGACTCTTCCACCCTGGGAAAAAGCTTCTGACTATCCACTCTGTCCATGCCGCTCATAACTTTGTAAACCTCTATCATGTCGCCCCTCCACCTCCGTCGTTCCAGTGAAAACAAACCGAGTTTTTCCAACCTCTACTCATAGCTAATGTCCTCCAGACCAGGCAACATCCTGGTAAACCTCCTCTGTACCCTCTCCAAAGCCTCCACGTCCTTCTGGTAGTGTGGCGACCAGAATTGCACGCAATATTCTCAGTGTGGCCTAACTAAGGTTCTGTACAGCTGCAACATGACTTGCCAATTTTTATACTCTATGCCCAACCGATGAAGGCAAGCATGCCGTATGCCTTCTTGACTACCTTATCCACCTGCATTGCCACTTTCAGTGACCTGTGGACCTGTACGTCCAGATCTCTCTGCCTGTCAATACTCCTAAGGGTTCTGCCATTTACTGTATACCTCCCACCTGCATTAGACCTTCCAAAATGCATTACCTCACATTTGTCCGGATTAAACTCCATCTGCCATTTCTCTGCCCAAGTCTCCAACTGATCTATATCCTGCTGTATCCTCTGACAATCCTCATCATTATCCGCAACTCCACCAACCTTTGTGTCGTCCGCAAACTTACTAATCAGACCAGCTACATTTTCCTCCAAATCATTTCTATATACTACAAACAGCAAAGGTCCGAGCACTGATCCCTGCGGAACACCACTAGTCACATTCGTCCATTCAGAAAAACACGCATCCACTGATACCCTCTGTCTTCTATGACTGAGCCAGTTCTGTATCCATCTTGCCAGCTCACCTCTGATCCCGTGTGACTTCACCTTTTGTACCAGTCTGCCATGTGGGACCTTGTCAAAAGCTTTACTAAAGTCCATATAGATAACATCAACTGCCCTTCCTTCATCAATCATCTTCGTCACTTCCTCAAAAAACTCAATCAAATTAGTAAGACACGACCTCCCCTTCACAAAACCATGCTGTCTCGCTAATAAGTTCGTTTGTTTCCAAATGGGAGTAAATCCTGTCCCGAATAATCCTCTCTAATATTTTCCCTACCACTGACGTAAGGCTCACCGGCCTATAATTTCCTGGATTATCCTTGCCACCCTTCTTAAACAAAGACACAACATTGGCTATTCTCCAGTCCTCTGGAACCTCACCTGTAGTCAATGAGGATGCAAAGATTTCTGTCAAGGCCCCAACAACATGGCCAATTCCTTATTTCGGAGTTAAGAATCCATCATTTAACTTCACGCAGCCTTTGTCACTTCACCCACCTCATCCCATTTGCAGTGGAGAACCAGGTATCCCTGATGGACGACTGAAACAGACACTTTGTATACTACCGAGCTGTGGAGACCAGAAGGTTCCATGTTGATGGTATGTGGTGCAATGGCTGGTTGCGGAGGCATTGGTGGGGAGCGTGACTGTTGTCCATAACAGCTGGTGTTCCCGACTGCTGCCTGGTGACCCCTGTTGGAAAACGCACGCGTGCCCGCTGATGACAGAGTCGGGCACAGCTGGTTGTGATGCTGTCTACGCTCACATAGAAAGAACCGTCATAAAGAAGAAAGACTTGCATTTATACAGTGCCTTTCACAGCCTCAGGATGCCTGAACGCACTCTACAGCGAATTAAGTACTTCGGAAGTATAGTCACTGTTGTAATGTAGGCAACACAGCAGCCAAATTGCACCAAGCCAGAGTCCACAAACAGCAAGGTAATAATAACCAGATAATCTGTTTGAATGAGGGATTTAGTTTGGGGGCAACTCAGGGGAAACTCCCCTGCTCTTCCTTAAAATTGTGCCATAGGATCTTTTACATCCAAAGGGCAGACAAAACTCTCGGTTTCAGGTCTCATCTGAAAGATGGCATCTCTGACAGCGCAGCACTCCCCCAAGTATTGCACTGAAGTGTCAGCCTAGATTTAATGCTCAAGTCTCTGGAGTGGGACTTTAACCCACAATCTTCTGGCTCAGAGGTGAGAGTACTAACTAAGCCACAGTTAACACCTGGCATTTGGTAGGACCATGTGCAGCCAGCACATGTGGAAGTAGCATGAGAGGAAGGGAATAGGAGGAGGGAGAGAGTAGAACCTGTCACTATTTACAGTCTCTCCCGACTAGAGTTTCTCAGCATTTAAAGTCAGGTGCCAGATTGCTACTTCCAGCAGCTTGAGGGAACCTTTTCCCTCCTGTCCACTCACTTACGGTGAGACAATGACAGCTGTTTTGCAATGTAACCTTTTCCTATTTACAAACAGACAGCAGGCAGCTTCTCAATGGAGCGGATTAACCTTTCATCATCCACTTCTTCTCATTTACAGGGAGAAAATGAACAGCCTGTCCCCCAAAGGAGCTTCTTTGCAGCTGCAGATAGATATTGAACGGCCAATTCTCAGCAAAGCCGCTCAAACACCCCTTCTCAAGTAGAGCTGCCAGTCTATTTCCAGCAACAAATAGCAGAGACTTGGCCCCAATAACAGCTAGCAGATTGTATGCCTCCATTAAATGCTGGTTTAGTCAGCAAGCCAGCCAGCCATCTTGTATGGATGCTGATCCAAGGGCTTATTGGCTGCACATGCTGGTAAGCTGGTAACGGAACTGGTTTCCCTGATGAGCCAGGCAAAATGATGAACCGTTGCCTCATTGCGTCAATCAGGCAGTAGGATGAATATGATTGGCCTCATTGCGTAAGTCATTGAGTGTGAAGAACATCAAGGATCACAGCAACAGCATGCTCCTTAACTAAAAGCTGCTTTGTAAAACTTCAAATAGGTTAAGCTTTGGAAATACTGGAGTAGCAAAGTGTGCCTTGGAATATAAGGATGTACTTTTGTGCTCAGTATTTGCACCACCCAAGGAGGGGTTTATTTCTTCCAATACCTCATTGATTCATGAGTTATTATAAAACTTCTTTGCTATTTTAATGCATGCAACAGGAAACCATTATTAAACATAAATAGGATAACCATGTGGAAAAGAGCAGACAAAAGAAAGTTTCTGTCAATGTATGGACTATTGAATCCCGTGGTGTGTCTCTAATCTCAGTTGAAGAATTTAAGAAAATCCAGTGAGGAAAGGCCATTCTGCCCATCAATCCTATGTTAACTAGGTAGCACGTGTGATGACACTATCATGGATTTCTCTCCCTTATCTCCTGTACTTTCGGGGACATCAGTTTCTTTTCCTGAATAAGAGGGGCAGCAGGGGAAGCACTGAGCAAAGTATCACATATCACCTGCACAGGTAGAAAGATTGAGGGAGTGCCCATTAGGGCCTTTCTCTCGTGGTTGCTTAAGTGTAGGAAGAAGAGTAGTGTCATCAAACCTGTTCCACTATTCAATTAGATCATGTATGTTAACTGCATTTACCCGCTTTGGCTCCGGAATCCTTTTAATCAATCTCAGTTTTGAGATTTTTCATTGACTTAGCCTCAACAGCTTTTTGGAGGAAGAGTATTCCAGATTTCCACCAGCCTTTGTACAAAGAAGTACTTCTTGACGTCACTCCTGAATGGTCTGACTCCAATAAGCAGACAGAGATACTAGCCTGTTGTATTATGTTTTTAAATGGAACTTAGAGATACCATATTGTCCCAGAGTTTCTCCAAGGTCTGCAATCTGAAATTCTGCACATGCAGCAAATGGAACCACACACCTAGTCAGTGCTGTGCATGGTTCCTAACAGCACTAGAGGTGGAATGAATGTGATTTTCAGCAGTCCAATCTATCACAAAGAAGGTAGTGCAGTAATTGTGTTCTGCCACTAGATGTCTTTAACACACTTTGTGGCATTGCTCACAAAGTAATCTGGGGACTGCAGCATTGTTGTAACATTTACTTGCTAAACTGGCCTGTCCCTTTAATGTCACTGCTCAACTAACACTGCGGAAGTAGTCGCAATAGGCAAACACAGGCCTCTTTGTCTAAAATCCTGAGGTAAATTTCTGGCTCCAGCTCAGAGGAGCCTAGCATACTAAGAATGATTGATTTTCTCTTTTGCTTTTAAGATTGTTTTACAATTGTAATAAAATGCGTGGACAGCCACTAGACACAAATACTTTATCAATTACTTTCTCTCGGTCATAAGGCAAGGAGTGGGGCTGTTCACTCATGATACCATAATGTTCAGCTCCATTCACATTTCCTTTGATAATGAAGCAGCCCATGCCAATATTTAGCAGGACCTGGATAGATCCAGGCTTAGGCTGCATCACAGTAGTGCCAGGTAATGTCCAACTGGCCAGCCATATCGCCCTAACGTTCAACACCATCAGCACTGCTGACTTCCCCACCATTGATAACTTGAGGTCATTATTCACCAGAAGCTTGACTGGGCCATCCATATCAATACCATGGATACAAGAGCAAGGCAGAGGCTGGGCATTCTGCAACAAGTAACTCACCTCCTGACCTCTCAGAGCCTATCATCTACAAGGCTCGTCAGGAGTGTGATGGAGTATTCATCACTCACCATGATGTGTACAACAGCAATAGTGTTCAAGAGCTCGACACCATCTTGGACACAGCAGATCGTTTGTTCAGCACCCCCGCTACTGGACTCGACCATGACCTGCTTCATCATTGGTGTATTGTGGTTACACAGTATGTACAATCTAAAGGGTGTACGAGAGCATCTCACCTAGGCTACATCAACAGCACCTCTCTCCTTTGCGACTTCTACCACCAAGGTCAAAAGCAGAAGTGGAGCACCTTCACCTCAAAATTCTAATCCAAATCATAAAACATCTTGACCTGGACATATATTCACTGTTCCTTCACTGTAAATGAATTAAAATGCTGGAATTTGCTACCTAAAACCATTGTGAAACCATCAGCACAAGGTCTGCAGCAGTTACTGGAGAAGGTCCACCACCACCTTCTCTGGGGTACTCAGGAGGGGCAATAAATGCAGCCTTACCAGCGTTGCCCACATCTCGAGAAGAAATGGAAATTAAAAATATATAATGTTGATTCTGACACTGTCAGAAAATGCATTATTTTATAAGGTCAGGATCATTATACCAAATGAAATACAATGTGTTATTCTCATGGCAAACTATAGGTGTGTCTTCATTTAAAGCTGCAAAGTCTATGTGATGCTAAGTAAAAAATTCATTCACAAGTCAATTAAGAGGCTACAGATATTCTGGCTGAAGAGTTTGCATATACAGTATATATATTCTAAATGGATACCTTTTTTTCTTTACACCTTTTTCCATGAAATGTGAAGCAAAAATTTGCATTTGATAGCAAACAATGCTGACATGTCACAGGAAGTGCGTGAATTTGTAAAGCTTTTATAATATTATCCGTGCAGATCTTCGTGTTGTTCACATTGGGTTGAAGGATATAATGTTTTATAACAATAGGGTGTTTATAACAAATGTGCTTGTGTGGAGAAGGTGCAACATGTTCAGGAAGTCCACAATATATGCAAGAGCTTTAATAAATTATAAATTGATAGAAAATAATAAAAAATGTAATATTTACTAATTGATATTTAGAGACAGCCATCAATATTTTATTGACCTTTAATTTGATGACGTCAACAGACTTTCTATTGATCCCTTCTGTAGGCTCAAATTGGAATATGCATTGTCTTCTGCAAGCTTCGAGACATGCCCAGATCCAACACTGGGGCAATGGAGAAGTGTACAGCCTAAAGCTGGCCAAACTGCATCCTTTCTGAAGGAGGAACTGTAACAGCATTAGTGACTGACTAAGGCTACATTTAGATATTATAGGAAATCTAGGCTTACATTACAGTGCAATACTGAGGGAGTGCCAGACTGTTGGAGGTGCTATCTTTCAGATGCGATGTTACCCAAGGCCGCGCCTGCCCTCTCAGGTGGACGTAAAAGATCCCATGGCATGATTTCACTGAAAAGCATGGGAGTTATCCCCATTGTGGCTGGCTAATATATATCCCTCAACCAACATCACTGAAAAAAAAAATGATCTGGTCATTATTATGTTGCTGTTTGTAGGGTGCTTGTGGTCTGCAAATTGACTGCTGTGCTTGTTACATTACAACAGTGGCTTAATTCAAAAGTACATCATTGGCTGTAAAGCTTTTTGAGGTGTCCTGAGGTCACAAAGGGCACTATATAAATGCAAAAACTTCCTTACTTTCTTTTTAATTAGTGCCTTTTATTAAGAAAATGTGCGAAAGGCCTGCAGCGGTGCTTATGGGCTCCCATGAAATTCTTTGCTTTAGCCGAAGCTTGTTTATACTATGGAGTGCAGCCAACAGCGGTTGAATGGGGCTCTGAGTCAGCGACAATTAATACTGTGCAAATGCTGCTCGGACCGAAACAGTAACCAGAAGAAATTCTCAGAACCTAATGGGCAGATTAAGGAGAAATCAATAAGAAATATGTATGCAAGAATCTACACAATACCAACCCACTGCTGATCAGTAAGACAACTGCAAACAAGCCTACAAAAGACATTTTAATCAGGGGAAAATCCTGCTAAGTAAATCTTACTTACATTTTTATTACTTCCTTTCCATTTACAGCAAAATGGTAGGATTGTGAGTGAGTTTAGTTAAAATACTTCTTACAGAGGACAGATTTTATTCCTCTGTCCTGTCGTTCCCATATGTAAACATTGCAGGGTTAGTGAGGGACTTGTGCCAGGTGCAAACAAAGCAGGTAATAAGTATTATTACCAGCCATCCTTAGGGACTACTTCTGATTGGTCAGAATGGTTTTAGAACCACTATGGGTGTGTTTATGAAGTGGAAATTCAGGTTAACATTTTGGGCGTAGACCCTTTGTCAAAACCCTTTACTGCGAGGGAAAGATGGTCATGAGAGATCTTTGGTCAAATGCCCAAACAGGTTCTTTGAAAAGTTGCAAAGGAGGTGAAATCTGTTGAAGATCATCTCATTGAAGTAAGAGGTGTTAAAAGAATAAAAATCAATGAATATGACCGAGAATGGGAATGAATTCCAAATAGAAAATTCTGGAAACACACAAGCTGCATCTGGAAAGAGAAAAGTAGGATAAACATAAGGATGCAGACCATCCTAGCCTTACTAGGTGTGTTGTAACGAGGGTACACACCAACCATGCCATCCTACTGCCTCCCCTGCCCCATCAGATGCTTAGATTCCCTCTGCGGATGCCTGGCCTCTGAGAAAATGAGAGACGTACAAAAGCTCTTACGTTCCTCAAGAGAAGACTTGCATTTACATAGCACCTTTCTCATCCCAAAGTGCTTCACCACCATTGAAGTACTTTTGGAATACAATGTAGTTAAACACAGCATCCAATTTACACGCAACAGCAATGAGATAAATGACGAGATGATATGTTTTAGTAAGGTTGATTGAGGGATAAATATTGTCCATGACACCGAGGAGGACTCCCCTGATCTTCTTCAGATAGTGCATGGGACCTTTCAAGTCCTCTTGAGAGGGCAAATGGGACCCCGGTTTAAAGAGTCACTGGAAAGACGGCACCTCCGAAAGTACAGCCCTCCTCAGTACTGCACTGGAGTGTTAGCCTGGACTATGGCTGAAGTCTCTGGAGTGGGGTTTGATGCTGCTACTTAATGACTCAAGAGGCAGAAGTGCTACCAACTTAGCCAAGGCCAGCCTTAAAGTCAAATGAGAGGGTGACTGGGGCAGAGGAGAAAGATGCAATCCTGTTCCTGAAGCTGGAGTTGAGCTTGGTTGGAACAGGGTGGGAGCCTAAAATGAAACAGAGTGGAAATGGGAGAAGGAAATGAACAGCCACGAAGGTCAGGTTCACACTTATAAATAAAAAGATCTGCTAGGCAAAATGATCATTTAATTTGTATTTGGTTTCCTCAATGTGGAGAGTCTGCACTGTAAACTGTAGTTTGTCAAATTAGAGGAAAGACTCATAAATTACTGCTTCACATGGGCTAAGTATTTAGGGCCCTGGGCAATGGTGTTCTACAGGGTGAATGGAGATCTGCATCTGTTTTTGTTGCACAGAAAAGTGCTAGAGAAATGAAGCTAGAAGGCACAGTAGTGGAAGAATGAACAAATGCATCTCAGAGGGAATTGCTCTTCTGGAAATTGTGGGGGAAGATGTACTTGATAGTGGGATCACATTTTTAAAAATTCATTCTTGAGATATGGGCATCACTGGCAAGGCCAGCATTTATTGCCCATCCCTAGTTTCCCTTGAGGAGATGGTGTTTGCAGGTGGTAGAAAGAGTGGAAAATCCCTTGATGAATTTGGATGCCAGAGGGATGAAACTTAAGGACAAGGACGACTCCACCATTATTGAAAGGTAGGAGTATGGAGGTTTGGGAAATGAGGCCCTTCCCCCATTTTCTTCAGCTCCGTGTGCTGATGAAGTCTCTGTACACAAAACCTTCACTTACTGACAGGCCCAAGCGACTTTAGAGTCATTTCCATTTTTATTTCACATCTGCAGTTCCTATTTTCTTTTGAAGTTGCTCCCTTTTTGGTATGTATGACAGTTGATGGCATAACACAAGGGGAAATGCAGACTGCAACAGAAATGATGAAGTGCCTCTCCCAACCAAAGGACATTTTCATTTTCCAGGCAACTCTCGCTCGTGTCTTTGTCGATACACCTGTGGGTCAATGAGCTCCTGAACTTTCTCTTTTATTCTTCTGCAGCGATAGCCCTGCCTGCACATTCCCTGTTGAAATCCAGATCCTTTGCACCAGCTTCAAGTCTAACGAACTCACGTTCTTTCCCAGAATACTGAATGCATAGACTCATACAGCACAGGAGATGGCCAATTGGCCCATCATATCCGTGCTGGCTCTTTGAATGAGATATCCAATTAGTCCACTCCCCAGCCCTTTCCACACAGCTTTGATTATTTTCCCTTCAAGTACATTCTCCTCATCAAGTATGTTCGTCACCTCCTTCAATTGTTGTTTCTCCAAGCTCCAGGTTTTAATGCTCTACCTCTTTTGATTTATCTCATCTTTCAGCCTACTTTTCTCAGCCTTGGTGCTGCGCAGGACTAAAGGCCTAACCAATATCTGCAACACAGTTTGCTCCCCAGCATTTACAAAAATCACTTTTTTCGGCGGAATCGTACACAGAAGGATGAACAATGTTTTCAGAAAGCAGAGAGTTTCAACTTCTGAGGCGCCACGTTCGAGTAGCACAGGTGCATTTAAGGAGAAGCTAAATAAGCATGAGGGAGAAAGGAGTGGAAGGATATGTGGACGGGGTTCGATGAAGAGGGGTAGGAGGAGGCTCGTGTGGAGCCTAAACATCAGCACAAAGCAGTCGTGCCGAACAGCCTGTTTCTGTGAGCCCCTTTCTGTGCATAAATTAACTGCTGAATCTGCCTACATAACAACAGTTTTGTAAATTGTGTCTTGTAAAGTATTTGAATGGCTGTGAAACGATTTAGGACATCCTGTGGCCATGAAAAGTGCTTTAGAAAGACCAGTTCTTTCTTTCTATTCCACTTTCCTAGGCTTCTCTATAAAAAAGGAGAAACATGACAGGCTCCAGAAATATCGTTTACTTTCACTGTTTCTAAGATTATCTCGCTCCATAACATTCCGCTGTGCTGAGATCTGGCAGACTGATTTATTCAGTAGGTAGATAGATGTACACAGGAAAGCAGAGAACAGTGGATTCAGATCTCCTGCTCTCCCACTGACTGCAACCATCAGATTGCTGGGTTCCCTCTCCGAGTTAATTAAATAATTGGCTTCACACCAGTGAGGAAAGACTGGCTCGAAGCTTCAGTTGTTTTCACATCAGATACTTCACCGTATTTGATTTTCTTATTTGGGAAATTTTTCAACTTGTTCTTGGCTGGAATAATGTGTGGATGTTAAATAAAATAGGAAAATGACTGGAATCCCAGCTGGCTACGATGAGTGAATATTCTTCAAAGCCCATCACTTTTTCATTCATTTTTATTGAATGCCCTGTTTGCGGACCTTCGTATTTGATCAGTGGCGAATTTCTATCCACTGTTTGATGAACTCTGATGGACATTCCTGAGAAATGGGCTGCAAGGTTTTACCAGCGTTTCAGAAGCAACCTAATAGTGTATGACTTGTGACTGTTGCTTGGCACACTCATACCCTGCTCTCTGTTACCAAGTCCTTCCTTGCTCACTCTTGCCTGAGTCAGAGGTTGTGGATTCAAGTCCCACTCCAGAATAAAAACAAAAAAAAAGGTCGACACTCCACTACAATACTGAGGACGCACTGCGCTGTCTTTTTGATGCGATGTTAAACTGAGGCCCCGCCTGTCTTCTCAGATAAACGTAAAAGATCCCATGGCCTTATTTCAAAGAAGAGCAGGGAAGTTATCGCTGGTGTCCTTGCCAATATTTACTCCTCAATCAACCTCACTAAAACAGATTATCTGGCTGTTATCGCATTGCTTTTTGTGGGAGCTTGCTGTGCGTAAACTGGCTGCCGTGTTTCCTACATGACAACAGTGACTTCATTTCAAAAGTATTTTGGGGCGTCCTGTGGTCACGAAAGGCGCTATATAAATGAAAGTCTTTCTTTCTTCTTTTCCCTCTCTGACATTGCTCCAACCTCCCTTCCTCCACACAGTTCTCCCTCCCCTCCTTCCACTTTGTCTGTTCTCCTTCTCCTTCTTCACCGCCCACCATCTGACACAGTCTCCATTCCAAATGCTCCCTTTGTTTTAATGCTTATTCCCTGTGGTCGCAGTGTGAGGATGATATTTGGAGCAAAATTAGGTGACAAGTTTTTTTAAAAATAAAATTAAATACGAAAATGAAAGCACTAACATTGGATCAAACAAAAATATGGTTTTAAAAAACCCAAAGATCCCTAATATGAGTGGCAATTTCTGCCTCGATACAAAAAGAGCAGGGAATGTGGGGATTTATCTTTAAATGTACCAGTATAAAGAAAAATACAGCTCCACAGTTGTGCATTTTGGGGAAAACATTTGTATGTTACATACATTTAGTATGAGTGTACAATACACAATTCAATTTTTCAAAATCCTGTTGAAATCAAAAGGGAAATAGAAACCTTTATGAATGATTTTGCCCTGGGAATTTTCCAACAGAAAATTAAAATAACCGCTTCTGACGCACACATTTACACCTGTGTCTTGGGTCGTCCCAAGCCGATGTTGTTGCTATGGCAACAGCTTAGACTGTTCTGCGTGGTTGTCACAATTAGTCTTTTTCTAAATCCTCACTGCAGGATACCACATTACCTTTTTAATTGAAAGGGCTGCTTACCTTCCCCAAACTCTTCCCAAATCTACTTCTCTGTCCCACAGGTCTGCAAGTGGATACTTTCTCCTCAATCCTGGAATTTGGACAGTAAAGGTCAGCTCTGAGAAACCTTCAGCTGCCTCAAATCCAGTGGATTTCTACACAAAATGTCAGTGAGGCTTTGTTTGAAGGAAGCTGTTTGCCCTCATGAAGATCCCGTTCTCATTCCTTTCCCCAGACACTGTGCTACAGGGAATAAACCATTTTCCAGGGTTCCTGCTACTGGTCACTGAGTTATGATCCTGCTAGAAAGTGCAAGGCAATTGGGTGAGGACACGTTTGGGTTCAGCCTGTGAACACTGACTGGTTAGGGACGCACATAGAAAACGGTTACTTGGGCGAGGTACTGGAGGACTGCAGGACACCATGGAATGTTTCCCAGGCGCACTTACTAGCATGGGGTTAATAAAAACAGAAAGTGCTGGAAATACTCAGCAGGTCAGGCAGAGAGAAGCAGAGTTAACTTTTCAGGTCTGTGACCTTTCATCAGACCTTCCCCACATCCCCTGCTCTTTTTATATGGAGGCAGAAATTACCACTCACATTCAGGATCTTTGGTTAGCTGGCTAATGGAGTTTCTGCTGCCCCTTCTCTGGTTCAGGAGCGGAGAGGCCAATTATGGCAATCAGTATAGACTGGAGAACTCAGGACCTTTGGAGACACAATGGCTCAGTATTACAGCACGCAGTGCACCAACTGAGCCACCCAGGTGCAGTGAGTAGGGATAGTGGCTCCACAAGAGGAGGAGAATTATATTCAATTCCAGCACTTGGGCTCGAGGCCACCATTAACTGGTTTTAACCTGAGTTTAACCATCTGCCAGTGCAGCCGTCCTCTGGACATTGCACACCACCAGCAGTCTCAAGAGTATATTCGCCAGATTCACTGTAGTTTGATGCTGGGGATCCAGCAGGTTTGATGCTGGGTTGCCACTGGCTGGGTGAAGGCCCTCACACAGGCCTCCTGTGATATAAGATTACAGCTGCAGCACAGAAGAGCCATGGGTCAAATGCCCTAATCTTTTCCCTTTTAAAATTGGTTTGAGAGGCACTCTATTGTTAAGTATGACACTGTAAACCTACAGGAAATATACACAGTGATACATTACCACGCGCATCACCCTGCAGAAAGTAACAGAGACTGAAATTTGTTTTCCCGTTTAATCAACCAGTCAAGAAATAAAATGTTCCAAGGCGGCGGATCGTGAAATCACCAAAAGCATCTTTTTGGAAAGCTCTGTAATAGCTCAATAGTCACAGTAATTTTCAGCAAGAACAAACCCAGCTATAATCTCCAGGCAACAAGGTCTAATAAAACATTTCCATTTTACCCTCAAACTTGTTAATTTTCTGCCTAATGCCCCCAATCTCCATCAGCCACCCCCGAACACACTCTTACGTTTCTGTAGTAAGCACCTGTTCAGCGCAGATCTCTCCAAGATTTGCTGGCTCTGCACTGGAGACCTTGCCAAGGAGGTCGAGAGGAGGGGAGATGTGCTCAATCCACAGGGGGCCAGCAGGCCTTCTGGACAAACTCTCAGAAGGCAGTGGGTGCAGATAGCTATGGAGGGCAAAGCCAGGAGTCAAGCCCTGAGGACATGGATGCAGTGCCACAAGAGGTTCAATAGCTTCACGCAAGTGTCCAAGGTCAATGAATGTATCGTCAAATGCCATATCCCACTAAATACACCACTAGCCTCAGACATTGCTCAATGCATCACACTCCCATCACTCACCTATCAACAATCTCCATCAACCAAGACTCATACCTCACATTCATAGCTTCACTTCCCCTTCATATACTGCAAGCCTCACACCCACATCTCTCAGCTTGTACACAGCCAACTATTCAACCATGACAGTCATATGATCCAGATTGCACGACGCACACCGACACTTCTCTCTCTCTTGCAGAGCAAGGTAGCAGAGAGAACCAGAGGCAGCAGGTGCTAACTGGCAGGGGATATGGTTGCCATCATTGAGGGTGGGGGCAGGTGCCATTGCTGAGGCCATGGCCAGCGATGGTGCTGAGACAAGCGATGGTGCTGAAACAAACGATGGTGCGATCCTCCTTCTCACATCCGATTTCCCCGTCATTCCACTATCCCTTCTGATTTACAAGCTGCAGATGGCGTAAGCATGCACAACTTACCTTCCACCCTTCCCTCACCAAAACTTTACCCTTGTGCCTTGCTCTACTCAGATATCCAAGAATTGCAACCTGGTCAGGCAGTGGTGGAAGAGCAAGATCATAAACACCATCACTTGATCTCATTCTCACAGTGACCAGCTCAGAAACAGACACTGCATGTAATTTACAGGATAACGTAGAGGCGGGACATGCACATGGTGAGACACCAGGCACTGTGGCCAGCAGCCAGGGCAGAGGGAAAGGGTAGCGCAGGTGCCAGATCCACAAAGGGCAAAGTTCTGCTGGAAAGGACTCAGGTGAGGCCTTCGATGGAGCAGGTTACAGAACAGTGCTGATGGTATGCACAATGAAACCTGTCAGAAAGCCTGCGTGCAATGTCAAGGGGCATGTAGTCAAGTTCAGCACCAATTTGCACAGGATTTTGCGTACAGCTTGGAGCCCATCCTTTCCAACACATGCAGAAGGCATGCGATGTCTGAGTGCTGCAGTGGAAGCTCAAACTACTGTCATGCAAGATCAGACTGCTGCCATCATGGGTGCAGTTACCAGTGTGCAAAGGGGCTTGCAGGGTGTCAAAGCAGTCCAGCAATGTGTATTCCAAAAGACTACTAGAATTGCTGAGGTGCTGCCCCAGGGGAGTAATAATGACTCCATGGAGCACAAACCTGCTGTCCTCTCTCAATGCAGTCCTTGCCCTGCTCTGCGGTTGCAGCTGGTGGCAGATTTCAGTGAGGTCATCCTTAGTGAAGCGCAGGTGTCTCACACGTTGTTCCTCACTGAAGGTTTAGGGAGGAGACTTGCTCCCTGAACTCCCTGGACAGATGTGACCTCCTGCTGAGAGCTCTTCTCCCCCTCCTCCCTCTTCCAGCAGCTTGTCCTGCTCTGTGTAGCCCCTGCTCATTCTCGCAGTCATGCTATATTCCAAGACGAATGCCCACTACTGCACCCATGACTGGGGGCAACTGGTTTGTGCAGAAGCTTTGAAGGCAGGACCGACTCCTTCAGCACCTGCTACACCACTCCCTGTAGACGATAGCAACTTGTGCAATCATCGCAATAGCCAGTAAAAATCAACACCCAACTAATCTGAAAGTGGTTGATGATCCCTTTAAATAGCACTGGTGGGGGCATTCTTCCAACTGCTGAATGCAAGCTTGGCTGTGCGTGATTAAGAGACGGTGTTAGCTGGAGCATTGAGCTCCAAATTGGCAGTACTGGCGTCAAATCAGCATTACACACTGAATGACATCACTATCTGCCTATTCTGCATGCGTGCGTGCCAACGCCCTCATCAGTATGGCGTCCAGTGCAACTTGCACTATAAATGTGCGCACATGCCACTTTGGACCTCCAAGGCCACTCGTAACCCAAAAAACATGCGCTACACATCCGAATTTTACACCAATTCTCTGGGCATTTCTGTCCGTTTCTCTCTCTCTATCAAATCTGTAATCCCTGTCAATGTTGCTCCGAGATTTTCTCTCTCTATAACTTCAGACTCAGTCCTTGTGACTCTTTCATTGTACATGTGTGTATTTTTCTCTCCGAATCCCTATCAGTTGCTTGGCCCCCTCTTTTCTACATCTCTAGGCATCTCCATCAGTCTCCCTCCATTTCATCTTCACTCCTTTCTCAGAAACTGCACATCTCTTGCTAAATGCATGTAACTGACTCCCACTTCTCTTTGTTTCTCTGTGTTTGCCTGTCTGTCTCTTGCTCTCTCTTTCTGTATATCTATGATTCTCTTGACTTCAGTCTACGATTCTGCTGTTGGAATAAGGAGCCAGATTAAGTAGCGTAAATACTAAGGGCTGGTTCGCACATACTAGATGCTTTTTATTTGTTCGGGGGATGTGGATGTTGCTGGCCAGGCCAGCATTTATTGCCCATCCCTAATTGTCCTTGAGAAAGTGGTGGTGAGTTGCCTTCTTGAACCACTGCAGTCCATGTGGGGTAGGTACACCCACAGTGCTGGTAGGGAGTTCCCAGATTTTGAATCTGAGAATAAAAAGGCCACATTCAAAAACCAGCTTCGGTTTCAGCCTCTGCAAGTTCTTTTTCTCTTTAAACTCAAACATTTCCATGCCTTCCACTGTCTTTTTACCTACTTCCTCTCTTCTTCTATCCAAATCCCTTCCTCCTGCAATTTCTTTCTGTACTTCTGTATCTCTGCGTCACTCAGCCTCGACCCCTGTTACTTTCTCCGAGTGTGTGCATCTCTATGCCTTGCAGCCTCCCTTTGTCTCTCTTTATTTTTCCTGTGTTAGAGAGAAGTCTGATATACCATGAAAGACAAAACTCTTTCCCATCTCTCTGGTATTTTTCTATATCGTGGAAAGAATCTTTCAGCCTCCTCTTTAAGAAGAAAACAGTCCCAATATTTTGTGCAACATCTTTGTTGATGATGACATCACTGTATGGCTGGCTTGAAGGAGCGAAGGAGCTTAATTAACATGCACAGCTCAGATAACACGATCGCTGAAGCACCCTGGGTTAATGAGTACTTCGACAGATGTTAATTCTGCTCCCTTGCAATGACAACCCCTCTGAGACAGGCAGTTACTCTGATGAGGTCATTGCCACTTACTGTTAATCAAAAAATATTTCAAGAAGCAAAAATAAACAGAAATGATGTTCAGGTTACTGTCAGCTTTCTGTCACTCCTACCGTGTAAAGCCAATTAATACCCAGTGGGTGAAAGGAGGAGAGATAGACAGAGAGAAAACTGGAAGCAAGGAGTGGGAAACATATGCAATGAGGAGCCAGCAACAAGAGCAGAGAGGGCTGAGAGCAGTGAAATCAGAGACCATAAGCTCTACTAACTTGGATGAATCCCAACTTAATAAGAGCAGAGTTAAAAAATGTCAGATGATAAGTGTAATACTGAGTGATACCCACTATGAAGGTCCCAGATTCGATCACTAGCATGTGCTGAGTTGACTGATCTTGGCTAAGATGCTTCAATAGCCTGTAAAGCCCCAGTACCAACAAAACCAGGGTTCCTGCTGCTGATCACACCGACTGATCCCGACTACAAAGTGTATGCATGTTGATAGGACAGAGCTTTGATGTTCACGCTGTTAAATACAATACCAACTGAAGACTGATCATTGGTTGAGCTGCCCTCGGTTACAATCATGATCATCCGTTAACTGGCTCAAATGATCAACAGCAGATGGTCTTCACTCTTATCTGAACAGCAGTCAATGGCACTGAGAATGTTAGGAGAAAGGAAGAGAGGGAAGGAAAGAATAGGCCAGTGTAGACAGGTCAACAATACTTTCACTCTGCTGCTGACAGAAGGAAATTCCATGGTACCAGTAACTGAATGGTGAGCCAAAATCAAAGCTTGAGCAGGTTTTCCTGTGGCCAACATCATGAACAAACCGATCTGCTTTTAACTATGTTGATGGTTTTAGGCACAAGGCAACACTTCCAGTAGACAATTAAAAATCTCACACCTCTGCAAAGTGGATAAGGATACCAAAGGCTAGATTTTTGTTCTGGGGTCGGGAGCCCGACATTGGGCGCATTGCCAGGTCCTGACTCTGCACTGCATCAGTGCCTGAGGACTGAAATGATGTTGCATTTGCCAGTTCTGATGAAGGGTCACTGACCTGAAACGTTAACTCTGCTTCTCTCTCCACAGATGCTTCCAGACCTGCTGAGTATTTCCAAAGTTTTGAGGACATTGGTGCTGGGCAGTCAGCTAAGAATGGCAAGGGCAGGAGAGGGAAGTTCTCCCTGATAACCTGACCAAAGTTATCCCTTAACCAACACCTAAAATAGACGCTCAGTCCGCAAGCAGGACCCTGAGCTTCCGGTTGCTTGCCATTTCAACACTCCCCCCTGCTCTCATGCTCACATCTCTGTCCTGGGATTGCTGCAGTGTTCCAGTGAACATCAACGCAAGCTCGAGGAACAGCATCGCATCTACCGATTAGGCACACTACAGCCTGCCGGACTGAACATTGAGTTCAATAATTTCAGAGCATGACAGCCCCCCATTTTACTTTCATTTTTAGTTATTTTTTCTTCCTTTTTTTTTTAAACATTCTTTTTTACAATCTTTTTTTTGCATTTACTTCATTTGATCTTAGTTTGTTCAGTTTGCTTACCCACTGTTTTTTTTTTCAGGTTTGCACTTGCTACTGTTCAATATTCAGTGTATTTACACCTAATCTGTACTAATGCTTTGTCTTTCAACACACCATTAACATATTGTTTGCCTTTGCTCTGTGACCTTTTGGTCAGCTATGTGGCCTGGTCCAATCTAGACCTCCTTTGTTATCTCTTGCCCCACCCCCACCTCACTTGCTTATAACCTGTGACTTTTCTAAGATTTGTCAGTTCCGAAGAAGGGTCACTGACCCGAAACATTAACTCTGCTTCTCTTTTCACAGATGCTGCCAGACCTGCTGAGTGGTTCCAGCATTTCTTGTTTTTATTTCAGATTTCCAGCATCCACAGTATTTTGCTTTTACCTAAAATAGATGATTCAGTCACCTATTTCATTGCTGTTTGTGGAACCTTGCAGTGCCTAAATTGCATGCTGCTTTTTAAAAATTTGTTCATGAGACGTGGGCATCGCTGGCAAAGCCAGCATTTATTGCCCATCCCTAATTGCCCTTGATGAGGTGGTGGTAAGCTGCCTTCTTGAACCATTGCAGTCCATGTGGTGTAGGTACACCAACAGTGCTGTTAGGGAGGGAGTTCCTGGATTTTGACCCAGCGACAGTGAAGGAACGGTGATATAGTTCAGAGTCAGGATGGTGTGCAAATTGGAGGCGGACTTGCAGGTGGTGGTATTCCCATACATCTGCTACCCTTGTTCTTCTTGGCAATAGAGGCCACGGGTCTGAAAGGTGCTGTCAAAGGAGACTTGGTGAGTCTGTGTATTTCTTACATTACAAGAGTGACTATAATTGTAAAGCTTTGGGATGTTGAGAGGTTGGAAAAGGTGCTATATAAAGTGCAAGTCTTTCTTTTCTCCATCTATGTGCTCTCTATTTCTGGTGCACTGTGCTTTACAGTCACAGAACCTCAATCTAACTCAGAATAAAGGCAGGTATTGGACTCGCAGGGTCAGTAACAGGGTCAATCTACCAGGGGGAAAGTTAACCGAAGACTTGCTTTTCCCAACTACATCAGCCCTTGATAACAGCCCCGAGCCTGAGAGGCATACAAATTCTGTTAAAAGATTACAAAGCCAAGCAGAATCTTGACAATAAGGATAATACTGTGCTAATTTCCGAAAAGGCATATGGGCAGATCAAGAACTTTAAGTCGGTGGCTGTGGGGGGGAGGTGTGGGGGAACAGGGTGGGGGGTGGGGAAGAGGTTGGGCCTTGAACCTGGCAAGCCTTCTTTATCCAGTCCTGAAGTGTTATCAGGACAGATGGTTCACCCCAGGTTCCTGCAGCCCTGGTTCTGCGCTCCACCTCAACACCTCACTCACACTTTCAGATTGAATTAATTGGAACTCATTTTCAGAACCCACCATCTGTGGAGGAGAATGCCCTCTGGACAACAACACATTGAGATTGCATGATAAAACACAAAGGGCAGTGATTTGCCTATAGTTTTCCATTATTCAGGCAGCTTCTCAAGGATATTTTCTTTCTCTCTCTCCGATGCTCACTGTGTCCTTTACAGACCTGACACTATTGCAGAGCACAGTCCTACTCCCATTATGGGGGGTGGGGAATCTTCAAACACCACTGACCTACTCCTGGACAGGGTGCAAGTAAAGGCTCGCGACCTGATGAGCAACTCTCTCATTTGCAGTCTTCAAACTCTTTCTTGATCGCAATCTCTCTTGTATTTCTCTGATTTATCAAATACTATAGCCATTGCTCTTTTCAACTTCCCTCTCTTATTCCTTCTGAGCTGCAAATACACAAACTCAGATGGTCTTCCTCCTGCAAGCTCAGTGTGTTAGAACTAAGACTTACTGTACCACATCCTATTTTACCTTATGCGGTTTAATAATTGTGACAATCCTAAACAATTTTCAGTAATGAGTATGAATGAAAATTCCAATTAATTACAGGCCTTGCCAGTACTAATTCCTATGTTTCTCTCTGATAGGGTCTTCATGTGTGCAGCTGGTCTCATTGAAGCTTGTGGATGACAAATTCTCAAGAGAAATTGATTCCTTCTGAGGGAACACCATGACAAGACTCATGCTTACCATGCACCAGCTCAGATATTCAAAACTCAAAGGGTCCACTTGGACAGATAGTTGGGTTTTCACCTGGTGACTCACAATCCACAAGCGAGCAATGCCAGCTAGTGGTGGCTGGGGCAGCAGTGCAGGGTCTGCAATGGAAGGTGCTGGCCTCGCCAAGCTCTGCTCAGTTGGACGAAAATGGATGGGGCATTCACTGGAAAGGTTAATCACGGAACAGCAGCACAGAATGTGTGATGTACTGACTGGCAATGTTTCCTTTAAAATGTAGTTGTTCTGTGAGGCCAGTTTTTTTTCAATGCATGGTATCTTTAAAATTTTTATGCGCAGTATTTAAACATGGAACAAGCCCTGTGTGGTACCATAATTAGCTACCTGCCAATTAAGTGGCAGCATAGTGGGAACATTGAGGACAGGCCTTCCAAGCATATGGACCATGATTGCAAAGAAAACGGAGGACTATGTCTCAAGCATGAGGGGACTGATGTCGCAAGGGCATTGCAACGATGTCGTCTTCCCTGGATAGACTTGGCCAACTGCATGAGATATTAAACATGACAATCAAATCAATCCATGCACACCATGACCACGACTATGCAGATTCTGGATGGCACATAATCTGCCATTTTAAATAGGATGACAGATCCTGGCCTTGGCCTTACAACGTCCACTGATCGGCACCCAAATGCTCTCCAGCAGAGTCGTAGCAGTGAAGTATACTGGCCCATGAGGGCAATGATAGGGAAAGGAGAAATGGCAGTGGGATCTGTACTCAAAGTAATTCCATGTGCAAGTGGAGCAGTCTTTGGTGGGACAGTCATGGGCTCCAAAGCGCAGAGGATGGCGACCAAAAGCATCTCAGCAGTCAGAGTGGGGATATAGAAGCCCTCCTCTACCTCTAAAGATGCAACAGGTGTTACAGTACATAGGAGCAATAGGAAAAGGAAGATTAAAGTTGCACAAGGGTATGCACATGGGTACATGAGAAATTGTTATGTTGTGAAATTTCTGTTATTTAGTACAATGTTGTGCAGAGCACAGCACACCATAACTATTCTGGACACCCTGGCTGGTGTGTACCCAAGGGCGCCTTTAGACCTGTCTAGGTATCTGAAGTACGTCTTTCAGCAAGCCAATGACTTGTTCGATTACACATCTGGTCATATGACATTCAGTGTAATGCTGTTGAGCTTCATTGACCGGTTTTCTGTTGGGTGTCTTATCTCCTAGCAGCCAGCTCTGAAGCTTGCTTACAGGTCCAAAAACATCAGTGAACTTGGATTGCCTCAGGACCAAGGCATTATGGAAGCTCTGGGGAATCTAGTGCACACCTACAGAAGTAATCTTACTGTGGTTGCACATTGATGGAGTGGAAGCCCTTGTGGTTCACAAATACTTCAGTGATCTGGGAATGCATGAATTGACAGATGGATGCAATCAATGATACCTTGCACCTTCAAGAGATACAAATCCAAGTGTCGGCTCATTCTGACTGGCATCATTGCAGACGAAGTTCACATAATTGCCGGCCCTGGAAAATAACCTACCTGCCTAACGCAGTCAACTGGGACATCTTGAATATGTCTCCAGCAGAGCTCTGAAAGGATCTGGAGGCAAAAAAGTTGGACAGCGGTCACTGTGACACCCACTGGTAATGTGAGACCACCTGGTCCAGCAGGGAGCAGGCCTTCTTCAAGCCTCCTGAGACATATCAAGGAAACTCAGCCTCTGCCTGTAGACTTTGTGTCGTGGGTAGTGGCTCCACTGAGATGCGCTCCTTTCTGCTGTCCACCTGCAGGTCTCTGAACAGCAAACTGCTGCTGCTGGTCATATTGCTCCTCGTCTGAGGTCCAATTTAAGGGAAACAAGATACCGCCCATGTGGTATCCAGAACCAGAAAACCTCCAGAGTGTAAAAAGTAAACTCTCAGCAGAGGTATTGCGAACAAACCCTTTCCCACGAGCAAGTAAAAAAGCAGCTGTGAGTACAGAATATGTATTGCAGTATTTCCAATTAGCCCCCTCTATTGCCACTGTGCTCTTGCCTTGCTTTCACTGGCGAGTTTCAAATAAATCCGGGAAACGCATGGATGCAGCATTAACGTTAAAACTGTTAGTAATAGCCCTCCAATTGAGTCATTAGCATATGTTAATAGGCAACCCGCCTCTTCCGTTTAAGTTAAACATGGAAGCCAGTTGCCTGAAGCACTCACATTTTTGCTTTTACCCTCAAGCTGAACCCAAACCCATGCATTCCTCCAGGTTTAAATTCAACTCACCCCACACCCCAGTCCAGCTACTCGTACGATATTCCACACTGGCCATTTTAAAAAGGGTGCTGGCCATTTATTTCAATGTGGTTCACCCTTTTAACCACCAACAATGACAGCTTTGTGCTTCTGAAGCAGAGGGGAATTTCAGGTGAACACTGTTCATATGATAATATTCCACAGTGCAGGTTCTTTTCAACCAACCATCAGAGGTCACCTTGCTGCACCTATCTAATTTAAATAATTCCATAAGCTTGAAAAGACAGCAGAGTGGAAATATCCAAACACTCAACCTTGTCCCTCATTTCAGTTCTGAATATAAACTGCTTGTTGTGAAGACTGAGGCACATCAGCAATAGGCCAATACATACCTGGCATGCATCAACATTAATTATCCCTGAAATGGCCTGACTGAACAAAGACCTTTAGCAATGCTGAGGGGAATCATTTGGCAACAACAAGCATCTCTTTAGACTACACAGATGGGTTAAAGGACCCTCAGGATTGCCTTAAGACTTCAAAGTATTTTTTTCCCTCTGCTATCCCGATAACAGCCTTCCCATTTGGTTGTTATAGCGACAGGAGCTATTCAACATCATGTTGAACTCAGCAGGGATTGGCCGAGTGGACATCTGGGACCTGGTGCCTCATTGGTCAGAGTTTCAGACAGCATCTGAAATTAACTCATCTGTACTCTGACTCTGGGCCTGCTCCAGTTCCCAGCAGCCGTTCTAACTTAGATTAAATCAAGCCTCAAAGACAAGGAGTGTTCAGAACTGAACTCACCTTCTGCCTGTGACCCCCCCAACCCCAACACAAGCAATTTACCACAGGAATATACCAACACAAATAGAAACCCCATGACTGGATGAGATTTTTCTTCCTTTGTGTTGTCAAGGCACTGACTTAGGCTGGGATACCTGCCATCTGGTCCCTGTACAAATATGCATTCTTTTCATGTCTAAATCCAACCAATGAGTGCCAGCTAGCTATATGACCACAGAGGACATCGCAGCCAAGCCCAATTCAACCCTCACCAGACTCGCATTCACTTTCCAGTCTCTGTGGGGTTGGGGAGTGGGGTGGTTTGTGGGAAGGCTGATTGAAAACAGGAGCTCTGGCTGATTTCTCACCCTCCCTAACTTAGGGAGTACTGAAGGCAGCAGTTGTTCCTCAATTGAGACCAGGCAATATCTTTGAACATATGAAGTCTGAACTCCTCATCTTTGTCTGTGTCTTCAAATCTTGCCCCAGCTACTTCCTGGCCTCCTCCCCCCATCCCCATCCCATGCAGGACCTTTGAAAGCCCCCTAGCCCCACCCAACACGACCTTGCTCACTGCCAGCAGAGCGCTGCCCGAATCCCATTCTCTGGAACATTCTCCCTAAACCTCTTGGCATTTCTACCTGTTGCTCCTCAATTAGAATCCTTCTCAAAGCCCCCATCTCTGAGGCTTTCAATCACCCTCCGAACATCTCCCTTCCATGATTTGGTACCGATTTCCTGGTCACTTGTGAATGATCTTGGAAGCTTTTTTATTTTAATGGTTCAATATAAATGTTAATGGTTCCATTGTTATGATCGAGGCAGGAGGAGTGCACTGTTTATTCTAGTTCCACTTCTCCACAGGTCACAACATATATTTAAAATTTTTCCCACTTACCAATATGGTCAATCATACTCTATTTTTAACCCAGAATAAAACACACCAACCAGGTTTCTTTATTAAACAACAAAATTATCAGTTTATTATCAAACAAGTCTTAACCAGTAATGAAGTGAAGCATCAACACACAGACTGAAATATTAAAGTTCCCTTTTTACCTTAGTTCCTCACAGACACACCAGTTAACCGGAAAAATAAAGGGATTTTTGTTTTTAGAACTCTAGTACAGACAGAAAAAAAGCACTTGGGCTGAATACTTGCTCATTCTTGAAGAAACAGCAGAAGAGATATGTTGTGTTCCAAAACTAGCATACAGTCTGGCCTCTGAGCACATGTAGACTGGTCACTGGGACCTTTTAGAACAGTTCTTTTTCAGGTGGCATTGAGAACTAATTTAGCAAGCTTTTCTTCAAAGACAGGAGAGGAGATGAGTTGATACAGTGGACATATCAGGGTCTTTCAGAGAAGTGCTGGAAAGTTGAGCTGGGCTGTGGTCTTTTCTTTCTTGGGAATTCTCTTCTCTCCTTACAAGTTCTCTTCTCTCCTTGGAAGTTCTCTCCATTTTTATATAGTTCAACCCTAACACAAAACAATTTGAAAGCAAAACTGACGACAGGTGGTCAATCTTTTGACCTCCATCAATCTTGACCTGTCACTTCTTTGTAAACAACTTCTCCAAGTGTCCAAAGTTCTCTGTTGTTTATTGACCTGGAAGTCAGGTGGTTTCCCGAAAAGAACTGTTGGTCCTGGAAGTCAAGTGGTTTTCCAGAAAGGCTTGTTTTCCTCACAAGACCTCTCAGTGCCCCTTTTAAAAAACATTTCCAGGGACTGTTTTTTTTCAGTCAAGTGGTCTTTGCATGAGAACCCCAAAGTTTAACATTTCTTCAATCTTTTAAAAATGATTCCTCATAAAAATATATTTAACAAAACAAAGAGGCACTTTTGTAGCACTATATAAATGTAAGCTGTGCTATTATTGTAACTAACCAGCATGTGCCTTTGCACTCTCATACCCCTGTCAATCCCTAGCTCACTGTTGATCCCTCATAAATTGGACACTGAAACTGACAGTTATACTGAGACAATCCATAACACACAGCACAGGCTGTGAGAAATGATAGATGAGGAGTCTTAGAGCTAATTTATGCCAAAAAGCTTTGCTGTATGAAGGTCTGTTAAATTTAGCATATTTGTTCACGGACAGAAATGACTCCCAAGGGTGTAGGAAAACTTTGTTTTGAAGTTTCAGAGTAATCTGAATAACTCAGTCATGAAGTGCCAGACACACCAGTCTCAGAACCCACAGCCTGACAGCAACATCCTTCGAGCAGCGACTTGTGAAAAAAGTAATGAGGACTTGGGCTGGCAGATCTGGTGTTGGTACAATTTAAACATTTACTTCTTCCATGAGGGGCTCAAAAATAGCAATGTATTCAAGTTTACTGATAATACAAAGTTAGGAGGGAAAGAAGCTGTGGGGAGGATGCAAATAGACTGCAAAGGGATTTCAACAGGCTACATCAGTGAGCAAGAACATGGCAGATGGAACAGAGGGTTGGATTTTATGAGCCGGTAGAGGCCCTAACGGCGGGCCCAAAATGAGAGCGGAACTCCACCTCAGCTCTTTGGTGGACCGTACCTGCTCTCCCCTGCTGTATTTAACAGTGCTCGGGCAATTAATTGCCCTAGCGCTATCCCTCCAAGGACAGGGACCCAGTCTGCAGGAGCTGCTGGCCATCAGAGGGTTGGCAGCTCAGCAGTCCCAGCAGCACCTCCAGGAACGGCAGCCACTGCTGTAACAGCAGCAGTCACTTGAAGAAGAGCAGTCACGGAGCCTGGACTGAGGATAAATGAGGGTGGGGTTACCTGGGCCACTCAGGCAGGTCCCGGCGGGAGGGGGTGGGGTGTCTATGTGTGAGCTGGTTAGTGAGGGGAGGGGAATGGGTGATGCCACGGGGCAACCTTTGCTGCTGGGGGCTCTCCGTGGGTCACTGATTACCCACGGAGAAGGCCTCCCGCTCACCCACAAGCCCACAGAGAAGCTGGAGTTATTGGGTGGCCTTCTCACATGGCCAAGGCATCACCCTGCTTCTGCTAAAATACCAGTGATGGCAGGAACAGGCCTTAAGTGGCCATTAATTGGCCACTTAAGGGCCTCAGTTGGCCTCTGGGCAGAATTTGAAGGTGTTAGAAGGCGACAGGCCCTCCAACCCCTGCCTTCCCACGCAATTTTATGCCCCCACCAATCCCCCTGGCCTCCATTCCTATCCTGAGGGAGGCCCATAAAATTCAGTCCATAATGTGGAGAAGTGGGAATCTATCCACTTTGGTAGTAAAAATAGAAAAGCAGAATATTTTTTAGATGGCGAGAGATGGGGAAATATTGGTATTCAGAGGGACCTTGGAGCCCTTGTACATGAATCACAGAATGTTAACATGCAGGTCTGCATGCAATCTGGAAAGCAAATGGTATGTTAGCCTTTGTTACAAAGAGATTGGAATACAAGTCATAAAGCAATTATATACAGCCTTGGTGAGACCAGACCTGGAGTAGTGGGTACAGCTGTGATCTCCTTACCTGAGGAAGGATAGATATACTTGCCTTGGAGGGAGTGCAACAATGGTTCATTCGACTGATCCTGGGATGAGGGGATTGTCCAATGAGGAGAAATTGAGTAGACAAGGCCTATATTCCCTAGAGTTTAGAAGAATGAAAGGTGATCTCATTGAAGTATATAAAATTCTTAAGGGGCTTGACAGGGTAGATGATAGGAGGATGTTTCCCCTGCCTGGAGAGTCGAGAACTAGGGGTCACAGTCTCAGAATAGGGGGTCAGGACACTTAGGTCAGAGATGAGGAGCAATTTCCTCACTTAAAGGTTTGTGAATCTTTAGAATCCTTGGAAAGAGCTGAGGATACTCCATTACCGAGCATATTCACGACAGATTTTTAAATACTGAAGGAATCAAAGGATATGGGAATAGTGCAGGAAGGTGAAGTTGAGATAGAAGATTAGCCATGATCTGAGTGAATGGTGGGGCAGGACTGAACAGTCTACTCCTGCTCCTATTTCTTATGTTCTTATGGTTCCCACCAAGTTAAATACCAACCTGACTTGGAAATATCACCTTTCCTTCATCGTTGCTGGGCCAAAATTCTGAAACTCCCTACTTAACAGCACTGTGGGAGTGCCTTCACCACATGGACTGCAGAGGTTCAAGAAAGTGACTCACCACCACCTTCTCAAGGGTAATTAGGGATGGGCAATAAATGCTGGCTTTGTGAATGAATAAAAATAAAAGTTTGCAAGATGCTTATATGACAAAGGTCCATGTGGTTGCAGTTTGTCACCAACTGCTGGCCCATCACAACTGAGCAGCCACCCCCCCACCATCCCATTTTCAGTTCCTTCACCACCTATACCGTCATTGCATATCTCCTTACAGGACACTCTCTCTTGCTGAGCTACAGATTCCCTCCCAAACTTACTCCAATGGGTTCTGGAGACAACTAGCTGTTTTTCTCAAGGGGGAAGCAATGTGCGGAAGAGGCAGAGAGGGGGGGTCAGGATCAGTCCAACTTGCTGGGCATAAAAAGGGCCTTTTCCTGTTCCTAAAATATCCTACATCTGATTGTTAATAGGGCATCTTTAAACAAAAATCCTGACCAATTTTTTCTCTCTCTTCCCCCCCACCCCCTTCAGCAACATCACCTCCCCCCACCCCCTCCTCCTTCTTTCAGGCATTGGTTTCTTGCTGGATTGCAATCTACCTGGTGCTCTGGGAACTTGCCAATAGGCTGTTATTCATGTGTTAACCTGAACAGTAAATGGCATGAGAGGGAGGGGACAGGAATACCTGAGCAGGTTTAGTGGTGTTCTTACTCAAGGTCCACACACACACTCTCCACAACAGGTGCCATGCTGCAATCACCCTGGCAATTCTGTCCATCTCCTCCTCAAGTTAGCTGGTTTTGCGCAGGGCATTGCTGAAGCCCAGTTGTCACCCAGGGTGAGATCAAGTAACAGCACAGACTGGACAGCGAACCCTGGCCCTTCCTGCTCCAGAGAATTCATCAGTACACCACAGGAGAAGCTACTACTTGCAGTTTTAATTCATTCCATCACTCAGGGGTAAGAGAACCTGCCCATTCAGTTTTGACCAGTTGACGCTTCAATAATTCCGACATCCTCTTCGAGAAACTTGTTGAATTACTTGAGATAAGATTGACTTCACCCTGCCTTGCTCTGGTTTAATTTTCTTAATTGGATATTGCAAGAGGCGACAGAAATTAGATCTCACACCTTAGGAGAGATGACTGATGATCCCACTGGGGCTGACTTTATACTTCCAGTCTACCTGCTTCAGTTTTCACTGAGTTGCAAGCATGTCAAAAGGGAATCTCCAAGGCACATCAAGAGGGAGTGGGCCATCAACAGTCAGCCTGCCACATGTTAGCAACTGCCAGATTTAAAAGGATATAGAGGCACAGGAGAAGGTGCAAAAAAGATTTACAAGGTTGATATCAGAAGTTACACCCATCAGGAAAAGGTGAACAGGGTAGGGCTCTTCCTCTAGAAAAGAGGTTAAGGGGTGATCTAATAGAGGTCTTTAAATTTATGAAGGGCTTTAACAGATAGGTATAGAGATGTTTCCATTTGTAGGGATATCTAAAACTAGGGGCCACAAATATAAGATAGTCATCAATAAATCCAATAGTGAATTCAGGAGAAACCTCTTCACCCAGACTATGTGGAACACACAACCACAGGAAGTAGTTGATGCATAGATGCATTTAAGGGGAAGCTAGATAAATACATGAGGGAAAAAGGAATAGCAATATATGTTGATAGGGTTAGGTGTAGTAGGGTGGGAGGAGTCTTGTCTGAAGCATAAATACCAGCACTGATTTGTTAGACTGTTCCTGTGCCGTACAGTCTATGTAATTTATATAATTTTTTATATAGAATTTTACAGAAAAATCTCAGCAGCTCCCAAAGTGATGCCTTCTGTAGATGCCTGTCTGCAGAGAGAAATGCACAGAGAGGGACAAGGCACAGTCTTCAATGCTAACCACTCAGGACTGCGATTCAATGGCAGGCTTTGCTGTTTACATGACCGCCCTCTCTTCCTGCCCCACATCCTCCATACCCAACAGTGTTAGAAGGGTTATGGCCCTGGGATCTTTTATGTCCACTTGAGAGGGCAGACGGGGCCTCGGTTTAACATCTCATCAGAGAGACGACACCTTCAACAGTACAGCACTCCCCCAGTGCTGCAGTGGAGCGTTGGCCTTGACTTTGAGCTTAAGTCTCCGCCATGGGACCTGAACCCACAATCTTTGGACTCGAGAGTGCTAGCCCTGAGCCACTGCTGACACTACAGATATTGGATGAAGGAGGGTGCAGAGGTAAGGAGAGGAAAAACCAGGAGGATCTAGAAATACACATTCAGTACAGATCCTGTTGTACTGAATTAATCAGTACAGGAGGTCAAACATCAATGGGATAAATCCCTTGAGACTCTCAGGATGTTTCCAAGCCACAGAAATTTTTAATAACTTGCCAGGTTAGTGTTATTACCTCTGTGCTTGCATCACCTGGTGGAGGACTCTTTCAGTCGGGCTATCAGGATTCCATGGAGAACCCACCATCCCAGCCTTGCTGCAATGGTGTAGGAGTGGCATTCGATGCACCTTCCTTCAACTGAGACATTAAACTGATGTCCTGTTGGCTGATTCACAATGACAGTAAAACGCCTATGGCTTGCACTTGAAGAGGAGAGCAGGGAGTTCACCCTGTGTTCTGACCAACATTTCCCCCTCAACTACTTTTTCTCTGTTTGTGGGATCTTACTGTGCCCAAAAATGGCTGTTGCATTTGCCTACATAACACTTTGAAGTAATTCATTAGGTAGAGGGAATTGAAATGTTTGAGATGCAATAAGTTGCTGGATAAACAGCCAAGGCAGTGGAATTGACCACAACTCTCCTGGGTTGGGAAAGAAAAGATCAGCCAGGGTTCCTGCTCCTGATGGTTACTCAGCTGTGCTGATGTGTTGACATTAGGATAGGCTTGACTGTCGAGTCCTCCATCAAAACCTGCACACACATGGATGAGGCACTGACAGCAACCATCATCCATACTGCTATAGCCCAGAGAGTCAACACCTTCAGGAAAAGAGGTAAAAGAATATCGGGCGGAAAGAATTGAATGGAATTTCTTTCATAGAAATGAACAGCATTAAGAGTTATCAAGCACATTTGTTGCTAATGTTCCCTCAAAGGCGGGCAGACCCATCAATAACTAAAACAGGTTTAGCAGCTGTCAGGAAGAGGATGTGCTCGAGAGTGTTTTGAAAGCAATTTAAGAAGCTCTAAGGGAGGATGGAATCCCTGGGCTCAATCAATACAAAAGAAACCCCATATCTCATGACTAGCCGCGAGGTCACAGAAGAAAAAGAACAGCATGTTCTGACCACAGTAATGCTTAACAGATACTGTGGACAAGACTGTGTCAGAAACTGGATACTCTGTGCCACTTTCCACATTCTTCATTTTGTTGCAAGAGGCCCTTCTTTGTTAGCAAGCAAATCGCAATAGGGTCAATCTCATCAATCCCACTGTTACGACCAGGTGAGAAAGGGGTCTAGGGGTTCCCTCTCAGCCATTTCCTGGTTTGAGGGTAACAGGGTTTAATTTTTAAAATACTGTTTTTAGCTTCCCCTCTGTGATCCCTTGTTCACTGCTCTCCAATTGTAATGGCAAAGAAATCAAACAGACAGGTTTTCCCAGATTTAAACAAGAAAGGTGTAAGTTTATTAACCTTAAACCTCTAATTTGGTTAAAACTAACAATATGCAACGCAACCACGTTAGCATGCCTACGCGATAAACACACACGCAGATAGAGACAGGAAAGAACAAAGAATCAAGGGGAAAGGTTTAAAGCAATAGCTGGAGTTCATTTACTATCTTTTGAGTTTGATGTGAAGTCTTTGGGTTGCAGTTAAATCTTGCCATTTGGTTGGGGCCCAGTGCACGCTTTCAAACTTGTTTCGATGTAGGAGTCTTCTCTCTTAAGGTTTAAGTGGCTTCAGTGGGTCTGGAAATTTGAGAGAGAGAGCGAGCGAGCCAGGGAGAGACCTTCCTTCTCTTTTGTCTTCAAATTGCAGTCTGACCCAAACTAGTCAGTGAACACAATTCAAAACCAAACCTGGGCCAGCAGATTAGAACATAGATCATAAGATCATAAGAACTAGGAGCAGGAGTAGGCCATCCGGCCCCTTGAGCCTGCTCCGCCATTCAATAAGATCATGGCTGATCTTTTCGTGAACTCAGATCCACTTACCCGCGCTCTCACCGTATCCCTTAATTCCTTTATTGTTCAAAAAGATATCTACCTTAGCTTTAAAAACGTTTACTGAAGAAGCGTCAACTACTTCACTGGGCAAGGAATTCCATAGATTAACAACCCTCTGGGTGAAGAAGTTCCTTCTTAATTCAGTCCTAAATCTGCTCCCTCTAATCTTGAGGCTATGCCCTCTTGTCCTAGCTTCACCTGCCAGTGGAAACATCCTCTCTACTTGTATCTTATCTACTCCCTTCATGATTTTATATGTTTCTATAAGATCCCCCCTCATTCTTCTGAATTCCAATGAATATAATCCCAATCTACTCAGTCTCTCCTCATAAGCCAACCCCCTCAACTCCGGAATCAACCTAGTGAACCTCCTCTGCACCCTCTCCAGTGCCAGTATATCCTTTCTCAAGTAAGGAGACCAAAACTGCACACAGTACTCCAGGTGCGGCCTCACCAGTACATTATACAGCTGCAACATAACCTCTCTGCTTTTAAACTCAATCCCTTTAGCAATGAAGGACAAAATTCCATTTGCCTTCCTAATTACTTGCTGTACCTGCAGACCAACCTTCTGCGATTCATGCACAAGGACACCCAGGTCCCTCTGCATAGCAGCATGCTGCAACTTTTTACCATTCAAGTAATAATCCTTTTTGCTGTTACTCCGACCGAAATGAATGACTTCACATTTATTAACATTGTATTCCATCTGCCAGACCTTTGCCCACTCACTCAATGTATCCATGTTCCTCTGCAAAGTTTCACAGTCATCTGCACACTTTGCTCTGCCACTCATCTTAGTGTCATCTGCAAACTTTGACACCCTACACGTGGTCCCCAACTCCAAATCATCTATATAAATTGTAAATAATTGCGGTCCCAACACCGATCCCTGAGGCACACCACTAGTGACTGATTGCCAACCAGAATAGCACTCATTTATCCCCACTCTCTGCTTCCTGTTAGTCAACCAATCCTCTATCCATGCTAATACTTTACCCCTAACGCCATGCATCCTTATCTTATGCAGCAGCCTCTTGTGCGGCACCTTGTCGAAGGCCTTTTGGAAATCTAGGTACACCACATCCACTGGGTCCCCATTGTCCACCTTGCTCGTAATGTCATCATAGAATTCCAAAAGATTTGTCAAGCATGACCTGCCCTTCATGAACCCATGCTGCGTATGCCCAATGGGAGAATTTCTATCGAGATGCCCTGCTATTTCTTCCTTGATAATAGACTCAAGCATCTTCCCCACTATAGAGGTTAAGCTAACCGGTCTATAATTCCCCATCTTTTGTCTACCTCCCTTTTTAAATAGTGGCGTCACATCTGCTGTTTTCCAATCAGCTGGGACTACCCCAGAGTCCAGCGAATTTTGGAAATTTACCGCCAGTGCACCTGCTATTTCTCCCGCCATCTCTTTTAGTACCCTGGGATGCATTCCATCAGGGCCAGGAGACTTAACAATCCTTAGCTCCTTTAGCTTGCCCAACACTGCCTCTTCCGCAATAATGATTGTTTCCAGGTCCTCACCTACGTTCGTCTCTTTGTCAATTACTGGCATGTTATTAACGTCCTCCACTGTGAAGACCGATACAAAATACCTGTTCAATGCCTCGGTCATTTCATCATATCCCATAACTAAATTCCCCTTCTCATCCTCTAAAGGACCAACGTTTACTTTAGCCACTCTTTTTCGTTTTATATATTTATAGAAACTTTTGCTATCTGTCTTTATATTCTGTGCTAGTTTTTTCTCATGTTCTATCTTACTTTTCTTTATAGCTCTTTTTGTGGCTTTCTGTTGACCTTTAAAGTTTTCCCAATCTTCTAGTTTCATGCTGTTTTTGGCCACTTTGTATGCCTTCTCTTTCAATTTGATAGCCTCCCTTATTTCCTTAGACACCCATGGCAGATTACCTCTTTTCTTCCAGTCCTTCCTTTTCACTGGAATATACTTTTGCTGAGCACTTTGAAAAATTGCTTTGAAAGTCCTCCACTGCTCGTCAACTGCCCCACCATAAAATCTTTGTTTCCAGTCTACTTTAGCCAAGTCCTCCCTCATTCTATTGTAGTCCCCCTTGTTCAAGCGCAGGACCCTGGTATTGGATTTTATCTTCACACTCTCCATCTGTATTCTAAATTCAACCATACTGTGATCACTCCTTCCAAGAGGATCCCTAACTATGAGGTCATTAATTATTCATGTCTCATTACACAGGAATAGATCTAGGATAGCTTGCTCCCTCATCGGTTCCATTACATACTGTTCAAGAAAACTATCACGGATACACTCAACGAACTCCTCCTCAAGGCTACCCTGACTGAGCTGGTTCGACCAATCTACATGTAGATTAAAATCCCCCATGATAATTGCCGTACCATTTTTACAGGCATTAGTTATTTCTTTGTTTATTGCCCGCCCCAATGTGATGTTATTATTTGGTGGCCTATAGACTACGCCTATCAATGACTTTTTCTTCTTAGAGTTTCTAATTTCCACCCAAATGGATTCAACCTCATTCTCCATAGAACCTGTATCATCTCTCAGCACCGCCCTGATGTCGTCCTTGAATATCAGAGCTACACCACCTCCCTTACCTTCCTGTCTGTCCTTCCGAATAGTCTGGTACCCTGTATATTTAACTCCCAGTCATGACCAACCTGTCCATGTCTCCGTAATGGCTACCAAATCATATTTATTCACGATGATTTGTGCCGTTAACTCATCAACCTTGTTACGAATGCTATGAGCATTCAGGTAAAGTGCCTTTATGCTAGCTTTCTTACCCTCATGATTTCCAACATCTCTAATAATAACACCTGAGTTATCCTCCCTTTGTGCTTCTTTCATAGTCTGCCTTGAACTTAAACCCTCCTGCACACGTTAACCTGCTGCTTACCTTTTTATTTACCATCATACTCCCTGTCGTTTTCCCTTTCCCTTCCCCCCGAGTCACTAGTTTAAAGTCCAAGAGACCACCCTATTTATCCGTTTCGCTAGAACACTGGTTCCAGATCAGTTCAGGTGGAGACCGTCCCATCTGTACAGATCCCCCCGGTTCCAAAACTGATGCCAATGCCCCATGAAATGGATCCCCTCCTTCCCACACCACTCCCTTAGCCACGTGTTTACTTCCCTAATATTCTTATCCCTAAGCCAATTTGCACGTGGCTCAGGCAGTAATCCGGAGATTATGACCCTCGAGGACCTGTTCCTTAATTTCGTTCCTCGTGCTTTATAATCCCCAAACAGGTCCTCCATCCTAGCCTTGCCTATGTTGTTAGTCCCAACGTGGACCACAACAACTGGATCCTCCCCCTCCCGCTCCAATATCCTTTCAAGCCGGTCAGAGATGTCCTGCACCCTGGCACCGGGCAGGCAACACACCATGCGGGACTCCCGATCCGGCTTGCAAAGGATACTATCTATCCCCCTAATTATAGAATCCCCTATAACTACCACTTGTCTTTTTGCTCCCCCCTCTTGAATGGCCTTCTGCACCATGGTGCCATGGTCAGTTGGCTCATCCTCCCCACAGCCCTTTTTCTCATCCACACAGGGAGCAAGTATCTGGTACCTGTTGGATAAGGTCAAAGGCTGAGGCTCCTCCACACCTGAACTCAGGATCCCCCTACCTGCCTCACTTGCAATCACACCCTGTTGTCCCTGATCACTAACTGAATTTGAATTACTTAATCTACCAGGTGTGACTGCCTCCTGAAACAAAACGTCCAGGTAACTCTCCCCCTCCCGGATGTGCCACAGTGTTTGAAGCTCAGATTCCAGATCATCAACTCTGAGCCGGAGTTCTTCCAGCAACCAACACTTGCTGCAGATGTGGTCCCTGCCGTTCACAATGGGGACAGCCAGCTCCCACATCATGCAGCTACAGCACATCACCTGCCCAGCCATCTCTACTTAGTTAATTACTTTATATAAATTTATGAGTTAAATACTTTCTGATACTTCTCTGCTATGGTCTTTTCAAATAACCAATTAATAGATAAATCAAAAAAAGAGTAAATTTTTCACCAATCACACGATACAGAAGAAATAAAAAAGCTTATCTTATCAACACGCCAGAGTCCTTTTTTTTGGTTAGAGGAGGAGGGTGGGTGGGAGACACTACATGTGTAGTGTCTCGGGTTCAGCCACTGCCCAAATATATAGGTTTTTACTTACCCAGCAGTTCCCTGGTCCGCCGAAACAAAAGGTAATCTATTTTAAGCTGAAACTGACTTCCCAGCTGATCACTCGCTCGCACTATCTCTGCTTCCGAAAAAGCTGCTGGCCAAAAGGTAAGTCATGTGAACAGCTTTGTTTTTTTTTAAACAAACTCTCCTGTGTTTTTGTGGATTCTCTATCTTAGCAGACACCCTCAGTGTGTGGGGGCGGGGGCAGGTGTGGGGAATTGGACTGCTGGCTTTTTACACATTCAATGTCTGGTGATCAAAATCCATTTGGGTTAATTGGATCAGGGAGCAGTTCCATTGTCTTTTCCAGGCAACTGTCTCTTATACAGCAAATGTTTCCAGCCACTGCTGTGATCTCTTTAAACAAGTCATCTTTTTAGTTCAGCAACAGTTTAAAATTAATGTTTCATATGACAAAATTAATATGCCTCAATCTTCGCAGGTGAGGTTTTCATCACACCACTCCTCCACAGGAAGCCTTGTTTAAGCAGTACACAGTTCAGAGCAGCAGCATTACCGCATTGTAGGTCTATCTCCAACCCCTGATCTGTTCCCTGCCAGGAACTGGTGCATATATCCGATGATCTCAGTTGCGCTCATCTTTAACCAATGTACTCAACAACCTTCCTGTCTTTCATTCTACAAAGTTCCAAACCATTGTTCTCATTTTTGGATCCTGCTATTGTCTTGCTCCACTCTACCACTGCAAACTGCTCCACCTTATACCTACAGGCAGCCAGCTTTGGTCTCCCCTGTACCATCCCATCTTTACTTGGTGGTAGAGGCTCCAGCCATCTTGGCTCTCTGAATCAGCCTTGGTAAAACGGTTTGCCTTGCTTCTTCACTCCTGCCTTTAAAAGCTTCCTCCAAATCCATCTCTTCCACTGTACTTTCCAGCACCTTTCCTAACTCTACCACTGTTCAATCCATCTTTTTACTCACTGCCGTTGGATATTTTATTATGTTAAAGGTGCTTGCTACAAATTCAGACCTGATGTAGATATCTTCTTGGGTCGAGTGGCACCAGTCTCTTGATGGTTCGAGTATCTCATTGTTATGGGAGTTGATTTACATTGCCCTTTTTTAACTTGATTTGGAGGAAATCCTGCTGGTGGGGGAAACAATGGCACTTGTGACCTAAATGAGAATCTGTGCCTTTTACGCATGTATCTCTTCAATCTCTCCCAAGGCAGAATCAGCTAACACCGGATAAGGGGAGGCTTGGTTTAAGTTAAGATGCTTTTTGTACAGTAAGATGTATGGACAATAGTTATAATTAGATTACCTAATTCAATCAATGCAACATATCTATGTGCCCTCAAAAATAATGAATATGGTACACTACTCCACTACAGTCCTTTTGCTTGACTTAAACAAAAAACTCCTTTGCATTCTGAACTACAGTCCAGAGTGGAACCTCTTCTCTCCCAAAGGACCTTGTTTTTTTTTTTTTTTGGAGACTTTTGCTTCACAATTACCTGAAAGCATCTTGTTTCCAAAAGCCAGAGTGCTATTTCGCTGTTTCTGTCTCTGTTATTAACACCTACGTCACACACAGAAATCAAAACACTTCCCAACGTAATAGGCAAGAGGTGAATGTTTTATTAATTACCCGAATAAGCTAACAAATTGTTTACTATTTAGTCTCTTGGGAAAAACAACTTTCATTTAGTAAATTAATCACCCTTCATCAAGTTGTCTTTTCAAAAAAAAACTTGAGTGAACAATATTCTTTTAAACATCCAGCATTAAAATTAACTCTTTTCCTAAAATTATTTCTGTGGAAAAGTAACCAAAGAAACCCAAAATGTGAGAGTGCATTGCATATTTAGTCTGTTGGTGCTGTTCCCTCATACATCATCATAACAGACACTTGTCTGTATCTAACCTAAGAAAGCCTATCACTTGTTGGTGATGGTACTGTCATGCTAGGCCCCCACCTGTCAAGAATACCAAGAATGAGGCACATTAATTTTGTCATGAACATTGATTTTAAACTGTTACTGGAGTGAAGAAAAGACTTGTTAAACAGATCAGCTGTGGCTAGAAAAGTCATTTGCATATTAAAAGACAGTGCAGACAGTGATTGGAAGGACAAAGGACCATTCCCTGACACATTCAACCCACAATGGACCTTGATCACCAGGTATTGTGTGTAAGAGGAGCATTCCAGAGACTGCTAAGGTGATACAATCCAAGACGTGGTCAGACCAGTTAGTCAGACATGACTAACCTGCTTGGCATTCTGGGGTTTTCTGAATTGTACAAACAGTTTGAACTGGGTGTGTCTGTTTGCTCCTGGACTGAGAAGATCTCTCCTGTCTGCTCCCATCTCTTTCTTACAAGCTTCGGAATCCACTGAAAACACATGAAACCCAAGAGAGAAAAGTCTCCTACAGCGAACAAGGTTTAAGAAGAATACTGTGCCCCAACGAAAAGCAAGATCTACCTACAATTAAGGACTCTACAGGTGAGCTCAAAGAACTGTAACAAAAACTCTTCAGATATTGCCTCAAACTTTTGCACTTTATTTTTCTTCTGCTCTTTTCTGTCTCTATTTGCATGTGTGTATCGCGCATGCATGCTAGCGTGGGCGCGTCGTGTATCAGTAGGCGTTAACCGAATTAGAGTTTTTTAGATTTAATAAATTTGAACTTTTCTTCTTTAAACCTAAGAAAGCCTGTTTGTGCTGGTTTCTTTGCCTTATAATTGGAAAGCGGTGAACAAGGATTCACCAAGGGAGGGCTGAAAACACGGTGTGTTTAAAATTAAACCCTGTTAACGGTAAGACCAGATGAAGGCTGAGAGGGAACCCTAGACACCTTTCTCACCTGGTCGTAGCAGTACATAGAGGAGCAGTAAGCAGAACTGATGATGTTGCGTAAATCCCAAAGTGTGAGGGTTTTAGGCAGGAGTTACGTACCTTAGGTATCAACAATGATAAGCAGCAAGATGCAACTGTAGATCACATACTCATCACTCTCTCATCCTCTCTTCCCTAGTCCTTCCTTTCTTTCCATTTCCCTTTGTCTTTTTTTCTTCTTCTAACATCCCTGGATGTGAAATTTACACGTGTCTTATTCTGCTATTTTTCTCATTGCAGAGCAATGTGAAACAACGAAGGCAAACCTATCCCTACATCTCTTGCAGTTGTGAAATCCATCTCTTAACAAGAAAGGATAGTTTCAACACCACAGTCCTCTCTTGATCTTCACTAAGTGAATAACTGGTTTGTTCAGGTTCAAGATTGCAATCCTGGAGAGGGAGAGTGGGACAGGATGTCCTCTGAAGATGGATTGGTTCAAGGTCTAGAAGTATGGCTGGGCTGCCACGCCACAGTTTGCTGCAGTGCAATCTATTTGCTTTTTTGTCAAATCTAATGTGTCAGATGCCATCAGCATATGGTGAGGTTGCTGGCCATCCCATTCGCCTGACTAAACACCTTTTTCTTTACAAAGCTAGCCTCTTCACCATCCCCAACCCCTCTGCTACCACCAACTAACCACCCCTTCCCCATACACATCTGAACCTTCCTTACTCCAGATAAACCTGAAAACTGCTTATAATGTTTCTTGTGACATTTAGTATTGCGCAGCATTGCAATGGAATACATTTCCTTCCTAAGAAGTCCATGTGTGTGCCCTGTTATCTACTAGATGTGTTGAGTATAAATGGAAAGTGTTAGATATTTGGCGTTTGATGTGCAGGCTGAAGCACCCATTGACTACCTCCTGACATACAGAACAAGCATGATATCGCCTTGGACAAGATAAAAGCAAATCAGTCATCTATCAGGCAATCCTTCTGTTTCTCTATTTCCTGCCTTCATCATACTGAATTGATATATCTGACTCAGTACTATCACAGCTCCTCTGAAGTGACTCCCTCCCAAACTCTAATTAAGCTGCCTTATGTGCCTCTCCATTTTGCTACAATTAAAACCAGACTCAGTGTACCATTGGTTTGGTCCTGCTTTAACTCAGTCTTCCGTAGGATCCGAAAACTGCGGAACCCCTTTCCTCCCCCTCTCATTACAGACTTTTAAAACTCAAGCTAGGTGTCGCCTAACCACTGTTTACTGATTCATTCATCTCTCGCACTCTTTGCAATGCCAATGGTATGCACTATGGGCCTGAGTATTTTGAATAGAATGAAAGGGACAGAGCATGGTATGATGGCGAACAGATAGTTTTCATAGTATTTTAGTACTAAACAAGAGCATCCATTTTTATGGTGTCTTTCGTGTCCTCAGGATGCTCCAAAGTGATGCAAAGCCAATAATTTACTTTTGAAGTACAGTAGGGAAGGCAGTGGCTTGTAATGTCACTGAACTAGTAATCTAGAGGCCCAAGAAAATACCCTGGGGACACATGTTCAAATCCCACCATAGCAGTTGGTGAAATTTAAATTCAATTAATTAATAAAAATCTGGAATTGAAAGCTAGTCTCAGTAATGGTGCCATGAGACTATCATCAATTGTCTTGAAAACCCAGACGGTTCACAACTGTCCTTTAGGGAAGGAAACCTGTTGTCCTTACCTGGTCTGGCCTACATATGACTCCAGATCCAGAGCAATGTGGTTGACTCTTAACTGCCCTCTGAAATGGCCCAGCAAGCCACTTCCTGGTTAAGGGCCATTCGGGATGGGCAATAAATGCTGGCCTTGCCAGCGACACCCATATCCCATGAAATAATTTTTAAAAACTGTTGGTTTGCAGCCAATTGCTGCACACAGCAAGATACAACAAACAGCGAATAAGGTGAATGGCCAGTTAGCCTATTCCTGGTGTTTCTAGTTGAGGGTGGAGCCTTGCTATTAATGTTGAGATTGGCCAGAACATTCAAGCTGCCTGCTCGTTAAACAATGCCTTGGAATCTTTTACATTCACTTGAGCAGGTAGATTGGATTTAATATTTCAACTGAATTAATCGCTCCATCATTGGTAGCCGCACATTCAGTTGCCTAGGCCCCAAGTTATGGAATACCCTCCCTACACCTCTCTGCCTTGTTTTCCTCCTTTAAGACCTTCCTTAAAACCAACCTCTTTGACCAAGATTTTGGTCATCTAACCGAATATCTCCTTTTGCGACTCGGTGTCATATTTTGTTTTATAATGCTCCTGTGAAGTGCCTTGGGATGTTTGATTACATTAAAGGCGCTATATAAATACAAGTGTATATTGTTGTTGTTGAAAGATAGCACCTCTGACAATGAAGCACTCCCTCAGTACTCCATGGAAGCACAAGTAAATAATGAATGAGGGATATACCAAATTCTTCAAAATGATCAAGATTTCAGGAAAAATTGATTCTCAAGGTTTAGCTGTCAAACCAGGTGGTGGGTAGCATGATGGTCAGCTGATCCTTTCTAGTTCGTTCTTCGTTCAGCAGTGAATTGTGCGAGACAAAGCGCTTGAAAACATTCTTTCTGTGGTTCCAAGCTTTTTATCTTCAAAGCAAGGGTGTGAAATGTTGTGGAATGGAACACTTTATCCAGGGGCACCCTGTGTCAGTAGCAGGCATTGCCAGGTCACTGACCCGAAACGTTAACTCTGCTTCTCTTTCCACAGATGCTGCCAGACCTGCTGAGTGAATCCAGCATTTCTTGTTTTTGTTTCAGATTTCCAGCATCCGCAGTATTTTGCTTTTATTATACAGAGAAAAGCTCCTTCGACTCTGGCCTAACAACGTGCGTCAGCCTCGACCTGGAGAAAAGTGCCCTCAACAGCACCCGGGGGACAGTCTTCTATTTCCTACACCAACCATCCTGTGGCCACTCTGGATAAAAGTGCCAAGTTAGCATCAAACTTTGGGCAGCTTTGTGTCACGGAATATCAGACATTAAGAACTAGGTTGAGCCCACCCAAAACCATTTTAATTTGGACCTTCCATGCCAGCTGAGGGAGGAGATGTCCATTCCAGCAGCCCAAGTTGGACTTCAGCCCAGAGGTTAGTCAGCATGCTCAACCATTGCACCAGCCAAGCAAAAAAAAGGCAGCATAGCAGAATAAAGAACGCTATAATATAGCTGTGTTTAAAAAGGTTTATGGTCCCCATCACAGAATGTACATCAAATGCAAATTCAGATGTACATTCTGTTACATAAAAACACACAATGATAATCATGAGAACATTACCTTCATCCAGTGTGGCTCATGCAGACAACAATACAACCACATACACCATTTACCCATCCCTGAACTACCCAATGTCCTGGGAAAATCAAAAAAAAATACAAATAAAATCTGTGACCAATTCAATCTACTGGAAAACGCTTCTCCAAATAACAAAGGTAATGAAGCAAAGCTCATGGGGATGGTTAATAAATCAATACTGCCAGAAACTCATTCCGTGGTTGCTTCCTGTACTGAACCAGAAACATAGGATGCTGGACCTGTCACAGGTCCTACATTATACGCACCAAACCCCTCCAGAATAGGCCATGGTTCCCACTTGTACTCCCAATCACGTGACTGGAAATTAATGTGTTTGCCTGGGCGGGTGTGTGCATGTATGCGCATGCGCTTGTATGAGTGCGTGCCACAAATGTGTTTTATTGTGCATGGATGAGCATGCATGCACCTTGGCTAAGGAGATGATCCAACCAATAGTCTGCTGGCACTATTGGTCAACGCTCACTCATGATTAAGTCTCAACAATTACACAGTTAAACCCAACAGTGTTCCCTCTAGATGCGAGTTCCAAAATGAGGATTCTACCATTAAAAGCTGCATCGCTGGGGAATACTGCTCATATGGTGAGATGCACGCAGCTGCTTCATTTGCCACAAGGTGCATCTCACTGATGAGCTGCATGACGGGCAGCTTGAATCATCCAAACCCACACAGACAGCTGAACACAGCTCCATGAAGACCAGGCTCTGAACCTCAAAGGTAATAATCTCTGGACTATTACCAGAGCCATGTGCAAATTAGCATAGCGCAAATAAGATTAGAGAAATAAATGCATGACTCAAAGACTGGTGTGGCAGAAGTGGGTTCTGGTTCACGGGGCACTGGCACCAGTACTGGGGAAAGTGGTGGCTGTACCGTTGGGATGGTCTAAACCTGAACCGTGCTGGGGCCAGTGTTCTAGCGAGCAACATAATTAGGGAAGTAGGGAGGGTTTTAAACTGAGTAGTGAGGGCAAGGAATCAAATTTGAGAAGATATGGCAAATCAAGGAGTAGAGACAAGGCAAGAGAGCAAGTTATTAATATGGGGAAATGATAAACAGACTGCGACAGGAAGGGACAGAACTTATAAATCTAAGAGTAAATCAACAGATAAGGCTAGAGGTTACAAAAATAACAAAAGGACAAAACTAAAGGCGCTGCATCTGAATGCATGTCGCATTCGAAACAAAACAGATGAATTGAGAGCGCAAATAGAAATAAATAAGTACGATCTGATAGCCATTACAGAGTCATGGTTGCAGGACAACATAGACTGGGACCTGAATATTGAAGAATACATGACATTTAGGAAAGACAGGAAGCTAGGAAAAGGTGGAGGGGTAGCTCTGTTAATTAATGTTGGTATTAGCACAATAGAGAGGGATGACCTAAGTTCAGGAGACCAGGATGTAGAAGCAGTTTGGGTAGAGATGAGAAATCATAAAGGCAAGAAGTCACTTGTGGGGGTGATGTACAGGCCGCCTAACATTAACCACACTGTAGGACAGGGTATCAAGGAAGAAATAATGGCAGCTTGTCAGAAAGGTACAGCGATAACTATAGGGGGTTTTAACCTACATATAGACTGGAAAAATCAGACGGGCAGAGGTAGCCTAGATGAGAAGTGCATAGAATGTTTTCGGGATAATTTCTTAGAACAATAAGTTCTGGAGCCAACTAGATGGCAGGCTATACTAGACCTGGTATTGTGCAATGAGATAGGATTAATGAATGACCTCATAGTTAAGGCGCCCCTAGGTAGCAGCAATCGTAATATGACTGAACTTTACATTCAGTTTGAGGGAGAGAAGAGTGGGTCCAAGACTAGTATTCTAAACTTAAATAAGGGCAATTATGCGGGCATGAAAGCAGAGCTAGGTAAAGTGAACTGGCAAATCAGGTTAAGGGATAGGTCAATAGAGACGTAGTAGTAGACATTTAAGGGAATAGATACATTTCAACGAGAAAGAAAAATTCCATAGGTGGGACCCAGCATCCATGGTTAACTAGAACAGTTAAAGGTAGTATCAAACTTAAAGAAAAAGCCTATAATTGCGGAAAGATGGGAAGCAGATCAGAAGATTGGGCAGAATATAAAAAACAGCAAAGAAGGACTAAAAGATTGATAAGGAAAGTAAAATTAGAGTACGAGAGAAAGCTAGCTAGAAATATAGAGACAGATAGTAAGAGTTTCTATAGATATTTGAAGAAGCAAAGTTATCAAAGTGAGCGTTGGTCCGATAAAAAGTGAGTCTGAGGAATTAATAATGGATAATAAGGAGTTGGCAGATGAACAGATATTTTGCATCGGTCTTCACTATTGAGGATACAAGTAACATATTAGTATTAGCTGTAAGTCAGGAAATGGAAGGGAGGGAGGAACTCAAGAAAATTACAATCACCAGGGAAGTGGTACTGAACAAATTGTTGGAGCTGCAGGCTGACAAGCTCCCGGGTCCTGATGGACTTTATCCCAGCGTGTTAAAAGAAGTGGCTGGTGAGATAGTTGATGCGTTAGTTTTAATTTTCCAAAATTCCCGAGATTCGGGGAAGGTTCCTTTAGATTGGAAAATAGTGAATGTAACTCCTTTATTCAAAAAGGGAGGCAGATAGAAAGCAGGAAACTACCGGCCGGTCAGCTTAACATCTGTCTTAGGGAAAATGTTAGAAGCTATTATTAAAGATGTTATAGCAGGGCATTTAGAAAAACTCAAGGTAATCGGGCAGAGGCAACATGGTTTTGTGAAAGGGAAATCATGTTTAACCAATTTATTGGAGTTCTTTGACGGAGTTACATGTGCTGTGGATAAAGGGGAACCGATGGATGTATTGTACTTAGATTTCCAGAAGTCATTTGATAAGGTGCCAAATCAAAGCTTACTGCAGAAAATAAAAGCTTATTGTGTAGGGGGTAACATATTGGCATGGATAGAAGATTGATTAGCTAACAGGAAACAGAGAGTAGGTGTAAATGTGTCATTTTCTAGTTGGCAAGATGGAACGAGTGGGGTGCCACAGGGATCTGTGCTGGCGCCTCAACTTTTTACAATTTATATAAATGACTTGGATGAAGAGACTGAAGGTATGGTTGATAAATTTGCTGATGACACAAAGCTAGGTAGGAAAGTAACTTATGAAGAGGACATCAGGAGGCTGCAAAGCGATATAGATAGGTTAAGTGAGTGGGCAAAGACCTGGCAAATGGAGTATAATGTGGGAAAGTGGGAAATTGTCCACTTTGGCAGGAAGAATAAAAATTATCTAAATGGTGAGAGATTGCAGAGCTGTGAGATGCGGAGGGATCTGGGTGTCCTAGTGCATGAATCGCAAAACAATTACTAGACCAACATCTGGAATGGGTGGGCTGTCTTACGAGGGAAGATTGAACAGGCTGGGCTTGTATCCACTGGAAGTTAGAAGAGTAAGAGGCGACTTGATTGAAACATATAAAATCCTGAGGGGCCTTGACAGGGTGGATGTGGAAAGGATGTTTCACCTTGTGGGAAAATCTAGAACTAGGGGTCACTGTTTAAAAATAAGGGGTCGCCCATTTAAGACAGAGATGAGGAGAAATTTTTTCTCTGAGGGTCATGAGTCTTTGTAATTCTCTTCTCTTGACGTGCTTCATCTGTTCCGTCAAAAACAGTTTGGTAGATTAAGCTTGAAGTCTTTATGACCCAACAAGCAAAAATTCTACTCGTGGCCGATTTTATCTGGCTTTTTTTGACTGAGTTCCAGAAAGATATCTCAAGTGCCCATTTGCTGGATGTAGTGGAGGGTGCCTGTTGCCTGTGGAACTGTACCCCAGCAATATTCAGCACCTTCACAAGAGAAGGGGAGAAACCTGATAAGGTGAAAAGAGAGGCCATTTGAGCAGAACTTAAGGCACATACTGGGAACAGCCATAAGTTCAAGCCTGACTTTGTACAGCTCTCAGTGTAAGTCACGTTGAGCTCACATGCCCAAGCAGAGGCTATGGCATCTACTGCTTAGGATTGCCGGCTCTGGTTGGACATATTCTTGCAGCTTTCATCTCGGTCAAGCAGCCTATTTTTAATCCTTCTCCAACATTTTCAATACGTAATAAACAAAAATAAAAAAAGATAGATACAATGTTTTTAACAGCACTATAATTTTTCTCCTGAGTTTCCCACAGTAGAGTCCTGGAGATTAATCTTCAATTTCTGTACACTCCAGGCCAATCTGGCAGGATTCGCAACCCTACTCCTGTTCAGCAAGGGGACTGGGGAAGGTGGGGGTCGGGGGGGTGGGGGGTGGTCGTGGTTGTGTGGTGTGTGGGGGAGAGGAGGGGAATGAAAACCAGCAGCCTATCTGTGAGCAGGCTGTGCAGTAACCTTCTCAAATGTGGAATTGCGAAGCAAAACGGACAAAGAAAAGAGAACAGTAAAAGAATGGCAAAAAAGTGAGAAATTTATCTAACTTATCAAAGCTAACCCAACGGAAAATTTGAGTGCCTCCAGTCATAGCAAGCAGATGTTTACACCCAGTGACTGGATCGCACAATAGTCTCACCAAGTAGTTTCCATTTCTTCAAGACAGTATCTTGTTTTAATGCAAAGTTAGGGAGTCATCTTCCTGCTTTCAGCACCGAGTTTGGCAATTTGTCATGCCCAGTATACCTTAAATCATGCAAAAGTGTGCTCGATAAGCTAGTGGATGAAGACAGTGCCCAGAGTAGGATTAGGCTACACATGATAGAAGTTGCTGGCTTTTTTGATCTCACACCAAATAGAATCAGCACCTTCGAAGTAAGAAAGCAGGGGGGGAAAAAAAGGGAATACAGGAACAGGAGTAGGCCATTCAGCCCTTTGAGCCTGTTCCACCATTCAGTTGAATTGGAATAAATACATAAATATAAGACAAGTTTACCATACTTCGAAAAGACATGATGATAAATGATTTTGATGGTGATACTCAGCCACTCTATTGCTTTCTAGACCACCTGTCAATTTCTGGCAGTGGTATCATCACAAATTTCATCCAATAGGAAAGGCTTACCTTTGATAGTGGAATCAGCCAGCACCAAGGACAACAAGGCCATTACAAAGACAACTGGAGGCATCATCAAATAACTTGGTAACAGCATCCTTGGCAATGACCTTTGATACTGGCCTGGAAGCCGAGGCCTGTACCAGCGTATCGGCTGTATTCAGATTCGATTTACTTCAAGTCTGGAAAGAGAGGACAGAAAAGATTAAAATTGTGCATATTTTAGGCCAAAGTACCTATCAAAAGTCCTGATTTTATCCAGTAGGATATTGTTTATAAATTTAAACTGATGGGGACCGAGTGGTACAGTACTCTAGCCGCTGGCCTTTCACTTCAGGGAGCTGGACCCACTCCAGTCCTTACAAATGACTCCTTACTGTCCCAGCTGTAAGAATCCTAAGTGAAAAGCATTTTGGTAGAGTCCACCCACTTCCAAGTGGGTGAGGATTCACAGAACAAATCTCCATAATTTGGCAATATTGCCCCCCACACAAGCCATAAATGGCTTTGACATAAGATGCAAGTGCAACATTGGCACAGTAAGGGCCATTATTCTGAGCGAGGAGTTTAGAGACACATGGCTGGTGCAGGGTAAAGGGAGTTCATAGTTCTTTTAGAATACAAAAATGCTAACTTTAAATTATTATGGTTGCTATCCTTTGTGCTTACAATTCTGCAGAGCTTGTCCTAGGCAATCAGCAGGGGCTTGGAGCCCAGCAGAGAATTGATCATTCCCCCATGCGCCCCGTTCTGCTCCACCACCACCGCCCACACCACACCAACCCCCAGCCCAACAAGGAAAGTTAAATTTTTCTTTGAAATAAAACACTTCAACATGGTCGATGGATCTAGAACTCTCTTTATTGACTCAGTTAGTGGACGGAATACCCATCGCAGCATTGAGTCACAACAAAGAAGGTCAAAGGTTTGATCTGCGGTGCATACTAATTAGCGATCCCAGCCACTGGTTGCAGCTGGGGTGCTACAATTGGGCTAGGATGAGTGCGAATAGATTGAGCTCCTGCTCCCATCCAGTGACCCCAGATAGAAGGGGCACATGCGCAGACGGTTCTTGAGGAAGGATCCAGGTTCAGCTGTGACACCCCCTATTGCCGTCACTCACTGGTCTCACACATGAAGGTTGGGCACTTGAAAGGATGGAAAGGGGGTTACTGAAGGACAAGCATCATTTTGAACCTGTACCATAATATGAATCAGCACCTTCTGATGGGTGAGGGAGAAAGCATCTGCAAATCTACAGCATCCTTCCTGTTGCTATATTAACATCTAGTGGGCAACTGCCTGAGACAGGATCAATAGAAATTGCAGCGCAAGGTTAATAATGCAGCTATGAGAAGGAGCCTGTTCTATAAAAAACTTTGGGTTTTATAAATCCTTTCCTCTAATTCAATTGTGAAATTTAATTTCTAATATTTTTCCATTACAGCCTGTAAGACACTGAGCTTCTGTGTAGAACACACCAGTCGCATTGAATAAAAGCCAAAGAATGATGGCCGCCAGAATTACATGAATAAAAAAAAACACTAATCGCAGCTTGCCAGCTCTCTCCTCCAACCACGATTGAGGTTACTCGTGAGGTCAAGGTGAAGATTCACATCCATTCAGTGAATGGACTGACAGTATCAGGATAGATAAATAACCTGGCTGACTCCACACAGTTTCAGATTCAGGCCCAGAATCTTTCACTGTCGTCAACCCCACCATCACAATAACGGCTAAGGTCTAATAATACCCCCCACAAGGAGAGAGTCTGGTCAGACTCCTGCAGTCACATGCTTATCAATATTCAGGGTGACTGTCGAGCCTGGGTAAATGAGGCCAACCTTGGTCTCATTTATCTGGAACACATTCTGAAGAGCTGAAATCCATATCTAAATATTCGATATGTATATCTTGAGGAGAGAATATTTTGTATTCAGCACAGAGTCTTCAGTCCCATTCCTGTGTGAGGTAGAAACATAGGAACATTCAGCCACTTGAACCTGCTCTGTCATTCATTTACACTGTGGCAGATCTGCACCTCAACTCCACTTACCCATTTTTGGGGCAGAGAATTCCAGATTTCTACTACAGTTCTTCATGATTTCCCAGCTAAATGGCTATTTTAAGATTATATCCACACATTCTTGATTCCCCCATCAGTGCAAATAGTTTCTAAGTAATGAATTGTGAGGAGAGTTTTGCAGAGAATTATACAGAATATACATGCAGAAACAGACAGCTCAGCCCATCTATTAAATGTCAGTGTTTATTTTCCACTCAAGTCTCCCTCCATCCTTCCTCATCTAACTCTATCAACATAACCCTCGATTCCCTTCTCCCTCATATGCTTATTTAAATTCCTGTTAAATGTATCCACACTATTCATCTCAACTACTCCCTGTGGTAGCGAGTTGCACATTCTCACCACTCTGGGTAAGGAAGTTTCTTCTGAATTCTCTACTGGATTTTTTGAACGACTATCTTATATCAATGGCCTCCAGTCTTGCTCTTTCCCACAAATGGAAACGTGCTGTGTCTACTCTATAAAACCTTGCATAATTTAAAAAAAATTTAAATTAGCTCAGGGGCAGGAAACAAAGAGTAATTCTTGACGGGTGTTTTAGCAACTTTTCTTCGTTCATTTATGGAATGTGGGCGTCACTGACTATGCCAGCATTTATTGCCCATCCCCAATTGCCCTTGAGAAGGTGGTGGTGTGCTGCCTTCTTGAACCGCTGCAATCCATGTGAGGTAGGTACACCCACAGTGCAGTTAGGAAGGGAATTCCAGGATTTTGACCCAGCGACAGCGAAGGAATGGCGATACAGTTCCAAGTCAGGAAGGTGTGTGACTTGGAGGGGAACTTGTAGGTGGTGATGTTCCCATGCATCTGCAGCTCTCATCTTTCGAGGCGGTAGAGGTCGCAGGTTTGGAAGGTGCTGTCTAAGGAGCCTTGGAGCGTTGCTGCAGTGCATCTTGTAGATGGTACACACTGCTGCCACTGTGCATCGGTGGTGGAGGGAGTGAATGTTTGTGGATGGGGTGCTAATCAAGCGTGCTGCTTTGTCCTGGATGTTGTCGAGCTTCTTGAGTGTTGTTGGAGCTGCACCCATCCAGGCAAGTGGAGAGTATTCCATTGCACTCCTGACTTGTGACTTGTAGATGGTGGACAGGCTTTGGGGAGTCAGGAGGTGAGTTACTCGCCGCAGGATTCCTAGCCTCTGACCTGCTCTTGTAGCCACAGTATTTATATGGCCACTCCAGTTCAGTTTCTGGTCAATGGTAGCCCCTAGGATGTTGTTAGTGGGGGATTCAGTGATGGTAATACCATTGAATGTTAAGGGGAGATGGTTAGATTCTCTCTTGTTGGACATGGTCATTGCCTGGCACTTGTGTGGTGCAAATGTTACTTGTCACTTATCAGCCCAAGCCTGGATATTGTCCAGGTCTTGCTGCATTTCTACACGGACTGCTTCAGTATCTGAGGAGTCATGAATGGTGCTGAACATTGTGCAATCATCCGCGAACATCCCCAATTCTGAACTTATGATTGAAAGAAGGTCATTGATGAAGCAGCTGAAGATGGTTGGGCCTAGGACACCACCCTGAGGAACTCCTGCAGTGATGTCCTGGAGCTCAGATGATTGACCTCCAACAACCACAGCCATCTTCCTTTGCGCTAGGTATGACTCCAACCAGCAGAGAGTTTTCCCCCGATTCCCATTGACTTCAGTTTTGCTAGGGCTCCTTGATGCCATACTCAGTCAAATGCTGCCTTGATGTCAAGGGCAGTCACTCTCACCTCACCTCTTTTGTCCATGTTTGAACCAAGGCTGTAATGAGGTCAGGTGCTGAGTGGCCCTGGCAGAACCCAAACTGAGCATCACTGAGCAGCTTGTTGCTAAGCAAGTGCCGCTTGATGGCACTGTTGATGACAGTTTCCATCACTTTGCTGATGATTGAGAGTAGACCGATGGGGCCGTAATTGGCCGGGTTGGACTTGTCCTGCTTTTTGTGTAGAGGACAGATCTGGGCAATTTTCCACATTGCCGGGTAGATGCCAGTGTTGTAGCTGTACTGGAACAGCTTGGCTAGGGGTGCGGCAAGTTCTGGAGCACAGGCTTTCAGTACGATTGACGGAATATTGTCAGGGCCCATAGCCTTTGCAGTATCCAGTGCCTTCAGTCGTTTCTTGATATCACGTGGAGTGTATCGAATTGGCTGAAGACTGGCATCTGTGATGCTGGGGACTTCAGGAGGGGGCCGAGATGGATCATCAACTCGGCACTTCTGGCTGAAGATTGTTGCAAATGCTTCTGCCTTATCTTTCACACTGATGTGCTGGGCTCCCCCATCATTGAGGATGGGGAGATCTGTGGAGCCACCTCCTCCAGTTCGTTGTTTAATTGTCCACCACCATTCACGACTGGATGTGGCAGGACTGCAGAGCTTAGATCTGATCCGTTGGTTATGGGATGCTTAGCTCTGTCTATTGCATGCTGTTTTTGCAGTTTGGCATGCATGTAGTCCTGGGTTTTAGCTTCACCAGGTTGACACCTCATTTTGAGGTATGCCTGGTGCTGCTTCTGGCATGCCCTCCTGCACTCTTCATTGAACCAGGGTTGGTCTCCTGGCTTGATGGTAACGGTAGAGAGTGGGGGATATGCCGGGCCATGAGGTTACAGATTGTGCTTGAGTACAATTCTGCTGCTGCTGATGGCCCACAGCGCCTCATGGATGCCCAGTTTTGCATTGCTAGATCTGTTCGAAATCTATCCAATTTAGCACGGTGATAGTGCCACACAACACAATGGACGGTATCCTCAATGTGAAGGCGGGACTTCATCTCCACAAGGACTGTGCAGTGGTCACTCCTACCAATACAGTCATGGACAGAAGCATCTGCGGCAGGCGGGTTGGTGAGGACAAGGTCAAGTATGTTTTTCCCTCCTGTTGGTTCCCCCACCACCTGCCGCAGACCCAGTCTAACAGCAATGTCCTTTAGTACTCGGCCAGCTTGCTAAGTAGTGGTGCTACCGAGCCACTCTTGGTGATGGACATTGAAGTCCCCCACCCAGAGTACATTTTGTGCCCTTGCCACCCTCAGTGCTTCCTCCAAGTAGTGTTTAACATGGAGGCGTACTGACTCATCAGCTGAGGGAGGGCGGTAGGTGGCAATCAGTAGGAGGTTACCTTGCCCATGTTTGACCTGATGCCATGAGACTTCATGGGGTCCGGAGTCAATGTTGAGGACTGGAGGGCTGTTTCCAGTGGCGTTCCGCAGGGTTCAGTTCGGGGTCCCATGCTTTTTTGTGATTCAAGAGTTCACCTACCTAGGCTCAACTATCACCAGTAACCTGTCTCTAGATGCAGAAATCAACAAGCGCATGGGTAAGGCTTCCACTGCTATGTCCAGACTGGCCAAGAGAGTGTGGGAAAATGGCGCACTGACACGGAACACAAAAGTCCGAGTGCATCAGGCCTGTGTCCTCAGTACCTTGCTCTACGGCAGCGAGGCCTGGACAACGTATGCCAGCCAAGAGCGACGTCTCAATTCATTCCATCTTCGCTGCCTTCGGAGAATACTTGGCATCAGGTGGCAGGACTATATCTCCAACACAGAAGTCCTTGAAGCGGCCAACACCCCCAGCTTATACACACTACTGAGTCAGCGGCGCTTGAGATGGCTTGGCCATGTGAGCCGCATGGAAGATGGCAGGATCCCCAAAGACACATTGTACAGCGAGCTCGCCACTGGTATCAGACCCACCGGCCGTCCATGTCTCCGTTATAAAGACGTCTGCAAACGCGACATGAAATCGTGTGACATTGATCACAAGCCGTGGGAGTCAGTTGCCAGCATTCGCCAGAGCTGGCGGGCAGCCATAAAGACAGGGCTAAATTGTGGCGAGTCGAAGAGACTTAGTAGTTGGCAGGAAAAGAGACAGAGGCGCAAGGGGAGAGCCAACTGTGCAACAGCCCCAACAAACAAATTTCTCTGCAGTACCTGTGGAAGAGCCTGTCACTCCAGAATTGGCCTTTATAGCCACTCCAGGCGCTGCTTCACAAACCACTGACCACCTCCAGGCGCATATCCATTGTCTCTCGAGATAAGGAGGCCCAAAAGAATATTAATGATTTGGACGTAAATGTAGAGGGCATGTTCAAGAAGTTTGCAAACAACAAAGACTGGCCATGTGGTGGACAGCGAGGAGGATAGCTGTAAGCTGCAGGAAGATAGTGATGGCCTGGTCAGATGGGCAGAAAAGTGGCAAATGGAATTCAACCTGGAGATGTGTGAGGTGATGCATTTGGGGAGGTCAAACAAGACAAAGGAATACATGATAAATGGAAAAATACTGAGAAGTGTAGAGGAAGTGCGGGACTTGGAGAAAATGCTCACAAATCCCTGAAGGTAGCAGGACAGGTTGATAAGTTGGTTAAGAAGGCATATGGAATCCTTTCCTTTATTAGCCGAGGTATAGAATATAAGAGCAGGGAGGTTGTGCTGGAACTGTATAACTCATTGGTTAGCCCACAATTTGAGTATTGTGTGCAGTTCTTTTATTTTTTATTCTATTTAGAGATACAGCACTGAAACAGGCCCTTCGGCCCACCGAGTCTGTGCCGACCATCAACCACCCATTTATACTAATCCTACACTAATCCCATATTCCTACCACATCCCCACCTGTCCCTATATTCCCCTACCACCTATCTATACTAGGGGCAATTTATAATGGCCAATTTACCTATCAACTTGCAAGTCTTTGGTGGTGGGAGGAAACCGGAGTACCCGGTGAAAACCCACACAGACACAGGGAGAACTTGCAAACTTCACACAGGCAGTACCCAGAATTGAACCCGGGTCGCTGGAGCTGTGAGGCTGCGGTGCTAACCACTGCGCCGCCCAAATGGTCACCTCATTACAGAAAGGATGTAATTGCACTGGAGAGGGTACAGAGGAGATTTACGAGGATGCTGCCAGGACTGGTAAAATGCAGCTATGAAGAAAGATTGGATAGGCTGGGGTTGTTCTCATTGGAACAGAGAAGGCCGAGGGGAGATCTGATTGAAATGTACAAAATTTTGAGAGGCCTGGATAGAGTGGGGTTGAAGGGTCTATTCACCTTAGCAGAGAGATCAGTGATGAGGCGGTACAAATTTAAAGTGATTGGTAGAAAAATTAGAGGGGAGATGAGGGAAACCTTTTCACCCAGAGAGTGGTGTGGGTCTGGAACTCACTGCCTGAAAGTGTAGTTAAGGCAGAAACCCTCAACCCATTCAAATTGAGTCTGGATTTGCACCTCAAGTGCCGTCATCTGCAGGGCTACGGACCAAATGCTGGAAGGTGGGATTAGAATAGGTGGATCGTTTTTCGGCCAGCACAGACATGATGGGCCAAGTGGCCTCTTTCTGTGCCTTAAACTTTCTATGATTCTATCTATTAGATCACTTTTCAACTTTTTCTTTTCTTAAGAGAGACCCAACTTGCTCATCCTTTCCGGATATGTATAACCTCCCAGTTCTGGTATCATCCTTGCAAATCTTTTTTCTATATTTTTTCCAGTGCCTCAATATCCTTTTTTAATATGGTGACCAGAATTATACATAGCACTCCAAGTGTGGTCTAGCCAAGGTTTGATACAAATTTAGTAGAACTTCTCTACTTTTTAATTCTATCACTCTTGAAATAAACCCTTGTGCTCGACTTACTTTTGTTATGGCCTTATTGACCTGTGTCACAACTTTTATTGATTTGTGTATTTGTACTTTCAGATCCCTTAGTTCTTCTACCCCATTTAGATTCTTATTTTCCAAGTAATATGTGATTTCCTCATTTTTCTTACCAAAAAGGTAATGCCTCACACTTAGCTATGTTGAAATTTATTTGCCTGTTATATGCCAACTCTGCAAGTTTATTCATGTCTTCTTGTAATTTTTTGCAGACCTCCTTAGTATTTTCCCCCATCCCATAATTCGGTATCATCCGCAAACCTACAAATTGTGTTTTTGATCCAAAATCTAAACATTTATATGAATTGTGAATAACAGTGGTCCCAGCACTGGTCCTTGTGGGACGCCTCTTGCCACTCTAAAAAGCTACCCTTTACCCGCTACTTTCTGTCTTGTACCCAGCTGGCTATCCATTCTGTTACTTGTCCCCTGACTCCACATGCTCTAACCTTATTCATTTGTATATTATATGGAACTTTAATGTTGGCCTTTTGGAAATCTAGATATATTATATCTACTACATTACCCTTGTCTACTCTCTCTGTTATCTCTTCAAAGAATTCAATAAGGTTGGTCAAGCAAGACTTTCCCCTTTGAAATCCAATCTGACTATTCATTATTATATCTTTGATTTCTAGATTTTTTTAAATTTTCTCTTCCAGTAGGGATTCCATTATCTTTCCCACTACCGATGTTAAGTTGACTGGCCTATAGTTTCTGGGTACGTTCTATCTCCCTTCTTAAATACAGGTATATTATTAGCAGTCCTCTAGCACTACACCTTTTCCTAACAAATGATTAAATATCTGTAATAATTCCTCTGCTTTCTCTTCCCTGGATTCTTTTAAAATGCTCAGATGTAATCCATCTAGACCAGGGGTTTCATCCTCTCTGAGCTTGATTAGTTTGTTTAATATTTTTCCTCTCTGCATTTTAAATGCAGTTATTTCATTTCTAGTCTCATCTTCTGATGTCATGTGCACCTAAATAATTATTTAATATTTCTGTCATTTCGCTATTACTGCCAGAGATTTATCCTGACTGTCCCTTAGTGGGCCTATTGCGACAGTGATGGTTTTGTCGCACTCTCACCTCTCAGTCAGAAGATTGCGGTTCAAGCCTCACTCCACGATTCAAGTGCATAATCTAGACTGACACTCCAGTGCAGTTCTGAGAGTGTGCTGCATTGTCAGACGTGCTATACTTTGCATGTGGTAAAAGTGACTGTGCCTGTGGCTCAGGTGGATGTTGAGATCCCATCCCACAGTCTGAAAAAGAGCAGGAAGTCCTCCCAGTGTCCTGGACAATGTTCCTGCCTCTTTAACCACCCTACCCCTAAAAGCAAATCAACTTTCAATCCATAGCTGCTTGCTATGTGCAAAATGACTGCCATGTTTTACTGTCAGTGCACTTCAAAGTAATTGATTATATATGATACACTTTGTCATTTTCTAAGAGAGGTGATAAGATGCAATATGCATGGGCATGAGGCTGGCATCCTATCCAGGGGCATTTCCTGCTGAGATTTTCTAGCAACTATAAATTTAGCTACTTTAAAGAAAGGCAACTTAAAAGATGGTAGATTTCAGTACTCTAAGTGACAATTGGAATGCTCACCCCTCCTCCACTCCCCACACACTATATATTTATTGAATCCCTGTTTCTCTAAGCTAAGGTTGATTTGAAATTGGAGCTGAACTACATTTCAAGAATATAGTCTGTGAAACTCCAACACACTTTAAGGTGTCAGCCCTGGCTAAGTTGGTAGCACTCCCCTCTCAGTCATAAGATTGTGTGTTCAAGTCCCACTCTAGAAACTGGATGACAAATCTACGCTGACGCTCCAGTGCAGTACAGAGGGAGTGCTGCAATATTGGAGGTGCTGTCATTCATAGGAACATAGGAAGATAGGAACAGGAGTAGGCCATTCAGTAGCCTATCCTGCCATTCAATGAGATTATGGCTGATCCGCGGCCTAACTCCCTTTACCTGCCTCTGGCCCATATCCCTTAATATCTTTGCTTAACAGAAACCTATCTATCTCAGATTTAAAGTTAACAACTGTTCTAGCTTCAACTGCTGTTTGTGGGAGAGAGTTCCAAACCTCTATCAACCTTTGCGTGAAGAAGTGCTTCCTAACATCTCTCCTGAACGGTCTGCTCCTAATTTTTAGACGATGCCCCCTAATTTTAGAATCTCCAACCAGTGGAAATAGTTTATCTTTATCCAGCCTGTCTTTTCCTGTTAATATTTTGAAGACTTCGATCAGATCACCCCTTAACCTTCTAAATTCTAGCGAAAACAGACCTAATTTGTGTAATCTCTCCTTGTAACTCAACCCTTGCAGTCCAGGTATCATTCTTGTAAACCTATGTCGCACTCCCTCCCATTCGGATATGCGGTTAAACCGAGGCCTCCATTTTCCCTCTCAGCTGGATGTACAAGATTCCACGGCACTACTCCAAGAGCAGGGTGTTTCCCTGGTGTCCTGATCAACAGTTATCCCTCAAACAACATCTGAAACAGGTTATCTGGTCATTACCACATTGCTGTTTTCAGGGAGCTTGTTATGCACAAATCAGCTACCGTGTCTCCTGCATTACAAAGGAATGACTTCAAAGGTACTTCATTGGCTGTAAAGTACTTTGCGATGTCCTGAGATCCTGAAAGGCACTGCATAAATGCAAGTTCTTTCTTTTAGGCACAAGGCCACAATGCCACAAAGAAGATATACTGCACAAAATCAGAAACAATTGTGGAATGTTATCATCATGTTAGGCTTGCTGCATTTAGAGGTACAAGCTGCATTTACTGCATTAACAACACTGGTCACATACTGTAAAAATTGAAGCATGAACTAGACTGTGCTGTTTGGATTTGGAGCCAGTTAAACGTGTGTCGTGGGAAAACATGGAATTTACAACTTTCTGGAATGTCTGATTACCATTTCAGACGATATCTTGTCCTAAAATGAAGGAAAATTAAAGTGGAAAATACTTAAATAGGAAAACACGATAGCTTCACTCTCTGCCTCAATCTATTACCGTTCAACTGTCACATCAACTGTCCCACAGTGCCCTCTCTGAAAATTACACATTCTACCTCGTACACAACTGAGGGATGTTACTGCTAAGGAATGGAATTCTTCCCAATGTCATCACACTCCCAGGTCAGGTACAGCACAGACAGAAGCAGAGTAAAGATCCTTCTACTCTGCTACAAAAACTTGACTGATCCCCAACCTCAAACCTGCATCTTGTTACTGGACCCCATTCCTCACTGCTTCACCTGCACACCCGTCCCTCCCCCCATAACCCATCCTTTGGCATCTCTGAATGAGATTGCTGAATAGTCTTTAAAATTAGCTTTTGTTTTGTGCTGTAGGCCCCTGCACCCACGAGAAATTGGATTGAGAGCGAGATTGCCCAATGTCACATTGCCGGCAGACAGATTTCCTGAGTCTGGGCTGGGCTTGTGCGCAACTGAGTACCACCCAGTTCTCTCTCAAAGTATCTCAACAGAATAAAACTGCCCTCTTGATCTAAACCATCTTATTCTAGTTTCATGGCTGCCTTCAAGTCATTCAGCCTCTGACTTATATTAAAAAAATCAAACATGCTTTCCTTAAATCCTTCTGTTGGCAAGGGCGTGAACATACACTTATTGTATCTGGACATTCCTACAATGCAAGCAGAGGAATAGCAATCCAAGATTTAAATCCCAATAGATCAAATCCCTTCCCATTCACTCCTACTGGACAGAATCCCATTGGATCAACACCTCAAAGCCATTGAACAGAATTCTAAAAAATCCTTTATCATTCCTTTTGGTTCATTCTCAAACAGAATTCTGATAGGGGCACTGCCCTTTTCATTCCCCCCAGATGCATTGAAATCCAACAAAGCAAATCCCTTCCATTTCACTCCCATCATTCCTACATTGTAACAGTGACTACACTTCAGAAGTACTTCATTGGCTGTTAAGCTCTTTAAGACTCCCAGTGGCTGTGAAAAGTGCTGCATAAATGCAAGTCCTTTTTTAAATCTTAAAGAATTTTAAAGGGGTAATTCCCTTCCTGCTCACTCACATCATATAGAATTGCACTGGTGAAAATTGCACCACAGAAAAACCCTTCCCAATCACTCCTACCACATAGAAATCCACTGGGGCCAATCTCTGCCCATTCACTCCAAACAGACAGAACTCCAATGGATCAAGATCTTTCTCATTGTATGGTACCCAGTTACACAAACTATTCAAGCTTGATCGTCACTGTTCCAGCCCAGGCTGGGAAAGGAACTCACTGGCCAGGAATAGCTCTCCCACTCCTCCTATTAGTCAGTGCAAGAAATGCCTGCTGTGAGTGTCTTTAGCACACTTCCTCCTGTAACCTTCTTGTTCATGGGTGGCCTTAAGGACTTCAAACTCAAATGATGGGGTTTATGAATAATTTCAAAATAATTTTTTTTCCAGCAGTATTGTTTTTCTCTTTAAACAAATTGCTCTCTCTGGGTTGCACTCTGAGCCATGCAGCATTCCCAAGAGATCAGGCATGCAACCTTGCTCCTAGGCCTCAGTCAATGTTGACTCAATTAAAATTTTAATAGGAAGCATTATAAAAAGGACATTACTTTCTAATGAGTCTTAGATCCTTGGGCACTAACATCAATAATTTTCACTCAGTCCCCAAGATATGCAACTTGTTAGGATTCATAAACCTAAGCAGCAATGCTCACTCAGCACTTTTCAAGAGCACTCAGGTTACCGTAGTAACAGTGATGTCATTACGATGGCTAAACACATTGGAATAAGGGGCCCGAGATTTGATTAGAGGTTAAGATTGCAGTCGACAACTTAAAATCAGCTCAAGGGCTCTTGAAGTATCAAAACATATCTGAACTGTAGTTACTGTAATAGCCCATTTAGGAATGCAGTCACATAACTGTATTAACACCAGCTGCCTCAGCCAATCCGGCCATTTCTGTCAATGTTTAACTCAAGTTGATTGGCTGTGCTGCTACTCTGCAAATTTCTCACAAAGTGTGCAGTGTCTCAATCTTAACTGCAGTAAACCACTTTCCCAAAGCAACTCATCAAATTAAGGTTTCTAACTGAAACTCTCCCCGATGGTCTAGTTCAATAAAAGCACTAAATTCGCACAGATCGGCAGGTCTCAACTTCAATCCCCAGTCCATGCTTAGCCCAAGTGGGAGTGGGGTTAAGCTACAACTGACTTTCCTGTCTCTGTCAGGTTAGGGAGGGACACAGGAGGGAGGGAGAGGGGTGGGGTGGTGGGAGGAAGAAAAGGGAGAGAGATAGGGTCCCAGCTCCTGATCGCTATCCAGGTGAATCCTAATAAGCAGATATTGGGCGAGGACAGGGTTATGTTCATCTGTGGTGCCCAACTCCCCACCACGGTAGAATTAGGGTTGCCAACTCTGGTTGGATATATTCCTGGAGGCATCGCCATGTGTCCCTCCCATCTCCAACCACCATGGGTCACCTGACACAAGAATCCTCATGCTACATCGCTTTCCAGCACTAACTAGATAGTGAATAGGCTCTCCATTACCCGATTGGATGCTTCTTATATGTTAATCAAACAGCCTTTGTTCTGTCTCTGATATTTTTATAATTAATAAATGAAAGTGTGCAAAGAAAATGAAAAAAGCCTCTTTTAATACCTCTAATGATTTTTATCTAGGCTTGTTGGCAGTAGAGTATCTGGGACATTAATCTTTAATTCCTGGTGACTCCACAACAAACCTGGAGAGTTGGCAACCCTGGGTAGAATAACCAGCAGTCATGAAGTTGGTTCACATACATGGGTACACCCAGGGTGCTGATGTCAGTGGAAATTTACCCGAGTATGAGTCAGCATCTTTAACAGAGGAGGGGAGAAAGCGGAGGACAACAAAATGACCAATACTTAAAATTGACAAAGAATCTGTGTAAAGCTTCACTCATAAGCATGCAATACATTCCCAAAAACTCGTAGCTCTTACAGTTTACCCTCTCTTCAATTGTCAATCTATATCCACAGCAGCAAAGACCAGGTGTACAATGAGATGCCCTCTGATACTCTCAGCTGACTGTTTGATGAGCTTAATTCCCTTTACTGGCACGCTCCCAGGGTAGAATTTTCAGGCCCGGCTGAGGTCAGGAATGGAGGTGGACGGGGTCCAGAAGTACCAGCACCGGTCGGCATGCTAGTTTCCCGACCCCTTTCCCAGCGCCGGCTATTTTTGCGAAGGCAAGTTCATGGCCCAGCCGGGCTATCTGCCCCCACGAGGCTGGTAGCCAATTAGGCTCATTAACAGCTTTGTTAAGGACAGTGAAAGGACGCAACGGTTAACATAGATGGAATTCTCTAAATGTCCCCTTCACCCTCGCCACTGATGCGTAGCAAGTACCGACAGTAGCTGAACAGGTAATTATGAGGGTCTAGGATAGACTCACCCGAGCATAGTTAACACAGACCAGCAAAATCTCTCAAGCTCTCCACACGTCTAGCACAAAGGTCCTCGCAAAGATGATTAACAATGACCTTCTGATACACCAGCCTCAATCTTCAAACACATTTCTCATGTGCAATATTCTAGATGGAATGTTTCTTGACACATCTTGGCAGGGCTTCAGGCCTCTGACTGTCCCCTCCCCTTCAAGAGATACATATTATAGCAGAGGAGCAAGAAGAAAGGAGGCAACTCTGTATTTCCTGAAACATTCAGCAAGCTTTCCCTCCCCCCCATCCTTTATACTGGAGGTGGTGGGGGGCTGGTGAGGGAAAAATAAGCTGAGCACTTTCATCCTATCAGCCAGACGAGCAGAGCTCTAATAAGCGATGGATCTGATTTCAACTCCCCATATTCATCAGACTAATGCTACTTCCAAACTAGTTGAAAGCATTAGCAGCCGCAGCAGTCAGTATTAATTTCCGGAACTATCTGCATTAGAGAGACGATTTTTCATTGCACTAAATTCTCCATTTCCCATAATAAAAACTGGGATTGCCGGAAGGCGACGGGCATTTTCGGGAATTTACTGAGGGCAGTCCACCCTTTCAAATAATTCATTTTAGCCGATCTGACCAGGGCACTGCCATCCCAGCTGCCAGTCACCATGAGGCCAGCCCTCTGCTCACATGTACCAGAGTCTGTTGGCAGCAATCTCGCCTTTGAGTTGGAAGATCTTGTTTTCATGTCCCGCGGCAGAATCAAGGCCGACACTTCAGTACTGAGGGAATGGTGTACTGTCGGGAGGTGCTGTACCTTGCGATTATCTGTTAATCCAAGACCACCCGTCTGCCTTTAATCGCACAGTTCAGGTGGGTGCTAAAGATCCCACAGTACCAAATCAAAGTAGAGCTGGGAGCTCGCCTGCAGTCCTGGCCAACATTCCTCCACCAACCAATACACCGAAAATAAGACTGAAGTCGCATTCATACTCCCATATTTAAACACTTACACTTCTATAGTGTCTTTCACAACCTCAGGATGTCCCAAAGCTCTCGACAGCCAATAATGTTCTTTTGAAATATAGTCATAATGTAGGAGACGTGGCAACCAATTTGTGCACAGCAAGCTCCCACAAGCAGCAATGTGATAATTGACTGGATCATATGTTTTAGTGATGTTGTTTGAGGATGCATACTGGCCAGCTTTGGAACAAAGTGGTTTCGGCTTCATATCAGCAACCACTGTGGAGCATGAATTAGGAGTTAACAGCCGAACTGACTTTGGGCAAAGCGGAGTAATACTCCCCACTCCAAGCAGTCTCACTGCGCTGACAGGCGGTGCCCTGAGCATTCAGGCTGCAGTGCTGGTGTGATGTGAAGCCCAGTTTGTGCCGTGTTGAACTGTAAATGTAAATGGGCCTTAATTAGTCGTCCATCTCAGCTGTTTATGAAATGTTGTATTTACTGAAAAAGATCAGTCATTACACTTCAAAGGGGTAATTCATTGTACATGGAATGCTTTGGGCAGTTTGAGAAATGTGATAAGTTACTGTACAAATGCTTACTCATTTCTCAATTTTAATGAAAGAACAATGCTCCTTTGTTGAAGCAAAGATAAACTTGACTTGTTTTCTCTTGGATATAAAAGACTGACGGGTGATCTGATCGAGATGTATAAAGTGTTAAAAGGGTTCAAGAGGATAGATACAAAAAAAATGTTGTCCAGTGGGGAATCAAGAACGAAGGGCGTAACCTTAAAATTAGAGCTAGGTAATTCATGAGGAAGTTCAGGAAGCACTTTCTCACAGAAACGGTAGGAGAAATTTGGAATACTCATCCCCAAAAGGCTGTGAATGCTGAGACAACTGGAACATTCAAGACGGAGATTGATTAGGGTATCAAGGGATATGGAGCTAAGGCAGGTAAATGGAGTTCAGTTGCAGATCAGCCATGATCTAAATGGAGCAAACTCAGGAGGCTGAATGGCCTTCTCCTGTTCCTAATGCTGCTATATCTCAAGGCAGATATCTCATTTGCTCAGAGTAAAAGACTGCTTCCTGGGGGACTGAGCAATACGAACCAGGAAAGGCTGGTTAATATGTAGGAAAATGTCTCAAAGTGCTTCACATGACGGGGTTAGACACAATTAGGGAAAGGAAGGAGGCTAAGCGAACTGGCCTAGGAGAAGCACCACATTAAAAGGACATCATTGCCTCAATTGTGAGTTTGTGGATTAGCTCAGGTTCTGGAAATGAGGCTGAGAATTCCTGGTGCTAGCCTGGCACGATGGCATCACACCAGGCCCTATGAACATGTCAGCACAGACTAATGGGACTTATAGGTGTTAGCGTGGCCTATTGAGGCACTCTCGCCTCTGGAACACTGGAAGAACTCACTGCTCGTCTTTGAAGCGTACTGTGGGATCTTTAACTTGCATCGGACCAGAAAGACGAGGGACTGGGTTTAACTTTGCATCCAAAACGCAACTCCAACAATACAGCCATCTCACAGCATGATACTGAAGTAGTAGCCGAGATTACATGCTGAAGTATCTGGGGTGCCCCATCTTAAATGAACTCCGAGGCAGGTGTTACCAAGTGAGCTCAGCTGCATCTGAAGGTCTTTAACTCTCACTTTGGTACGTTTCCATGGGCAACAGCAGAACTTGGATACATCACTAAAGTGCCCGTTCTTTATGTCTGAGCTGAGACAGTGGGCATCAATGGACTATTTGACCATGGCGAGCATCACAATCAAATCCCATCATATTCTGCATAATATCGACACACCTTCCAATAGATGTCACTCCATAGTGGTTGAGAGCAGCTACCCTTCTGGATGATTCAATCCCCTGCCCACAACCCCCTTTCTTCCTAGGTCAGGTTATACAAAGGCCCATTGCGGTGCCCCTGCACTAAAAGCATCTCGGCTTGAAATTTGCTGAAACACCATCAGGATCAAAGCTGGAGCCTTTTGGGGTCTGTAACCTGCAGTTCTACACAAGTAATGCATTTATCCACTACGCGCCAGTACAGCTGGCACAGCACTATAGGTAAAACAAAACAATTCATCCAGAAGAGTGGACGAGTCAGGGTGGGGGAAATCCCCAGACATACCGCCTGCCACTTTCAAGCATTTCTTCCCCCTCTGAGTCCTCTCCCTCCGTCTGCCTCATGATACAAAGTAGGTCAGGAAAGACAAAGGAGAGAAAAAAAAGTTGCTGACCAGCATGTAACAGTCGACTGCACTAGCGCTGACTAAGACCTTCAGACACAAAGGCTGCTCTACTCGCTGCGGTTTTACACTGTTATTCTCCACAGTTTTTATTTTAATAGAAAATCTTTTAAATCTTTTTCTTGCAACCAATGTAGAAATGACCGTTTGCTATAGAAAATGCAGAAGACAGCAGTTCTGCTGAATAGTTGGCCGAGAGTTCCATTACTGCTCTAGGGAGGGGGTGAGGAGGAAGAAGGGGGCTGGCGAGTTTTTGGGGAAAATGGACTGCTGTAAAAGAGGTCACATCTCTTCACAAAAGGAGATGGCCACTAGGAAGGATTTGGGCACAATTTCCTCACTTGGGCATTCAACTGGGTTTCCTCGACACCGAGGAATGGGTAAAGGGAATGTGGACTAGTCACTCATCTACTCAAGAAGGGCGAGGTGGCATCCAGCAATGGCAAATCCGTGTGATTCATTCATCGATCTCACAAGTTAAGGATTTTTTTTGATGTTTAACATGGCCCACTAAAACTTAGCTTTGTACATTTAAATTTCCCACGTGAATCGCAAAGCCCAAAACATCAGTAAAAATCGCAGCACTGAAACAGCCTGATCCAGTAGGATCTCACTGCAAAGAAAGAAAGCATTTATATAGCACCTTTCACAACCTCAGGCCATCCTAAAACACTTTCCAGTCAATTAAGTACTTTGAAATTGCAGTCACAGTGGTAATAGGCAGAATCAGAGCATAAAACCCCCAGAATTCTAGGTAATCTAGTGTAATCTAGGATCAATCCCAGAGTGGTACCACACCACACTACAGAAAGAAATAATCATGCAAAATCTCAGTAGAGTTCCTCCAACACGGGCCACACGGGAGCCCAGGCAGAACAGGGCAGTTCCAAAGGCAAAGTCCTGGGAACATTTTGATTGCCCATAGCCCCACCTTTTAGACTAGGAATGGCAGGCATTGCCCAGACCTATGAAGAATGTGGAGTTACCCTCATGACTAGGCAGGTAACTGCGACACCCAGGATAGCACTGACCCACACAGATTAAAATGCACCATGTTTGATTCCGCTGCCTGCGTTCAGTCAGATGAACACAACTGGGTTGCAGTTGGAGCTCTAAACACCTGTGGGCTGAAGGAAAGAGGGATTTGAGGGGGGGGGGGGAGGGGGCAGGGGAACCAAGCCCGATTTGCCCTTCTGCCCATTACCCAGTAACCCCCTGCTGCTTAACTGTGCCTGAATGGAACAGCCTCAGCTGTGATGCTTTCAGATTATCAGTCAAGACTCAGGGTCTGGGTGTACGCATGAGGAATGAACACTTGGGTGAGGTAACAAGGGGCAGCTGCTGCCCAAGCAATAGTGCTTTCAGGGAATGAGGGCAGTCAACTGCAACAAAAGTGTTTGTTATTCTAAACTCACACATCTTAAAGCATTTCAGACACAACGAACCACTACAGAATGTACTCACGGGCAGGGACTTAACATGGAGGCGGTGGCCCCAACCATTGGCTGGAAAGCTGGGGACGGGCCGGGGGGGTGGGGGGAGGTGGGGGGAGGGGGGAAGTGTCTTCCAGCAGAGGTAGCCTGTGCCGCTGGGGGACCCTCTGTGGGACACAGGGGTTGTCAGATCAGGAGGCTCCCCCCCACCAGGCCTGCAAGAAAGCCACAATGTTTTACTTCTCAGTGTCCCCAGGTGACAAAGTGCCCATCTGCCACTGGCAGAAAACCAAAGGCGGCAAGAAGAGGCCCTTAAGTGGCCACTTAAGGGTCTCAGTTGGCCTAAGAGCAGGCAGGCTGCCTACCACCTCCCCCACCACTGGTAAAATACCAGCGGAGGCAGTTGGCAATGGGCATGGCACCCCCTGCCATCCCACCCGATTTTATTTTCCCCCCCCCCCGCCCCATCACCTGCCAGCCGCTCCCAGGGGAGGGGGTTGGTGTGGTAAAATTCTAGCCATTGTTAAGTACACAAATGCAGCAGCCATGTTGCACACAGCAAGATCCCACAAATGGAAACAGGAGGGATAACCAGTTAATCTGTTTGCGGCATTATTGTATGTGGAAGCAATGTTGCCCAGGACTTAAACAGAATGCCCTGTTCTTCGAACAGTGCCATGAGATCCTTTCCATCCAACTGAAGAAGTGAGCTTGGTTTCACATCTCGTTCAAAAGACAGTACCTCCAACAATGCAGTACTCCTGCAGTACTGTACTCGACTGACAGTCCAGGTAATGTGCAGATCACGAGATACTTATGGATGAGGAAGCCATTTTCTCCATCCATTTGACAAATACTCTACAGGTCGCCTCATTGCAGCATCTAATTGTTTTTTTAAATGATTCCACTGCTTTATCTTGAAGTCCAGTTCATGGGTTAGTCACTCTTTATGTGAAGAAATTCCTGATATCAGTTCTAAATTTCCCTTTTACTAGTTTGAACCTATATGTCCTTGCGTCTAGTCTTACAATTTAATTTTAAGTAACATTCCGATTTGCTTTTACCATTCACTGAACTGTTTTATATCCTTCAATAAGATCACTTTGCAGACACCTGATCCAGGCTGAAAAGCTGAAGTTTCTCCAGTCTTTCCACATAACTCAGATCTCCGACACTAAAGGCAGGATTTTCAGGCCCCGCCAAGGTCAGACACGGAGGTGGGCGGGGCCCGAAAATACTGGAACCAGCTGGCATGCTTGTTTCCCGACCTTGTTCCTGGCATCGGCCATTTTGGCCGAGGCGGGTTCGGAGCTGGCAGGGCTACCCGCCCCCATGAGGCGGGCAGCCAACTAGTTCATTAAGAGCCTTGTTAAAGGTAAGTTAAGGAGGCTGACAGGGATTTTCCAGTCAGCCTCCAGTTTCCCCAATCCGGTGGGGGGGGGGGGGGGGGGGGTCTGCTGATCAACTGTCTGCAGGTGGGCATCCAGTGGCAGGCTGGGGTGCCAGCACTCCAGGCAGGTCTACAGGCCCTCCCTGCCTGCCTGGGTGGAGATGCAGCCAAAGGCCACCCTGTAGAGGGACTCCCCCTCCACTCCAACCCCCCCAGTGGTGGCCTGACTGCTTTGTCTATTTTTTAATTAAATTTTTAAAAAAGTGACTAGGGGCACCTTCAAGTTAAAGTGCCACATCAGTTACTTGCCACTCATTGCAGCCAGGCACTCCTCTGAAGTTGGAAGGCCTCTGATTGGCCCTCCAGCTCGAGAGCCTGCCTGCCACCCTTAATAGGACCGAGCACCTGTCTCCATGCCAATTAATGGAGCAGCCCGGTTAAAGTTCCAAGGAGCAACTGCTTTCCCCCCCAACCCCTCGGGTCAGGTTTGGGACCCAGAAACAGTCCCGGCTTCTGTTTCCCGCCCCCAAAGTGAAAATGCAGCCCCAAGTATCAGTCTGGTGACTCTTCTCTGCACAATATCCAACACTTGATGTCTCCCTTGTTTTTCAGTGACCACAACTGGGCATTTATAGTCTGACTAGAACACTACAATTTGATTACAGCTTGTAGTCCACTGCAGTTCAAATTTTCAATTCTCTTTGTTGATTGCTATTCTGCATTGGTTGAACATCAAGTCTAATAAGACTCCTAGGTCTCCCTCAACGTCACCCATCACTATCTCAGCACCATTAGGGTTGTTAACTCCAGCTTGATGTATTCCTGGAGGTTTCATCATACAATCTCCTGCCTCCAATGAACCCACCCAGTCAAACAGCCTTTCCTCCCCAGTGCTTTATTAATTGAAGTGTTCAACGAATATTAGAAAAATGCACGATTTTTTCAAAACGCCCCTATAATTTTTCTCCCAGGTTGCTTGTAGCAGTGCCCAGGAGATTAATCTTTAAATTCTGGAGATTCCAGGGCAAGTCTGGAGGTCTGGCAACCCTAAGTACCATTCATACAGTAATTGTGTCACCTGCTTTTTCTTCCTACAGTACTTCACACTTGTCTGCACTAAATTTAATCTGGCATTGGTTTCCACCTATTATTGTTAATACAGTCTGTAATTTCTGAGCTTCCTCTTCTGATTCCACTGTCCCTCCAACTTTGGTATTGGCCAATTTGTACATAATTTTGAACGGGTGCCGTTATGAGCTCAAAGCCCTGATGCGGGGCTTGAACTCTCAAAACCTTCTTGATGCACGGGTTAGAGTGCTACCAACTGAGCCAAGCTGCCATTCAAATGAGGGGGTCAAAGTGGAGGTGTGTGGGGGGGGAGTCCAATCTCTCAGATCACAATCAAGCATAAGTACAAGGCACAGAGTGACTTCGACAGAAATTCCAGACATTTTACAACTTAAAAATAAAAGTGACCACAGCCCTGGTGTGGCCTGCCACACATATTGTCACAATAGCTGCCTCAGGCTTTTCTTTATCCCGCAATGTGCAGCATTAAAAATGCCACCACTTATTGAAAAGAGAAAAAATACAGAGATAAAGAAATCCCCACACAGACAACTTATTCCTTTTAAGCACGTCAACAATGTACAATTTAGCTATTACCACAAACATGCAGAATGGCTGCAGGACTGATGGTGTGTGGGCGTTTCTGAAGAAAAACAGCCACTAAGTGGGAACACAGCAGGCAATTTAGCACATCACAGATAATGCCGGTTAGTCACTCAGAGTTACGGTGAGTCTGACAGAACAATGGGGGAGAATTTACTGTAGATGGAGTCAAGTCTTGTCAAAGACATGCTCGGGAGGCCAGACAGCTGCACTAGAGGAGAGAATTCCACTGCCTTTCAGGCTATTTTATTGAACTGGCAGTTTATCAACTTGGCAGAACCCGGGCGGGAGCCACCTTCTCTTTGTTTTAAATTGCAAGTGCCCTCTGAGCACACCTGTAATTTTCCACTGGAATATTCAGATCTTGCTTTCATATTTCAAAACAGGGCTGCTGAGGGAGGTGAGGTGGTGCATTCTGCCACCTCTGGGACCTCAATTAAACTGGGGTCATGCTGCAAGCTAACTCATCTTACTGGGACAAAAGAGGGGCGAAGGGGCGGGAAGGATGAGTTGGGGGGGAAAAAAAAAAGAGTTGAACTTATGAAAAGCAAAATTAGGACTGGTATCATGAAGTTTTCACATGAAGATTGATTGACACATGGAATGGACTTGCAGGTGAGATGATGGAAAGAAATACTTTCTGTCTGGTGAGATAGGAGGGGCCAAATGGTCTTTCTTATCTGGACCCATCCTTTGTGACGGGTCAAGTGCCTCTTCATGCCAGTGGCTGTTAAGGTCTACATGAACAACAACAAACTGCATTTCATGATTTTAAATGTCCAAAGGCTCTTCACAGGAGGCACTTAAGGTGATATTCAGACAGATGACCAAAAGCTTGGTTAAAGAGATAGGTAAGGAGTGTCTTAAAGGAGGAGAGAAAGAGAGACGGAGAGGCTTAGTGAAGGAATTCCAGAGCTTAGGGCCCAGGCAGACGTCACTGATGGCCATCAATGGTGGAGCTGAAGAAAATCAGGGATGTACATGAGTCCAGAATTGGAGACAAGTGAATTAAGGTAATCCTAGTCCAGATTCTTGGATCCACAGTAAAAACACAGAGACTAAGAGAATGATCTGTGTAAAAAGTGAAAACAAAAGTTACCCTGGTGAGGTGGGGAGTGGGTTTAGATTGTACGGAGTAGTGCACTCAGCATTTGACTGAATCGCACGATTACACAGCACAGCAGTTGGCTATTCTGTCCAGCATGCTTGGTTGGCTCTCTCTCAAAGTGTTATTCAGTCAGGCCTATTTAGCCAGAGGTCTTGCTGCAGATAAGGAGCGAGTGACCATTCCGAAGGGATGCGTGAGAAAGAGATAGAGAGTGACAGAGAGAGAAATTAAAGAAACTGACTTATGTGGCAGCCAGTCTGCACACGGCAAGGTCCCACACCCCAGATAATCTGTTTTTAGCTGTTGGTTGAGGGATAAATATTGGCCAGGACACCAGGGAGAACTCTCTTGCTCTTCTCAAAATAGTGCCATGGGACCTTTTATATCCCCGAGAGGGCAAATGGGGCCTCAGTTTAAGATCTCATCCAAAAGACAGCACCTCAGACAGTGATAGCACCCTCTCAGTACTGCATGGGAGTATCGGCCTGAATTTTGTGCTCAAGTCTCTGGAGTGGGATTTGAATCCACAACCTTCTGACTGAGGTTAAAGAGCTACCTACTGAGCTATGGCTGATAAGGAGAGAAGATAACTGGGGGTGGAGGGGGTGGGGGAAGGGTGCAGTTGGGAAGGTATATCTGATGTAGGCACAATTTAAAAACAATTGTTGGGAAAAGAAACATAAAGCATTGGCTGCAGTGTTGCAGCACGTTACCCAAGCCTAACAAACAACTCCTTAACTCTTTAATTGGGGAAGGCCCATGCTCACAAAGATCTACTTCTTCTATTTTGTTGGTTGGTTATTTTGCCAATTTTAATCCTTTTTGTGTTGTGTTGATAAAAAATTCCTAACAGATTGAATCATGGGATTAGCGGCTGCACAGGCGGAATGTGGCTTTGTGCTCCCTTCTGTCTCGTGTGCTCCACTTGCTCATCGCTGCAAAATAACAAGTCATTAGTAATTGCCAAAGTCCAGTCCTACGTCTCCAAGGCAGCTCATTTTGCCAGAGGTCACGGGAACTCAATAACAGACACCAAAATATTCAGAATGCAGCCTCATTACACAAAACTTGTGGGAGACATGGAAGAGTGACTCCAGTCAAATTTTTCAGCCTGACGGAATCTCCGAACCCCAGGAGAAATCATTTTAATGTTCAGAACGAGAAATCAGGCAAGAGTGTCTCACCCAAAGAGCTGCGAAGCTGCTGGTGAAACAAATGTTGAATTCTAGAGGGAATTAGAAGCATTTCTAGAAAGAGAGGGGATTCAGGGATGTGGTCAGAAAGCACCTTTGTCACTTCCATACTCGGCTACTCCTCTGCTGTCCTGCTGACCTCCTATTCTCCACAAATTCCAACTTATTTACATGAGGGACAGGCCTATTGAGCCTGAAATCACATCATGGGATTTCAGTGGGTGAATGCTTGTCCATCCGAAATTTCCCTATCCACTATTTAGTGGACGCTTTGACCCATTTATTTTCAACAGCTTAAAGGCTGCAATAAGTAGAGAAAGAAATATCAGACTGGAAATTAAACATTAATCCACTGGTATCCCACATAGTTTTATGCCCCCTGTGTTTTAACTGGATGGCGATCCCTGATCTCAACTGCATTCTCAGGGGGAAGCCAGACATGTCAAGAGAGCATTACACAGATGAACAGTAGCCTAAGTCTTGGAGTAAGGCTTGCCTGAGAATTTAATAGCCTCATTTTCCTACATTAATCGCCAAACCTAGGCCAAGAGTAAAGAAAATACTGAACATTATACCTGATAACTTGCAATGATTCTGAGGGACTGGGAAGTAGGGAGGTGGGATTGTGGCTTCGAGCTCTAAGGAGGGAGAGAGAGTTGTTTGGGTATATAAAGGGAAGATTTATCACTGGAAGAAGGGAGAGAGGAGAAAGGCTGTTGTGTTCTAACTTAGACCACAGATATGTTTATAATTAAACAAACTGCTCCAGTTAAATTAGTGTCTGCAGTTGAAGATCCTGCTGTCTGCTGCTGTACCTGCGTTTTCATACACTGCAAAGAGGCACAAAGCAGATCATTAACTCTTCCCACATGGGAGCTCTGTCTCCCAACTGCACCTGCCACTTGGTTAATGGGATTTTGCACTCTAGTGCATATTTGGATCCTGATAATGGGCATGGCTGATTTCGACGATTACTCGAGTGAACAGGAGTCATGTTAACAGTGAGCCCTTGGGCATAACCTTTATACCAAGAACTGTTTGAAAGGAAGCTGTACACACGCAAGGCATGATCTCATGGAAAGGCAGTAGAAGGCAGAAAGAATTAAAGTAAACAAACTGCAAGAAAACTAATTCAAATCTTAGATTTGGTTCGGTGTGTTTTGTACTGGGCAAATGCTCAAAAATGTCACATTGGCCCAGCAACACACAGACACTGCCAAGTGCTAAAGACTTTCTATTCCAGTCATTAACAGAGATTCCTAGAATTTCTACTGGTGAAGGGAGGGGAGGTATTCAGCGCATGGCCGAATCAACCGCTGCATCTGTGCGAGCTCAGAGGTTGCCCAAGATCCTCCACAAGTCCCTGGCCTCTGCCCTCTACAAAACCAAAATCTAATTCACACCAAAGCTGTAAACCCATCAATTTTCTAACATTTGGCGGGAGATTTGTACATGAAGTCACAATATTATATCAGAGGACTGCTATCTCATGCATGTTTGTACTATGCCAGTAAATGACAGCATTGCTTTCCATCGCTGGTATGCGTGAGAAAACCATCGCTGGAGTGCATGAGAAAACAAGGGAATTCTATGGAAGTTGGACTATCCCAGCATTCACAGAGGAAGTTAAAGTGCTCTATCATATCTATAGGGGATAGTCCACCTGTGTACAGTCTTTGGCTTTCTTTCACTCTCCAGTCAGAGAAAGCAACACTTGCCAAACCTGGTAGGCTGTAAACAGAAGGGGCAAATGCACAAGAAAAGACAAAACAAAAGAGAGATTATATTGATGAATCACAGAATCGTTACAGTGCAGAAGGAGGCTATTTGGCCCATCATGTTCACACTGACTCTATTAGGGCAATTCCCTCAGTTCCATTCCCCTGCCTTCTCCCCATAACCCTACACATTCTTCCTTTTCATATAACTGTCTAATTCCCTTTTGAATACTTCAATTGAACCTGCCTCCACCACGTTCTCAGGCAGTGCATTCCAGACCTTAACTACTCACTGTGTGAAAAAGGTTGTCCTCATGTCACTTTTGCTTCTCTTACCAAATACATTAAATCTGTGCCCTCCCGTTCTCAATTCTTCCACGAGTGGGAACAGCTTCTCATCTACTCTGTCCAGACCCCTCATGATAGTAGGAGCAGGAGACAGAGGAGGAAGAGTGGAATCTTGGCGAGAAAAAATAAAGTAACACCTGGTCAGACTTGCCTGAAAGTTGGATTGTTTCAAAAGCAGTTGCCATGAGCCATGATAGTATATGGGGTCCACAAGTTTGGGTGAGTTGACCTAGTTTTTGCCTCATTTCCCTCTCTTCTCTTTAAATGACTCAGTCCTTACTAGGCTACGGACAGTGACAGCTCTATGATATTTGCCCAAGCAGGAAGCTAGTCTGATTTTTTCCCACTCATTGGCTCAGGAGCAAGAAAACCGAATTTAACATCTCAAAGACCATTCCAAACGAGATTAGCCAAATCAACACAGACTGGGGATTTCACCTGGGTGGGTTTCGTTGTCTGCATTATCAGTACAATTATTTACCTAAATTAGTCATCAAGGAAACACGGGTATGAACAGAGGTTGACTTGATTTTTATTCTTCCCCCTCCACCCTCCTCATTTAAAAACAAACCTCTTGCCTCCCATATCGCACATCCTACCCATTTGTACAGAGTGTGCCAATACTGCTTGTGGTTAAACTGCAACAAGGTGTGCAGGTGAGGGCCCATATGATTCTTTTCAATGTCTCCTTCTCTGAGAGGGAGCAGTGTCGAGTCTCCGATGGGCATCTCCAATCCCTCTCCCTGCACCCATCCAAAATGATTGAGTTCACAAACTGGAAAGGGACCCCCGTCTCCCACTCCCTTTGTACAACCAGAGGTCTTTCAATCAAATAACAGCGTTAGAGGAATGGGGGGTGCACAGGCCTGAAAGCTCAAGTAGGTCATGCCAAGCCATGGAGTCATTAGGAAGGGAGGACAGCAATTCTGAAATTATCTTGTTCGGACGCAGCGAGGCAAAGGAGCTCTGTGAAGAAGGTTGTGCAGGATTTTGTTTGGGTGTGGACATGGGCTTTGAGCGAGTTGCAGTTTTTGGAGTGTTGAAGCAGGGAAGCCCTATGAGATCGTTAGCAAAGCCAAGCCTTGAGGTGACAGAAGTACAAACCTATGTTGGGGGTTGGGTGGGTGAGGTTATAAAAGGTAGACAAGATTGCAAAGGTACTTGATGTCTTGGCAATTAAAGCTCAGCTGGAGATGCAATCCTACATGCCACCCTCCAGTACCTCACTCACATGGCCAGTCCCCATGTGCCAATAGATTCTCTGCTGTATATGAAGATGATGATGGGGCTTGCGAGATAAGTTTCCCCGACACAGTTGGTTTAAACTTGCTGCTCAAACTACAAATATATTTTATCTGAAAATGAGCAGTCAGCATTTATTATCAAGTTTTACAATGTTTGCAATCTAGTACTTCTGGTGAAATGTGACTTAGCCTTAGCTTTCTCTGCCCTTTTTTGGAAAAAGTGACAAATCTGCACGTGACACTTGAAGTGTGATGGTCAGAGACGGGCTGGGCGCAACATTCATACATGCACTAACTGATCTTCCATGGCATTGCTGATAGAGGTGATGTTTCGTTCCCAACATTGCCTGTCCCTTTAAGGCCACTGCTTACGTGCTCTCCGTAGGAAAGAGGTGTAAATGGGTTCTGTTTTGTTCGGAGAAGGAGAGTTGCAGGGTTTTGGGAAATTTCTGACTCCAGGATTTAAAAACAGCATGGCTTTCTTTCTCATTTAATACTTTTGGTTCTCTGGAGTGTGACGAATACTCTGTAAACGTTCATATTAAAATAGATAGATAGAAATAGAGATAAACAAAAATGACAGATAAAGAACTAGACAGGTAAATAGATAGGTAGTTACAACTAATACATAGAGAAGACTGCTGAATAGACGGATAGATATAGACAGACAGACACAGAGGGAGGAATAGATTGAATAGATATAGATAGACAGGCACACTGAGCAGGAGAAAGGCAGATGGATAGATTAAATATATAAATCATTCGCTGGAACTGATTGGGTTTGAGCCTATGTGCCAGGATAGGATGGAGGCTCTCTCCATGTTTACTCAATCCCAACTGCAATTATCTATATGGCTCCTTTTCCATGTTATAGTGGCATCACTCACCTTGTTGTGCACTCGCCATGCCCCTGCTGAACTTCAACCAAGAGGAGAATTTCGAACTGGATTCAGTTGACACTATTTGTTTTGGCCTTGCAGTTAACTTTCATTAAATCTGTGACTAAACTAATATAATCATGGCCCCAGAGAGGGCCAGTGATTTAATGATGTTGTCGAGCTCCTTCTACTCTTCCCCAACTAGGTGCCAAATTCCGAAATTCAGACGGGTGCCCGTACTGCAACTCACTGTCGGATTTCAAAGCTGGTGCCCTTCTGATGACCTTCCAGACAGTATTGGGACACGATGACCCCCAAAGAATATCCATCCCCTTTCAGCCAATCTAGTCTTGATGCCTCTTGTTCTTTCACTCTCTATCTTCCCCTCCTTTCCAGAGCAGTGGGGCCAGGCTGGAAGTAATTAAAACTCAAGTTGCTTCCAAGCCCTGACCTGAAACCTGCTCCAAGTATTAAGACGCTTAATCCCAATCAGGAAATGCCAATGAGAGCTTCCTGTACATCACCTTAAACCCGATCTCACCCAGGAGCAGCTGGCTTTGCTCATGACATCAGGACTTGGCTGTTTGGATGAGACAGACACAAGGGAATTTCAAAACATGCAATGGCACTGATGAGCAACGAAGACGACAATCTCTGGATTTCTAATTGTGATTATTTAAGGGCTCATTTGGGCCATTATCTTCTCAAGTGTGCAAAAAAAGTAGGTTGAGCGCGACGAGGAGGAAAGGTAGAAAGTGGATAATTCCCCAGGTTAATTTTCTCCCTTCTCCACTTTCATTATTTTGGAAGCAGCAGCTTTTCAAAATATATACTGCAGTGCGGCACAGTGCAGCCCCTCTCACCCCAACACTCCAATTCAGTTTATTCCTGACATTTCAACAATTAAGCAATGCGGATCCAAGAAATGAGAATTTAGGGGCCAAATGTTAGTTTGCGTAGCGGCTTTTCCCCAGTAGCAGACAGAGCCCCGGGCAGCTACCTGCACAGCCCCCACCAATGAGGAAAGCCGCACAGGCCACAGGTAATGGTCCACGGCGCTCTCTGGCCTTGGGGAATCAATGCAAGTCTGTGAAGTGCCACTTGAAGCAGCGCTACACAAACAAATTTTTCCCCCTTAGAGTTCAAGAAAGATAATCTGATTTAAAAAGAACTTGCATTTATATAGCATCTTTCATGACCTCAGAACATCCCAAAGTGCTTCACAACCAATGAATACTTTTAATTCGTGGTTCCTGTTGTAATGTAGGAAACGTAGCCGCCATTTGTGCACAGCAAGAACCCACAAACAGCAATGAGGTAATAAACAGATAATCTGTTTTTAATACTGTTAGTTGGGGATACATACTGGCCTGGAATTCCCCTGCTCTTTCAAAAAATAGTTCTGAGAGATACGTTACATCCACCTGGGAAGGCAGACAGGGCCTTGATTTAATGCTTCATTCAAAGCACAGCACCTCCGACAGTACAGCCCTCCCTCAGTACTGCACTGGAACCTTAAACTAGAATTTGTGCTCAGATTCCTGAAGTGGGATTTGAACCCACAAGCTTCTGACTCAGAGGCACCAGTGCTACCCACTGAACTATAGCTAGTGACTGCCATAACAGCAGCAGATTCCATATCATGGCCTATAATTTATTTAAACACAAGCACTAACATAGAAACATAGAAAATAGGAGCAGGAGTAGGCCATTCGGCCCTTTGAGCCTGCTCCGCCATTCATTATGATCATGGCTGATCATCCAACTCAGTAGCCTGTTCCTGCTTTCGCCCCATACCCTTCGATCCCTTTAGACCCAAGATTTGATCCCTTTAGACTAGATTCTCCAGTTCCAGTGCTTGGGTGCATTGCAGCTCCCCTCATTTTCCTCTCTCGTCACGTTGCCCAGGTGATACAACATGCCCGGATACAGCAAGAGAAAAGTCTGTCCTAAAATGTTTCGTGGTTCTTCCGCCGTCCACTCTCCACAATAATCTGTCCTTTCGTGAAGTCTAGTGACACGGCCCAAAAGGACTATTGATCAGAGTACTGCGTTGTCAGCACCCTAACCCACAATATAAGAAAGTTTTATGGGTGGGGTGTGGCGGGTGGAGGTCTTGTTTGATGCATGTGTAAGACACTGGTGTTTTATTTGGTCTCAGTATTGGAAGGGAAGCCCTAGTTGGCATCTTTTAGCTAGTGCAGTCAGCAGATTTTATCAGAACGGTTTGTCACAGCTGGAGCCTCTGGGGCTCGCCTGATGGGTTTTTGTCAATTCCCAGCCAGTCAGAAGCAGTTTTTATATTGCTGTTTGTTTGGGTTGAATTTTGTTCTAACAATGAATTACATTGATATTACAACAGAGAAACAGGCTGTTTAACCCAACCAGTCCATATTGTTGTTTATCCTCCACACGAACAGTAGCCTTAAGCTCAGTTCCCATGCCCCTTACCTGTCTAACCTGGTCTTAAATGGTGACATAGGCCAGGATTTTATCAGCCCCAGGGAGCTGCGTCGGGTTGGCTCCCCGAATCGGTCACGCCGTCGGGGCATTTTCACAGCAGCAGGACCAGATGCGGAGAAGCTGCTCGCTCCAAGGAGCTGGGCAGCCGAGCAGCATAATTAAAGGCCCATCGTGGGGAGGCTGCCAGCTAAATGGGGGCCAGGCTCGAAGGCCCAAAGAGGAGGCCCTGGACAGGTGAGGCAGCCCCTGCGGCGCCAACAATCTTGCCGGAGGGGTTTCCCCTCTGACACTCGGCCCGTTATGTTTTACATTCTTTTTTTTTTAAAAGTTAGCCGACCCAACTCCTGAGGTCTCCTGCCTGCCTCAGCAGGGCCCACCTCTCCTGGCTTCAGAGCCAATTAAAAAGCTGCCTGTGGTAAAATTGCCAAGGCGGTCCCGCTGCCGGCAAGTATAGGCTCCAGACCCGCTTTCTCCGAGATGTCTGGGTCCGGACGCCCAGGGTAAAGTTCAGGCCATGGTCTCTGCTTCAAACACCACCTCTAGTATTGCAATCCACAGCCTCGCAACCCACTGTATAAAATATATCTCCTTCTCTCTGCCCTAAATCTCCTACATTTAATCTCATACTTAATCTTCCAAAAAGGGCAGTTGGCACTGGGTAAATGCTAATATTAAATCCGAAATTGATAGATTTTTGTTAATTGAAGTTACTAAGGGATATGGGGAAAAAGCAGGGTATATGGAGTCAGGTCGCAGATCAACCATGATTTCACTCAACGGTGGAACAGGCTGGAGGGGTAAATGGCTGATTCCTGTTCCTACATCATATCCACGCCGCCTCAAGTGAAACTACACCCCTCCCTCCCCCCAAAGCCACTGGAAGCAGTCAGTTTCTATCTAACCTGCCCCATCCATTCATAATTTTAATCACTTCTATCAAATCTCCTGTACTATTTGGAGTCCATAACTTTCTCTCCTTGGCAGGGAAACCACAAATGCACAAAAAGACTGTGTCTACAATTCTACTGCTAAAGCAGGGAACAAATTGTAGCACAAACCAGGCACTGAACTGCCGATCTGTGCGGCTCAATACCAAACTGGGCAATGCCCTCACCAACAATGTTGCGATGGGAGCCTCTAATGTTTCCCAGTTTGACACAGCAGGGGAGGGAAAGTATATATACAGATGAAGACTTAAAGACCTCTGCGGAAAAGCTAAGTTGGAGCAGGAAGAATCTCCACAACATTAAAGAGATGGTGGGATGCCTTCTACAACCAACATCTCTCCTGTACTGATTAATCACCTTGGCCTGGAGCTATGGTATTCAATCAGTGCAGAAGCCATTCATTTTCTTCTGCATTGGTGACAAATATACATTATAGTGCCTCAGTCTCCTCACACATTTCCCTCTTTTGCCTTATAAATTGGATCCCGAGAAAGCGAAGCGAAAATGAACTCCATGCACCAATTCCTGCATTTATATTTTCATCTGGCACCTGTTGATTGGTTGGAGGCTGTACTGGATAATGAAGCCATGCTCAGAGTAGGGAGGGTATCTGCTAACATCCAGATAGCACAATCACACTGACCAATTGAATTAGTTTGTTTACCAGACCAGAAGAGAAGTTGGTTAACAATACAACAGAATAAAAAACGCCATGAAAATCTCAGTGGTTTGTTCTTCAGAGGTTGGATTGTTTATGTTCGAGTGCCGTCAATAGGATAGGAACCATGTGTTGCCAGGCGACAGTGCTCCATCAAAGTCTTTGATTATGGTTGGCCCACTGTTTCCCATTTTTCCAATTCTCTCTCATATCCTCTATGCATCGCTTTGTAGATCATCCATTTTGTTATCTTTCTTGGTTGTATTACTGCAGGATTTCTAGATTTTAGAACCACAAAACCATAATGTTACAGCACAGGAGGCCATTCAGCCCATTGCACCTGTGCTCGCTGGTCATCCACCTGGTGCCTCTCCACACATTTTAAAAATTTTGTTTTAAAATACGTGCGGCAGTGGCATTAACATCACAATACGTTCTTTGTCAAAAACCCATCTGAGTGGCACATTTAGTCACATTGCTGAGGGTAGCCCATGTTTTTAGCCATGGAAACCCTGACATAAGAATGTTTGATGATGACATCAGGGTACAAAGTTAAGAAAAATACTTTGTTTCCTCATATCAAAAGATGGTAATTTTGTGATGGGAATCAGGGGGCACTGGGTTCCACAGCACACCATGGTACACTCAGGCCTGGTCGAGTTATACAGCTACACCGGAATGCTGACTCCATCTCGACCAATTGGTTATTCTTGCGGTAGGAGCTTGGATACTGAGCGCCAATGCTCTATTCCACAGCTGGAACATGACGTAGGGCGGAATCACAACCAGTCATTTTACACCCTTCACACTCTTTCCATCAGCAGGGAGGTCAATAAACAGCGATCAGGGTGGGAGCCAGCTGATTCCTTCCTTTTCCCCCAACATGCTCCAGTCCAATCAATACAGCCAACTCGGCACAGACTGGAGATTGAGCCCGGGGCAGCTTGGTCTCTATGACTCATATACACCACAGCACGTAAACCTCCTCTATTCCACCTGCGAAATAGAAAGAGACTCAACTGCCCCACTTTTTATCAGTAATGTTACGAGGAATATTTTCAGAACATTTGAAACACCAGAGGGAAAAATGCAAAACTGCTTCCTATATTTCCAGTCAGTCTGTGATTAATGGGTCATGCCTAGCTTCCACTCACCAGCCAGGAGGCTCTTGTACCTCTCCCATCAATCAATTTATCATGAACACATCAATAAACTCCTCCAGCACTTCCAGCTGACAAGCCCATTTAAGAAAAAATTGTTGCTAATTGTCGCTCCTCTTGCCCTGAAGGAGTGAGCTACGTCCTGGAGAAGGTGGTTCCACAGATGCCCTTTACTACCTCACCCAGGAGAACATCATTTGGGCGAGAGCCTCGATAGCATATGCCAGTGGGATATACAACACAGGAAGCATCACAGCCAAGCCCAACCTTGTTGTCATCCACTGCTCACTCGGTGGGGTCAGACTCATTTGCAATTTTTCCCTCTTTAATCCAGAGGTGCTGAGGCCAATTATAAAGTGCTGACAGATGACCCGACTGCACAGCTAACTAAACAGAGACTTGGAAATGAAAAATGAAACACTTGCAAATTATATCTTACCTTTCACAACCTCAGGACATCCCAAAGCAGTTTATAGCCAAAGAAGTACTTTTTTGAAGTCTAGTCACTGTTGAAATGCAGAAAATGCATCTGCCAATTTGAGCAAAAGAAGATCCCACAATTAGCAATGTGATAATGACCAGATAATATGATTTTATGATGTTGGTTGCGGGATAAATATTGTCCTGGACACCAGGGGAATCTGCCCTGTTCTTTGAAATAGCTTGATAGGAACTTTTACATCCATCTGAGAGGGCAGAAAGGGCCTCAGTTTAATATTTCATCTGAAAGATGGCACCTCCGACAGTGCAGCACTCCTTCTGTACTGCACTAGAGTGTCAACCTAAATGTTGTACTCGAGTCTCTGCAGTGGGACTGGAATGCTACCAACTGAGCCACAGCTGACACTTTGAACATCCTGGCTTAGCAGCCACATTGTGGTGGCCTCAAAATAAGTTCAAACTCAGGCAATAAACACTTGGCTCCAGAAACCTTGGAGCAGCCCTTGGAGTGCCTAGGAAAGTACATTGCACGACTGATGAAATTCAACAGAAAGTGGGATAGCTTCATTTAGAGTTCTGTTAAACAGGCTTGCTGAAGAACCGAGAATACATGTTAAGAAAGTCTCCTAGAAATGAAAAACTACTCTCAGTACAGATGGTGCAGTACAGAGAAAGGCATGATCTACCCCCTCCCCCACCATTGCACAAACATCTCTGGGTTCAAAGAGGTCACTTACGTTTCTTGATGCACCAGATAACAATATCTGTGATCCTTTAGGGCACCAGCACTTTCAACCCCTACCTGCAATCTCAAATTCAAGTTCTGAAATGAGATATGGACTTTTGAGAGTAACACACCATTTGCACGTCTCACTAAAAGCAACTCTGGGCAGAGTTCAAAGCAGGAGTCCACCACATTGATCGAGTTAGGACTGCGCCTTTAAGAGGAGTGCACCCCAATCATGTCCTTACTCGAATGCTCCTGTTTTGGTTGTGTCGGCATCACAGAATAACCTCCGTATTTCGTCAACAGGGGCAGGGCGAGGAGGCAGTTCACCAAGTCTACCTCAGCAAGACCTGATATCAGGAAGCACTTCACAAAGTAATTGATACCCGGAGTCCCGTCTCCAGATAGTGGAGACCAAAACTCTGGAATTGTCATGAAATGGTTAGATCCTGTACTGGTGTAGATTCTATAAAAGTATGAGCTAGATGGACTGAATGGCCTTTCTTGCCTTTGATTGGTGATAGCAAGTTCCACACATTTAAAAGAATGATTTAGAGCAAGACAATGAGTGAGGAGTCTGGATTTCAGCACAATGTGCAGCAAGAGCCATGTTGGCTGGTGTCCTTGGAATTAGGATGAGCAAGCAAGGCAAGTTCAATAATAGGAGAACCAATAAAATAAAGAGATACGAGAAAGCCCGAAAGGTCAGAAGAGTTTAGAGACCAGGGGTGGGGGGTAGTTCCCTACAGCTGACAAGAATTTTCTTGCATCCTGTGTGGGAACATTTACACTCTAGAAGGCTGAGATCTCTTGCGAAAGAAGTTGAAGGCAGCAAACAGCAGCTTTGAAATGCTGGACTGACCCGAGGCATTGCTTTAACATGAGTGGAACGGAGGCCATTCCAACCGCACAATTGAGCCAACTTCACCACTGGGCATTCCCTTCGGAATCTGATGTTAAACTGGATCCTGGTTTGCTACATTCATCCCTGGCCCTGGCAATGATAAATATCTCCTCGGAACTTGGGGTAATCACCACAGATTCCTTTCTCCCTTGGCCTTTGACCAGTTGTCTCAAATGGAAAAAGAAAAAAGATCCCTTAAGATCCAGGATAAGAAAGTCAAGCTGCTGCTTTCTTCATGCATTTCTTTCACAGAGGACCATAGACGTCATCATTAAAATTTATCACCAACAAGCCGGCTCAGATTCTGAGATGGAGTATTCCTCCCGCCCATCTCTTCTCTTAAAAGTACCCCACAGAGCCCACCCCCACCAATTTAATTTATTGCCGCTAGTGTTGGGAATGTAGCAGGTCTTAAAAAGAGATTTTATGTAATCACATCTTTAACCCTGGCATTGGAGAGGTATAGACACATACACACACTAAACCTATGTATACACACATACAAACACACACCTGCACAACCTACACACACTCATCCCATACACATTAGCTTTTTTAGTTACTTTTTGTACATTTGATGGCTTGTCCAGCATAATCCACTGCTCCCATCCCACTGCAAACTCTCCACTCAGGAAAGGTCAGTAACTGAAATCAACCCTTCGCATTACAGCAAGGTGGATGGGCAAAGGGTGAGGAGAAGGATGGTGCTGGAGGAGTTGGGGATGCATTCACGAAGTAGGGGATCACCAGGGTAGAGAGGGATGAGACTCTGGATGGCCAACAATAATGAGAATTTTGAAAAAGACACAGGGTTTGGGTAGTCATTGGAGCTTAGATAAGTTGATGGGAATGTGGGACCTACTGCGGGTGAGGGGTCTTGCTGCCTCCAAAAGCTGTTACCTCAGGAAAATCCCACACACTGCATGATAAAATACCACTCCTTTCATTTGCCTTTCATTCACTGCAGCCAGAATCACACTGTGAGCATGAAGTGACAGGAATGCAGACTCCAAGCTTGCCCACTGGCTGCTCTAATACAATAGGTCAGAGAGGTAGATTCTGGAACATTCGAGGTAAGCTGGCAGGAGCAGTGCCTCCAATGTCAGATTTCAGATTGTCCTCCATCTTCCACCCAACTGTAACCAACTTCCGACCACCTTGGAAAGGGTCCTCAGTCCTGATGTGGCTGCACTGCATAAGGTGGCCGGGGGCAGAGTGAAAGTGGAAAATCCAGTCCAGTCTGAAAGCAAACCAGACGTGCAAAGGAAGAGGGAGCAGAATGAACTCAATGAGGTCAGAAGAAGGTTGTATTTCTGAATAAATCTGGTGGTTTCTCCTGGGGATCAACACATTTGTTCACTGAATAGCCGACTACTGACCAGGAAGATCCCAGGTTTGATCCGATAGTTAGCAGTCAGAGAACTCACTTCGACTATCAGAGCTTCACCAAGAGCACAAGGAAATGAAGATAGAAATAAAATAATTGGGAGGTAACTGGGGTCTCTCAATATAACAGAGAGACAGCTTCACTGGAAAAAAGAAAGAAGTCCCAAACATTTATCCTTAATCAACAACAAAATAACAGATTGTCTGGTTATTTATCTCATTGTTGTTTGTTGGAGCTTACTGTACACAAATTGCTTGCTGTGTTTCCTACGTTACAACAGTGACTACACTTCAAAAAAAAAGGTAATTCATTGGCTGTATATATTAGAGCTCGACGTCCAATTATATTTCAGTCACTGACGTCCACTTCAACACCGAGAACTGGCCAAAATTAGAGCAGATGTGCTTGTTTGCAATATCCAACTAAAGGTAGCAGGAGAGCTAAGACAGTCCAACTGCCTATAATGCGCACTTTCAACATTTAAAGTATTTTGAAGAGCAAACTTCACTAATAGAATCCCTCTTTAAAAATGTAAAAAACAAATTAACAACTCCTCCAGCTGAATTGGTGTCTAAACTATTATGAATGTGGTCAGATTGAAAATGTATTCTTTGTTATTTAGTGCAGATGGCAGATTCTCAATTTCAGACCATTTCCAATTTTCCTATCTGCAGTTCCAGCAGCGATTTTCGGCAGATAGTAGTTGGTGTAATGAAGTGGCCTTCCCATTCCCCACATTCTGATGCTTGCACACATTTCTTACATGTCCCAAATTACAACACAGAAAGGAGTTATCAGACTCATTACATCTGCTCCATTGATAGACCTTCCAACTGGAGCTCATAACTCTAATCCCAGGGCCTTTACCCAGATACTTTTACATTCTTCCTTTTCAAGTGCTTATCCAATTGTCCTTAAAATGATCTTATAGACTCTTCCTCAAAAGCAGTTGTGGTAAAGCACTTTTTGTTCCCGGACCCATTTCTCCTACAAGCATTTCTTCTGTCTTACTCTTTTGATCTTCCAGTGATTATCCTGAGTTGATGCCCTTTTTTTGCTCACTCTTTCACCAATTACCATCGCAAAACCTATCATTTTGAAAATCTCTTGGGTCCACCTTTAATCTTTTCTATTTCAAAGAACTGTTACTTCATAACTCTAACCCCTCATAGTTTGATACCAAGCCACATAAGGAGATATTTGGGCAGAAGGTCAAAAGTTTGGTGAAAGAGGTAAGTATTAAGGAGCATCTTAAAAGAGGAAAGAGAGGGAGAGAAGCAGAGAGACTTAGGGATGGAATTCCAGAGCTTAGGGCCGAGGCCGGTGAAGGCACGGCCGATTCAAATCAGGCTGTTCAAGAGGACAGAGTTAGCTGAGTGCAGATGTCTTGAAGATTTGTAGGGCTGGAGGAGATTACAGAGATAGGGAGGGACCAGGCCTCGGAGGGATTTAAAAGCAAAGATGAGAATTTTAAAATCGAGATATTGCTTCACAGGGAGCCAATGCAGGTCAGTGAGCACAAGGGTGATGGGTGAACGAGACTTGGTGCGAGTTAAGACACAGGCAGCAGAGTTTTAGATCACCTCCAGTTTGCAGAGAGTAAAAAAAGGGAGGCCAGCCAGGAATGTGTTGGAATAGTCAAGTCTGGAGGTAACAAAGGCATGGCTGAGGATTTCAGCAGCGGATGAGCTGAGGCAGGGACGGAGTCGGGTGATGTAGCAGAGGTAGAAATAAATGGTCTTAGAGGTGGCGTGGACATGTGGTTGGAAGCTCATCTTGGGTCAAATATGACACCGAGATTGTGAACAGTCTGGTTCAGCCTCAGACAGTTGCCACAGAAAGGGATGGAGTCGGTAGGTAGGGGACCGAAGATAATAGCTTCAGTCTTCGCAGTATTTAACTGGAGAAAATTTCTGCTCATCCAGTAGTGGATGTAAGATAAGCAGTCTGATAATTTAGCAACAGTGTCGGAGTCAAAGATGTGGTGGTGAGGTTGAGCTGGGTGTTGTCAGCGTACATGCGGAAACTAATGTTGTGCTTTTGGATGATGTCACTGAGGGGCAGCATGTAGATAAGAAATAGGAGGCGGCCAAGCATAGATCCATGGGGGACACAGACGTAACAATGCGGGAGTGGGAAGCGAAGTTATTGCAGGTGATACTCTGGTTACAATTAGAAAAATAAGAATGGAACCAGGTGAGAGCAATCACACCCAGCTGGATGACAGTGGAGAGGCGGTGGAGGAGGATGGTGTGGTCAGCTGGGTCAAAGGCTGCAGACAGGTCGAGAAGGACGAAGGATAGTTTACCTTTGCATCAGTCTCATAGGATGTCATTTGTGACTTTGAGAAGAGCAGTTTCAGTACTGTGGCGGGGAAGAAACCCGATCAGAGGGATTCAAACATGGAATTCCGGAAAAGATGGGCACAGATTTGGGAGGCAACAACACGTTCAAGGACTTCGGGGAGAAAAGGGAGGCTGGAGACGTGGTGGTAGCTTGCAAGGATGGTGGGGTAAAGGGTTGGTGTTATGAACGCAGGACTTTATAACATGACTATGTTTTTAAAAATTGTGATTTTTAAAAGTTTAAGATGGAGTCTGGTAGGTCAGGTGACCTCACATCCACAGGACAATACAGATCAAACACTTCCAAAAAAAAAGAGGCTGCAGGGGTAACACCTGGAAAAACAACGTGTTTCACCCTCTCAGACTTACCAGTCGTGAAGAAAAGGGTCAGTGATTCGGAAGACGCAAATGTACCAAGCAGCTGTTAAACACACGGGAACAATGGAAGGTCCAAGTGGCTCTGTGAAACCAGACTTCTGGACTTTGCATATTAGAACAGGACAATAAGCTATTGACTTTTAGCTCAGACAAATTTAAGTAATTTAAGAGAAGAAACCAGCAGTTTCGGACTCAAGGCAGGCTATGAGAAGGGAAGCCAGCAGTTGCAGCCTGACAGCAAGATTTTCACCGCCCTGCCTATTGGATGCTTCTTTGGTTCAGCGTAAATATAAATTTTCCTGCATCTCACAGTGAAGCACCTTAGGAGGTTTTTCTGCTAAAGGTGTCGTATAAATGCAAGCTGTGGTTAGATCTCAACTAGCGTTAATTCTGCTGCCCCAGTCACACTAAATAAACTGCAGTAAATCCTGTACCCTTCCTGATGTCAGCAGTACTCAGGATTTAAGCAAAAGTAAAATGCGTTAGCTTTCCACTTCGTTAAACTGCTTCACTTATTTGATATATATTTGAAAAGGAAATTTGCAGGGCTGTGGGGAAAGAGCAGGGAGTGTGCGACTAATTGGATAGCACTTTCAAAGAGCCAGCACACACATAATGGGCTGAATAGCCTCCTTTTGTGCTGCAAGATTCTATGATTCTATATTGGGGAAGGATGAGAGGCTTCTCTTGCACTGTTACCAGTATAAACATACCATATAGGGCTAAGTCCACATTTTCAGGTTGGAGAAACAAGGTTACAATGTTGTCTCACTCTGATTTACTCTCCCTTCAAGCAGTTTCCCTGCTGAGATTATAGCACTGTGGAATTAGACCTTACAGGAATCTCACCTGAGCTGATAGACTTTTATGCTGTGCCTTGTTACACGTCCCCTCAAACTGCTCTCATCATAACTTGCACCTGTGGAAAACCTGCCACCACCAGTACCTCACCCCAGGACTGTCAATCTCAAACTGCTCCCTCCATTGGACATGGTGTAGAATTTATGGGGACTGTTTTCACAGAGCAAGTGGACAAAGTATAAGCATGTCACACAGCTGGAAGCCCATCAAACTATCCTGAAATCCTAGTGATAACTGTACATTTTACCAGAACAGACAGAATCCAGTATGGGATCGAGAAACTCTGCATCAGGAGGTAAACCCAGCTGTTGTTACTCACCCTGAACTACTCCTACCTGGTGCCAATAAAGTTCATTTGAAGTATCACTGTTGTAATGTCAGAAACGCAGGAGCTAATTTGAATAGCAAGCTCCCACAAATAGCAATGCAACAACAGCCAGATAATCATCTTTAGTAAGGTTGGTTGAGGGACAAATATTAGCCAGGATGCCAGGGAGAACTCCTCGGCTCTTCTTCAAAGCAGTGCCATGGAATCTTTTACATCCACCTGAGAAGGCAGACGGAGCCTCGATTTAACGTCTCATTCGAAAGAAGGCACCTCTGACAGTGCAGCACTTCCTTACTGCTGCACTGGAGTGTTAGCATAGATTATGTGCTCAAGCCTCTGGAGTGGGGCTTGAACCCATGACCTTTTGACTCAGTGACCCACTGAGCCATGGCTGACAGCTAACGCTAGCTGAGATCCAACAATAATTTGCATTTATACAGTATCTCTATCAAAGAAAAGTATCTTTCACAGAGGTGTAAGGAAAAAAAAGGCCACTGAACCAAAGGAGGAACTATTAGGAAGGGTGGCCAAAAGCTTGGTTATTGAAGTGAGTTTTTAAGGAGGGTCCCAAAGGAGGAGAGGGAGGTGGAGAGACTTAGGGAGGGATTTGACAGCTGAGGCAACTGAAGGCAGTCACTGTTAGGGATGGGGAGACACAAAAGGCCAGTCAGGGGAGTAGAAAGTTTCTGAGCGAATATGGATGACGGTTGGGGTGGGGGTTGGGGGAAGGAAGTTACAGAGCTGGCGAGTCATTAACCCAAAGGTGTTTCAGCATCAACTACATATACACAATAACCCAGCTTTGACATATCACCGGACACAATACAGCACAAACCAACCACAACAGATCACTACAGAAACCAGGAGAATTTGTTTTCCAAAGTAGATCTAATTTTGCTGCCAGCAGGTATTCGTTTAACAAGACACCAGTGAATCAACTGGAAGTAACTTCCCTTTATCTCTGGCAGAGGAAGCAGAGTTACTTGGAGTATCACTGGGCAGTCAGTGCTTATTGAGTAGCCCAGGCTGCAGGCAAGAGAGCTTTCACCTGGAAAAACGTCACATTCAGCATCGTCCCCCGTCAGAGCCTGAGCCAGAGTCAGAGCCAGGAGAGAGAGCAAGATCCTACCTTCCAGCAAAAATTCCTTTCATTCAGGCACCCAAAAATCATCAGAGTCGCCAGCTCATCTCAGCTCCCTCACTCTTGCTCCAACAGTGAGATTAGTTCAGTGTAATACAGAGCTGTTCAAAGTGCTGCATCCTTTCATTTTCATTGAAGCAGTCCCCAATCTGGACCATACAAAGCTGTTGTTTCTATTTGTGCAGAGGTTGATGGAAGGTGTGTTGTGGGGGTGGGAGTGCAGACTGTGGGCTGCTCCCCTCCCCTTTTCTCTTTCAGTCTTTCACATGCTAACACAGGCTGCCCTGGTCACATGGGCCTGCTCTGAATGACAATGCAGAGTGGAAACAGATGGGGTTTTATACACAGCTGATATTTGATCCTCCAGCTTCAGGCTGCCCACTGGGCTCAGTCTCGAGCCAATTCCAACAAGACAAGGCTGGTTTGGGGGGTGGTCTCTCAAAGGGGTATGGTCTCTTTCACTCTGTAGAACATTTAAAGAACATTCTTACTGTCATTTTGTGACAGAAAGAGAAGGATTTTATCATGTATTTTAGATTAGATTAGAGATACAGCACTGAAACAGGCCCTTCGGCCCACCGAGCCTGTGCCGAACATCAACCACCCATTTATACTAATCCTACACTAAACGCATATTGCTACCAAACATCCCCACCTGTCCCTATATTTCCCTACCACCTACCTACACTAGTGACAATTTATAATGGCCAATTTACCTATCAACCTGCAAGTCTTTTGGCTTGTGGGAGGAAACCAGAGCACCCGGAGAAAACCCACGCAGACACAGGGAGAACTTGCAAACTCCACACAGGCAGTACCTGGAATCGAACCCTGGTCCCTGGAGCTGTGAGGCTGCGGTGCTAACCACTGCGCCACTGTGCCGCCCTGGATGGGGCCGGGATGAGTTGGCATCTGCACACATCAGTGAGTGTTACTTGAGTAAGGTGGAAAAGGTGAAAGAGTTTGTTCTGAACATTATTACTGGGACTTTCTCTTGAATAATCAGAATTAAAAAGGGAAATAAATATTTTCTCTGTCCCTGCTTGCTCGAAAAGACTTCCCTGGAGGCAGTTTCTGGCAAAGCCCAGTTTGCATTACAGTACACCACAATATACCCACTCTAGCATCAACTTCTGATCTTATCCCCACCGCTGCCTTACCTAGGCTGTGAACTGCCCCAGTTGCTGTTTGCTAACACTACAATTTCAACCAGCGTGTCTTCACTCTGTCCGGCCACACAACAGTGCAGAGCCAGCAGTATAACGTAAGAGGCTCAACTGGATTCTATATCAAGTCAGATAACTTGCCCCTCTTCTTGCATGGGTTGTTGAATGCCTGATCCAAGTGTGCTGCATAGTATGGAAACCCAGAGTGTAAACAAATGGGCCGGGCTCTACATATTTGTTGACATTAATTAGATTCCACATACAGAGAACCACATTTTCACTCAGTTCCATTGAGTGTCATCAGTTCCACGCAACTTTGGCTATTTATAGCTGACGAGAGGAAGGCAGGTCCAATGTTAACAGCATCTTCAGCAACCTTAGACTACAAGCTCCATTGCTACAGGACTAGGAGGAGAGCTGAATCAGGAAACGGTGGGGAAATGAAGATATACACTGCTCGAGTTTGCAGTCTGGCCCACGATTTTTCTCCTCACTGCAGAAAGGTGCCTGACCCGGACAAGCTGCCAGTAACTCAGCCTCGTACTATGGGTTTAGTGGATCACTCCTGGAGTCAGTGCACAGTTGGACACATCAGTGTGATCAAAGTGAGCACGTCCTTCTACTCCACAAGAACTGAAGCAATTCCAATATATTCACTGCCTGTTATTGGCACGGATTTAGGAAGAATGGGGATTCTCAGACATGCAGTGCAGTCCACAGGTTTGGGAATCTTAAGAGGCATTTTCAGGACACTGTTGATTTTCAGCGCAGCCCAGGCTCTGCTGCTTCAGAGCACTATGACACTGCAGTGACACACAGGTATCGGTACAGCACGTGAGGTTCGAAGGAGTTGGCGCACAATGAGCGGCTGGTTCAGAGAAGTGAATGTGGGGCTAAGAGCGAGCTCCTCCATAATTATAACTTCAGAACCAGGCTGAAGGAAAACAAACACACAAGGACATTCACTCCCCTTTCACAGAAGCTGCTTTTCTACTGCAAAAGCAGACACTCCATTTTTTGAAATTAAATTTGAGACAGGGAGAAAGCGAGACTGAACATGATAGAGAGTCAGAGCCAAGCAGAGCGAGAGCAAGGGTCCCAGAGCAAGAGCCAGAGTGCGTGAGAGTCAGAGGGTGGAATCTTCTCAGCTTTAAAAATTTTCAGCTGCTGGGACCAATTGCGGACCCCACTTGTTTCAGCATGGCCGCCTCAATGTTCGCTGTCCAATTAAGGATGGCGGGCGTGTTACCGAGGTGGGAATCAGAGGGTCCCCAGCACTGGAGGGGAAAACCCCTCCACAGGATTCAGTGGGGCAGCAGCCGTGGCCTTTTCATCTGTGCAGTTCCGTGACTGCGGGATTGAGAGGAGTCTCCAACGGCCTCCCCCCGGCCTTCCGCTGGGAGGCCACTTCCAAGTAACTGCCAGGCTCCAGCCTCAGCCTATCTGACGCCAGGAAAATGCTGGCAGCTTCTGAAAATGGCCCCCAAGTGGGGCCTTAATTGGCCAAATTGGCTGCCTGCCTCTGCGGAGTGGGTTGCTGATGCCTGTGGCAGCCCATCCCTGGGAAACTGGCCCAGAGATGGGACAGTATCGGGGAGGGCTACCTGTCGCGCAACTCTGAACTTCTCCGCACCCCTTCCAGGCTGGTAAGATTCTGCCCAGATAGCACATGCAAGTTAGAGGGAGAGAGCAGGAGAGAAGCAGAGAGAAAGACACACACATATTCTAAACTCAGCTTTGAAGCGGAATGTGGAGTTGATTCTTGTCCAACCCTAACAAAATGACCTGCAGGGAATCCTGGCAGGACCAAGCTCAATCTACTGAAACTCACTGTGTTTAAACTGGGGAATCGGAGGTCAGAATGTTACGAGCTCAGTGTGAATGCATCAATACACTGAAACTCTGCTACTGGCTGAATGCGAGAGAAGGCAACGGTGGTGTTGGGAGCAGGGTGGGGACAGGCAATCCAGATTCCAAAGGCCAGGCAGCTCAGGACTATTACATGCCAACTCGAGATTAAACAGCCCACTGGGACCAGACTTCAGCAAAAGGTAACAGCTTTGAAGAGGAGCAGGGGCATTTTTCCCCAGTGTCCCGGCGAATATTTATCCCTCAAACAATATCAATAAAACAGATTGCCCAGTCATTATCACATTGCTGTTTGTGTGGGCTTACTGTGTGCAAAGTGGTTGCCATGTTTCCTACAGTATAAACTTCAAAAATATTTAATTGTCTGCAAAGTGCTTTCAGATGTCCTAAGACTGTGGAAGACTCTGGAAAATGCAAGTTCTTCTTTCTCTGTGTGTTGCGCTCCCTTCATTCAAGTTTGTAACCAGTGCGATTGTCACCTGTCAGGACCTGCTGTGTACTACATGAACCCTGCTTTTCCAGGGCTGCATGCACGCAGGACTGGCTCCCATGGTTTAGTTTCTGAAACAGGCAGCACTCTGTGGTGTACGTCTCCTGCAGGACAAGTCAGTTATACAGAGTGGGGCAGTTCTCTGCTGGCAGCTGTAAAAACACCTCAACATCATCCAGATTCTCCCTTGGATCTGTCCTAACTTAGCTGATCTCAAACAAGGCAAGAGTTAAGGTACAACTGGCCTCAGCAAGCCAACGTTGGAGGGGAGAGATGAAAAATATATCAGCCAGCATCCCTGTTCCTGATTGCTATCCAGCTACTTCAGCCAAAAAGTGGTCAGGTGTCAAATCAAAACTGGATTGGGCTTGACCGAAGCCTCCTATGCTTGAATAGCCACTGACACAATCATCTGGGTGAGTGTCGGCTTTGGATCGCTGTGAGCTCTCTCACCTCTAAAAACAGAGGGTTGTGGGTTCAAGTCCCACTCCAGAGACTCAAGCACATAATCCAGGTTGACTCTCTAGGGCTGGTTGTGAAGATGAAAACACTCAAGTAGTTGGGAGTACATAGGCGTATAGACCTAATAAGTTGTTAATGAAGCTGCGCTGGAACAAAAAGGATCCAATGTTTAATGAGGTCAGTTATCAGGAGAGAAAGTTAATTTTCCATTGGTTGCTTCCTGGGCTACAAACTGTACTTACCAAGAACAATCTTTGCAGTGGAACTAAGATACTAGCATCTCCAGACACCTGGTGGAATGGAAAAAAACTTCTATCTGCTACCCTCAACGTCAAGCAATCAGTGAGGCTTGTGAGCAGAACAGAGACTCCAGCCTTCGGGGCGTAATCTGACACCTACACTAGATGACCAAACTCAGCTCTGATTAAAATAATCCAGCTAACCTTCTATCCAATCTTTGTGTTTAGCTGTGATCTGCATGGTGCATGAGCCAGGCAGAGTTAACTCCCATCTACCTAAACCTGCACAAACATGATTGATAGTGGGGGATTTCAACTACCTTAATATTTTCTTTCTTCTTTTTCTTTGGCCTCCTTATCTCGAGAGACAATGGATACGCGCCTGGAGGTGGTCAGTGGTTTGTGAAGCAGCGCCTGGAGTGGCTATAAAGGCCAATTCTAGAGTGACAGACTCTTCCACAGGTGCTGCAGAGAAATTTGTTTGTTGGGGCTGTTGCACAGTTGGCTCTCCCCTTGCGCCTCTGTTTTTTTTCCTGCCAACTACTAAGTCTCTTCGACTCGCCACATTTATGGCTGCCCGCCAGCTCTGGCGAACGCTGGCAACTGACTCCCACGACTTGTGATCAATGTCACAGGATTTCATGTCGCATTTGCAGACGTCTTTATAGCAGAGACATGGACGGCCGGTGGGTCTGATAACAGTGGCGAGCTCGCTGTACAATGTGTCTTTGGGGATCCTGCCATCTTCCATGCGGCTCACATGGCCAAGCCATCTCAAGCGCCGCTGACTCAGTAGTGTGTACAAGCTGGGGATGTTGGCCGCCTCGAGGACTTCTGTTTTGGAGATACGGTCCTGCCACCTGATGCCAAGTATTCTCCGGAGGCAGCGAAGATGGAATGAATTGAGACGTCGCTCTTGGCTGACATACGTTGTCCAGGCCTCGCTGCCATAGAGCAAGGTACTGAGGACACAGGCCTGATACACTCGGACTTTTGTGTTCCGTGTCAGTGCGCCATTTTCCCACACTCTCTTGGCCAGTCTGGACATAGCAGTGGAAGCCTTTCCCATGCGCTTGTTGATTTCTGCATCTAGAGACAGGTTACTGGTGATAGTTGAGCCTAGGTGGGTGAACTCTTGAACCACTTCCAGAGCGTGGTCGCCAATATTGATGGATGGAGCATTTCTGACGTCCTGCCCCATGATGTTTGTTTTCTTGAGGCTGATGGCATAGATATAGGATAAGAGATAGGAGGTTTAGAGGGGATACAAGAGGAAATTTTATTACCCAGAGGACGGTGGGGATCTGGAACTCACTGCCTGAAAGGGTGGCTGAGGCAGAAACCCTCATAACATTTAAAAAGTACTTGAATATGCAATCGAAGTGCCATAACTTACAAGGTTATGGACCAAAACTGGAAAGTGGGATTAAACTGGATGGCTACTTGCTGGCCGGCATGGATACGATAGGCTGAAATGGTCTTTCATTCTGCAAACTTCTATGATTGATTCTAGGATAATAGACATCTCCCATTTCACTGTTTTTCAGATTTAGGAACTCTGTGTTCCTCCACGCATCCCTGATTTCCTTCACCTCACCATTGGCAGCTGTGCCCTCAGCCGCCAAGGTCTTGAGGTCTGTAATTACCTCAATATACCTCTCCACTTCTCTCCCTTCCTTTAAGATGCTCCTTAAAACCTAGCTCTTTGACCAAGATACCTGTCCTATTATGTGGCTCCGTGTCAAATTATGTCTGATAACACCCCTGTGAAGTACTGTAGGATGTTTTACTACAGTAAAGGCACTGTATGAAAGTTATGAAAATTGCTGTTGGGGGCATATACTTCATGTGAATAACTGTCTTATGTTGGGTTACTGATTCTCCAGGAGTTAAAGATTAATCTCCTGTGCAATGCAGCGAGCAGCCCAGAAGAGAAATCAATGTGTCTTTGAATATTGTGTTATCATTTTCTTTGAACACTTTCATTTGTTACTTATAAAAATATTGGCGATGGGGAGAAAAGGCTGTTTGACTGGGCAATTGGTTGGAGGTGAGAGGTCATGTAATAAATCTTCCAGGAATACGTCCAGAGTTGACAACAAAGGGCAGCATCTCAACTCTGAAAAGTCAGCACTCTAATGAGGGAGAAACCTCGAGACTCCTCCCACCCCCCAATGCAGACAGGGCTCACTAAATTAATTATCTTGGTCTCTTAACGAGTCTTGCCTAAGGTTTGTGTAAGTGTATTGATGTTCCCAATGTGAGACAAAGCTGTACGATGACTTCACAAAGAAAATAATGAACTCTGTGTGTCTCTGGAGGAATTAGTTAACAAAGAAAAAGATCTCACATGGCATGCCTCAGAGTGATCTCAAAGCACTTCACATACAATCAAAGACTTTTGAAGTGCAATAACTTGTTATGTGGGCAAAAGTGGCAGCCATTTTATGCACACGTCAGTATGAGGAAAATGTGGTGTTGGTTAAGGTTAGACGAGGAATTTCTCCTAAATACTGCCGTAGGAACAGATTAATAGTTTAATATCTCAGACACAGAGGATGATGACTAAATACAAGATTAAATGCAAGTGATTTAGGACAGACAGAAGGAAAAACCCAAGGTTGTGGAATGCACTACCAAAGTTAGTGATTTAAGCAGAAGTCATGTTAACCTTTAAGAATAATTTAGATAGGTGGTTAAAAGGAGAGGGGTAGAAAGATTACATAGGCATGGGGCTGGAGCTACTACTTATGTAGAGGATTGGTGTCATGTGTTATTTGTGTTATCTTAAGCAGCAGAAAGAGGTACATGGACTCCAGTTCCTTGAAGATCTCCGACAGGTTTATTGACAGCTAAACTAGTATATACAATACAGAGCAAACTGCGTACAGAACCTTTGTCCAGAATGTTACAGTTCCAGAGTGACTAGGGCTTCTCGTCACATGACTACATCCTGGTACTTAGCTCATTAGCATACTGCATTCTTAAAGGGACATCACTCTTGAAGCGATCATACAACAATTGACACCAACACAAACTACTTGAACAAAATGATTGTTTCTGTGCTTTAGTTTCCATGGAATGCATCACTACTACACTGGAGTTTCTCAGATCCTGCACTGGGCCTCGAACTGAACAGTTTTCAGACTTGGAGGAGAGAGTGAGCCAAGCTGAAGGATCATGAACATTTCCAGCAAAAGGTGAATTTAAGCTGTAAAGGGCACAGGCCTTTGGGGAAATTGGACTCAGGTTTAAGAGCAAGCGAGCAGTCACTCAACCTAGACAGGCTTAGCTGAAAGGTTCCGGCCTTCAGAAGTGTCTCAGTGCCACATGTCAATATTTCTTAGCAAAAGCAGTTTGGGTCGTTTCAATTCGGTCCCCAGTGGACATCCCACAGGCCGAAAGTCAACATGCACTACTTAAGCAGCATCTACCCGTAAGCACAGAAGGTTGAGGAAATGCGAATGCCACAAGGATGTAGCAGATTAAAATTGAGACAGGCTGTCTGGATATACATATGCATATATGTATTGTGTGTCAGCAATTGATCGGTTGGTAGCACTCCTGCCTCTGAATCAGAACATCAGGTTCAAGTCCCATTCCAGAAGTTTGAACAAATCGTCCAGGCTGACACTCCAGTACAGTATTGAGGGTACTGTATTGTCATAAGTGCCTTCTTTTTGATGAGATGTTAAAGCAATGCCCTGTATGCCCTCTCAGTTGGACGTAAAAGATCCCCATGACACTATTTTGAAGAACAGCGGGGGGAGTTCTCCCCAGTGTCCTGGCCAATAGTTATCCCTCAAAAATCATTAAAAAGCAGATTATCTGATCATTATCTTATTGCTGTTTATGGGAGCTTGCTGTGCACAAATTGCTGCTGCATTTCTTATATTGCAACAGTGACATCACAAGAAGGACTTCATTGGCTGTAAATGTCAGCGGGAACGGTGGCGACTGCTGGGACTACACCCAGCCATTGCAAGCAAGGTGAGGGATGGCCCGGAAGACAGGTATGTTTTTAGGGCCTCACTGGGGACAATCAGCTGGGCCCCGGCGAGGCATGGGGGTTTGGTTAGTGGGGGGGGCGGGGTGAGTGTTGTGCACTCAGGGCAGTTGGGGCTTCCAGGGTGGCCCTCTGTGGGGCACAGCTTGCCCAATCAGGAGGGCCCCCGCCAGCCCGCGAGAAAGCCACCAGGTTTTACCAGGCAGGGTTCTTGAGGCTTTTGCCGTCCAGCTGCCAAGGGTAAAATACCCGCGGCAGTGTGAGTAGGCCCTTAAGTGCCAGTTAATTGGACATTTAAGGGCCTTGATTGGCCTGGGGCGGGTAGGCCGTTTCCCGCTACCACCCCACGTAAAATTGCCGCGGGGGCGGGAAGGGGTGGGGAAGGACACCCCCCCCCCCCCCCTCCCCACGCCACCAACCCACTCGTTTGGGGGCTGTAAAATTCCAGCCAGAATTTGGCTTGGGCCTCTCGTGTCTAATGCTATGTGGCAATTTGAGTGTAGAATTGATGAAGCACACTGTTGGCTCAGTCCGTAACTGGTCCGACCACTGTGGAACTGAGCCAGACGGGCTAGGATGGTCCCAACTCCAATTACTTGCTCTAGGCCGAGCTAGACACCCTAGCCAAAGCATTCTTGCTGTCCAGACATGCATGTCTGTAGCCATTAGTCGAGGGCAGGATTGGACTGAACTGTGATTCACCCCACGCATGAATAGCTGGTCAACACTCATTGTGCAGGCCAACAGGTGAAGAATGATGAAGTATCAGAATGCATCCTCACATGACACAGCATCTTCATGCTGTAATGAAGATCAGCTTTGCGGAAGACAGATGGCGGTAATGCATATTTAACATTCGTCATTAACAGATACGTAGAACTGTTAAGGAGATTCATCACACTATAGGAGGGGAGGCAAAATTCATTACCACAGCCTGGAAGATAAAGATACTTTTTGGACGTCATGAAGCTCTGGTCCAGCAACATCCTGAATGAAATTAGGATGCTTTAACAATGACATCTTTGCTCATTCACACTCTCAGAATCAGGAGGCCTTGGGTTCAAGCCTTGCTCCGGGACTTGAGCATTTAATTTAGATTGACATTTTAGCGTAGTACCGATGGAGTGCTGCACTGTTGGAGTTGCCGTCTTTCAGAAGTAATGCTATACCAAGACACGGTTTGCCTATTGAATTGTGCCCATGGTACTATTCAAAAAAGAGCAGGGAATTCTCCTGGGATCCTGGCCAACATCTGACAGCAGATGGAGCTGGGGGTTTAACATCTCATATGAAAGATAGTATTAAACAATACAACACTCCCACAAAGTTCAGCGTTTGCATCCTCTATTTAGCTGGTTCACCATTGATCTCACAGCAGAGTGTTCAATGTTGCTACCATCAGGGGTTTTAATTGCCCTGGCACTTCCCCCAGGTCAGCTTGCAAGAAAACAAGATATTTGAGGTGGCTCATCACTCAAACATATTTTTACAGCTCATGATTTTGCTGGCATGATAATAGAGCCACAACAACATGCATTTATATAGTATCTTTAATGTAGTAAAGTGCCCCAAAACACAATGCAGGATATAAAATGTGAAATCTTGCGGCATAATTCTTTCAGTAATATCAGCAAAACCCTACATGCCAAATGGGAAATATTAATTTCATTGGTTGGAACCTTGCCTGAGACTTTTATTGGAAATTCTTACAAATAACTTAAAAAAAAAATTAAACTGGCAGCCAAGATGGCCAGTGCAATTTACATTTGAAACACCAAAGGATTCGACTGGAGACAACATGACTGACTCAACCTAGCCAGAACAATAGCGTGCTTTCTGATTAAATTACCTGAAATGGTCCTATCAACACAGTCGTCAGGGGCCATCGACACCCAGTGACTTTGAAAGAGCCAACCCCCACCAAGTGTGACTGGACAGTTTGAGGGGTAGAGCCTTGAATTTCAGAGAACATTCCAGAAGGACCTCATTAACACCACAAAGAGGTTTGGTAATGTCATGTGACTGCTTGTGCAGCACTGGGGAGACTGTAAGCTTTGTCAGACAGAAAGCAGACAGTAGTAACTAAAAGCCATCCATGAAGCAGCTCTCTCTCTCTCCAGTAAAGATCCAGAGAAGACCCAGGTGCAACTGGTAAAGCCTCATGCCTACAGACCACCACAGCCAATAACTAGGGGAAAAGGATTAAACTCCCCTCTTCTGCCTTTTGGAGCCCTGAGAAGCAAGCCCACAACCGTGCACATATCCCAGCGAGGACTTCAGGATTACAATCTCAACTGAGGACTCTGGGACTGATAAACTGTATTTAAATTCCATGTATTCTGGACTCTACTTCAACCACCAAAGCTGTTTTCCCTCTGTAATCTACTTGTGAGTGTGTGACTCCCGTGTAAATGTGTGCGTGAATGCGCAGCATATTTTTAGAAATTTTAACCGGTTTAGAGTGTTAAGAGGAATAAACTTCCATCTTTTGTGTTTAAAGTTTTTTAAAAAACGGTCTGATTGGTTCTTTTGCAATTACATTAGAGGAACTGAAGTGGTAAGTTCAATCACTGTGTTAAAAAAAAAGGATAAACCCTGTTGCGGTCAAACAAGAGAAGGGGCGAAAAGGGAGCCCAGCACCCCCTCCTCACCTGGCCGTTAACAGTAATAACTGGGAATTCGACTTTCTCTTTTTAAAAGTTAATGGCCCCTACCGGAATCGTAACAGAATGCAACAAGGGATTCTAACCAATTGATGTCCTGTGAAGGAATCACTTCAGTCCTTCACCCAGGAAGCAAACTAGCTTGGCTCAATTCACGGCACCATGCCTCTGATTCATATAGGATGTAGACACAAGCCCAATTTTAAGTGCTTAAGCACATGCTCTAGTCTGACACTGCAGTGTAGTACTGAAGGTTCACTGCACTGTTAAGATGTCCAATCTTTTGGATGAGGCACTAAACTGAGACCCTGCCTGTTCAGGTGAATGATAAACATCACCTACGACAATACAAAGAGCAGTGATTGCTCCTAGTACCCTGGCCAACATTACTTACTCAAACACCAATGATCATTCATTCCATTGCTGCTTGGTTACCATGTTTAGTCAAGTGCTTTGGACTGTTACTGAGGGATATGATCAGGAGCTACATCAATAAAGCCTGACTTACTAGAAAAAAAATTTAAAATGCTGTTATAGTTTTTAAAAAGCAATAGATAGGATTATTAATACAGTATCACATACTTCCCCTTTGTGGAACACGTAGTGCAGTTTTAAGTATTTTCAGTGTTGACTGAATTGATAGAGAATAATGGTGGCCTGTTGCTAGCTGCCAGCTCTAGGACTAAAGAAATATTGCCTTAGACATGAGAGTCAAAAAACCCTGCAAAGTTTCCCCGCTTCATCTCCAGAATAAATTAAATTAAGACAAGGTTACCAGCAGGCAGTACTTCCTGGCGCCGGAAACTAGCATGTAATTGGCACTGTACCATGTGCATCTGTGGCTTTAGCATGGCATGTTGGTGACCATGAAAATTGACTATCCACAGGAAAGTTTTGGGTTCTGTGTTGAGCAGCTGATCTCAGTTGAGGTATTATTATTGGCCTCAGCATCTTTAGGCAGGGTGATCGGCAAAAAAGTAGCCAGGATTCGCACCCCTTAAACCCAAATGAAGGCCGGATGGGGCATAGCTGCAAGGCCTCTCGACGGCTGAATACCCTGAATACACCTAGGAGAGATACAATGCCCACCCTGCCCTCGTAATAATCCAGCTTGTTCAGATAGCGACTACAGAAAACTGGAGGGTGGGGAGAAAAAAAGATTTATATATCAGTGTTTGAACCACATTTCCACGGGTGGTTGATTAGTGCATCTAAAAGGTTTGTCTGTGCTTAATGATGATTAACAAGAGCTGTTTCACACACTTACCCCGACCCAAACTCTGCTAAAAATTACCTTGTTTCTACCTTTCGTGTGAGTGAAATGAAGGTCAGTCGAGGGTGAAACCATTTAAGCCCAAAGTCACACAACATGTCAAGGCATCACTGCAGTCATAGGGAATGTGCCACAATTAGCTTATCATGCAGTTAACAATGCAAAGGTCTCTCTGAATTAAACTAGGTATGTATGTTACCATGGGAACCGTGCAGCCATTCGTCAAAAAGGAGATGGGATGACAAAAGTAACCTTTTTGCGTGAAGGCCAAATATGATCAAGCACCTTAAAATTGGATCCTCCTTCTTCCTCTCCATTTCTCTCTCTCTTCACCTGATCTTTGTTCTCCTTCATTCCATCTCTTTCTCTCTTTGGATTTCTCTTTCCCCTTCACTTTCTCTGTCTAACCCCACCACAGTTTACAGCAGACACATCAATCCTAGCAGGCCCACTTAAACAGAGTGCAATCAAATGCCAGATGAGGAATGATAAACACCGTGTGAGAGTCAACACCAACGGAGATATGGTGTGCGTTGAATGCACATTGACATCTGTGCAAACTTCAGCCAGTTTCAGGCGAGCAATGCTGAATCTACCTCACTCCCATTTTCACAGTAATAGGAGCCTCACAGGGAGCAAATGCCTGGGCCATCTCCTTAATTAAAGAAGATAGATAAATTTGCATTTTATATAGCACCTTTCACGACTTCTGGACATTCCAAAGCATTTTATAGCCAATCAAATACTTTGTGAAGTTTACTCACTGTTGTAATATAGGAAACGCGACAGCCAAGTTGTGCACAGCAAGGTTCCACAAACAACAATGAGTAAATGACCAGATAATCTGTGTCACTGATGTTGGTTGAGAGATAAATATTGGCCAGGACTCTGCTCTTCTTCACAACAGTGGCTGATGAACTTTTACATCCACAAGGGGAGACTGGGCCTTGGTTTAATACCTCACCTGAAAGAAGGCATCCCCAACAATGCAGCACCCAAGTGTCAGCCCGGACTATGTGCTCGAACCTCTTTAGTGGAATTTGAAGCCACAACCTTCTGAGTCAGAGGTGAGGGTACTGACCACTGAGCCACAGCTGACAGCAGACTTCTGCAACCACCTCCTTACCAGCCTACCAAGCTGCACCCGCCATAAAGTCTAACTGGTCCAGAATTCTGCTGTTCACCTCCCATCCAACACTAAATCACCCTCACCTATCAATCCTGTTTTGCTGCCCTCCATTGGCTCACCATCCCCCAGTTTATTGATCTCAAAATCCTCATATTTGCCCATGGCCTTGGTCCACCAACATTAACTTGCATTTACATAGCACCTTTAACATAGAACAACATCCCAAGGCACTTCATAGGAGCGTAATCAATCAAAAATGGACACCAAACCAATGAATGAGATATTATCAGCAGTGACCAAAAGTTTGGTCAAATATATGGTTTTTAAAGAGGATCTTGATGAAGCAGAGGAAGGTGGAAATCTCTACATCTCAGCTCAAATTCTTCTCTCCTTTAGTACAGGTTCACTGCACCTTCCATCCCTCTGCCCGTTGTTGGAAGATCTTTCAGTTATCTCAACTCCACACACCGGAACTCTCTTCCCAAACCCCTCTCCCTTGCCACACCCCTTTCCATCTTTCAAAGCCTTCTTATAACAACCTCTGGTCACATCATCAGTCTCCAACTCTTCATGCATAGTAATTGCATCATGGGATAGGCTGTTGGGCCCAATCAGTCCTGTCGATATTCATTCTTCAAATCCCTACTCCTGCTTGGGTTCAACTTCTTAAAAAAAAATCCAAATCTCTCTCTTCTCTGGCCTAACTTCAAAAAAACAGCCCCAGCTGCATCAATGTTGCACTTTTTCCCCATTTTCCACACCCGCCATCCTTAGATCTCACTCTGTCATATTGCCAATTAGTGTCAAATTAAGGAGCAATTCTTGTACTGCAGTCCATGTCCACTAGAATAGAAATAAGACAACTCAAACTCATTTCACATCTTTCAGCCGATCAGTCAGAGCTGAATTTGAACCTAGCTCCCAGAGGTGAAAGATTAGTGTCAAAGCCGCTAGGCAACCCAAATACCAGAAACAGACAGCAAAAGAATGAGCCCCCATTTCCATCAGATACATTTCCTGCAGAAAAACCTTTAGACCTGTAGAGTTAAATAGATGAGACTCCCTGGCTGGCATTCCAGACACAGCGCTATTAAATGGCATCACTTCAACTGCTGTGGCTATTCAGATACTGCTGCGGTGCTGTTTTGAGGCTGGTAGCTCGAGCGTCATGCAGCCGAGCATCTCATTGAAAAGTCACCTCTGCCTTCCCTATACAATCAATTCCTTGGCAGTGTTGGGCGGACGGGGGAGGGGGTGTGTTCTGAAGTTCTTATGGGCCACACAGTTCTTGCTGTAAAGGTTTCTCATCAGCTGTGGAAGGACGAGAATCCCAAAGACACACTCTCCATTTACAGTTGCAGGCAGTGATTTTTAATGTGTTAATATGTCATTTCAGCAGTTATTTAAAGGACTGTGCACCACCTCTGCCGCTGTGACCTCAGGTGACGTAGGCGAGCTTTAGAGTAACCTTGTCCAAAAAGGCAATGGAATGGGACAGTCGATAGAGGCAGCAGCAACTTAATGGTCCATGTGGATCTGGGTGGCACCATGGGCAATTTTAGCACCTGGTGACAAATCCATCCCCATCAGGGATAAATGCTGAGAGATGGGTTTAGGCCATATTGGCCTCATTCCTAGTGGGCACGGACCACAGCATCAAATGGTCCTCAATTCAGCACTTAATTGGCTCAAACAGGCTACAGGATTGGTTGATGTGGGACTAGTAATCCAGAGGCGTGAGTTCAAATCCCACCATGGCAGTTGGGAAATTTAAATTCAGTTGAATCAGGCATGAAAATGTAGTATCAGTAGTGGTAGCCATGAGACAACCGGATTGTCATATAAAAAATCTGGTTCACTAATGTTCCTTAGGAAAGGAAACCTGCCATGCTTAACTGGTCTGGCCTATATGTAACTTCAGACCTGCAGAAATGTAGTTGACTCTAAAATGGCCTATCAAGGCACTGAATTCATCAAGGTGGCTCTCCACCACAATTATGGATGCGCAACAACCACATGCCACGAATGATAAATTTAAAAATAATAAACCTCAGGTCAAGATTTCCATTCTTGATGGCTATCCAATCACTCTTCTGGACAAGATACATGTCTGGACATCAAGTGATGTCAGAATCAAAGTCAGCTGTGATACCAGCCACAGTTGAATAGCCTATCTAGCTATACATGAGGATTGGCCTCCTTGGTGAAATACTAAAAGCCTCACATAACCATAGTCACCAAGTCATCATCATCGTAAGAGAAATGGAGGAAACTGAGGATTCAAAAAAAAAGTAGAATGTTTAACTTCACAGATAAGAAGTGATAGAAGAATGGTATTCAGAGGAATGGAACAGCTTGAAAAGAGATGTACATGACTGACAGAGTTTTGGTGTAGAATAGATTATGATTGTTTAAGTAAACTGGGCTGGATGTGAATCCTGAGGCATGAGGACAACATGCTATCTTATTGGACCAACGATTCCCGTATATTGATTTAGAAAGTAAAGGATGCTGTAGCCAACTGCTTCCTAAAAGCTACACATCCCTTTATAGTGCCACAGATCTGATCTCAGTAACTGAACAGTCACACCCTCCCTCCACATTAGCGCTGGCCGCTGACAAAACTTTAAATAATAAGGTGAAAGTGCAGGTGGGCAACCAGGTTGCTCTAAACTCCAACCCGCTTTTTTGGCATTTTTTCTGTCACAGATCAATCCTCCAGACTACCTAGCTCAGGCCCCAGCCAGGCTGACAGACAGCCATAGTAAGTGACATTTTTGTCATCTTCCTCAGAGCTCTACATTGGAAATAGCTGCTTCAAACAAACAATCAACAGACAGAGCAATGACCACACCACCATTGGGAACCAGGCGCAACTAGAACAGCTGGAAGGAAAAGCTCAGGATGACCACTCAGCCGACTGAATAGAACGAGCATCATGAACAGCAGAGTGCCAAACAGAATCAATCAGTCACACAGCCCTGGAGTAAAGGCTTGGGATGGCTTTCTCAGGTGTGAAAAAAATTACAAAGACAACATGGAGTGTCGACATGGAATCCAGCTCCCGGCACCTCCCTTTAAAGAGCAGAAGCTGCAGTTCTTTGAATTAATGAACCAAGCCTTCTGAATCTTTGTTGGTTGCTTCTGGAGAACATCGGCTCACCCAACAGCCATGCATATAAGGAGTCTCTGGAGATGCAGGAGGGCTGGCACCTGCTGATGAGTACTTCATGAAGAACCCATGGGAGATGGAAGCCAGCCAGAAAGAAGGGCCCTTTTCATTAGTGACGATGTTTGCCGCCTAGAAACTGAGAAACCTCCTGTGGCATTCCCCAATGGCAAAAAAATGATGATGAAAATAAGAGTCTGTAGGGCTTGATGATGCCCAGCCAGCCTCACAGTCAAACAGCTGGAGACATTTTTCAAGTGTGTTGTGGCCTTCATGTTTTGAGTACAACAAAACATGGACTTTCCTAATCTTGAGGGACCAGCCGCATTCAACGGCATCAAGACAGACCATCCAGCTCTACTTGGGGGTTGGTGCGGAGAAGCTCCCTGCTGACTCTTATTTTCATTTTACCATCAGGGAATGCCACTGGAGGTTTCTTAGTTCCAGGTGGCAAGCATCTGTTATCATTGAAAGGGGTTCTTCTTTCTGGCTGGTTTCCATCTCCCAAGGGTCCTCAAAAGTACTTGTCAGCACTTCTGCATCTCCAGAGGCTGCAGGTCTGAACGGCTGTTTGGTAAGCAGATCGTTTCCAGAAAAGATAACATTTGCAAATTGTGGAATTCTTGGAGAAATTCTACTTGAACAAAAGCAGCACAGCATAAAATGGCAGCTACTGCCAATAAGACATGACGATCTAGAAAACGGTGTGTGATTAAACTCATATAGGCCTGGCCAGGGAAAGTCCTGGCATAAGAGAATCCAGCATAATGTTGGAGGATCAGGTGCACAAACCTAGAGCTAGCACTTGGGATTTACCAGCGAAAGGGAATACCCATGGTTTGTAGAGGGACGCAAATGAAGACAGATGAGAGATTGTGGGATATTTTCTTCAGTAAATCCAGATGAGACATCCTTTCATATTATGGACTTTTCCCCTATGGCACAATAGTCAAAAGGAACACTGCTCCATTGGACTGCGACCTGTAAATCTGACACAGTTAGCTGTGACAGATCTGATGAGCCAGTGAATCCATTCCAAAGTCTGTGTATTTCAGTGATATACAGCACTGTGCCACATGTAGGACACCTTTTAAAACAGCTCCTCTCAGTACATCTAGCATTCATCTGTGAATGTGCTGTTACGTTATGTTTCTTCTCTCGCTTCTCTTCCAACCTGCATACAGTTGCACAATAAAGTGATAAATTTCTGCAATGGTCTTATGGATAGGGTGTTTTTTATTTGTTCATAGGATGTGGGCATCGCTGGCTAGGCAAGCATTTATTGCCCATCCCTAATTGCCCTAGAAAAGGTGGTGGTGAGCTAACCCTTGAACTGCTGCAGTCCTTAGGGTGTAAGCACACCAACAGTGCTGTTAGGACGGGATTTTGACCCAGTGACAGTGAAGGAACGGCGATATAATTCCAAGTCAGGATGGTGTGTGGCTTGGAGGAGAACTTGCAGGTGGTGGTGTTCCCATGCATCTGCTGCCCTTGTCCTTATAGGTGTTGAGGTCTTGTGTTTGGAAGGTGCTGTCGAAGGAGCCTTGGTGAGTTGCTGCAGTGCATCTTGTAGATGGTACACACTGCTGCCACTATACGTCAGTGGCGAAGGGAGTGAATTCTGGAGGTGGTGGATGGGGTGCCAATCTAGCGAGCTACTTTATCCTGGATGGTGTTGAGCTTCTTGAGTGTTGTTGGAGCGGCACCCATCGAGCAAGTGGAGAGTATTCCATCACACTCCTGACTTGTGCCTTGTAGATGGTGGACAGGCTTTGGGGAGTCAGGAGGTGAGTTACTCGCCACAAAATTCCTAGCCTCTGACCTGTTCTTGTAGCCACAGTATTTATGTGGCTGGTCCGGTTCAGTTTCTGGTCAATGGTAACCCCCAGGATGTTGATGGTGGGGGATTCAGCAATGGTAATGCCATTGAACATCAAGGGGAGATGGTTAGATTCTCTCTTGTTTGAGATGGTCATTGTTGGCACTTGTGTGCTGCGAATGTAACTTGCCACTTATCAGCCCAAGACTGGATATTGTCCAGGTTTTGCTGCATCTGGACACGGACAGCTTCAGTATCTGAGGAGTTGCAAATGGTGCTGAACATCAGCGAACATCTACACGTCTGACCTCATAATGGAGGGAAGGTCATTGATGAAGCTGAAGATGGTTGGGCCTAGGACACTACCCTGAGGAACTCCTGTAGTGATGTCCTGGAACTGAGATGATAGGCCTCCAACAACCACAGCCATCTTCCTTTGTGTTAGGTATGATTCCACCCAGCGGAGAGTTTTCTCCGATTGCCATTGACTCCAGTTTTTCCAGGGCTCCTTGATGCCATACTCGGACAAATACTGCCTTGAAGTCAAAGGCCATCACTCTCTCCTTACCTCTGGAGTTCAGCTCTATTGTCCATGTTTGGACCAAGGCTGTAATGAGGTCAGGAGCTGAGTGGCCCTGGCGAAATCCAAACTGAGTGTCAGCGAGCAAGTTATTGCTGAGTAGGTGCAGCTTAATTGCACTTGACAGTAGAGGCAAAAAGACTGGACTCATTGAGGATACAGTTAGATGCTGAGGTAGGGATGTACAGAGAGGCAAGGTAGATGGGTCAAATAAGTTGACTCATCTACATTTACCTTTGTGATCCCTCTACACGTTGCCCAAATTGCTGCCCTTCACATGTAAGGCAATACAATGAATATCCCAATTTCTATCTCCACTGCAACATTTCTTCTTTCTCTTTATATTAGGGAGATGTAAAAGATTCCATGGCACTACTACAAAGAAGAGCAGGGGTTTTCCCTCCAGTGTCCTGGCCAATATTTATCTCTCAATCAGCATCATGAAAAAACAGATTATCTGGTTGTTATCACATTGCTGTTTGTGGGAGCTTGCTGTGCACAAATTGGCTGCCACCTTTCCTACATTACAACAGTGACTACACTTCAAAAAATATCGAATTAGCTGTAAAGTAAGTCCTGAGGTTGCGAAATGTGCTACATCAATGAAAGTCTTTTTTCTAAACGTTTTTCATGCATTAAAATGGAGTCATTATTTCTTCTCCTATTTGAAACTGTGGAACTCATCACCTCCCTCAGTCTTCTCTTCGTCCTGAAACCCAAACTTGGCATCATTATTTTGTGCTTCACCTCATCTCCTACCCTGCTCTGTTGCCCTTGGTGGTGTCTTGCAGACTGGGCCCGAGCCCTTCACCTGGCCATCTAAATTTAAAGCAATCCACAAGATTCCGGCTTTATTATCCAGTAATTGCAGAATGGTATTTATTTTATTATGGTGTAAGTACTACAATCTGCTCAGTGAGACACTGAAATCCATCAGGGAAAGCTCATTGGACACTGAGGTAATGAGTTGGGATTAGAGCAGATAATCCTGGTTTTCTGACACAGAGGTCAGGGGCTAAAGGACTTTACATTACCATTTGGAAGGAAGCATATTAGGTCAGCAGTATTCAACATTGAAAAATTGTTTTTCTGCTTAAAAGATTTAGGAAAAATAAATCACATTGCCAGTTTATCAAATGTAAGCACGAACTACACAAATATGAAATCTTATTCAGCAAGGGATAATTGAAACAAAATTAGGATATATGACTAAAATGTCCTAATATTTCCTGGAAAATCCAAGATTCACTCTCAAGAATCTTCAGGGTGGGTGGTGTACCCAATTTTACCCACAGCTTTCCGGGAAGGGGTTAAAGGGGAAGAAAGGGGATAAATACTGGTCTTTGTCTATCCTACCCTGAGCCACGACTGTCACCTAATCTGATGATACTAGGTGGCTCACAAAGGAAAATACCAGTGCAGTCCTAATGGCCTATTTCTGACTTGTATCTTTGTAGACAAGGAAGGAGTGATTAAGTGATGCAAGCTTAGGTTTTAAAAGCCTGAGGAGTGTAAAAAGCAGAAAATGCTAAGATAAGAAATTCCACAGTTTTGAGATCCCAGCCAATCTTGGTTTTGTAGTACGCAATATGTGCTAACACTGCTCTTTCCTGACACATGGGTCTCATGAAGACATTGGAAGGTCTCATTTCTTAAAACTGGATGTTTACCAGAAAATGCAATGTGGATTAAGGTCTGGGAGAAAGCTTCCAGACTCGATTCAATTGGTCAATGAAGGGACGGCGAGACTTTCAAAGACAACTCCCTCCTACCATCATCAACATCTATATATAAATTTCACTATCCAAATGAAGCCAAATCACAGTCACCAATGGATCAGCCACCTGGAACCACTGTCATGTCTCTCAACCACAACAAATGGCAGCATTTGGCTTTCCTGATGAAATGTTTGGTGGTGTGCCACTACCTTCCCTATCTGGATGGCTCCCAACAATTCCTACAGAACCAGCATTAACTCACCATTCCCTTCAAAGAGCCCAGATTCAACTGAATGTTAATAGCACGGTACATGAATGGCTATCACACTGGTTATTTGCTGAATTTTTATCTTTCAAGGAGGGAATTTGTGCAGTGGATTAAGTTTTTAAAAAGTCACAGTTAAAATCTACCTCTTTGACCAAGCTTTGGTTACCTTTGCTAAAATCTCGATGCGGCTTTGTCTCAACTTTTGTCTGATAACCCTCCTGTGGAACGCCTCAGGTCCTTTTTACTACATCAAAGGCATTAGATGTATACAAGTTGCTGTTTTTGTTAATTCATTAAGCCGTTAGTACATATTTGGAGATCCTTTGGGACGATTGAATATTTTTATACTGAATAGTGAATAAAAAAAACTTCTGTTGAACCAACAAAAAGAGAAAGAAGGTGCCTGTGCATTGAGGATGGGAAAGACACCATGGACAATGTACTTTAATCTTTAAATTTAAAAGTAGAGTCCATGATCACAGTGGGAGGAACATCGTTCATGGGAAACCTCTGAACTGGTTACATTAAAACGCATATTTGCGTTTGTTACTCATTGCACACAGAAAATCACATTTATTGTTTGTCATGTGGGTCTGTCAAGTGATATTTTTGGGGGAAGGGAGGATGTAACAATACAGCCTGTTTTCAAATGCTTTTAGAATGGAGATAGGCCATCTGTAGCAAGGTAAAGGTATCAAGGGATATGGGGCAAAGGCAGGTAAATGGAGTTGAGGTGCAGATCACCCATGGCCTAATTGAATGCTGGAGCAGGTACAAGGGGCTGAATGGTCTAGTCCTGTGATGACTGGAAGAGCCCAAGTGGTGTATCTTAGGAAAATTGACTCATTCCTGTAGATTGCCTTTGAAATACCAAGAGGAGCAATGTCCTGTTAAAATGGTTATGCACTGATGGCACTTTCTGAGGAACTTTGTTCATCAATTATTTCAGGACTGACAGCACTCCTGCTACTTAATACCAAGACTTCAAAATTTTTCTCTTAGTGGTGGAACAGTTGAATTCTACCCTCCATCCCCATCACCCACCCACCGTATACCGACCAGTTTGTAATGCAACTCTTTAGGCCAGATTTGTTTCTCCTGTCTGTATTGAGTGAGCTGTTCTCAGCTGGGGCATGAGTCACAACACTACAGTTGGTCACAGAGTTACTGTGTTAGCGAGGGGTGGGATCACACGCAACGATCCCCGCTGCAAGCTGCATTCCATAAATAGTGAGGTCGAATAGGACATGGGCTCAGCTACGATGCTGCCCTCTCTGCCCCTGGACTGATGCATGATGTTTGGGCTCGCTCATGCCGAATGCTCATTTGGGCGAAGTTCTCCAGAAAGAAACACTGCCTTCAGGAGTGGGGAGGAGAGCAGAAGTTTGAAACATTGGAATGGGGCTAGGGGAAAAGAGTGGAGCAGCACTCCCTTCAAACATCCTCTCACCATGCTCTCTAAACACCATTCTAAAAGCAGCAAGCAGGCCTGATGCCCAGTTTCCCAGACCATGTCTGACACCATCATGGAATAATCTCACTATTATGTCTTGGCTAAATAGAAGAGAGGGGAGGGGAGAGAAAGAGAGAGAGAAAAGCATGTCCTGTCCCCACAACATTTACTTTAGTATAAAAATTGTGTTTCAAATTTTAATATGAAATTCTGCATTTCAGAAAGGTCACATTCTGAATTTTAGAAAGCAAAATCCAAAGTGGAATTATAGTGGAATACTGATCGGACCCATAAAAGGCTTTCCAATAAATCTTCAGCTGGAATCAGAGATTGTAGACGGTTCAGATTAAAAATAACCAATTTGCAAACCTTTGTGCTGCAACCTATTTAATCATTCATCCAGCAACTCAAATCGAAAACTGGGCTTCTCCTGGAAGTGATTAGACTTCTAATATGAGCTACTGCTCCAGCTGGCACCCGGCAGCTGCCACGGACTACATTTAAAGTGCTGTCCATTTGACTTATCCTTAAAAAAGAAACGGGAAGACGTGAATAACTGAGGAAACTTTCTTTTAACTTTTATTGAAGTGCTGGTCTCCCGTGCCGTTGCTCACACTAAGTGTGATGATAAGGAAGGCTCTACTATAGAACGCACCAATATATTATTCATTAAAGCCACAAAGTCTGACTGGTGTAAATCCAGAGATCAACTGAAAGTTAATTGCTGTTGGTGAGGGGAATCGTGGATTGGCAGATGCTTGTAAATATCTGGTTTTCCTTCTCTTTTAGGAACTTTTGACATTCTGAGATGCAATGTCTGGAGTGTGATGGACATGATAGAGAGATCGATAGACTAGAATGGAAAGCAACAACGAAAGGTTTAGTCCATTGGAATTCAACAGAAAGGGAGCAGGTTAGTCCATTCAAATCCTACAGAAGTGGGAGCGATCAGGAAATGCCACTGAAATATTGTTTCCCTCAACAGAATTTCCTCTGGTCCTCTCTGGAAAATGCGATTCGTGTTGAGGTACAGTTTTCAGGCATTTCTTGTGGCTCCCTACAATCATGTTTAGGGGAGATGGTGGCATAGTGGTAATGTCACTGAGCTAATAATCCAGAGGCCCAGGCTAATGCCTTAGGGACATGGGTTCAAATCCTACTCCAGCAGCTGGTGGAATTTAAATTCAATTACTTAATAAAAATCTGGAATTGAAAGCTAGTCTCAGTAATAGTGCCATGAAACTATCGATTGTTGTAAAAACTCATCTGTTCACTAATGCCCTTTAGGGAAGGAAATCTGCTGTCCTTACCTGGTCTGGCCTACATGTGACTCCAGACCCACAGTAATGTGGTTGACTCTTAGCTGCCCTATGAAAAGGTCTGGCAAGCCACTCAGTCGTCAAGGGTAATTAGGGATGGGCAACAAATGCAGGCCTAGCCAGCGACGCCCATATCCCATGGAAGAATAAAAAAAAAATTGTGCGACCATTTTGTGCACAGAAGCCTGAACTGAAAGCATTGTTGGTTGGTTATTTGGCTGTGGAGGTAATTTCCCCCCAATTATTACGTAACATAAATCAGAAGCAAAGAGGGAGTGGATTTTGCCCCCTTCCTCTTCCAGGCAATTACAGCCTCCTGATCACCGCCTGACTCAACACAGATCAGGAATGAAGCCTTCATGACCTGCACGCACAGCACTACCTCAACAAGGGTACTTGGCCAAGAGCAGAGAGAACAGTCCGTTGGGATGCTGTAACAGCACTGAATCTGCAGCAGTGGTTCCACTGAAACTCATCACTTAGGACTGGAAAGCACTTCACTTACTTTTTGAAAAGGAACAGATTACCTCCGTCAATCAACATCACCAAAACAAATGATCTGGTCATTATCATATTGCTCTTTGTGGGAGCTTGCTGTGCCCCTATTGGCTGCCAGATTTCCGACATTATAACAGGGACTACACTTCAAAAGTACTGCATTAGAATGTTTGCGGCCGTCCTGAGGTCATTAAAAGTTGAACATAAATGTATTTTTCTTTCTGTTACTCTTTCATTCCTTCCTTTTATTCCGTTCCTCATTTTGTTCAATGTGTGCACCTCACTCTTTGTCTCTATCCCTCTAAATTTCTTTCTATTCCTCCAAGTTTCTTACTGTCTCTTTCTGAAAATACTCATTTTGAACACAATAAAAACAAAATTAGCTCTGCTGTCTCAAAATCCGAGTTGCTACAGTTCTGGAATAATAATTGAAAAACTCCTTCATGCTTTATTGAAAAGTACTTGTTCTTTCATCAGTCACTTTGCCCAGGAAAATAGAAAAAGAAATTTAATACTGAAGTTCCTCTCAAGTGATGGAAGATCTGTGTGGGAGCTGGAAATAAGATGCAGAAAGATTCCCAACGGCTGAACATGGCCTACATTTTGTTCCTTCCTCTCTGATCTCCGCCGTCCACCCTCCCACCTCAACACACCCCTGAAGGCTGTGAATCGTGTTAGGGGACATCTGGGCTAGGATGATGCTCAATTACCTCACCCAAAAGACCATTCTATGTGAGTTATGTGTGAGTCAGTCAGTCGACAATATAACCGTGTTGAATCATAGAATGCTACTGCACAGAATGAAGCTGTTCATCCAGTTATGTCTGCTGGCTCTTTGTAACATTGGTCAACGGAACGCAACCTTAACACCCACACATTGTCATCCATGAAGAAACAATCATTGACCAAGGGCAGGAGCCCAGGCTATTCCCACAACCCCCCCAACAAGAACATATCGGCAGAGGGCAACTGCAGTCTCCCTAATGCCACCCAAACTATGACTGACAGACCAAGAACTAAACCTGGGCCTTTATTGTGCGACATTGTGTTCACCAAAAAGCTGTTGGAAACTCCTAATATTGCTTAGCTACATTTGGTATCGCTTTAATAACATTGACTCCTGAAGTGTCAGCTGTGGCTCAGTTTGTCGCATTCTCACCTCACAGTCAGATTGTCAGTTCAAGCCCCACTCCAGAGCACAAAATCTTGGCTGACACTCCAGTGTGGTATTGAGGAAATGCTGCACTGTCAGAGGTGCCATTTTTCAGATGAGTCTTTAAACCGAGGTCCCGTTTGCTCTCTTGGGTGGATGAGAAAGATCTCAAGGCACAATTCTGAAATAAAGCAGGTGGGTATTGTTATGGTCAAGTGAAGAGGGGTCAAAGGGCTTTCCTCTTTTCCCTCTCCTTGTTAGACCACAATAGGTTTAATTCTTTCTTAAAGTGGATGTACTGGTCAATTCAGTAGGTGTTTGATTACTTACTTGCTATGATCATAACAAGAACCAATAGGACAGGTTTTCTTGAGTTTAACAAAGAAAGAGGTTAACTTTATAGCACCTAAACTGAACTAATGAAAATAATAAACTACGTGCCAATGTTCACACACACACACACACACACACAGGTTACAGATTGGGCAGAGGTAAATTGGTTGAGTTAGAATCCATAGAAAAAAGGTATACAGTCTGTGACGTTTGGAGATTCAGCTGGCTTCTAGCTCAATTTAGTGGTCCTGAGGCTTTTAGTTTGAAGAAATAGATGACAGCTTTGGTGAGTCTCTTGGAGATAGCAATGCGGATGATTTCCTCCAACGGGGTTTCTGATTGTAGCCGTGGTCAGTCAACAAGCAGGATTTGAAGGCTTTCAAGCTGGAATGTAGAGAGAGAGAGACAGGCAGACAGACACACATAGACAGAGAGAGAGAGACAGACTGAGAGAGAGAGAGAGAAAAAGGGAGAGAGAGACAAAGGGAGAGAGACCCCCACTTAGGGTCTGCTCATGTCAGAGTCCAGTTGCTTCTCTTCTGCTGCAGAGAAAACACTCACTTAAAACCACAGATGGGAGGGGCTTGTCACAAGACAGTTGCTCAGTCAATCAAACATAGCAGTTAGCAGTATCTCTCTCTTGCTAAAAGAACAAGCAGTTCCTTTAAACTTTCTGGGTCTTGGCTGTTGCTGGGATAATAGCAGACATTTCATCTCTCTCCTCACAAACATTGCAGTGTAGGATACAGTGTTGCAAATTAGATGATCAACTTAAGCTGAAAGGATGGCTTTGCTGGCAGCTTGTCTTTTTAAAATGTCTTTTAAAAAAATATAAATTCAGATCTCCAGTCAGTAGATTAAAGAAAATTATCATTCAACATAACACACTGGTGTAACAGATTCTCTCAACCAACATCACTCCAAACAGATTATGTGGTCATTTTCTCTTTGCAGTTGATGGATCTATCTGTGCACAAATTAGCTGCCATGTTTACCTACAGTACAACAGTGACAACTCTCAAAAATATTTAATTGGCTGTGATGCACTTTGGAATATCTTGAGATTGTGAAAGGTGCTATATAAATGCAAGCCTCTTTTTGTTCTGAAAAGTAAAAAAAAAAAATCTGAAAATACACAGCAGATCACGGAGTATCTGAAAAGATGTGGCCTAGGTTTTAGGTGCGATCTAATTCCTGTGAAGGGGTCACGCAACCCAAGCTCGCTTTTAGATGCTGACTGACCTATGGTGTACCCAAAGGCATTTTGCGCAATTTTTAAATTTCAAGTGGCCAGCGTCTGCAGTTTGCCCTCAAACATTGCAATGTTCCCTTGTGATGCAAAAAGCAGTCACCTCTAGCAACCTACCTCTTGAATGCATTAAGGATAATCAATCAAAAACTTCCAGCTACAGCAGAGAATGAAGCAAAACAGCACATGGCTCCTGACCACAGTTCAATTCTACCCTTCAGGGGAATGGAGCATTCCATTCTGTAGCCTGGATCCAGTATGCAGTACAAACAAACTTGGTGTTCAAGGTTGGCCTTCATTCAGCACCACATGTTTTGAGAAATCTGTTGAACCGAGGGTTCTCATTTGCGAGCACAGAGCTGCAGAAGCTAATGACCGGTTTGGAATTGGAAGACAGGCGCATTCCCAGATTCCCAGAGCGAGGAAGCCAACAAGATAAACCCAAGCTTAACACCCTCTCTGCACTAATGCTTGGTCTTTCGCCACACCATTAACATACCACTTGCCTTTGCTCCATGACCTTCTTGCCAGTTATTCTCTGTGACCCTCTGTCCGATCAACATCTTCCATTTTGTTATCTTTTGCCCCACCCCCGCTTTATTTGCTCAAAACCTATTACATTTCTAATATTTGCCAGTTCTGATGAAGGGTCACTGACCTGAAACGTTAACTCTGCTTCTCTCTCCACAGATGCTGCCAGACCTGCTGAGTATTTCCAGCATTTTTTGTTTTTATTTTAGATTTCCAGCATCTGCAGTATTTTGCTTTTATTTAATTAAGAGTGCGGAAGGACCCTGGTCTTGACAGGTTGAAGAGGCCAACGTGCTGATCCACACACATTTCTTCCTTCCTCTATCTTCACTGTGTTCACATCAATCCTCCTTTAGTCCATTCTAAAATCTCAAAACTATGGAATTCCTTCCTCTTCTTCTTGAGTGTCAGCTTGGCTAAGATGGCAGCACTTCTGCCCCCTAGTCAGAAATCTGCAGGTTCAAGCCCCACTCCAGATCTTCAGTACATACTCTAGGCTGCTATTTCAGTGCTACGCTGTCGGAGGGCTGCACTGTTGGAGACGCTGCCTTTTGGAGAGACATTAAACTAGGGTCCGGTGCATCTGTTCAGAGGGATGTGAAAGATTCCATGGCACTATTTCAGGAGTTCATCTGGTTAATATTCAGCCTTCAATCAACATAAGAGCAGATTAATCTCATTGCTTGTGGGATCTTGCTATGCACAAAATGGCTGCCACATTTATCTAAAAAAAGGTAACTACACTTCAAATTGACTGCAACGAAGTTGGAATGCTAGGAGGATGTGAAAGGTGCTTTCTAAAACCAAGTATCTCCTCCCTCAATCTCTCCCTTTCTCCTACAATTCCAGTACAGTACTGAGGGCAGGCTACATTGTCGGAGGTGCCATCTTTCGGATGAGATGTTAAACCAGAGTGGAAATAAAAGATCTAAGTACTATTTTGAAGAGCAGCAGGAGAGTTATCCCCGACCTCCTGGCCAATATTTATTCCTCAATCAACATCACAAAAGAACAGATTATCTGGTCATTATCGCATTGCCGTTAGTGGGAGTTTGTGCTGTGTGCAAAATTGTCTGCCGTTTTTCCCACATTACAACAGTGACTACACTTCAAAAGTGCTTCATTGGCTGTAAAGCACTTTGAGACATCCCATGGTTGCAAAAAGTGCTATATAAATGCAAGTCTTTCTTTGACGATCGACAGCCTTTTCAAACTTAAGCTGGTCATCTCACCACTGTTAGTCTATTTGTATTACCTTTCCTCATGATTCTTTTCAACTGTGGTGATGCTTCCCATGGTGGGCCTTGGGCTTCAATAGTGGAATAAGTGGCACCTGGGCTAGTGATTGCACTAAGCCACTAGACTGAGCTGCAGTCTTCAGCATAAAAGCATTTCTGCTACCAAGAGAAGACAACCTTCGATTACAAAGGATCCCTCTAAATAACTGGCTGGCTCATAAAGGTCATGCTAATGTAACACAGTTGATCCCTCAGCAGAAGTACAGGATTACCTAAAACAAAAAGCCAAATGCAAATCATCGTCGGTGCTTTGATGAGTTCCTGTTGCATTTCCAGGTACTGAAATAAAACTGATACGCAAACATCTCAAAATAACAGGTGTGCAATCACGGGATTTTACTCACCGTCAATTTTCAACTTAACAGTTTTATTTAGATATTTTGGCACTTGTCAGTGCTGTGGGAACATGGTGTTTTGCCATCTTCTCCAATTCCCAGGTGAGGTTCGGCACAGCTTCCAAAATGCAGCATAGCCATCAGTCTCAAAACAGCATTCTCTACTGGACTCGTGTAATCCACACCCATGTGGGCTAGTCCCATGGGACTGCCACAGCAAAATGTGCAGAATTACAAGCACTTCCATATAATCATAGTCACTACAGGCAGTATAAAGCTAGGCTGCCCAAACTCGAAGACAAAAAGTGACAGCAAGAGCGAGCGAGCAAAGGGGAGAAGGAATAGATAGTTAGATGAGGCAGACTCAAGGAGAGAGATAATGAGAAAGTGAGAGATGACAGAAACATGAGTGAGTCAAACGAACACACACACACTCAAAAAAGCCAGAGAGTTTCATGCTCATCAGCAAAGCTGCATTTAAGTCCAGCTCCTCAGGCTGAAAGGAAAGTGATGTCTTCCCACTTCTTTTTAAAATTCAATTCAATTATAATCTTCTCCGGCTGCTTCGGTCCTCCCCAGTCTGCGCTATACCATAAAGCACATACAAAAGGTACTGATCCCAGGCTCTGAGTAACCAGTGCGAGAAAATGCATAAGAGGAGCTGGCCTTATCCTCTAATGTGTTCCCTCCCCCGTAGTGAAGCAGCCAGCTTCTCATCACCATCTGACAGCAGGCCTAAAGCCATGACAGTACGAGGAACCAGAGAGACCCTACCTACTGCACCTCCAACCCTCTCAAACAGAGGCTTGAACACGGTCTTGTGGATGTTACCACTTGTGGGGGAAATGAAATCTGGGGGTTATAAATATAAGCTAGTCACCAATAAGTCCAACAGGGAATTCAGGAGAGCATTTTTTTCACCAGGAGAGTGGTTAGAATGTAGAACTCATGGTAGTTGGTAGTTGAGGCCAATAGCATAGATGGGCATAAGGGGAAGACAGTATAAGCACGAGGGAGAAAGGAACAGAAAGTATGCTTGATGGGGTGAGATGAAGTAGAGTGGGATGAGACTTACATGGAGCATAGAGAAGTTCGGCCGAATGGCCTGTTTCTGTGCTGCAATGTCACAGCTCTTCTTTTCCTACACTCATTATGCAGGTTTCTTTCTTTTCTCCCCCTTGGTCTTTGTTGCTCTTTCAGCACTTTAGTTCATGGTCCCATGGAATTGAGAATTAATTGAGTCTGGGATAATGAGTAACTGGAGTCTTGGTACTCTTGCAACCCTCAAGTATCGCTGAGCTGATGCCATTGGGTTGTCTGTACTGCTGGGCCTGTTACTGTTTGCTTGACAGAGTGACAGACGGCAACACGATAGCAGCACAGAGGATGTTCCAATGGGTATTTGATCCTTATTAAGCGGATTAATGAGGTTTATTCTTTATATGTCAGCAGCTGAATATTTGGAAATAAATGATATTTATCTTAATAGAAGCATAAAGCAACAGGAGCTTGTGCACAATAAAGAACAGCGTCAGAATCAGTTCTAATGGGGATCCGATAAAGTCTGTGCTTGCAGTCAATGAGCACCATCAGCAGAAGTGGAGAGGCTGCTGTGTACACACCAGGTTAGGAAGCAGCCCATTAACTATTGAGGCTAAGTTGCGTAGACTTTAACCATGACTGGTATCAACAAGAGCCTCTTAAGTTGTTAGAGGCTCCATCTTCTCATTTCAGACCAGCAAAGGTATAACAAAAGTATGCAACAGATACACAATGGCACCTGTGACCCTCCATTTCTGGTCAAGAAAAGAATAGGTCAAGTATTTTAACACAAATGTTCAGTGAAGCCTGAATGACTACATTGGAGGGCCTGCTCCAGACTGAACAGGTCTAGATAATGTCATGGTGCAAAGTTATTACAGACTGTTCCAGGAACTATATCCATCTATATAAATAAACACTTACAATGCAATATTATAAGCTTTTTTAAAATTGAGAGTACCTCCAAACCTTCTTAATAGGAATATGGAAATAGCAAGTAGACCATTCAGCCCCTTGAGCCTGTCCGCCATCCAATTAGGTCATGGCTGATCTGTACCTCAACTCCAATTTGCTCTCCTTTGATCAGTGTCCCTTGGTACCATTACCCAACAAAAATCTATTGATAACAGTCTTGGAAATTTCAATTGTGCCAGCATCTACAGCCTTTTGGGAGAGTAAGTTCAAGATTTCCATTGCTCCTTGTATGAAGAAGGGTTTCCTGACTTCACACTTAAACAGCCTAGCTCTAATCTAGCACCCCTGTGTTCGCTGACCTACATTAGCTCCAGGGCAAGCAATGGCTTGATTTTAAAATTCTAATTCTTGCATTAAAATCCCTCCATGGCCTCGCCTCTCCCTATCTCTGCAATCTCCTCCAGCCCCACAACCCTCTGAGATATCTGCACTCATCTAATTGCGTTCTCTTGAGAGCATCCCCAATTTTAATTACTCTACCATTGGTGGCTGTGCCTTCAGCTGCCGAGGCCCTAAGCTCTGGAATGCCCTCCCTACACCTTTCTGCCTCTACACCTCAATTTCCTCCTTAAAGGTGCTCCTTAACGTTTTTGGTCATTTGTCCCAATATTTCCTTATGTGGCTCAGTGTCATATTTTGTTTTATAATGCTTCTGTGAAGCGCCTTGGGATGTTTTATGATGTTATTTAAGGCACTATATAAATATTAGTTTTTGTAATACTAAGATTTCGCCCCCTGTTCCGGATTCCTCCACCAGAGGGGAAGGTTTCTCAAATCCCTATCAATACCTGAAATCATTTTAAAGATCTTGATTCGATCGATCTTCAACTCAAAGTAATACAAACCAGCTTTATGCAACCTGTTGTCATAATTTAACTCTTTAAGCCTGGATTATCGCTGAAGTAAATCTGCTCTGTACGTCCTCCAAGGCCAATACATTTTCCCTAAGGTTCGGAGCCCCAAACTGGACACAATACTCCAGATGGGGTCTGAGCAAAGCTCTGTACAAATGAAGCATCATTTCCTCACTTTTAAATTTCAATCCCTTTGAGGTCGAGGTCAAAGTCAAGATTGAGGTCAAGGTCAACATTCGATTAACCCTTTTTGATTGCTTTTTGCACCTGTGCTCTAGCTTTTCACTACATACAGTTTGCGAATGCCCCAATTGAAACACTCATCATAGAGGTATACAACAACAAATGTTTACTAGGTGTTCACCATATCTGTGTTTGTTTCTTGCTACAATATTCCAGAACCAATCCCAGAGCTCTAAACTATGGGAGGACTACTGTCCACACTTTTGTTATTTTACAGCTGCTTTAATATTGCAATTTGGGTCAGAGGCACATTGCACTATGCTCTCACATTTACCCTTGTATTGTGCAGTTGGTTTTTCAGTGGCCCTGCGCAGGGACTAATTCTGTGTGCTTGCAGACTGACTGTGGCACCTTGGTCAGTGTAAATGTTGGAAGTAGTGATGGCATGAGGTTGCAGCATCGTGACACCAGAGAGAGAACACCGGCGCACATGGCACCATAATGGCAAGCACCACAGCTTCATCATCAAAGCGCTGTGCAGGGACTACATTTATCCAGCTCCACAAAGACTGGAGGCAGTCGTGATCACCCAGCTTCCTGGATGCCGGTCACGCCCAGTGGCTGCTTAAGGAGATGGGGTGATAACAGATCGACATAACAGCAGCTTACAACCCTGGCGTCCGAACTCCAGCATTTGGTTCACCATTCCCGAAGGAGGCCTGCGACATAGCAAGTGTCCTTGCTGTCCACCCACAAGGCAGATTAGATTTATATACAGTGCAGATCCACTGGAAACAAGTTCCAACTGCTGCATGGACTCTTAAGAGAATTATTTGACTTTGCCAAGAGCTGATTTGAACAAAAGGACCCTGCAGTGAGGGAACATTCAATTTAAAATTCACAAAAACTATCCAGCTTTTGTCACAATGTTAACCACTGAAGCTGCCTTAATAGAAAAAAGCCAATTCTCCCCGTACAAGGTGGAGGACAGCATTTGGGTTGGGAATCGGTAATCTTTTCCCTCTCCTCTCATTGACACACATTTCTGCAGGCACCATTGTCTTCAGGAACTTTACATAAAGATTATCCTTCATGAAGCCAGACAATATGCACTGAAAGGCTATTCAACCTTGAAGGAATCACAGGCTATTACATTTGTGGGGTGTCAGGAGAGGAACAGATCAGCTGTGACATCCCTCACAGTGAAAACAGACTGTCAATGCTCACTGTTTAGTTTCAACAATGAGGAATGGCCAGTTGCATAACATATACCAGAGCATGGCATTTACTGTGAGGCACACTGGAGGTACTCCTCACTGTGACACAATACTCCTCGATTTCAAATTTCTCCATGACTGGCCCCTCCCCATTTCTGTAACCTCCTCCAGCCCTACAACCCATGAGATATATGCACTCCTCCAATTCTGGACTTTTATGCAACCCTGATTAGTGGCCATGCCTTCAGCTGCCAAGGCTTTAAGCTCCGAACTTCCTTCCTAAACTCCCCTGCCTCTCATTCCTCCTTTAAGATGCTCCTTAAAACATATCTCTTTAACCAAACTGCCCCAATGTGCCCTTATGTGATTTGGTTTAAGATTCTGTTTGAGAATGTTCCTGCGAAGAACCTTTAGACATTTCACGATGTTAAAGGTGCTATACAAAGGCAAGTTGTTCAATCAGTCAATGTCTTCGGCAGAAGAGTGTAGAACAAAAGGAAACTTATGGGGGAGGGGGTGGGGAAAAGTAAAGGGAAGTGGTGTAGTTTCGTAGCACCAGAGAAACTGAAGCCATCTTGTAAAATGGTTTTCACATTGTCATTTTAGATCCGGAGAGTCCCAATTTGTCCTATGCCCGTGCCTTGGTCGGAGAGTGGAGAGAGTGGAGAGAGTGGAGAGAGTGGAGAGAGTGGAGAGAGTGGAGAGAGTGGAGAGAGTGGAGAGAGTGGAGAGAGTGGAGAGGTAGAGAGGTAGAGAGGTAGAGAGTAGAGAGGTAGAGAGTAGAGAGGTAGAGAGAGAGAGGTAGAGAGAGAGGTCGAGAGGTAGACAGAGGGACAGAGGGTCAGAGGGACAGAGAGTGAGTGTGAGTGAGTGAGTGAGTGAGTGAGTGTGTGTGAGTGTGTGTGAGTGAGTGTGAGTGAGTGTGAGTGAGTGTGAGTGAGTGTGAGTGAGTGTGTGAGTGTGTGAGTGTGTGAGTGTGTGAGTGAGTGTGTGTGTGAGTGTGTGTGTGAGTGTGTGTGAGTGTGAGTGTGTGTGAGTGTGAGTGTGAGTGTGAGTGTGAGTGTGAGTGTGAGTGAGTGTGTGAGTGTGAGTGTGTGTGAGTGTGAGTGTGTGTGAGTGTGAGTGTGTGTGAGTGTGAGTGTGAGTGTGTGTGAGTGTGAGTGTGAGTGAGAGTGAGTGTGAGTGAGAGTGAGTGTGAGTGAGTGTGAGTGAGAGTGAGAGTGAGTGAGAGTGAGTGTGAGTGAGAGTGAGTGTGAGTGAGTGTGAGTGAGTGTGAGTGAGTGTGAGTGAGTGTGAGTGAGTGTGTGAGTGAGTGAGAGAGAGAGAGACATGAACCCTTGGCCTCATCTTTAACAGAATTCTAGCAAACATGATATGCTCCATTTAATAACCAGTCGCGAGAACATAACTGGACAAGACCGTGCAGGAATCCAGTCACAAACATCAGGAGCACAATCAGCACCAAAAGAATCCATCACACTAAAGGGCGGGCTTAACCTTTATGTTCAATCAGCCCAAGAGCTGGAGACTATGGGGTGGGAGGGTGCAGGGAGGGCGAGAAGGACAGGAGAAAGTGGTGGGTATAAACATTGCAGCACTGAAAATGAGGAACAAATCCCAGAGCTACAGTAAAAAGCACTCAGACTCTTAATTTAGACATTATGACAAAAATCATTTGAGCCAATGAAATCCATTTCTAATCTTGTAACTTTAATATTCCTGATGCATTCCCAGTGCTTATAATTTACAGTAATAAACTCAATTTTCATAAAACATTGTATAAATATTTTATCACAAGCTGCTGCAGTTATTGTGGCTCTCAAGAACTGAATATTAAACAGACTCGAGCTGACTCTATGAAGCAGATGTCAGGCGCGGATGTACCTGGAGCTCCACTGGCAAATGCCCATTGAGTCAACCAGAAGCCAAGCCTCTTTGTTATAAAGCTTGGAGCTGGATGATAAGATGTAGCAGCAAGGGTGAAATGTACTGACCTACAGTGCCAGGGATTGACAGACATTAGGCAGGATCATGACTGACTGCTTATTTTTTATATATCATACCCACTTAGGAAGTTTTAGTTGGTTTAAAGCCCAATGGTTTGCCACGCATGGCTCTCGCAATTATACCAACTTGGAGCCTGCGACTGCACCATAGTGCAACCTTATGACTGCAGAAAACATCACATTCAAACCCAGTTCTGTCCTCGTGCCAACTTCCACAGGTGAGCACTTTCATGGGGCCTGCCTGTTCCCAGGGTACAGGTTAAAGGGGGACTGCCTGTTGTGTGGTTCCAGGGCACTGCCTGTTGCTGGGGTACGGTGTTTCGGGAGACTGCCCGTTGCTGGGGTATGGGGTTCCCGGAGACTGCCTGTTTCTGGGGAATGCGTTCCCAGGGGACTGCCTGTTGCTGGGGTACGGCTACAGGAGCAGGAGGCTTAGTTGAAGTTTATCCTTTCTAGCCCAGGTGCACCAATGCATCCCAACTGCATCCCAGGAAGAAGGCTGGGATCCTCCAGGTCTTGGAAACACAGTGAGCAGAGCCAACGACTAAAGATGTGACTGGTTTAATTGTTTTTAAATAGGTTTCCTGAAGACATAATGAACACTCAGTGGTACTGAGTCACACACTCCAGCAGATCCCAGATTCTGTGTCTGCTCGTGCCAATATAGACCAGCGTGGCAGTAGAGCAGTAACAATTGTCTGCAGTGCAGAGCGAGTGATTGGGGAAAAGCAAAGATGAACCATTCGGGGTTCCAGCTTCGGATTGCTAACTTGATAAAGCACACAACATCATCAAGGGAAAATGGGGATTGCACTTGATTTTGATGCCTTAAATAGGTTAAATAGCTCCCTGACACTCCATATCTAAGCATCTTTATGAGGAAAGGGCACTTGAGTGAGGTACCAGAGGGAAAAAGGCATGCATTAAACTGTACCCCAAGTACTGGCAGTGCTGCTGGAATTCGTACCCAGGAACAGACAGTGGCTTTAAGGGAGAAGGTTGAGGATGGGGAAAACCAGAGAGGGAGTTGGGAGTGACTCTAAATGACTGAACTGACAGCACACTCCGCAAATCACAGGCCTTCATTTAAAATGAATAATACATGCCAGCCAAGAGCAAGGACGTTAAGTAAATCAGATCACATGTGTAGTGTGTGTAGGACGAGGGCAGACAACCTGCCTGTTAACCATTGGAGTTTTTCATCTCGTGAAAACATTGCAATCTGATCCTGGCTGCTGAAACTCCCCACTCGAAAGCCTCTTTGCGTGCCAGCCACTGCAGTTCAATTGCAGCTGTCAGGATGAATAATGTCTACCTGTCTGCTGCAGAGTGATATTTTATTAAAGTCATTCGCCGAGCGCTGGGCTTGAACCGAGAGATTATTGGGAATTGTGACGTGCAAAAAAGCCACCGCCAACCCCCCCCTCCCCCCTCCCCCACTGCAAGAAATTACAAATTGGCGAGGAGGAAAGTAACTTGAGGTATTGGCAACCACTATAGTGCAACCTTCAAAAACAGAAGACAGTGGCAGGAACTGGACAGGCATGAAAACTGGACTCCGATTGTCGGGGTCCTGAATAGGTACCAGCCAGGCGATGCTGTGATGGCTCCTCAGTATTTGGTTGACATGGCAACTTAGATGCTCTGCACTTGGAGCAGACCTGTCGGTTATTCCAGTAGCAGCAGATACCTCAAAAACAACAACTTTCATTTATATAGCACCTCTTAACATAGAAAAATGTCCCCAAGATGCTTCAAACCCCCAGGGAGCACACATGCCAGGAATTAGGAGCTGGAGAATGGCTCTTGCTTTGTTTCCTCCAATTTCACGTCCTCCTCTCCTGAAGGTGCTGATGTTTGGGGTACAGTTCCTCAGGAATTAATTAGCATTGTTCTGCATTTTTGAAGTTTCAAAGGTTGAAGAAAAATGTTGATATTGTGCAGGTGGACCATAAACACTGCATCAAACTCAAATCGACGTGAAGTGGGAATAGAGAAAATAAATAGGCAAGAAGGGGAAAAAGCGAGAGTAGAAAAAAAATGAGAGAATGGGAATTGGATAGGAGAGGAGAGATAGATAGAATACTGGACGAGAGAGAGAAAAAACATAGGCATGCAGCAGGAACAAAGGAGAGAACAAAAACAAGCAAGTGGCAGGGATGAAATTGAGAGTTGCAGGGAGGAGAAATTGCAGTGAAGAGGAGGGGGTGAGGAGACTACAGGAGGGAGGAAAGAGAGAAAGGGAGGAAGGAAAGAGAGAAAGGGAAAGAGGAACGGAGGTAAGAGAGACTGGGAGGAGAAAGGAAAGGACAAGAGGAGAGAAGAAAGAGAGGAAGACAAAGAGAGGGAGAATTAAAATTGTCATTCCTCTCAATGTTGAAATCCTTCAATTCAATGAACATGTCACCACAGCTAACAAGTGTTGAATTCCATCGTGTCTGAGCTGTGGTTACCCCTCTCCTTTACACACAGGATTGCAACACTAAATTATAACCACTAATTTAGGTTCCATTAATAACAGCCTAATTATAAAGTTGTCAATGTATAATTACATTGTTAAACGTTACTGGGATCAGGCAGACAAAGCTCTGCTGCAAGCCACCAGTCAGAAGACTCATTTTTGACCAAATGGACAACTTTTGCCCCAACTCTTCCCATTCATACTGGGGTCCAGCTGGCTGCCCATTGGTACCTCATCCAACTGACCCCTCTTCCCATGTACGAATAAACACTGTGAATGTTGGCGGGCAATTCCACCTCGGGGAGCAGTGTTGTGTGCAGTGCTTTGAAGGACAATAAAAAGGGTAATATTTTTCTAGTTTGATGGAAGGGAAATGGAGTTGGTTTTGAATATTCCCTCTGTGCCTGCCTCTTTAATTATTTTACTTCACTGACCCACTTGATTTAAGAGCATAATTACAGGCTGGAAAGGCTGTGTGTCCCAATGGGCCAGATTTGAAAAAGGTTTTTATCCTGAGGTGAATGGAGGATTGGAAAGTGCCTCTTATGAAGGGGCAGACAATCCCACATGGCATTAGGGAAATCCGATATCTGTGGCCATCTGTACCATTATAGGCAGAAGGGACACTGGCTTCTCTCTTTTCTAATTTAATGACTGGGCTATTAACACATTTGGAGCTCTTTGTTATACAACTATGGCCCGTTAATGGCTGTTAATGGAGTAGGCAACAGCACAAAAGGGTACAAGGTCACCCGAGGTTACCTGGGGCACGGTGCAGCTGTGCAGTTGGGAGGGTAAAAGGACTGTTTAGAAATGAAGATTTATTACTGTAAAGGATGCTGCTGATTATCATGATCCGACTGATAGGTGGAATCTCCCCTTCACTTCCCTGGTCTCTGTTAGCTTAGTTCATTGGAGCCAGGGGGCAGTCACTTGGCACTTGGGGTCTACAATCTTCCTCAGCACCACTGGCAGTGGGTGGGGCAAAAGAAGGTCCCCTTTCCTCATCTGGACCCAGCTGATTCCTGCTGGAAGGTAATCTGGGCGATAACTGGAACAGGTTTACTAGGCCTCGTTTCCTAGTCAGGTGGTCTACTGATACTCACCAGCAGCCATCTTGCTGGAGTTTCATTTCTCCTCCCTGGAGGGTACCGAGGTGGACTGAAACACCTCTCACTGCTGAAGTCAGCCAATTGATCCCAGACCCAGGAATCATACCTGGGGCTTACCTGGTGTCAGCCACAGCTCAGGTGGTAGCACTCACACCTCAAACTCAGCAGATTATGGGTTGAAGCCCTAATCCTAAGGCTTGAGTACATAATTAAGGCTGACAGTCCAGTGCAGTGCTGAGGGAGTGCTGCATTGTCGGAGGTACCATCTTTCGGATGAGAAGTTAAATGGAGGCCCCATCTGCCCTCTCAGGTGGGCGTTAATGATCGCAGAGCATGATTCCTAAGAGAAGGGGAGTTATCCCCAGTGACCTGGTCAGCATTTGTCCCTCAACCAACATCACTAAAATAGATTGTCTGGTCATTAATTTCATTGTTGTTTGTGGGAGCTTGCCGTGTGCAGATTGACTGCCATGTTTCCTACTTTACAAAAGTAACTACAGTTCAGAAGTACTTCATTGGCTGTAAGGTGTTTTGGGATGCTCCACGTTCACAAAAGGAGGCTGGGAGCGGAGCGAAGCAGCTCTGTGATCAGACTGTCAGTCTGAACCGAACAGGAGGAAAATATATTGTGAAGTGACATCACAGGACAAGGAGTCATGTAGGTTGAGTATACTGCTAAGCTTTTAATTTAATTTAAATCAATCAACTATAAAGTACGACTAGATCAATAAAACTGGTATAAAAACTAAAACTAATTTGATAATTTATCGTAGAACTACAATCAGTCTTCAATGAATTAATCAGATCTAGGGGATAAAGTTAAAATTAAATAGCAAGGCATAGTAACACTAAAAGGTTCAGAATTTTTCAGTAAATTAAAATCTGAGGTAATAGATAATAAGAATTAAGTAAAACATTCAAGTTAACTCCTAATAAAATCGGGGTGTTAGCACAAGGTAAGCAGCTGATTGGTGAGTAGCTGGTGAGTCTTTATTCAAGTCCAAAGTTTATTTGTTAAGTCAGTCTAATAAATTGAGGCATGGCACGGTATCTCAGTCCATGTTCAAACCCTGTTCTGTGTGGGAACTTCAGGACGTTTCTTGTGTGCTGGACAACCGCATGTGCAGGAAGTGTCGTCAGCTGGAGCATCTCAAGCTCTGGGTTTCGGTGCTTGAGTGGCAGCTGGCATCACTGCTGTGCATCCATGAGGCTGAGAGTTTTGTGGATAGCACGTTTGGTAGTGCAGGAGTCCCTAGAGTGCATCTTGCTTTCCAATCAGTATTCAGTTCTGAACACTGGTGAGAGTGATGGTTTCTCTGGGGAGTGTAGCCAGAGCTGAGTCCACAGCACCATGGCTGTGCATCAGCTATACAGGGGTGCAGGAGGAAGATTGGGAAATCAATAGTGATAGGGGATTCTATAGCTAGGGGGAACAGACAGATGTTTGATAAAGTGCCTGAGAACAGGTTGTTAGAAAAGTTGAAGCACATGGAATAAAAGGGACAGTGCCAGCAAGGTTACGAATATGGCAGAGTGACAGGAAAGAGAGATTAGTGGTGAATGGTGTTTTTCAGTCTGGAGGAAGGTATATAGAATCATAGAATGGTTACAGCACAGAAGGAGGCCATTCAGCCCACCATGTCCGTTGCAGCTCTCTGCAAGAGCAACTCGACTAGTTCCACTCCCCCGCCTTTTCCCCATAGCCCTGCAAATCTTTTCTATTCAGATAATTATCAAATTCCCTCCTAAATGCTGTGATTGAATCGGCCTCGACCACACTCTCAGGCAATGCATTCCAGATCCTAACCATTTGCTGCGTAAAAGATTTTTTTTCTGATGTCGCCGTTGCTTCTTTTGCCAATCACCTTAAATTGGTTTTCTCTGGTTCTCGATCCTTCCGCCGATGGGAATGGTTTCTCCCCAACTGCTCTGTTCAGACTCCTCATGATTTTTGAACACCTGTCTCAAATCTCCTTTTAATCTTCTCTAGGAAAACAGCCTAGCTTCTCCAAATGCTCCATGTAACTGAAGTCTCTCATCCCTGGAACAATTCTCTAATACCTTTACATGCTTCAAGTGTGTGCCCAGAACTGGACACACGATTCCAGTTGAGGCTAAACTTCACATCACATTTATACATTACATAGTCCTCCTTGAAGCAATACCTTTGCAGCAAAGTCACAGGTTTATCATAACTTCCTTGCTTCTATCCTCTACACCATTATTTATAAAGCCCAGGATCCCTGTCATGAACGTTGGACTCTGTAGCACAATTATGTTTTAAAAACTGCGATTTTTTTTTAAAACAGTGTAAATGTGACAAATTGGACAAATGTGAATTAATTAAGGAAAGCCAGTGTTGATTTGTTAAAGGCAAATCGTGTCTAACTAACTTGATTGAGTTTTTTTTGATGAGGTTACAGAAAAGGCGTTTGATAAAGTGCCACATAACAGGCTTGTCAGCAAAGTTAGAGCCCATGGAATAAAAGGGACAGTGGCAGCATGGATACAAAATTGGCTGAGTGACAGGAAACAGAGAAGTGGTGAACAGTTGTTTTTCGGACTGGAGGAAGACATATAGTGGGGTTCCCAGGAGTTGGTGTTAGGACACCGCTTTTCAATTCTACAATTCTAAAAGGGATGTAGGAGCAGAGAGATCTGGGGGTATATGTGCACAAATCATTGAAAGTGGTAGGGACAGGTAGAGAAAGTGGTTAATAAGGCACATGGGATCCCAGCCATACAGAACAAAAGCAAGGAAGTTATGCTGAACCTTTATAATACAGTGGTTCGGCCTCAATTAGAGTAGAGTATTGTGTCCAATTCTGGGAACCACGTTTTAGGAAGTGCCTGAAGGCATTAGCAAGTGTGCAGAAAAGATTTACAAGAATGGTTCCAGCGATGAGGGACTCGGTTATGTGAATAGATTAGAGAAACTGGAGCTGTTCTCCTTGCACAAGAGAAGGTTGAGAACAGATTTGCTTGAGGTGTTCAAAATCACGCTGGTCGGGACAGAGTAGATGGAGAGAAACTGTTCCCATTGGCGGAAGAGTTGAGAATCAGAAGACACAGATTTAACATGAATGGCAAAAGAATCAAAGACGGCATGAGAAGAAACGTTTTTATGCAGCGAGTGGTTAGGATCTGGAATGCACTGCCTGAGAGTGTGATGGAGGCAGATTCAATCATAGCTTTCAAAAGGGAATTGGATAATTATCTGAACAGAAAAAGGTTGCAGGGTTACGGAGAAAAGGCAGAAGAGTGGGACTAGCTGAGTTGCAGAGAGCCAGCAGGACACAATAGGCTGAATGGCCTTATTTTGTGCTGTAACCATTCTATGAAAGACGCTATAGAAATGCAAGTCTTTCCTTTTACCTGGCTTGTACAGTAAAATATCACAGCAGGCCCTATATTTCCCCACTGGGTTATCAGAATGGGGCTGCAATTAGATCAGTTGAACAGTTTGCCCACGATTAGTATAACCATTCATCCCTTTAGCATTGTACAGAATTAGTTCAATTTTGTTCCCTTTGTTTAAAAAAAAGAAAATGCTTTTAAGGCAGAAGCATTTTCTTGCCATTAAGGGCCTGTATTTGGGGAGCTGTTTCTAGCCAAGTACTACTCCACTGTGGCCCTGGACACAGGTGAAGGACTGGAGCTGTCAGTATGAGTTGCGAAGGACATTGTGTGACTGGGGCCCAGCTGGGAGGCTAAGCCATCCATCAGGCAGGCCTGATGGATGCTGGAACCCAGCTGGTGACAGGCTGGTAGACAACAGGAGTTTGGACAGTCCGGATGGTTTGCTACAATGCCAGGTCTGCAGGGAGCTCAGAGATGCCACATCAGCTGCAACACAATCCCCTCAACACACATCGGGCATGGACAACTGAAGCAACCTCCCACATGCCATCCCTCAATAAATATGCAGGAATCATGTCACACTTATTCATCCCTGGAGCTACAAAACACTACAGCTTCCATCTGGACACTTGCAATAACCCCTGTCCTGAAACATGTACATATATTGGAACAATACATTACATTAAATAACAACCGCCATCTGAAATGACTAGTAAAACAGAACTGAATACATTGATTAGATTCCAGCCTGTTACTCACTCTCAGACATTTGTTATTCTGCATATAAATCATCCAAATCCCTCAACTAGATTCCAGTCTGGAATTCTCTCCAGGGTATCTGTTATTTCATTTAAAAGTGTTACCAATTCACCGCCCATCTGATGGCAAAGGCTCTGTCATACAATCTCATTCCACCTCTTTTATACAACAAGGCTGGATTTGGCGATTGCCAATGTGCGACGTCAGGCATGAGCAGCTGCTATAGTCACGTCCCGAATTACTGTGGCTCAGTGAGTAGCACCCTCCCTCTGAGTCAGAAGGTCGTGGTTTCAAACCCCACTCTAACGACTTGAGCACAAAATCTAGGCTGACACGCCAGTGCAGTCCGAGAGAGTGCTGCAATGTAAAAGGTGCCATTTTTCGGATGAACTGTTAAACTGAGAACTCATCTACCCTCTCAGCTGGATGTAGAAGACCCCACGGCACTATTTTGAATAAGAGTAGGGAAGTTATCCTGGTGTCTTGACCAATATTTATCCTTCAACCAATGCTTAAAAATAGACTTCATCATTATCACATTGCTGTTTGTGGGACCTTTCGGTGCGCAAATTGGCTTTTGCGTTTCCTACATTAGAGGAAAGATTACACTTCGAAAGTCCTTAATTTGTTGGAAAATGCATTGGGACATCCTGAGATTATGAAAGGTGCAATACAAATGCAAGTCTTTCTCAATTATAAATTTTTTCCATGCATTGAAATTAAGAGTCATAATTTCTTCTCCTACTTGAAACTATGGAAATCCAGAACTCTGTCAGTCTTCTTTTCCTCCTGAAACGTCCAGATTTTTAAAACCCAAACTGAGCATTACTTTGTGCAAAACTTCATTTTCTACCCTACTCTGTTGACTTTGGTGACCTGGATAATGGACCTGAGCCCTTCACCTAGGCATCTCAATTTAAAACAATCATAAGATCTCAGCTTGATTAACCAGTAATTGCAGAATGGTATTTATTTTATTATGGTGTAAGTACTACAATCTGCTCAGCGAGACACTGAAATCCATCAGGGAAAGCTCATTGGACACTGAGGTAATGAGTTGGGATTAGAGCAGATAATCCTGGCTTTCTAACGCAGGGGTCAGAGGTTAAAGAATTTTATATTATCATTAGGAACGGAGCATATTAGGTCTTTCTTTCTTTTACCATTCAGTTATTATGGGCTGATTGCAAGTTCCTTCGAGCTGGACATGCAAGGTTGGGCTACCTCCCTCTCTACCTACCTTGTGCAACGTTCCGCACGCCAACAAAGGGAAAAGCACAGGCACATATCCGGCCTTATTTATCCAGCAGCGTTGCTAAGCAGCAGAATAATGCACACATAGATGTAAATATCCAGCTTTCGAAGACCCTAGCTGCAAAGACTGAAGAAAGCACTGCATTAAACCAGCCTTCCCTTTATCTACTCATCATTCTCTTTCAGACTCAAGGGAGCTCAAAGCAGCTGTTACTGTCCACGGGAGATAACTGGAGCCAATTACAGTCTCATGTTTCTTTCATTCATTTACCATGAGCTGGCTCCCAGTGTTTGAACAGTTAAATCCAGGTCTCTCAGACTGACGGCAGACGTGCACTGGGACATGGATCTAATGGTAGAACTGCAAATAGAGGCCGCACAGGCTCCCGGACTCTAAATTACAAGAGGAATAACACAAACTAGCAGCTTAAAACCCCATGAGAAAAGGGGTAAAAGGGGGAAGAGAAAATTCGATGAATATCTGTTTCAGCCTAGGAGAATAGCAAAGCAAAGCAAAGCAAAGCAGACAGTTTCTTGGCTCTTCTCTCCAAATGAAGCCTAGGTGGGCCCACGCTTACATTCTGAGCTTACGTTAGTGTCGAGGCTGCTCGAGTGACCTGCAGCAGCAATTAGTCCTGAGGGTGTTATTTTCTCACTTAGCAAGCGTTTTGAAGAGTTACTGATTCTGCTGTATCACTGCACCTGTTTAAATGTGCTATAATGAATCAAAGTCCTGAGTTGCCAAATAGTGGTCCCGTTATAAAAAAGGGGCAGTATTTTACTATTGAGCATGTAATTTAGTTAACAACTCCCACAAGATCTTTTCATTAGTGCATGAGCAATAGCTTCACCGAAAACACAAAGGAAATGTCAGTGCGTAGGAAGCACTTTGGGTATAAAGTACAAGTATTTTGTGTCTCCCATGTTTTATTTTAATAAACTCCTAATATTCTTCAGTTTTCTTTTAACGAGTGTCTGCTCCCCCAATACCAATTTGCTGCCACTGACTGAGAGGAGACACACAGTCGTCATATGTTGCCCCAAGGTACTGTTCATTAAATCTGTCTGTCAGAATTCATAGCATTCATTTCTTCTCCCTAAACCAGTTGAGTTTTCAGGAAGACGCATCTTGGACAAGCTTTAATAGAACTCTCCCTCTCCATGACTCCTGAAACGCATGAATCAGGTTCTACCAATATTGGTGAATCCTTCCATAGTCTCTAGACAGTCTACCTGATCATAGGCTCTATCAATCCATTTACTCTTCCCCAGGGAAGATAAAGTACTCTCAGATTTCCATGGGTAAGCAAAATGATCAGGAAATTAATCCCCTCACACTTCTGCTATTCAACCGTGGCCTATTGTTCTCCACAGACAAAATTCCTTTTGCACCGATGTAGCAACGCTTGGTTACAGTGGAGTATTTGATCCCCTCTGTTTGCACCAGTCCTTCCAAACCTCCAGTCCCACTCCCAAACAAACACATATCTAAATACTTTTTGAACAAATTGTCCTGAAACCTCTTCTGCTGGGAATCGGACCCAGGCGTCCACTATCCTGGCCAGTGAGGACAGGCCTGGGCATGGCTGCCATGTCCTTGGCTCTGGGATAGGCAGCTAATGCTTTCCCCGGCGATACCTCGCCAAAAGGGCGAGGAACTGTATGTCAGCAAGACTCAATGGCAGGAGAGGAGAGTGCGGGAAAGGAATGCCTGAACAATTAATCAGCTGTGGGTGGGGGTGGTAGTGACAAACCATTTCCGATTTATTACTGCTCTGAAGGAATTGATCCCCTCAGGAGCACAAAAAATGTCAAAGTTATGCCAGCAGTCCTTCAGCGTTTGATGCAGACCTCCCCAAGCTCTCCAGGGGAACAGGACCATTGGTGTGTGAGCAGAAAGTCTGATCAAACTTCAAGCAAATCAAGGAAATTACTTTCATAAATCCGACTTACTTCTCCCATCCAAAAGGATTAGGAGTCTTGTAGCTGGTCATAAACTGTAAAATGCTTTCTTTGTACTGTACGTAAAGCAGGCTGATTAAATTTAAACCCTGCAATCTGCCACTATCAGAGGAATCACTGCGTAATTCTTCACAAGATTAACTTCAGCAGCCAATGAACCAGCCCAGCTCCCCCTCACATGGGTTGGGTTTGTAAAATTCAGTGCCACATAACACTTAACAGAAAGGGACTAAATTTAATCTTTGGCTTCTACTAAAGCCTGGCTTGGGTATAAAATTAAAACCTGACCCAGGCCCGACTCGACCACAGCCAGCCCAAACCCGACCCGAGCCTGAGCCCTTTAATTTTTTTTGCGCCCGACCCGACGTGAATCTCCTTCGTCTGTTCCGGCAGTCAGCTATTCTTGCAGCTGGAGTTGTGAGGAATCATGGGTAAGCCGGATCCCGTGACTTCCCGGAAGCAGTGTCCAGCCCCACCCGACCCGAGCCCGAATGCTGAACTCAGAATTTCAACCCGACCCGAACCAGACACGTAATCGGGTCTAGTCAGGTGCAGGTCGGGTCGCCAGGCTTTAGCTTTTAGCCCGTTAGTGTCAGACAGTGTTGTGATATTGCTTCAACTGCTGAATACGAGTTACCATACTACTGAATATGTAAATAGTTTGGCACACATTATCACAGGAAGTGATGTAAGCTAACATGTGACACAGGAGTTGGAGTAGTGTTCATCAGCAAGTAGCACGTGTACTGCAGAGCTCTCCTGTAATTCTATTATTCTGTAATAAAGAACCCTTTGTTTAGCTTACCAAATCATTGCCACAGTGTTTGGTACGTTTGTGCTAAAACCAACAACACAACAGACAGGGCAGTAGTTACTAAAAGCAGGGAGGGAGTAAAAGGCCACTTGGCACATGGATCTGGTTCTAACCAGGGAACATGTCAATGTTCCATTCCTGTTGTTCCTGTACTTTAAGACACACCAAGTTCCATTCCCTACCTCCCTTGACAAAGGTCAGGCTAAGGTATCAATATCTCCCAAACCCTAACTTCCCCTTCTCACCAGATATTGGTCTAGATCCCTTTTGAAGGCACCAATTGACTCAGAATCAACTAACTTCTCTGTGCCTCTGCTTCACAGTTGAAGCAGAGGATGGTATAGGGTAATGGATAAAGAGCAGGGCAGTGCGGATTATGGTTGGGATTGCTCTAGCAAAAGCTGGCATAGACACGGTGACTGAATGTGCTGGTTCTACAATCGGTCCTGGTGCTCCTGGATTATCATGAAGGGGAAAGACAACAGCCAGGGTTACCAAGAGTCCTGGGTGGGTGAACGAGCCCATGGGTTTACAGACGGCTGGGCTTCACTCGGATGATCCTTCTCGTTAAACAGTGGGCTGGCATTGACTGTCTAGATTACATGTGAGGAACGGCCACATCCTGTGGAACTAATAGCCAATCAATGTCTTTGTAACAAGAGGGAACAATATTGGAAAGATTCACTTGCAATACAGGACATCCTGTGGAAAAGGGAAGCAGGAATATGTAAAGAGATAAAAATGCCAAAATTGAAATGTCTGGAATTAAATAAATCATCCAACACTACTGAGATACCAAAAAAGCACACAATATGGTTCATTTGACAAATGAGCTCTTGTACCATACACACATTCTAGAATGACGGCACAAATATTCCAACTTCAGTCCTGGTATCACCTGGCTTAGAGATAAGATTAATCAACCTCCTGGAATGTTGGATGCTGGCTCTGTATCTGAATGCATGTAGCATTCAAAACAAAACAGATGAATTGATAGCGCAAATCGAAATAAATAAATACGATCTGATAGCCATTACAGAGACATGGCTGCAGGATGACATGGAGTGGGACCTGAATATTGAAGGGTACATGACACGTAGGAAGAATAGGAAGCTAGGAAAAGGTGGAGGGGTGGCTCTGTTAATTAATGATGGTATTAGCACATTCGAGAGGGATTACCCAAGTTCAGAAAACCAAGATGTTGAAGTGGTTCAGGTCGAGATGAGAAATAATAAAAGGCAAGAAGTCACTTGTGGGAGTATTGTGCAGGCCCTCTAACAGTAACCACACGGTAGGGCAGAGTATAAAGGAAGAAATAATGGGAGCTTGTCATAAAGGTACGGCGATAATCATGGGGGATTTTAATATACATATAGACTGGAAAAATCAGATGGCCAAAGCTAGCCTAGATGAGGAGTACATAAAATGTTTTTGGGATAGTTTCTTAGAAGAGCATGCTCTGGAGCCAACCAGAGAGAAGACTATACTAGACCTGGTATTGTGCAACTGGATAGGATTAATTGATGACCACACAGTGAAGGTGCCCCAGGTAGCAGCGATCATAATATGTTAGAATTTTACATTCAGTTTGAGGGAGAGAAGAATGGGTCCAAGACTAGTATTTTAAACTTAAATTAGGGCAATTATGAGGACATGAAAGCAGAGCTGGCTAAAGTGAACTGGCAAATTAGGTTAAGGGACAGGTCAATAGAGATGCAGTGGCAGACATTTAAGGGGATATTTCAGAACACACAGAATAGATACACTCCAAGGGGAGGACCCACCATCCGTGGTTAACTAAAAAAGTTAAAGATAGTATCAAACTTAAAAGAAAAAGCATATAATTGCACAAAGGTGGGTGGCAGGTCAGACAATTGTACAGGATATAAAAAACAGCAAAGAATGACTAAAAGATTGATAAGGAGGAAAAATTAGAGTACGAGAGAAAGCTGGCTGGAATATAAAAACAGATAGTAAGAGTTTCTATAGATATTTTAAAAAGAAATTAACAAAGTGAGCATTGGTCCTATAGAATTAATAAGGGAAAATAAGGAGATGGCAGATGCATTGAACAGGTATTTTGCATTGATACAAGTAACATCCCAGAAATAGCTGTAAATCAGGAAATGGAAGGGAGGGAGGAACTCAAGAAAATTAGAATCACCAGGGAAGTCGTACTGCACAAATTGTTGGAGCTGTGGGCTGACAAGTCCCTGGGTCCTGATGGACTTCATCCTAGGATCCTAAAAGAAGTAGTCAGTGAGATAGTTGATGCGTTGGATTTAATTTTCCAAACTTCCCTAGATTCGGGGAAGGTTCCATTAGATTGGAAAATAGCAAATGTAACTCCTTTATTCAAAAAAGGAGGGAGACAAAAAGCAGGAAACTACTGGCCAGTTAGCTTAACATCTGTCTTAGGGAAAATAAAGACATTATAGCAGGGCACTTAGAAAATGTCATGGTAATCAGGCAGAGTCAACATGGTTTTGTGAAAGGGAAATCATGTTTAACCAATTTATTGGAGTCCTTTGAAGAAGTAACATGTGCTGTGAATAAAGGGGAACTGGTGGATGTATTGTACTTAGATTTCCAGAAGGCATTTGATAAGGTTCCACATCAAAGGTTATTGCAGAAAATGAAGGCTCATGGTATAGGGGGTAACATACTGGCATGGATAGAAGATTAGCTAGCTAACAGGAAACAGAGAGTAGGTGTAAACGAGTCATTTTCTGGTTGGCAAGGTGTAACAAGTGGTGTGTCACAGGGATCAGTGCAGGGGCCTCAACTTTTTGCAATTTATATAAATGATTTGGATGAAGAGACCGAAGGTATGATTCCTAAATTTGCTGATGATACAAAGATAGGTAGGGAAGTAAGTTGTGAAGAGGACATAAGGAGGCTACAAAGGGATATAGATAGGTTAAGTGAGTGGGCAAAGATCTGACAAATGGAGTAATGTGGGAAAATGTGAAATTGTCCTGTCCATTTTGGGAGGAAAATTTAAAAAAGCACATTATCTAAATGGTGAGAGATTGCATAACTCTGAGATGCAGAAAGATCTGGGTGTCCTTTTGCATGAATCTCATAAGGTTAGTATGCAGGTACAGCAAGTAATTAGGAAAGCTAATAGAACGTTATCGTTTATTGCAAGGGGAATTGAATACAAAAGTAGGAAGGTTATGCTTCAATTATACAGGGCATTGGTGAGACCACATCTGGAGTACGGCGTACAGTACTGGTCTCCTTATTTAAGGAAGGATGTAAATGCGTTGGAAGCAGTTCGGAGAAGGCTTACTAGACGAATACCTGGAATGGGAGGGTTGGCTTATGAAGAAAGGTTGGACAGACTAGGCTTGTATCCACTGGAATTTAGACAAGCAAGAGGTGACTTGATTGAAACATATAAGATCCTGAGGGGTCTTGACAGGGTGGATGTGAAAAGGATGTTTCCCCTTGTGGGAGAATCTGGAACTAGGGGGTCACTATTTAAAAATAAGGGGTCGCCCATTTAAGACACAGATGAGGAGAAATTTTCTCTCAGAGGGTTGAGAGTCTTTGGAATTCTCTTCCTCAAAAGGCAGTGGAAGCAGAGTCTTTAAATATTTTTAAGGCAGAGATAGATAGATTCCTGATAAGCAAGGGGGTGAAAGGTTATCAAGGGTATTCAGGAATGTGGAGTCGTGGTTACAATCAGATCAGCCATGATCTTATTGAATGGCAGAGCAGGCTCGAGGGGCTGAGTGGCCTACTCCTGCTCCTAATTTGTATGTTTGTATGGAAATTGCACTGCTACCCTGCTGGAGGGATGACTTAAACCTGTTTAAATGTGAGGAGGTGGTGTCAATTAAAGACAGACCACTCATATTTTTGAGGAAGAAGAAAGTGTCTGCAGCTGTAACTAGAAGTGTATGAAACTTTGACACGTGGCAAAGTCAAACGTAATAAAAAGTTACGATTGAGTCAGGGCTTCTAAGAGGATAAGCGAAGTGATTGGGGGGATAGTCAATTGCAGGGGCCACTTCATATTCCTTCATTCCGACATGTATAGAATACGACAGCTGAAACTCTAGGGGGAAACCTCTAACCTGTCCCCTTGGCTGTGGAGAAGGTGTGGCAAAGGGATATTTCAGGAGAAAGTGTAAGGAAAATACACCAAGTGGCCCAGCTGGCTCTCTCCTCATTGATGACGACCCGTAGAAACCAAGGGCTTGATTTTCAATTCGGAGTCGGGAACCTGACACATGTATAATTTTCGGGTCCCAACCCTGCATCGCACACGTGATGCTATCTTTAAATGTAAATACCCTAATTGGGTCTGTGGTGAGCTCGGCCCCACTCGTTACCATGAGGTGGGAGCTGGCTGTAGAGTGTGAGCAGCAAAGACAGGCAGCAGCCATGATGGGGCCTACAGCTGCCTGGCAGAAGACAGCAGGCAGCACCATGCAGCATACCGCCATGACAGGTACTGCACAGGATCCGGCCCAGGATTCCCCGCTTTGAACCCCACAGCTGCTCACTGACATGCACCAGACTGGTCTGGTTCGCTGAATTCCCATTGGAAAATTGCAGTCTCGCTCTCCCTGGCCCATTAATAAGCTCCTCAAGGAGCTTAACAGGCCATTACTTGGAGGCAAGCAGCTTCTCGACTCCCTCCACCGCCACTTTGAAAATTGGAGCGCGTCCCAGAGGCATCAGGATCCAGAGATGCTTTCCGAGAAGGCGATCTTCGATCTGCGCCTGCACCCGTGCTTGCCCCCAAAGCACTTCGAAAATCCGGCCCCAAGAATCTCACACTTATCCCTGGTCTGTGATGGGTTAACTAATTTCAGACAGGATAATGTGCAAATTTAAAAGGTCTTGGAACCCTCAACTTGGATGAGGTTTGGGGAGGGTAAGAGGGAAAATAAAACGGCCAGGTGTTACTGCTCCTGACTGATGAATGGGGTCTACATGTGGGCTTCAGACTGGCACTTTGGTGAGGTACCTGCGCAACTGTATCCAAGTTAAGGACAGGAAAAAAAAATGGAGGACTCATAAAACAAAAAAAACTCAACTGTCCAAAGCCTTTGCTTGGATGAGCTTCTGCCCTCCTCTACCACTGCAAGCCAAACCAAGTACCAGGGAGGTTTTGTAAGGAGGAACAAACTGCGAGCTGGAAAGTGGTTCAGAAGTGGAAAGGTTTAAACAATTTCAGGCCAGCCATTCAATATTTCACCTGAGGGCTGATACTAATTGCTCCACTTCCTTTTTTGCTGCTCAACAGCTCTCAGTTCAGCAGCTGACAGTTAAAGCCCCATTCACAGCCCCAAAGTGTATCGCAGCTGCTACCTTTTTGTCGAAGGACAAAGGATTTTTCAAACAGCCTCGCGCACCAGATCTCCACTGGCTGCTGCTCCTAATCACAGCATCCCAGAAAAGAAACAGTCAATTCTTTTCTTCCACACCTATTATTAGAGGGTCAGATAGAGGGACAATATGAATGGCACCAGCAATCAGTATTTCAGCTTACAAACCAAAGACATCCTTAGTGGTTCTTCATTTCTGAGTCAGCTGCAGCCAGCCACAACCCAAAGTAGAACAAGGTTTCCACCGTGATTAGGAACAAAGTAATTTGGGGCGTCCATATCAGGGTGATGCAATTGCTGTCTGTACTTTTGTAATGTAAAAAGAATGTAAAAAGGAGACTCAGTGAGACCGGCAGAGTTTAAAAGTGCAGCGGCAGCGGGAAGGAGCAAGACTGAGTGAGACCGGCAGAGTTTAAAAGTGCAGCGGCAGCGGGAAGGAGCAAGACTGAGTGAGACCGGCAGAGTTTAAAAGTGCAGCGGCAGCGGGAAGGAGCAAGACTGAGTGAGACCGGCAGAGTTTAAAAGAGCAGCGGCAGCACGCCTGAGTTTTGAAAAAAAAGCCAACAGTGATGTCACAGGAGAGCTGCAAGGTGACTGGTTGGTGAGTCACGGCTGTTAGGGAATAGCTCTAAATAGCTGGGTAAGTATCTCAGGTAAGAAAAGTTTAAAGTTTATTTCAAATATAGTAAGTAGTGTTTTTTTTTAAAGAGAGTTCTGTAGTAACGAGGACCAAAGAAGAAATGGCCCTAGAGTAACTATTATTTTTGGACATTAAGATCTTCCAGAAGGTTTAATTTAATTTAAAGGGTTAAGTCATGGCAGGAGAGCTCAAAGACGTGGTGTGCTCTTCGTGCTCCATGTCGGAAGCTGGGAACAATTCCAGTGCCCGGGACCAGCATGCGTGCCGGAAGTGTCTCCAGCTGCAGCTCCTGGAAGCCCGGGTTTCAGAGCTGGATCAGTAGCTGGGAACACTGTGGAACATCCACGAGGCGGAGAGTATCGTGAATAGCACGTATAGAGAGGCGGTCACACCGCAGGCTCAGACCCCACAGGCAGGAGGGGAATGGGTGACCACCAGGCAGAGCAACAGGACTAGGCAGGCAGTGCAGGAATCTCCTGTGACTATTCCCCTGCAAAGCAGATATACTGCTTGATACTGTTGGGGGGAAATGGCCGCTCAGGGGAAAGCAGCAACAGCCCAATTCGTTGCACCACGGTTGGCACTGCTGCACAGGGGGAGGAGTAAAAAGTGTGGGAATGCAATAGTTATAGGGGATTCAATTGTAAGGGGAATAGATAGGCGTTTCTGTGGCTGCAAAAGAGACTCCAGAATGGTATGTTGCCTCCCTGGTGCTCGGGCCAATTACGTCTCAGAGCGGTTACAGGACATTCTGAATGGGGAGGGTGAACGGCCAATGGTCGTGGTACACATTGGTACAAACGACATAGGTAAAAAAAAGGATGAGGTCCTAAAAGCAGAATATAGGGATATAGGAAGTAAGTTGAAAAGTAGGACCTCAAAAGGTAGTGATCTCAGGATTACTACCAGTGCCACATGCTAGTCAGAGTAGAAATAGCAGGATATATCGGATGATTACGCGGCTGAACACATGGTGTGATGGGGAGGGTTTTAGATTCCTGGGGCATTGGGATCGGTTCTGGGGGAGGTGGGACCATGACAAATTGGACGGGTCACACCTGGGCAGGACCGGGACTGATGTCCAAGGGGGAGTATTTGCTAGAGTGGTTGGGGAGGGTGTAAACTAAAATGGCAGGGGGATGGGAACCTTTGCAAGGAGTCAGAGGAGGGGGGATCAAAGACAAGAACAAAAGACAGTAAGGGGAATAAGAAAAGTGATAGGCTGAGAAATCAAGGGCCAGGATCAAACAGGGCCACAGTGAAAAATAGTGGGAGGGGGACAAGTAATGTTAAAAAGACAAGCCTTAAGGCTTTGTGCCTTAACGCGCGGAGCATTCGCAATAAAGTGGATGAAATAATCGCGCAAATAGATGTAAACGGGTATGATATAGTCGGGATTACGGAGACATGACTGCAAGGTGACCAGGGATGGGAAATGAACGTCCAGGGATATTCAGTATTTAGGAAGGACAGACAAAAAGCAAAAGGCGGTAGAGTTGCATTGCTAGTTAAAGAGGAAATTAACGCAATAGTAAGGAAAGATATTGGCTCTGACGATGTGGAATCTGTATGGGTGGAGCTGAGAAACACTAAGGGGCAAAAAACATTAGTGGGGGTTGTATATAGACCCCCAAACTGTGGTGATGTTGGGAATGGCATTAAACAGGAAATTAGAGATGCATGCGATAAAGGAACATCTGTAATTATGGGTGACTTTAATCTGCATATAGATTGGGCAAATCAAATTAGTCAATACCGTAGAGCAGGAATTCTTGGAATGTATACGGGATGGTTTTCTGGATCAATATGTTGAGGAACCAACGAGAGAACAGACCATCCTAGACTGGGTATTGTGTAATGAGAGAGGAATAATTGACAATCTAGTGCTGCGACACCTCTTGGGGACGAGCGACCATAATATGATAGAATTCTTCATCAAGGTGGAGAGTGACGTAGTTGATTCTGAGACAAGGGTCCTGAATCTTAGTAAAGGAAACTACGAAGGTATGAGGCGCAAGTTGGCCATGACGGATTGGGAAATGTTACTTAAAGGGATGACGGTGGATAGGCAATGGCAAACATTTAAAGAGCGCATGGATGAACTGCAACAATTGTTTATCCCTGTCTGGCGCAAAAATAAAACGGGAAAGGTAGCCAAACCATGGCTTACAAGGGAAATTAAGAGTTAGCATTAGATCCAAGGAAGAGGCATATAAATTTGCCAGGAAAAACAATAGACCTGAGGATTGGGAGCAGTTTAGAATTCAGCAAAGGAGGACCAAGGGATTGATTAAGAAGGGGAAAATAGAGTACGAGAGCAAGCTTGCGGGGAACATAAAAACTGACTGTAAAAGTTTCTATAGGTATGTGAAGAGAAAAAGATTGGTGAAGACAAATGTAAGTCCCTTACAGTCAGAAACAGGAGAATTTATTATGGGGAATAAACAAATAGCTGACCAACTAAATGCATACTTTGGTTCGGTCTTCACAAAGAAGGACAGAAATATACCAGAAATGTTGGGGAACACAGGGCTTAGTGAGAGAGAGGAACTGAAAGAAATCAGTATTAGAAGAGAAATGGTGTTGGGGAAATTGATGGGATTGAAGGCTGATAAATCCCCAGGGCCTGATGATATGCATCCCAGAGTACTTAAGGAAGTGGTCCTAGAAATAGTGAATGCATTGGTGGTCATCTTCCAAGATTCTATAGACTCTGGAACAGTTCCTACAGATTGGAGGGTAGCTAATGTAACCCCACTATTTAAAAAGGGAGGTGGAGAGAAAGCAGGGAATTATAGACCAGTCAGCCTGACGTCAGTAGTGGGGAAAATTCTAGAGTCCGTTATCAAAGATTTTATAGCAGAGCACTTGGAGAACAGTGGTAGAATCGGGCAGAGTCAGCATGGATTTACAAAAGGGAAATCATGCTTGACAAATCTGCTAGAATTCTTCGAGAATGTAACTAGTCATTGCAGCAGCTTTTTCGGGAGCAGAGTGTGAGCGAGTGAGCAGCTGGGAAGGTCAGTTTGAAAGTAAATTTAATTTCCTTTTGTTTTTCGGCGGAGGCCAGGGGGCTGCTGGGTAAGTAAAACACTATATATTTGGGCGGTTTAAAATAACTTTCCTTTCATTGCAGCAGCTTTTTCGGGAGCAGAGTGTGAGCGAGTGAGCAGCTGGAAAGGTCAGTTTGAAAGTAAATTTAATTTCCTTTTGTTTTTCGGCGGAGGCCAGGGGGCTGCTGGGTAAGTAAAACACTATATATTTGGGCGGTTTAAAATAACTTTCCTTTCATTGCAGCAACTTTTTCGGGAGCAGAGTGTGAGCGAGTGAGCAGCTGGGAAGGTCAGTTTGAAAGTAAATTTAATTTCCTTTTGTTTTTCGGCGGAGGCCAGGGGGCTGCTGGGTAAGTAAAACACTATATATTTGGGCGGTTTAAAATAACTTTCCTTTCATTGCAGCAGCTTTTTCGGGAGCAGAGTGTGAGCGAGTGAGCAGCTGGGAAGGTCAGTTTGAAAGTAAATTTAATTTCCTTTTGTTTTTCGGTGGAGGCCAGGGGGCTGCTGGGTAAGTAAAACACTATATATTTGGGCGGTTTAAAATAACTTTCCTTTCATTGCAGCAACTTTTTCGGGAGCAGAGTGTGAGTGAGTGAGCAGCTGGGAAGGTCAGTTTGAAAGTAAATTTAATTTCCTTTTGTTTTTCGGCGGAGGCCAGGGGGCTGCTGGGTAAGTAAAACACTATATATTTGGGCGGTTTAAAATAACTTTCCTTTCATTGCAGCAGCTTTTTCGGGAGCAGAGTGTGAGCGAGTGAGCAGCTGGGAAGGTCAGTTTGAAAGTAAATTTAATTTCCTTTTGTTTTTCGGCGGAGGCCAGGGGGCTGCTGGGTAAGTAAAACACTATATATTTGGGCGGTTTAAAATAACTTTCCTTTCATTGCAGCAGCTTTTTCGGGAGCAGAGTGTGAGCGAGTGAGCAGCTGGAAAGGTCAGTTTGAAAGTAAATTTAATTTCCTTTTGTTTTTCGGCGGAGGCCAGGGGGCTGCTGGGTAAGTAAAACACTATATATTTGGGCGGTTTAAAATAACTTTCCTTTCATTGCAGCAGCTTTTTCGGGAGCAGAGTGTGAGCGAGTGAGCAGCTGGGAAGGTCAGTTTGAAAGTAAATTTAATTTCCTTTTGTTTTTCGGCGGAGGCCAGGGGGCTGCTGGGTAAGTAAAACACTATATATTTGGGCGGTTTAAAATAACTTTCCTTTCATTGCAGCAGCTTTTTCGGGAGCAGAGTGTGAGCGTGTGAGCAGCTGGGAAGGTCAGTTTGAAAGTAAATTTAATTTCCTTTTGTTTTTCGGTGGAGGCCAGGGGGCTGCTGGGTAAGTAAAACACTATATATTTGGGCGGTTTAAAATAACTTTCCTTTCATTGCAGCAGCTTTTTCGGGAGCAGAGTGTGAGCGAGTGAGCAGCTGGAAAGGTCAGTTTGAAAGTAAATTTAATTTCCTTTTGTTTTTCGGCGGAGGCCAGGGGGCTGCTGGGTAAGTAAAACACTATATATTTGGGCGGTTTAAAATAACTTTCCTTTCATTGCAGCAGCTTTTTCGGGAGCAGAGTGTGAGCGAGTGAGCAGCTGGGAAGGTCAGTTTGAAAGTAAATTTAATTTCCTTTTGTTTTTCGGCGGAGGCCAGGGGGCTGCTGGGTAAGTAAAACACTATATATTTGGGCGGTTTAAAATAACTTTCCTTTCATTGCAGCAGCTTTTTCGGGAGCAGAGTGTGAGCGAGTGAGCAGCTGGGAAGGTCAGTTTGAAAGTAAATTTAATTTCCTTTTGTTTTTCGGCGGAGGCCAGGGGGCTGCTGGGTAAGTAAAACACTATATATTTGGGCGGTTTAAAATAACTTTCCTTTCATTGCAGCAGCTTTTCCGGGAGCAGAGTGTGAGCGAGTGAGCAGCTGGGAAGGTCAGTTTGAAAGTAAATTTAATTTCCTTTTGTTTTTCGGCGGAGGCCAGGGGGCTGCTGGGTAAGTAAAACACTATATATTTGGGCGGTTTAAAATAACTTTCCTTTCATTGCAGCAGCTTTTTCGGGAGCAGAGTGTGAGCGAGTGAGCAGCTGGGAAGGTCAGTTTGAAAGTAAATTTAATTTCCTTTTGTTTTTCGGTGGAGGCCAGGGGGCTGCTGGGTAAGTAAAACACTATATATTTGGGCGGTTTAAAATAATTTTCCTTTCATTGCAGCAGCTTTTTCGGGAGCAGAGTGTGAGCGAGTGAGCAGCTGGAAAGGTCAGTTTGAAAGTAAATTTAATTTCCTTTTGTTTTTCGGCGGAGGCCAGGGGGCTGCTGGGTAAGTAAAACACTATATATTTGGGCGGTTTCTGAACCCGAGACACCACACTTGTCGTGTCTCCCACCCGCCCTCCTCCTCTAACCAAAAAAAAAGGACTCGGTGGGGTGTTTATAAGGTAAGGCTTTTTCGATTTCTCTGGTTTTATTGTGATTGGTAAAAACTTTTCGTTCCTTTTTCATTTAACTAAGTTAAGCTTAAGATTAAAAATGGCAGGAGATCTCAGACCCGTGTCATGCTCCTCTTGCTCAATGTGGGAGCTCAGGGACATGGCTGATGTCCCTGACTGCTTCACGTGCAGGAAGTGTGTCCAACTGCAGCTCTTGTTAGACCGCATGACGGCTCTCGAGCTGCGGATGGACTCACTTTGGAGCATGCGCGATGCTGAGGAGGTCGTGGATAGCACGTTTAGTGAATTGGTCACACCGCAGATTAGGATTGCTGAGGGAGAAAGGGAATGGGTGACCAAAAGGCAGAGAAAGAGCAGGAAGGCAGCGCAGGAGTCCCCTACGGTCATCTCCCTCCAAAACAAGTATACCGTTTTGGATACTGTTGAGGGAGATGGCTCACCAGGGGAAGGCAGCAGTAGCCAGGCCCATGGCACCGTGGCTGGCTCTGCTGTTCAGAAGGGCGGGAAAAAGAGTGGAAGGGCTATAGTCGTAGGGGATTCGATTGTAAGGGGAGTAGATAGGCGGTTCTGTGGTCGAAAACGAGGCTCCCGAATGGTATGTTGCCTCCCAGGTGCACGGGTCAGGGATGTCTCAGATCGGCTGCAGAACATTCTAAAAGGGGAGGGTGAACAGCCAGTTGTCGTTGTGCACATAGGCACTAATGATATAGGTAAAAAACGGGATGAGGTCCTACAAGCAGAGTTTAGGGAGTTAGGAGCCAAGTTAAAAAGTAGGACCTCAGAGGTAGTAATCTCAGGATTACTACCAGTGCCACGTGATAGTCAGAGTAAAAATGAAAGAATAGTCAGGATGAATGCGTGGCTTGAGAGATGGTGCAGGAAGGAGGGGTTCAGATTTTTGGGACATTGGGACCGGTTCTGGGGGAGGTGGGACTATTACAAATTGGACGGTCTACACCTGGGCCGGACTGGAACCAATGTCCTTGGAGGTGCTTTTGCTAACGCTGTTGGGGAGGGTTTAAACTAATGTGGCAGGGGGATGGGAACCAATTGAGGTCAGTTGACAGTAAGGAGGTAGTAACAAAAGCCTGTAAGGAACTAGATAATGAAGTCAGTGTGACTAAGCGGAAGAGCAGGCAGGGAGCAGATGATGAATATAAAGGGACTGGTGGTCTGAGGTGCATTTGTTTTAATGCAAGAAGTGTAGTAGGTAAGGCAGATGAACTTAGGGCTTGGATTAGTACCTGGGAGTATGATGTTATTGCTATTACTGAGACTTGGTTGAGGGAAGGGCATGATTGGCAACTAAATATCCCAGGATATCGATGCTTCAGGCGGGATAGAGAGGGAGGTAAAAGGGGTGGAGGAGTTGCATTACTGGTCAAAGAGGATATCACAGCTGTGCTGAAGGAGGGCACTATGGAGGACTCGAGCAGTGAGGCAATATGGACAGAACTCAGAAATAGGAAGGGTGCGGTAACAATGTTGGGGCTGTACTACAGGCCTCCCAACAGCGAGCGTGAGATAGAGGTACAAATATGTAAACAGATTATGGAAAGATGTAGGAGCAACAGGGTGGTGGTGATAGGAGATTTTAATTTTCCCAACATTGACTGGGATTCGCTTAGTGTTAGAGGTCCAGATGGAGCAGAATTTGTAAGGAGCATCCAGGAGGGTTTTCTAGAGCAGTATGTAAATAGTCCAACTCGGGAAGGGGCCATACTGGACCTGGTGTTGGGGAATGAGCCCGGCCAGGTTGTTGAAGTTTCAGTAGGGGACTACTTTGGGAATAGTGATCACAATTCCGTAAGCTTTAAAATACTCATGGACAAAGACGAGAGTGGTCCTAAAGGAAGAGTGCTAAATTGGGGGAAGGCCAACTATACCAAAATTCGGCAGGAGCTGGGAAATGTAGATTGGGAGCAGCTGTTTGAAGGTAAATCCACATGTGATATGTGGGAGGCTTTTAAAGAGAGGTTGATTAGCGTGCAGGAGAGACATGTTCCTGTGAAAATGAGGGATAGAAATGGCAAGATTAGGGAACCATGGATGACAGGTGAAATTGTGAGACTAGCTAAGAGGAAAAAGGAAGCATACATAAGGTCTAGGCGGCTGATGAAAGACGAAGCTTTGAAAGAATATCGGGAATGTAGGACCAATCTGAAACGAGGAATTAAGAGGGCTAAAAGGGGTCATGAAATATCTTTAGCAAACAGGGTTAAGGAAAATCCCAAAGCCTTTTATTCATATATAAGGAGAAAGAGGGTAACTAGAGAAAGGATTGGCCCACTAAAGGACAAAGGAGGAATGTTATGCTTGGACTCAGAGAAAATGGGTGAGATTCTAAACGAGTACTTTGCATCGGTATTCACCGAGGAGAGGGACATGACGGATGTTGAGGTTAGGAACAGATGTTTGATTACTCTAGGTCAAGTCGGCATAAGGAGGGAGGAAGTGTTGGGTATTCTAAAGGGCATTAAGGTGGACAAGTCCCCAGGTCCGGATGGGATCTATCCCAGGTTACTGAGGGAAGCGAGAGAGGAAATAGCTGGGGCCTTAACAGATATCTTTGCAGCATCCTTAAACACGGGTGAGGTCCCGGAGGACTGGAGAATTGCTAATGTTGTCCCCTTGTTTAAGAAGGGTAGCAGGGATAATCCAGGTAATTATAGACCGGTGAGCCTGACGTCAGTGGTAGGGAAGCTGCTGGAGAAGATACTGAGGGATAGGATCTATTCCCATTTGGAAGAAAATGGGCTTATCAGTGATAGGCAACATGGTTTTGTGCAGGGAAGGTGATGTCTTACCAACTTAATAGAATTCTTTGAGGAAGTGACAAAGTTGATTGATGAGGGAAGGGCTGTCGATGTCATATACATGGACTTCAGTAAGGCGTTTGATAAGGTTCCCCATGGCAGGCTGATGGAGAAAGTGAAGGCGCTTGGGGTCCAAGGTGTACTAGCTAGATGGATAAAGAACTGGCTGGGCAACAGGAGACAGAGAGTAGCAGTAGAAGGGAGTTTCTCAAAATGGAGACGTGTGACCAGTGGTGTTCCACAGGGATCCGTGCTGGGACCACTGTTGTTTGTGATATACATTAATGATTTGGAGGAAAGTCTAGGTGGACTGATTAGCAAGTTTGCAGACGACACTAAGATTGGTGGAGTGGCAGATAGTGAAGGGGACAGTCAGAGAATACAGCAGAATATACATAGATTGGAGAGTTGGGCAGAGAAATGGCAGATGGAGTTCAATCAGGGCAAATGCGAGGTGATGCATTTTGGAAGATCCAATTCAAGAGTGAACTATACAGTAAATGGAAAAGTCCTGGGGAAAATTGATGTCCAGAGAGATTTGGGTGTTCAGGTCCACTGTTCCCTGAAGGTGGCAACGCAGGTAAATAGAGTGGTCAAGAAGGCATACGGCATGCTTTCCTTCATCGGACGGGGCATTGAGTACAAGAGTTGGCAGGTCATGTTACAGTTGTATAGGACTTTGGTTCGGCCACATTTGGAATACTGCGTACAGTTCTGGTCGCCACATTATCAAAAGGATGTGGATGCTTTGGAGAGGGTGCAGAGGAGGTTCACCAGGATGTTGCCTGGTATGGAGGGCGCTAGCTATGAAGAGAGGTTGAGTAGATTAGGATTATTTTCATTAGAAAGGCGGAGGTTGAGGGGGGACCTGATTGAGGTGTACAAAATCATGAGAGGTATAGACAGGGTGGATAGCAAGAGGCTTTTTCCCAGAGTGGGGGTTTCAATTACTAGAGGACACGAGTTCAAAGTGAAAGGGGAAAAGTTTAGGGGGGATATGCGTGGAAAGTTCTTTACGCAGAGGGTGGTGGGCACCTGGAACGCATTGCCAGCGGAGGTGGTAGATGCGGGCACGATGGAGTCTTTTAAGATGTATCTAGACAGATACATGAATGGGCAGGAAGAAAAGAGATACAGAACCTTAGAAAATAGGCGACATGTTTAGAGAGAGGATCTGGATCGGCGCAGGCTTGGAGGGCCGAAGGGCCTGTTCCTGTGCTGTAATTATCTTTGTTCTTTGTTCTTTGTTCTAGTAGAATTGATGAGGGGGAGCCAGTGGATGTGGTTTATTTGGACTTTCAGAAGGCTTTCAACAAAGTCCCACATAAGAGATTAGCATGTAAAATTAAAGCACATGGGATTGGGGGAAGTGTACTGCGATGGATAGAAAATTGGTTGGCAGACAGGAAACAAAGAGTAGGGATAAATGGGTCTTTTTCCGATTGGCAGGCAGTGACTAGTGGGGTACCGCAGGGATCAGTGCTAGGACCCCAGCTATTCACAATATACATTAATGATTTAGATGAGGGAACTAAATGTAATATCTCCAAATTTGCAGATGACACAAAACTGGGTGGGAGGGTGAGTTGTGAGGAGGATGCAGAGAGGCTTCAGGGTGATTTGGGCAAGTTGAGTGAGTGGGCTAATGCATGGCAGATGCAGTATAATGTGGATAAATGTGAGGTTATGCACTTTGGTAGCAAAAACAGGAAGGCAGATTATTATCTGAACGGCGATAAACTGAGAGGGGAATATGCAGCGAGACCTGGGTGTTCTCTTACACCAGTCGCTGAAGGTAAGCATGCAGGTGCAACAGGCGGTAAAAAAGGCAAATGGTATGTTGGCCTTCATAGTGAGAGGATTAGAGTACAGGAGCAGGGATGTCTTGCTGCAATTATACAGGGCCTTGGTGAGGCCATACCTGGAATATTGTGTGCAGTTTTGGTCTCTATCTGTGGAAGGATGTTCTTGCTATAGAGGGAGTGCAGCGAAGGTTTACCAGACTGATTCCTGGGATGGTGGGACTGACGTATGAGGAGAGATTGAGTCAGTTAGGATTTTATTCGCTGGAGTTCAGAAGAGTGAGAGGGGATCTCATAGAAACCTATAAAATTCTAACAAGACTTGACAGGGTAGATGCAGGAAGGATGTTCCCGATGGTGGGGGAGTCCAGAGCCAGGGGTCATTATCTAAGGATACGGGGTAAACCTTTCAGGACTGAGATGAGGAGAAATTTCTTCACCCAGAGAGTGGTGAGCCTGTGGAATTCGCTACCACAGAAAGCAGTTGAGGCCAAAACATTGAATGTTTTCAAAAAGGAGTTAGATATAGCTCTTGGGTCTAAAGGGATCAAAGGGTATTGGACGAATGCGAGAACAGGCTACTGAGTTGGATAATGAGCCATGATCATAATGAATGGCGGAGCAGGCTCGAAGAGCCGAATGGCCTACTCCTGCTCCTATTTTCTATGTTTCTATCTATGTTTCTATTTATATAGAGCCTTTCAAGACTTCAGGATGTCCCAAAGTGCTTTACTGCCAATTAAACACTTTTTATGTGTAGTCACTGTTGTAATGTAGGAAACATAGCTGCCAATTTCCCCACAGCAAGATCCCTCCCCAAAAATGTGATAATGATCAAATAATCTGTTTTTTTTTTAGTGAGGTTGGTTGGAGGATAAATATTGGACAAAACACCAGGGCTCCCTGCCCTTCTTCGAAACAGTGCCATGGATCCTTTTACTTCCATCTGAGAAGGCAGGCACAAACTGGATTATTCTCGACAGAAGCAACAAAATCCATTGGCCTCTCTCTTCTGTTACTCCCATTTTGTCAATCATAATTCCCGACTGGACCACAGAATAACATCGGACTCCGCTGCTCAGTGAGGTTATCCAGTCAAACCACACTGACCAAGAAAAGACCATGCTCGAACCCCGGGCTGCGCTGAACTGGCTGATCTGAGTGTGTTAGGTGGTGGGAAGATAGAGCGCGGTCAGTTGGGAGTTGGGAAGAGAGGGGAGAGAAAGAAAGAAAAAGACCCAGAGCTCTCACTTGTGACAAGTTACACTGGCAGAAAGTGCGTCATTTGAAGAAAGAATTGGGCCAAGCTGATCTGGGATGCCTCCCACAGTCCAATAGCCCAGAGCATTCACTTTTAAGGGGTTGGGCACTAATAGCTTCCACTTGGTGAGCTATTGGTGGTGCCCAGGAGCCGTGGAACTTTATTCAAGTAAGGTGTCTGGAGGAGGAATGGGAAATAAATTAGGAAAAATACCAGCACCACAATATAAGACCCAGTTACTGGAGACTGTACTCAATATTTCATGACACAGATGAAGGTGCAGTGGTTCAGCTGTGCTATGATGCATTTGTTTTTAACAAAAGGAGAGAAAAAAACTTCAATAAAACTGTTCCTTTTCGGTAGGCCAGCTGAAGCCTTAATTAATCCCTAAAGCTTTGGTTACATATGGATTCTAAAGATAACTGGAAATGGAGGCATTTTACAGCCCTAAATGTTCTCTTCATTGACGAGTTAAGCCCAGTAATTAAGGCTGAACCCAACCAGCTCTAAACAGCTCATTATTGAGCAAGTGAATCTTGGTCTCTTGATTGCTGTCAGCTGGGCCTTCGAGGTAGGGCCCACAACAATTAGAGAAATGTGGGCTCAGCAGAATTAGACATATGAAATTACATATTAAATTCTCGCAGGAAGCAAAAAGACATACATTCGATCATCTGCTGGCGGCACCTTTATGAGTAGGAAGGTTCCAAAATCAATGGCTCGTGTTTCCGAGACAGCCAAACTCATTGGGAACAAAAAAATAAAATCAACTATCTCCCAACCAGCAGGAAGTGTGCGTAGCAAGGTGTCCACCGGGGCTCAGTTGGTTGCGGTCTCAAGTACATAACCTAGCCTTACACTCTAGTGAGGGAGTGCTGCACTGACAAAGGCGCCAATTTTCCAACGAGACGTTAAACCGAGGCACCATCTGCCCTCTCAGGTATATGTAAAAGATCCCATGACACTATTTCAAAGTACAGCGGAGTTATTCCTGGTGTCCCGGCCATTTATCCCTCAACCTGCTTCATTGAAACAGATGATCCGGTCACTTATTTAATTCCTGTTTGTGGGACCGTATTATGTGCAAACTGGCTTCCCCGTTCCCATATTACAACAGCGATTACACTTCAAAAGTACTTTATTGACTGCAAAGCACTTTGGAATGTCCTGAGGTCATGAAAGGTGCTATATAAATGCAAATTTCTCTTTCAGCGCTTGCTGCATTGTCAGAAGAATGACCTTCGGACAATCGAGGCTGTCAGAAACAGGAACAGTGATTAGCAGCACTTCAAGCTACCCTCAGGTAGCAAAGACACACGTCACCTTTCCTCTCTTTCATAGGTTGCATTTTTTAAAAATTCCCTTTCTGATCAAAATGAAAATAACTTAGGACGACAAAAGGCCGGTCGTCCATTCAGCTCAACCTGCACCGGTTCATTTTTAGCTCCCAGATGAGATGTTAAACTGAGGTCCTGTCAGCCTCTTCTGATGGTTAAGGCAGGCCTTCCCTCTGCCACTATTCAAACAGCAGAGAGCTCTTCTTCATTCCCCTCTCAATCGGCACCATTAAAAAGATAAACTGGTTGTTCATCTCGTCTGTTGTTTGTGGGATTGGGCTGTGTGCAAATTGGCTGCCATGTTTGACTACTAGCAAGAAGTGCACTTCAGAAGCAATTCATTGACTGTGAAGTACTTTTAGAGGTTCATCTGTGGGATGTGATAAGGTGCGTTATATATGCAAGATTTTTTTTTCTTATGCCTGTAATATTACTTGTTCCTTTGATACGTGAACTATGCAAGATTCACAAGACTATAAATAATATCCAAAGAAAATGAGGATTTTTATTATACTTCAAACTAAAACATTGTGCACATATACAGTTACTGCGCGAGCCACTTCTAAACACATCTCACCCTGTCAGGCTACTATTATCTAAATGATGAGAAATTGCAGAGCTCTGAGATGCCGAGGGATCTAGGTGTCCTAGTGCATGAATTGCAAAAGGTTAGTATGCAGGTACAGCACATAATTAGGAAAGCTAATAGAATGTTATCGTTTATCGCGAGGGGAATTGAATACAAAAGTAGGAAAGTTATGCTTCAGCTATACAGAGCATTGGTGAGACCACATCTGGAGTACTGTGTACAGTATTGGTCTCCTTATTTAAGGAAGGATGTAAATGCATTGGAGGCTGTACAGAGAAGGTTTACTAGACTAATATCTGGAATGGGCGGGCTGTCTAATGAGGAAAGGTTGGACAGGCTAGGCTTTAGAAGAGGAAGAGGTGACCTGATTGAAACATATAAGATCTTGTGGGGTCTTGACAGGGTGGATGTGGAAAGGATGTTTCCCCTTGTGGGAGAACTAGAACCAGGGGTCACTATTTAAAAATAAGGGGTCGCCCATTTAAGACAGCGATGAGGAGAAATTTTTTCTCTGAGGGTCGTAAGTCTTTGGAATTCTATTCCTCAAAAGGTGGTGGAAGCAGAGTCTTTGAATATTTTTAAGGCAGAGGTAGATAGATTCTTGATAAGCAAGGGGGTGGAATGTTATCGGGGGTAGGTGAAAATGTGGATTAATCAGTTCAGCCATGAACTTACTGAATGGCGGAGCAGGCGCGAAGGGCCAAGTGGCCTACTCCTGCTCTTAATTCGTATGTTTGTATGTACACCCACAACTCCCTGGTCATATGTGACATGATATCACTTCCTCCAGTGACCTTCATTTACAGCATAAGGTGGTCCTCTTAAGGTCGTCCCACAACAGTGCCAGCCCAGCATCATTGTTTTTGGTTAAATCTTAAAACTCTTCATTGCTTTTGGAAGCTGCTCAGTGGAGGGTACAGACGCTACGTACAGGCTCAAGCTCGATTGTCCTGAAAAGAAAATGGTCCTATTGCCCCTGAAAGGAGCAGAGCACTCCCTCAAGATGTGGTTGTATTGTTCAAATCCCTCCATGGTCTCATCCATTCCCATCTTTGTAACGTACCCTAGTCCTACAACCCTCCAATAACTCTGCATTCCTCCAGTTCTGGCATTCCTAATTTCCTGTGCTCCACCATTAGAGGCCGTGCCATTAGTTGCCTAGGTCCGAAGCTCTGGAATTAGTCCAGGCCTCTAGATTACTAGCCTAGTAACATAAACACTGAGCTACCATCCTCCTTATCCTTTAAGACCCTCCCGAAAATCTCTGACCAAGATTTTAGTCACCTGAATATCTTATGTAGCTCGATACCAAATGTTGTCTGATAACATTCCCTGTGAAGTACCTTTTACTATTGTTACGACCAGGTGAGAAAGGTGTCTAGGGGCCCCTCTCAACTTTCACCTGGCCTTACCGTAACAGGGTTTAATTTTTAACACACCGTGTTTTTCGCTCCCCCTTGGCGAATCCTTGTTCATCACTTTCCAATTATAAGGCAAAGAAACCAGTACAAACAGCCTTTCTTAGGTTTAAAGAAAGAAAGTTGAAATTTATTAAACTTAAACTCTAATTCAGTTGAGGCTTACGGATACACGACGTGCCCATGCTGGCATGCATGCGTGATACACACATGCAAATAGAGACAGAAAAGAGCAGGAAAAAAATGAAGTGGAAAAGTTTGAAGCAATATCTGAAGAGTTTTTATTACGGGTCTTCGCGCTCACTGTACAGTCCTTGATTGTAGGTCGATCTTGCTTTTCGTTGGGGCCCAGTATTCTTCTTAAACCTTTGTTCGCTGTAGGAGACGTTTCTCTCTTGGGGTTCATGTGTCTTCAGTGGATTCAGAGGCTTCTGAGAACAAGATGGGAGCAGACAAACAGGAGAGGCTGTGGCGAGCCAGTCAGGAGAGATCTTCTCAGTCCAGGAGCATTCTGCTTTTCTGCCCAAACTGTTTGTACAAATTCAAAAAACTCAGGTTGCCCAGCAGGTTCGACCATTTCAGTTTGTACAATTGGCCATCTTAGCAGTCAACCTGGAATGCGAGCTCCCCCACCTTCAACGTCTGGTGATCAAAGGTCCACTGTGGGTTGAATGTCTCAGAGAATAACTGCTTTGTCCTTCCAAACACTGCCTGTTAATATGCAAATGTCTTCGCAGCCAAGATCTGGCAATTTTTTAAAGCAAGTCCTTTCTTCCCTTCAACAACAGTTTGAAATTTAATGTCCATGTGTTCATGCTAGGCAGGTGGGGGCCTGATTGACATTATGTTAAGGATACTATATAAGTGCAAGTTTTTATTGCTTTCCCAGGCTTCTCCAGAGCAAATAAAAAAAAACACGGCAACCGTCATCCAGGGTTTTTTTTGTACTTATGCATTTATATAGCGTCTTTAAAGTAATAAAATGTCCCAAGGTGCTTCACAGGAGCGTTAATCAAGTAAAACTTGACATTGAGCGGCATAAGGACGGGTGACTAAAAACTTGGTCAAAGAGGTAGGCTTTAAGGAACACCTTAAAGGACAAGAGCGAGGCGGAGAGGTGTAGGGAGGGAATTCCAGAGCTTAGGGCCTAGGCCGCTAAAGGCATGGCCAGCAATGTCACAGTGATAAAAACCGGGGATATCAGCATTGAAGGAGCAGAGATCACAAGGGTGGTGAGGGGGCGGTGGGGGGGGAGGTGGAGTTGCAAGGCAGGAGGAGGTTACAGAGGGAGGGAGGCGCGTGATCATGGAGGGATTTGAAAACAGGGATGAGAATTTTAATGCAATGTAAACTGAAGATTTGCTTAGCACACAGCCAATTAATTCAATTTGAAGCGGTTCTGCAGTATAAATGGGGGAGAGAGTACAAAAATCCCTCAGCTGGAAAGGAATCAGTAACTCCACCGATCCCTTTCATCCTGTTGTGACAGAATACAACCACGGCCAGTTCCAAATGTCCCGTTAACTGGAGGAAGGGTTGATTGATGAGCTAACCTCTGCCCTGCCCAACTGGCCCTTCACCAGGGGGCAGTCACTGATTTCAAGCTTGCAGCAGTCTGGCCCCTGTCAAAACACACTGATGTGATGAACCTGGAGGCCTGGTTGCTCCATCCTTTTGTTAGGCTGCAATAAGTGATCCTCTGAAGATAGCACCTGACTACTTGGGAAGCTTCCCAAAGCAGGGCCATTCTCGATTTAAACAAGCAACTATCTTTCAAACGCAATCCCAAGGACTCTTCAACTTTTTATACAATAGTTTTACTGGCTTCCTGCATCAGACAGTTACAGAACAGATTAATCGCTCTACCTTTCTACTTCAGTAAGAACCAATCTCTTGATTGTTCATCTAAATCGGTCAGTACAGCAGCTCATTACTCAATTTGTACCAGTGTCCTGGCCCTGCAGGTATTAAGGTTACAAAAAAGCTTCCACTCTGCTATTCTCCGTGAATTGCTCAGATCTCCCTGGATGGCCTTTTACATTAAACTAGGAGAGAATGGGCAGGGGCCTGGACTAAGATTTACCAACCTCGCAGGATTAGCCTGGACTGTCCAAGAATTTATTAATCTCCTAGACACTGCTGGGGAGGCAGTGGCGTAGTGGTATCATCACTGGACTAGTAACCCAGAGATTCAGGGTATTTCTCTGGGGACATGGGTTTGAATCCCACCGAGGCAAAAGGTGGAATTTGAATTCAATTAATAAATCTGGAATTAAAAGCTAGTCTAATGATGAGCATGAAACCATTGTCGATTGTCATAAAAACCCATCTGGTTCACTAATGTCCTTTAGGGAAGGAAATCTGCTGTCCTTACCTGGTCTGGCCTACATGTGACTTCAGATCCACAGCAATGTGGTTGACTCTTAAATGCCCTCTGAAATGGCCTAGCAAGCCATTCAGTTGTATCTAACCGCTACAAAGCTGATAAGGAATGAAACTGGACAGACCACGCGGCATTGACCTAGGCACCGGAAACGACAACGGCAAACCCAGCCGTGTCAATGCTGCAAAGTCCTCCTTACTAACAGCTGGGGGCTTGTGCCAAAGTTTTGAGAGCTGTCCCACAGACTAGTCAAGCAACAGCCTGACATGGTCATACTCACCGAATCATACCTTACAGACAATGTCCCAGACACCACAATCACCATCCCCAGGTATGTCCTGTTCCACCAGAAGGATAGATCCAGCAGAGGTGGCGGCACAGTAGTATACAGTCGAGAGGGAGTTACCCTGGGAGTCCTCAACATCGACTCAGGACCCCATGAAGTCTCAAGGCATCGGGTCAAACATGGGCAAGGAAACTTCCTGCTGATTACCACATACCGACCACCCTCAGCTGATAAGTCAGTACTCCTCCATGTTGATCACCACTTGGAGGAAGCACTGAGGGTGGTAAGGGCGCAAAATGTACTCTGGGTGGGGGACTTCAATGTCCATCACCAAGAGTGGCTTGGTAGCACCACTACTGACCAAGCTGGCCGAGTCCTAAAGGACATAGCTGCTAGACTGGGTCTGCAGCAGGTGGTGCGGGAACCAACAAGAGGGAAAAACATACTTCACCTTGTCCTCACCAATCTGTCTGCCGCAGATACATCTGTCCATGACTGTATTGGTAGGAGTGACCACCACACAGTCCTTGTGGAAACAAAGTCCCGTCTTCACATTGCGGATACCCTCCATCGTGTTGTGTGGCACAAACACCGTGCTAAATGGGATAGATTTCGAACAGATCTAGCAATGCAAAACTGGGCACCCATGAGGCGCTGTGGGCCATTAGCAGCAGCAGAATTGTACTCAACCACAATCTGTAACCTCATGACCCGGCATATCCCCACTCTACCATTATCAAGTTGGGGGATCAACCCTGGTTCAATGAAGAGTGCAGGAGGGCATGCCAGGAGCAGCACCAGGCATACCTCAAAATGAGATGTCAGCTTGGTGAAGCAACATCCTAGGACTACTTGCATGCCAAATGGCGTAAACAGCATGCGAAAGACAGAGCTAAGCGATCACACAACCAACAGATCAGATCTAAGCTCTGCAGTCCTGCCACATCTAGTCATGAATAGTGGTGGACAATAAAACAACTAACAGGAGGAGGTGGGTCCACAAATATCCCCATCTTCAATGATGGGGGTGCCCAGAACATCAGTGCAAAAGATAAGACTGAAGCATTTGCAACAATTACGACTGAAGGCACTGGATACTGCAAAGACTATGGGTCCTGACAACATTCCAGCAATAGTACTGAAGACCTGTGCTCCAGAACTTGCCATGCCCATAGCCAAGCTGTTCCAGTACAGCTACTACACTGGCATCTACCCGGCAATGTGGAAAATTGTCCGGGTATGTCCTGTGCACAAAAAGCAAGATAAGTCCAACCTGGCCAATTACCGCCCCATCAGCCTACTCTCTATCATTAGTAAAGTGATGGAAGGTGGTGAGGACAGTGCTATCAAGCGGCACTTGCTTAGCAATAACCTGCTCAATGATGCTCAGTTTGGGTTTTGCCGGGGCCACTCAGTTCCTGACTTCATTATAGCCTTGGTTCAAATATGCACAAAAGAGCTGAACTCCAGAGGCGAGATGAGAGTGACTGCCCTTGACATCAAGGCAGCATTTGACTGAGTCTGGCATCAAAGAGCCAGAGCAAAATGAGAATCAGGGGCAAACCTCTCCGCTGGTTGGAGTCATACCTAGTGCAAAGGAAGATGGCTGTGGTTGTTGGAGATCAATCATTTCAGCTCCAGGACATCGCTGCAGGAGTTCCTCGGGTAGTGTCCTAGGCCCAACCATCTTCAGCAACTTCATCAATGACCTTCCTTCAATCATAAGGTCAGAAGTGGGGATGTTCACTGATGATTACACAATGTTCAGCACCATTCGCGACTCTTTAAGCTTCATACTGAAGCAGTCCATGTAGAAATGCAGCAAGACCTGGACAATATCCAGGCTTGGGCTAATAAGTGGCAAGTAACATTCACGCCACACAAGTGCCAGGCAATAACCATCTCCAACACGAGAGAATCTAACCATCACCCCTTGACATTCAATGGCATTACCATCGCTGAATCCCCCGCTATCAACATCTTGGGGGGTTACCATTGACCAGAAACTGAACTGGAGTAGCCATATAAATATCGTGGCTACAAGAGCAGGTCAGAGGCTAGGAATCCTGCGGCGAGTAACTCACCTCCTGACTCCCCAGAGCCTGTCCACCATCTACAAGGCACAAGTCAGGAGTCTGATGGAATACTCTCCACTTCCCTGGATGGGTGCAGCTCCAACAACACTCAAGAAGCTCGACACCATCCAGGACAAAGCAGCCTGCTTGATTGGCACCTCATCCATAAACAAACATTCACTTCCTCCACCACTGACGTACAGTGGCAGTAGTGTGTACCATCTACAAGATGCACTGCAGCAACGCACCAAGGCTCCTTACACAGCAACTTCCAAACCTGTGACCTCTACCACCTAGAAAGACTAGGGCAGCAGATGCATGGGAAGCCACCACCTGCAAGTTCCCCTCCAAGTCACACACCATCCTGACTTGGAACTATATCACTGTTCCTTCACTGTCGCTGGGTCAAAATCCTGGAACACCCTTCCTAACAGCACTGTGGGTGTACCTTCCCCACATGGACTGCAGCGGTTCAAGAAGGTGGCTCACCACCACCTTCTGATGGGCAATTCGGGATGGGTAATAAATGCTGGCCTGGCCAGTGACACCCACATCCCCATAAACGAATTAAAAATAAACCCGGAAAAAAATCATCAGGGCGAGGGCCACTGGCTGAATGTTCACAGCACATACTTAGACATAATCTCCCACCTCCTGTCTTTAGTATGGCAGTGAGTCACAACATTAGAACCACCGAGAGAAGACTCTTTCAGTATTGAGCTGAAAGCCGTAATCCAAGATCTCCCAATGGTGCACATGCGGCACTCTCACCAGCCTGAGGCTGCAGCATGGCTGCCGAGTGACATTGTATCTTCACCCACTCTCAGGTAGGCCGAGGCTCCTTCTGCAGGCACCCGGGGACGTAATTTAAATTTGAAAGTCGTGGCCCGATTAACTTTTGGATTTGGAAGGCCAATCCCCGACAATCAACTTTAAAGAAAGTACTTGGGGCGGCACAGTGGCGCAGTGGTTAGCACCGCAGCCTCACAGCTCCAGCGACCCGGGTTCAATTCTGGGTACTGCCTGTGTGGAGTTTGCAAGTTCTCCCTGTATCTGCGTGGGTTTTCTCCAGGTGCTCCGGTTTCCTCCCACATGCCAAAGACTTGCTGGTTGATAGGTTAATTGGCCATTATAAATTGCCACTAGTATAGGTAGGTGGTAGGGAAATATAGGGACAGGTGGGGATGTGGTAGGAATATAGAAGTAGTGTAGGATTAGTATAAATGGGTGGTTGATGGTCAGCACAGACTCGGTGGGCCAAAGGGCCTGTTTCAGTGCTGTATCTCTAAACTAAACTAAAAAAACTTAGCTGTGGGCCAGGAGCAGCTCAAGGGCCCACCCCCCCCCACACACCCCAGGCCCATCCAAGGGTCCTTGGGCCTCCCAAGCCCTGGCCTTGGCTTTCCTTCGGCACTGGCACTAATTGCCTAAGCCCTTGCCTTGTGTTAATTTGATGCCAAGGACTGTTCCCTTGGATCCCCAGCGACCTGACCCTGCCGACCCAATTTCCTGCTCCCGCCCTGGTGCCGGTCTTGCCAGGTTTGGGAGGGGAGGAATTGTCCTGCATTATTTAATCAAGGTCCGGAACAAAGCAAAAATCAAATCATAATAAAAGCAGCAGAGCTGTGTACCATCTGTGCAGTGACAGGGCCATGCCATGCTGACTGTACCCAAGCTGATAGCAGCAACGATTTTTATTCATTAAATATGTTAAGTGGAGAGAGTTAATGAAGACTTAAAGGAAACTGAGTGTACTGTTGTAGGTTTTAATACATTGAAGTCAGAAGTCCACTGTAGCGGAGAATAGGAACCTGTGGCAGTCCGAGTGTGGGGCATTGGAGCGTGTCGTCACCAGCTGCCCCAGAGACAGAGTGATTAATTGATTGTTTCTTCTGGCATCAGGTTAACAGAGATCTGCAGGTGACTTTCAGTCCCTTTCTCCCTTGATTGCTGTGCTGAGTTTTTGTGCTCATCAAGGTGAAGTACGGCAGAGTCAAAAGGAAAGATGAAAATCTGCATTGATAAACTTAATGAGACAGTGAGAGTAAAGAAAAACAGACTTGCATTTACTGTATATCGCGTCGTTTAGGATGTCCCAAAGAACTTTACATCCAAAGATGTGGTTTTTTTTGAAGTGTAGTCATTATTGCAAATGTAGGAAATACAGCAGTTAATTGCACACAGCAAGCTCCCACAAACAGCAAGGAAATAATGACCAAACCATCTGCTTTTACTGATGTTGGCTGAGGGATAAATATTGGCCAGGACACAGGGGAGAACTCCCCTGCTCTTCAAATTGTGTCCGGATACCTCCTGAGAGGGTACACAGGGCCTTGGTTTAAAGTCTCATAGGAAAGACAGTGTGGCACTCCCTCACTACTGCACTGAAGTATCAGCCTAGATTATAGGCTCAAGCCCCTGGAATCGGACTTGAACCCACAACCTTAGGACTCAGAGGTGGGAGAGCTGCCAACTGAGCTACGGCTAACACTGTATTCCCATGTGCCTCAGGCGGAAGCGGGGGTCGAAGGGAGTGTAGGTCGAAGATACAGCGACGATGTTATAGTCCCCATTCTCCATGGGGCCATGTCATGGACCACCCAGTGACTAGTCTCTGTGTGGAGAACTTGGACGGTCTGTGTCTGTAGGCCATTCAACTAGGAAGGGCATCAAGCTGAGCCTGATGATGTTTCTATTCCATCAATACCCCTCAAAGTTGACTTGTGCAAACTTTCCAGGAGTCACTGGGCAGCCCTCAGAAGCAGAGACCTTCCCCAATTCAGCCCATGGAAGCCAAAAGCAGGTACCCTGGCTCTACCCAGCTTGTTCAGTACAAACTGGGTACTGCAGAATGGCAGCTTCCAGCTGTGTCGCTATGCTGTACCACACTGGACAGTTAATTTACCCACTACGTCAAGATAAATCGCAATACATTGCGAGATTAATCTAAAGTAAAATGTGTGGGATGGGGGAAAAGCAGGAGACATATTCCAGCCTTAGTTTCATCACCAGTTTCTGGGGAA